>NC_091686.1:122862500-123520000 GCF_041296265.1 Equus caballus
CATGCTTCAATTATATTGGAAATGCAATGGAAACAACAACAGTAACACCAATAATGGCCACTGTCATTTACAGAGCTCTTCATTATGTGCCAGGTACTGTTCTAAGTGCATCACATACATAAATTCATTTAATTCTCACAATAACTCTGAAGTCGAGTCCTAGTACTCCCATTACACAAGACGAGAGAACTGAGGCCCACAGCCAGCAGCAGCATCAGGATTTAAACCCAGTGTGGCTCCTGAGTTCACGCTCTTATATGTCCTATTGCCGCTCAAATCTCCACCCCTAGCTGTCTTCCAACTTCCCACTTATTTCATAGATTTGAGACTCACCTTTTCTGCATGATCTCTAATTATTCAAGTTTCCCAAGGCATTAAATTCCATTGATAAGACTGATGACTCCCAAATTTATGCTTCCAGGCCCAACCACTTTTCTGCATTCCATATTCATTTACCCCAACTGTCTACACAGTATCTCCACTTGGAAATTGAAGAAGCACCTCAAAAATCTCAGGTCCAACGCAGAAGTCTTGTTATTGCCCCCTTATCCACATCTCCCCACCCTATTCCTTACCATCCCCACAATGCCACGATCATCCCCCAGTCGCCCAAGCAAAAAACCTGAGGTCGGTTTTGGGTCCTCTCTCACCCTTCCATGCTCTCCCCATGGAGACACAGTCACTCTCTCTCAGGTTTCCTGGAACCCCAGCTGCTGCTTCTCAGCTTTTTCTTGGTTCCTTCTATCTCCCCAAACTCAAGTGAGGGTTTACCTCAACTCATCTTTCAGGTCTCAGCTTTGCCAGCCATGCTGACCTCTGGCTGAATTAGGCCCACACATGGCCTCTCACCTCTTCCACCACACCAGCATCACATCCCACTCCAGTCTGTCAGCTACCAGAGGCATGCACACCTTTCCCACCGCTGCTCTGTGATCTGAAGGTCCTCACAGTCTTGTACCTTACGTCTCCTTCACCTTCTTTTGAACGACGAGTCTATTGGAGGGGGACACATTAGCCTGAAAGAATCTCAGTTAATGCTGATCTTAGATATTTATAGAGATCAGTCATCTAAAAGAAGTGGCTTTTTAAAAGGCAAACATAACCACGCCAGATTTAGTACTTATTCTTGGGGAAATGACCTCAAGCTTTTTAGAGAGCAAGACAGTAAGTAGCTACATAACGACAATCACAAATGTAGTTACAAAACAATTCTTAAAACCCTACTTCCTAATGTCGATGGCTATTTGTGGCTTATGATAACATTTCCAGCGAAAGCATCATACAGAGATTCTAAAACTGTTGTATCTCAACCAGCTCAGACAGAAGCCAAGATGACTCTGGGAAACTGACAGAAACCTACAGACTGGCTCTAAAATGTATAAGGAAATACAAAGGGCCTGAAATAACCAAAGCAATCCTCAATATACACAGAGCTGAGGCTGTACTACCGGGTCTCAAAACGCACTGCAGAGTAAGAGCCATTACGACACAAGGTGCTGACCCAATGACAGACACAGAGACCAACGGAACAGAAGACAGAGGCCAGAAACAAACCCGCAAATATATGATTACCTGATAACGGTGCTGCTTCACTTCAGTGGGGGAAGGATCATCTTTTCAATAAATGGACCTGGGTCGACAGGATCTCATGTGGGAGAAAATGAATCTTGTCCCCTAACTCACATCATACACAGAAATCAGTTCCAGATGATCAGAGATTTCAAGTGGAAGATAAAACAGTAATGGTTCTACCTTCATGGTCTTGGGAAGGGAACTGCCTGCTCTAAAAGGACATAAAAAGCATTACCAGAAAGGAAAAAAATGACAAATTCAATGACATGCAGATTAAGAACTTTTGGTCATGCAAAGACAGCACTAAGAGCATGAACCAGGAAGCTGCAGAGGGGTTTACTTGCAGACATAAATCCAACACAACAATCACTTGCAGAAAATTTGCTACAAATCAATAAGGAAAGGCAGATGATCCAACAGGAAAATGTGCAGAAGTGTTGTACAGACGCTTCCCAAACGGAACAGTCAAACACGCAAACACATGAGCAGGTGCTCAGCTCACTAGTAATCATGAAGCTGCAAACTAAAATCACAAGCAATACCCCTCACACCTATTCAATGACTAAAACGAAAACACAATATAAAGTGCCGAGAGGACGTGGACTACCCAGAATTCTCATACACTGCTGGTGGGCATATATATTCTAAAATTATTTTGGAAAACTGGCAGTATTTACCACAGCTCCATATACATAAACTCTATGACCAGCCTATCACAAGAGAAATGTGTCCGGATAGCTACCGAAAGTCCTGCGCTAGCATCTTACGGCAGCACCATCTGTAACAGCCTAGAGTCAAAACCCACTCAATGCCATCAACAGCAGAATGGAGAGGTCACCAGTGAGGCACTGATACAGTGCACAGTACAAGGCAACGGGAAGGAACAGTTGTTGATACACACGACATGTACAAAACTCACAAACCTAACGTTAAATGAAAGCCAGGCACTGAAGAGTATATATTACATGAATTCATCTGTTGAAAATTCAGATACAGGCAAAACTAACTGATGGTGTCAGACCCAGGCCAGTGGTCAGCTTTAGGGGGTACAAGGAGGTTTCTGGGTGCTGGCAATACAGGTGTGTTCACTTTGTGAAAATTCCTCAAGCCAATTTTGATGGTGTGTGTGCACTTTCAGTGTATGTTATTCTTCAATAAGAAGTCTTTACGCCTGGAAGAACAACTGTAATAAAAATGCATGTCAAGTGTTTGAACAGCATCATGGGCCCAGCCCAGTGGAACAGCAGTTACGTTCGCACGTTCCGCTTTGGCAGCCCCAGGGTTTACTGGTTCAGATCCCGGGTGCGGACCTACACACCACTCGTCCAGCCAGGCTGTGGTAGGCGTCCCACGTATAAAGTAGAGGAAGATGGGCATGGATATTAGCTCAGGGCTAATCGGCCTCAAAAAAAAAAAAAGTATCATGAAACATTAGAACAGAAGAAAAGAGCAGCCTTTCTAAAATAGTGTCATTTAATTAAACTGTAACTCTGTATAATGAAATAAACAGCATATTCCCTAAGTAGACGTCTGATATCTACATTCCTTTCTAGATGTGTTGTCTACATTTTATACATTCAAATAGGCCAACATTGGGTTTTGGGGACTTGTCATTAGAAAAAAATGGGGACTGTCCTAAGTGAGGGCTGTCCCATGCTGCGTGTCCTGGCTGCCCTGTCAGTGGGGGTGGGGAGCTGTGCATCTGTGCTTCCGCATTTCCCCAGCGCCTGGGAAAGCGGCTGGCACACACAGATCTGCTGAGGACTGATAGTGATGTGCCCTGGAAGAGCATCAGTCTAAGAACAAGGGACCAGTCAGGAGCAAAGCTGGCAGAAAGGGCTGAGTGCACACCAGGCACCGGCAGAGGCTCCGGCTTCCTGACCTCCTCCTTCCGGCCACCAGCAGGACACAGGTGGGGGGCCGGGCCAAACCCAGCCTCCCCAAATTCCAGCCATTTCTCCACAGTGAGTTCTTAAAGATAAATCACTCTGGCGTCAGTGAATTGGAGCTCGATTAACGTGAACTAACTCAAAGGGATGCCTTTTTACAGCTGCGGAAACATCAAATTATATCAGGGTCGTGGTATTTGGCTGCTCTTAAAATACTTATATGGAAGCTTTCCACCATCACAGAAGAGGGACAAGTGACGGTCACATAGATTTGCTTTTAGTGGTAGGAACACACTGAGCGCCGACACGCCTGAGCTGAAGCTACGCCACAACCAGAGGGGGCCTCAGCCAACTCCAAGCTCCTGTCCGCATCCCTGGGCCTGCAGGAACCACACACACAGACATCTGCTTTGAGGAAACATGATGACAACACCAACACACCATGTGGTGAGCAAGCACGTGGGCTGCTGCTGGGCCAAAAGGCCAGATTCCCCACCCCTCTGACCAACCGCAAGGCCTCGGTGCCTCGGCAGACAACCTGCAGACCAGAAGCCACCTGCTCACATGGCTGTAGCAAGGACTGCATGCATTAAAGTGTGTGAAGTGCCAAGGAGAGCGCCTGATCCTGGCCTGTGCTCAGGCAGTACCACCACCATCGCCAGCATCACCCAAAGCCTCTCCTATTCCAAGGAAATGCACTTAATAACATCCAACTATGCCTCTGATGTTTCTCTATATGGTACTGGACAAGCCAGGAATCCCACCTGGGAAGGTACGCTCCCCAAATTCCCTCCCAGACTGCTCCATGCACCCAATACTGAGCCAGGTACTGGGGGCACCAGGGACAGGCTGGGGGTGAGGACCAAGTCTGGGCTGGGAGGGCAGTTTTACCCTCTAGCTAATGGGAAATCACTGAAGTTCTTTGTGTAAGGAAGTGTCATAACTCGAGTTTTGTTCTGAATTTTACAGATCATATCCCACAATCATAGTGAAAAAAATTGCATCACAAGAATTCTGCGTCTGGCCATGATGGAGTGACTGGACCAGACTTCTCCGCCTGCCATACATTACCAGAAAACTTGGCAAAATAGACGAAGCAACAGCTTTCAGAAACTGGACCACAGCCACCACAAGACTGATTCCTGATGGAAAGAAACCAATGAGGTGACCCCTAAGATCACCTGGCCATCTGCCAGGAGGCCCTTTATAAACTGCAGCAAAGGGAGGGGGAGCCCAAGTAGACTCCAGCTCTTCCATCTTCCTCTGAGTTGAAGAGACAGAGATTAGAACTGGGGAAGGCTGAGGTGGCTGGAATTCGCAGGTGCCAGGACAGCACTAGTGGAAGACGAGCTCCAGAGATCTCAGGGGAGACCCCTTGAGTCTGTTGTTGAATTCTAAGTTGTGCGTGCACAGAGTGAAACCCCATGAGGCTACACAAAGAACAGCTGGGAAGCTGCAGGCTGAACAGTTTCCAGAACTCATACAGGATTGCGAGATTTTCCAGTCCCAACTGGCTCTTGTTGAACACCTGGCCTTCAAAGCAGACCCTACAAGTGTTAGGCTTAAATAGTGGGCTAAACTAGCCTACAGTAAAAACTATTATACTGAACTGGAAATCAACAATTCAAAGACATTTATGCGCCCCTATGTTCACTGCAGCATTGCTCACAATAGCCAAGAAGAAACCCAAGTGCTCATCAACTGAAGAATGGATAAAGAAGATGTGGTATATATATACACAATGGAATACTACTCAGCCATAAAAAGACAAAATCGTCCCATTTGCACACACATGGATGGAACTTGAGGGTATTATGTTAGGTGAGATAAGCCAGACAGAGAAAGACAAACCCATATGATTTCACTCACATGTGGAATATAAACAAACACATGGACAAAGAGAACAGTTTAGTGGTTACCAGAGGGGAAGGGGGCTGGGGTGGGCATAAGGGGTAAAGGGGCGCATATATATGGTGACTGACAAATATAATGTACAAGTGAAATTTCACAAGGTTACAAACTATTATGACATCAATAAAAAAAAAAACTTTACTTACTACTTTTTACTACTTTCTCCTAAAAAAAAAGAGTCTAAAAACAAGCCTCAAAGGGATCAAGCCAATCCACAAGCAGCTTAACTATTAAAAACAAACCTCTAGACTCTTCAAAGGAAGCCAACAAAACTAGCACCCAGTCGAAAATCACTAGATATGGGAAGATGCAGAAAAATGTGATCCATAACCAGGAGAAAAATCAGTCACCAGAATGGAACCAGGAATGACAGTGATGGCAAGTCAGCAGACAAGGACTGAGGACACCCAGAGATGCTGTAAACATGCTCAAGAGTTTCAAGGAAAGCATGGACACAATGAGGAGAGAAGTGAAGGTTACAAAACAGCCAAAAGGAATTGCTAGAGATAAAAAATACAATCTCTGAAATGAATGGTTCACAGGATGGAATTAATAGCATATTAGACACTGCAGAAGAACAGTGAACTTAAAGACAGAGCAAAAGAAACTGATACATGAAGCATATGAAGAAAATAAAGAACCAAAATGAATAAGTCTCAATGGCCTGTAGGGAAAACGCAAGTGGTCTAATGTACGTATTTGCAATTAAAGTCCCCAAAGCAGGGGAGCGGTATAAACTGTCTGACTCTCAACAAACCCCAAATGGCATATACACAAAGAAAACCAACCCAAGACTCATCATAATTACCTTGCTGAAAACCAGCGATACAGAGAAAATCCTAAAAGCTTTCTTCTAAATTGTATGCCCAGAGGCGTACACTTCATCTGCTTAGAGTTTATCCAGCTTGCGGTTCAGGGGAGTTTTTCCTAATCTGCACAAAACCTACTCAGGTAGAGCCCTTGAGAAAAGCCACTGAGTGCTCCTCAACCTCAGGGTCTCCTTCTAGACCTTTCCTCTAAATTATTTTGGCCAATAAGATTTTCAACACACTCTAATTAATACTTTCTCTCAGCAACTTTATACACATTCTCCTGAGAGAGAATCCATTAAAATTTTCAGGCCATTTTGAAAGTCCTTGGGTAAAAGGCTTCAAATATTTAAAACAATATTAATTACTTTAGTAAGCTCTTTATTAAAGTATAACACATATAGAAAAGCACACCAATCATCAGTGTATTACTCGCTGGGCTCTCACAAGTGAACACATCCCTGGGGCCAGCTCCTAGATCAAGAGGCAGGACACGGGCAGCCCCGGGAGCCGCACAGCGCGGCTGCTCCCCGATGGGACACATGGCTCACGAAAACAGTCCTCACGTTGTTCTCCATGCTACAGTTTTGTCAGAGAGGCCTGTTCCCCCAAGAATCAAACTAACCAATTCCCTTGAAGTGGATGGATACACACCGACTCCCAGGTAGGGTCTCTGGGTGAGGATGAGGAACGGTCACAGGAGGGGCACGAAGGGGACCTCCACTGTGACTTTAACGCTTTAGAGAAAACATCTGAAGCAAATACGCCCAATGTTAACACCGTCACTGCTGGGAGGTCGGTATGTGGCCACTGGTTTTATTACCTTTGAACTCCTGTTTGCTTGAAAAAAATTTCTCAATATGAATAATTACTAATAAAATCTCTCTCCAAACATCTCGTAGAACTGGAAAGAAATAAGCACAGTGGAAGGCATGTTGGCAGAAATAAAGTCTCCTTCCTTCCAAAAACTCAAATCCACAGTCTAACTAGTGTTTACAAATACTTAGAACTGCGTACCCTATAAATACACTGCTATTCTGGGGATAATTTTTAAGTTCAAAAGCAAACCATAAAGAATGTGATACATTAAACCCAACTAAAGAGTTCTGGTTAAAACCACCCCTCTCACATCACCTATTACAAATTAACATTCTACTGCTACTATTTAGCAAACATTTTCCAAAAATGTGCAATTAGGCCGCACTGTTTTTCTGATGAGGAAAATATGAACTCACCAAAATTCTGTACAATTACCTATGGCACTGCTCTAAAACCTTTACATTTAACTTTCTCTTTCATAATTTTATACAATGCAAATAGCGTGGCTCCTACCTGCTGCCCACCTGCCAGAACTGCTCTCTCTATAAACATCTGGGGTGATGTTCACCTATTTCTGGGATATTGAATTCGGGTTGATTTTATTTTTAACTACTTTCTGTTTTACTTTTCTTATTACTTAAATTATTTATAATGCATATGTATAATTTTACCAGAAAGGTCATGTTCCTCAAATATTAAATAAATAAAATAAAGTGGCTATTAAAGGTTCAGTGACTTGGTTCAGGGTTCAGGGTTCAGGTTCAGGGAACACCTGGTTTCAGAGCAGGTCCATCTGCTCTGGCCGCACCCCTGCTGTCACCCTCTGTTCCTGAGGCACAAGGTGCAGACTCATTGCCCTACTGTCCTATTGTGAGACTATTCCAGACTTATTCAGCTATTCCCCTGCTGATGGACATCCGGGCCTGCCTACCAGGGTGGTCATTAAGATGGAAAAGGAACAGAGCATGCTGTGACAGGCACAGGGGCTGGCACACAGCACATGCTCTCTGCGAGGAGCGGTGGCCTCCACGGTCACCACTGTCAACGGCTCCAGCTGGGCCTCCTCACCAGGCTCTTCTAGCCCCTGAGCCTCACTCAGAAAATGCCAGGGGATAAAGGTCTGAATTGCTTAGTTGTGGTCAGAAATCCTTCTGTAGAAGATTTGCAAATCTATCTGATAAAGAATTAATATCCAAAATATACAAGGAACTCATATAATTCAATAACAGAAAACTAACTAACCAAATTAAAAATGAGCAAAGGACCTGAATAGATATTTTTCCAAAGAAGACATACAAATAGCCAACAGGTACATGATAAGATGTTCAACATCCCGAAACATCAAGGAAATACAAATGAAAACCACAACGAGATACTACCTCACACCTGTTAGAATGGCTATTATCAAAGAGACGAGATAACAAGTGTTGGCAAGGATGCAGAGGAAAGGGAACCCTGTGCACTATTGGTGGGAATGTAAATTGGCGCAGCCACTGTGTATAACAGTATGGAGGTTCCTCAAAAAATTAAAAATAGAACTGCCATATGATCCAGCAATTCCACTTCAGGTATTTATCCAAATTGAAATCAGGATCCCAAAAGATATCTGTATCCCCATGTTCAATGCAGCATTATTCACAATAGCCAAGATATGGAAACAACTTAAGTGTCTGTTGAGAGGTGAGTGGACAAAGAAGTTGTAGCATATACAAACGATGGAATATTATACAGTCTTTAAAAAGAAGGAAATCCTGCCTTCGTGACACTGTGGGTAAATCTGGAGGACATCATGCTGGGTGGAATAAGCCAGGTACAGAAAATCAAACACTGCATGGTCTCACTTCTATATGGAATCTAAAATAGACAAATTCATAGAAGCAGAGAGTAGAATGGTGGTTACCAGGGGCTGGGGGGAGGAGGACATGGGGAGATGTTTGTCAAGGTATACAAAGTTTCAGTTACAGATGAATGAGCCCTGAGGATCTAAGGTTCAGCATGCGACCATAGTTAATAATACTGTATTGTATACTTGAATTTTGCTAAGAGAGTAGATCTTAAGTGTTCTCACCACAAAAAAAAGGTAACTATGTGAGGTGATGGGATGTGCTAACTAGCCTGATGATGGTGATCATTTCACACTGTACACATACATCAAAGAAAAAAAGGAAGAAAAGAACTCCTCATGCAGGAAGTAGTTACTGGTAACAGAAGTGAGGCAGAATGCACACAGGCCAGGGACTGAGCGCCATCAAGAACACCTGACCTTAGCCATAATTCCTTTCTTTTTGATGGTATCTTTCACAAGGCCCAAGTTTTATGATATAGTCTTAGTGATTTAAGAATAATTGGCATAAAAAGACATATTTGGTTGCATTCCACTTTGATTACAATTCCTCAATGATCCTAACCTGCTAGCACAACCTCTGAGCTATCAGCTGGCCAGTCTCCACTGGACCCACATCTGCCCGTTACTGAGCTCCCGGGACTGAGCTGGGTTGGGCAAAGCCCCAGAGTTTACAAAGCCTAGGTCAGTGTTCCCCAGGCCCGATAAAACCCAGCACAGCTCCACAGGCTCTGGTGGCCAGGGCTCCTCAGCTGCCACGTGACAAGGAGCTCCATGCATGGCCTTCTTTGTCACTTCCTAGCCCAGTAAGCTCGTTTGCTCGTTTTTTGAGAGGGTTTCACTACAGAGGAGAAACTTTGAAAGCCACTACCCTAACCCAGGTCTTATTCCCATGCTGTGGCCGATGTCTGCACACACTGTAAATACCTTAATTCAATCATTCATTCAACAAATCCTTCTTGTGCCCTCTGCTGTGCAGGGCACTGAGGACAACCTTGAAGCTGCCCCATGGAGATCACGTTCTAGTGGATGCGGGAAGCACACAAAACCGGTGACATAGCTAAATAATTTAAATGGCAGGACCTTGTCATGAGTGTTGGAGGGAAATGAAGGAGGGCTGATATTCAGAATAAGGGCCAGGGTCAGTGCAGGCTTCTCTGAGGGGCTGGCACAATGGGGAGGGCACACCGGCAGTGGGCCAGCACTGTGTGAGACCCCTGGAGACCCCATGTGCCTGAGGGGCCGTGGGAGACCAGCATGGGAGGACAGCACTGGGGTGCTAACACACCCCCAGACAGCTGTAAGCAGGCAGTGAGTGGGGCCCAGGTTAGGGGTTAGGTGGGGAGCAAACCACAAAGGGGCAGGAGTTTAGATGAAGGGAGTGAGGGGAGAGGTGCAGCCTCGTGGGCCCGGGAGGTGGACACTGAGCAAGGTCACGGACACGGATACAGATGTGCCCCCACAGGGACGGGAGACTCTAGGACCAGCATGCTTGGGGGAAAGCCGAGACCAAGGTCGCACAAGTTAAGTTGGAGCATTTATGAAGCAGCCAAAGAAGTGTCCCATGAATGCATCACAGACCCAGAAGCAAGAGCCAGGTTCCTCCGCTGACTTTCTCCACAGTCACTGCCCAGTGAGTGCCTGTGGATGTGGGCGTTTATGCGAATGCTCCCTGACACTCCCAACTTCTCAACTGCAAAAGATGTATCTAGCAACGGCAGGAGGCATCCTAGCCTTTCAAGGATGTGTGAGTCAGGTGGGAGCGGGAATCCTGGCAAAGCTGCTTAGTACAGAGTTTAAAAAAAAAGGAAGAAAATATGAGAATAAACTTTTATTACCATAAAGCTGTATTATGCAAAACCCCAGAAGCAGGGGCTGGTCTGGCAGCCTAGTTGTTAAGTTTGCATGGTCCGCTTTCGCAGCCAGGGTTCAGGAGTTCAGGTCCTGGGTGCGGACCTACACACTACTCATCAAGTCACGCTGTGGGGGCGTCCCACATACAAAAACGGAGGAAGACTGGCACCTATGTCAGCTCTGCAACAATCTTCCTCAAGCAAAAAGAGGAAAACTGGCAACAGTTGGTAGCTCAGGGTCAATCTTCCTCACCAAACAAAACAAAAACAAAAACCCAGAAGCAGGGGCCGGTCCCGTGGCCAGGTGGTTAAGTTTGTGCCCTCTGCTTTAGGGGCCCAGGGTTTCACTGGTTCAGATCCTGGGCAAGGACATGGCACTGCTCATCAGGCCATGCTGAGGCGGCATCCCACATGCCACAACTAGAAGGATCCACAACTAAAAATACACAACTATGTACTGGGGGGCTTTGGGAGAAAAAGGAAAAATGAAATCTTAAAAAAAAAACAGAAGCAGAGAATTGGAAGGCTCTCTCCCACCAACATTGGAAGGTCTTCCTTCCTACCAATCTCCAGCCACAATCTCCTCACACTTCTGTTTGAATGCTGTGGGTACTTTGTGTGAATACGTGTTTGAATAATTTCCCACAGGCATATCATTACACTTTTAAGCCTCACTATACTGCTAGAATGTTCTTTCTTTTCTTGAGGCAGATTCTGCCTCCGTGAACCTCACCCCCGGGTCCTGGTTTGCCCTCCACAGAGACTGACCTCTACCCCTTCCTTCACAGGGTGCTCTTTGGCTACAGGGAGCAGTCATTACGGCCCCTCTCCTTCTGGGAAAGTGAAAAAACACACTTCAAGTTGACAAAGATTGCAAAAATAGCATTGTCCAACTTCCTTAAAATAAAGCCACAAAACTATACGGTGAGAACATACATAATAAAAGGATACTATTCAAAATGGAATACAACAGTTAAATGCGCCCAAGTTAGCTCACTGACAAGGTTAACCAAGCACAAAGTATTTCTGAGTGAGTGATTTATTAGTCACCAAAGCCAGGCTGGATGGCCAGGTGGAGATCAGCCCAACTTGTGAACAGGTGCTTTCCAAAGCCGGCTCCTGAGTCACTGCCCAGAGCTCAGGATGCCTTTTTCCCATAGAAACTCTGTGCTGCTGGAGTGCCAGGCCCCCTCGGAGCCTGACCCCCTGCTCCACACGGAATATAAAACCATCTGTGTGGAAATACATTCTGAGCTTCCTCCTGATCCTCTCACCAGTGCCATCACTGCTGGGGAGGAAGGCAAGAAGGGGTCTCCTCTTTCCGCCGGAGGCATTCAGGAAGCCGGGTGTCAGACTGGAGGGTCAGGGCTGGAGCTGGGACTCTCGGGTAAGACAGGGTGGGACACGAGCACCGGGAGCCTCGGCGGCCAGGGGGCTTCCCTGCGTTGGCTCTGGAGTCAGGCAGACCTCCCAGTCTGAATCCAGCCTCTCAGCCTGGTGCCTAATGACCCTGGCCAATTTACTCTCTTTCTGCCTTGGCGTCTTTATCTGCGAAGACGGCAGAATATAATACATACCTCCTAGAACTAACATGCAAGTTAAATAAGACAACTTTTCTTCATATAATCAGAAAAGAAATTGAAGGTGGAAAAATAAGAAAAGCATGAAAAAAACTAAATAAAACACATGTAAGCTGTCTGGTGCAGTTTCTGAGATCCAGGGCGTGCTCAGGAAACAACGACTTCTTCCCTTCCCCCCTCTGCCACCACGGGACTCTCAGGACGAAGGGGCGTGTCCCCAGTGGCGCCAAGGTCTGAAGGAGAGAAGAGAAGGAGGGACTAGCGGGGCGGAAAGCCCCTGCAGGGGAAGGGGAGCCCCCGCCACCAGCCAGGACACCACTTCCTTAGACAGACACACAGGCTGAGTCAGGGACTTCCCACACCTGGGAAGCTCCGTTTCTTAAAAAATTATAAAATGGGCTATATAATAAAACTCTCTGGGTTCCTGCATCTATTGCTGACAGAAAAAAATTTTATAGATGAATAAGGCTTAATATTTATGATTAAATTGATCATATTAAATAAACTTCTCAAATTTATAAATTTCCTGCAGAAATGAATGTCTTCTACCAGAAGAGATAAATTAGACCACAGTAGAAAGGGTAAGCGTGAATAGGATATTATAAAAACCACTCACTTTTATCCTGGATTTGGTTACAAGTCCTATTTCTTTTCATTAAGGAAGTTTTTCCCACTTCCAGCTTAAGAGTGATTAAATGACATGATTATCATTGTACATAAAACAGGTAACATAATTCCTTTTACTAAAAAAAATAAATCTCCAAACACAAACTTGAGGATCTCTCTGGTCTCAGCTTCAGGTGTCAGCACACTTGTAATTCAAGACGTGCTCTTCCCACACTTCCCACGGACAGACGGACTGCGGGGCAGAGGGCCCCGGCTCCACCTGCCCCGGTTCACAAGAACCCTCCCGAAGGCCCATGACCAAAGAAGGCCGTTGTAGGATAACAGAAAGTGTCGAGGAAACCACACTTATAAAGTAAGAGGGCGACCCTGAACCCCGTCACTTGTCCCCCCGTCAGCTTTTGCTGTCATCTGTACTTCAGACCCACAGCCAGCATATAAATGAAAATACAGCCAACACTTTTTGATAAATTATAAAATTGAACTCTCAAAAAAACAAAAATAAATTAATTGGAAACGTAAAACAAAACAAAATAAAACTTGTGAGCATAAGGGCTTTTATGAGTATTCTAAGAAACAAGGAACATTTCGAAGAAACTTTCCAAATCATTTTAGAGAATTTTTAAAAAATCATTGAACTAAAATGATAAAAGTTACATCAGAGAAAGGTTAAGTGAAATAATACACCTTTGGCCATTTCCTTTTTGGATCCGTCCCATTAAAAGAATTTCCATGCACAAAATTATTTAAAGATGAAAGGTTTTGATTTCTCTTCGTTCCACAACTCTCAATTCATCTACACTTTTCCTAATAAAAGGAAATTTAGAACTGAGAGAATGGCTTAAATTCAGTAAGAGCTTTGCAATCTTCACTTGCTGGTCTAAAAGCTGGTTATCCCACAAGGGGCAGCATGTTTTAACCTGTCAAGCACAGGTACGCCATAGGAGGTGCTGCAGCCCAACGCCCAGGAGACCACAGGTGCTCCATCACGCCAAAGTTCAGATTCATAACATGTCTCTGCAACACACAGCTTCCAAAACGCATGTCACAGCCACCTGGGAGCGACCGAAAGCTCCCCAAATCAGCCTGACTAAAGCCCTCCCCCCAGGGGATGGGGAAGGCAAAGAAAACACCTCTTTTAATGGCAAACACACTTTCACAATTTGAAAACTTGATTAAAAATTTAAAATATACATCAGAAATTGTGACTTACCACCATCGGATACGGTTGCGGACTGAAAGAAAAGAGAGAGAGACATGAGTTAATTAAGCCTCATGACAAAAGTCAGGAAATGGTACGTCCATCTGAGGAACAAAACTGGGAGATTCTTTGGAAAGTTCTTGGTTCTCAGTGCGGTATCTGAGGAAAACCCAACACCTCAGTGAGTCAAGAGTTACTCTCCCACTTCCTGAGTGAACTCCGCCCAAGCCGGGCAAGCAGGGCGACATCAGGACAACACGGAAGTCATCATCATTTTCATTTGAAAAGAACAAATCTGAGCACGGTTGACATCATAGTCTTAGTAGTAGCTTCAGTAGAAACAGCTTTACAAACTTCGGTCGATCGGCCAAGGGTCTGCAGTATCAAGGCAGCTGACGATCCATTTAGCGCTGCTTGCTTGCAAGTCAGCCATGCCAGTGCTGGGCACTGCCCTGGGCAGGTCACACCCCCACACTCGGTGCTCACCACGCCCCCCACACCGTGCACCAGGCTACTAGTATCCTCTCCACCCTATGGGGCGGAACCCAGGTCCAGAGAGGTGAAACAGCCCCAGGGGGATGGCAGAGCAGGGGTCAGCCCACAGCCAGGCCCTGCCCACCAGGCCCGGCTGCCCAGCAAGTGGTGGAGGAGCGGCTCTGAGCAGGTAGGTCAGGGGAGGTTTCCAAGGAGGGAGTCTGGAATAGGCTGAGTGACTGGAGGAGAGGAGGGTGGCTGGCTCAAAGGCACCAGGAACAAGAACAAACAAGTCATGCCAGAGAGAGAGGCAGGCAGTACTGGAAGGAGAAGGCTGTGGGGGAGGTCCTGGGCGGACAGACATTCAGAACAACAAAAAGCCACAGGGAGTTCTTTGCCGGGAACATCTAGAAAGACTATTTAGGGATGTACTTGAAGGTCAGACAGCTCCCTGGGGAAGGTCACTTCCACCTGGCGATGGGGAGGGAGAAGAATCCAGAGAAGTCAAGAAAGGGGAAGGAACCAGGGCTGAGGAAGGGGGATCCCAGGTGGCAGGGACTCCAGGAAGCCGTGGAGGAACCAACATGGGAAGGGCTGGGGAGCTTGGAGGTTGGGCCAGTTTGGTGCAGGGGTGACTTGCACCTTGAGATGTCCTGGTCAAAGCACAGGCCACAGCTCTGCAGAGCACAGGCAAAGGCCCCAAAGGCAGTGACCAGGCGCCTGGCTGCCCTCTACGTCTTCTACACACAGGACCGGGTGTAAGGAAACCTCCAGCTCCACAGGAGGATAAACCCACGTGCTTCCCAGTGGCCACAGAAGGATGCCTTCCTGGAGCTCAGTCTTTGCTGCAGAAGCCCCACCACCCTGGCTTGGAAATGGACTCGCACCATGTCCTCTCTCTGCAGAGGGTAGTGAGGCTGGAGTGCAGGCTGTGTGGAAGGCTTTGCCAAACGCTCAGTGGCAGAGGGAAGTGAACAAGAGTGCCTAGACCCTCTAGCTTACCAAACAGAGCCCGCGCCTCCTCAGCCTGAGGCCATGCACGACGCCCCTTTCCAAATCCGGGGCCTCCTCCAACATGTTTTAAGACCCCTAAGGACAAAATTCAAACAAGTGAGGCCTAGAGGTACCTCTGGGTTAGCCAGGCTTCCAGTTAAAGGCCCCTTCCTGTTATGACAGAGACATCATATGTCCTATACCACTGGGGAGCGAAAACAAACGTGTGTCATTTGAATTGAAAAATTCAATTATCCATGTCAACTGGCTTCCGCACTTACTGTTTGAGCATCCCACCCCAGTGCCAAAGCCCTCCAAGCCTTGCCTCCCAGCCTGAGTGGAGGATGGTGGGCCCTCTCCCATTCCAAGTAGACTTGGTCTCAGCCTCTCACCGTGTGGGAATTACACCTGCAAGACTAGAGAACCCAGATAAATGACCCCCCTCCTCCGGCAAACAGATGGTCTGTCCTCTGACAGCCAGAAGCAGCCACGCTGACAGTTCAGAATAGGGGCCTGTCCCTGTTTCACAACATCATGAGGCCCAGGTCAGAAAGACTCTGGAAACATATCCTGGCACCTTATCAATACGTTTTTCCATAGTAAAAACATACACTGTTATGTGTCCAGTTTTCAAACTTTCATCTTGCCAGACAGGCAGGCAAAAGAACAAACCCCAGCAAGCCAATACTTGGCCATCTGGCCAAGGGCCTGATTCCCACTGCAGAAGGCTGGGGTGGGCCTCCTCAGGGCCGACAATGCACAGGGGAAGTGGCTCTTCTTCCCACACTCACAATAAATCACCGACAGTCATGTTACAAATTAACTAATATCAAAGGCAAATTATTCCCTCGAGATTCTGAGAAGAAAATCTGCACGGCCCTGCACAAAGTAAGAAATACTGTCAATAATATCTGAAAATAAATTATAAAATGTAAACTTCATAAATATGAAGGAGGTAGTTCACTTCACATCACAACCAGGATTAAAACTAAATTCTCAGGCTTTAGCAGACTGAACAAAATGCACTAAAAGATCTCTATACACATCCCAAAAATGAAGTGAAACTCAAGATCCAGGAAAGAGGGGTGCCCCTGAAGCCAGAGACTCAAGAAGGTGGCAGATGAGAGTGGGATGCCCACAGAGAGACAAACAGGGGATGATTTTTCCTGAGCAGGTTACTTAATTTGCAAATAAATTATGTCTAATTATCATTAACCTAGCGCTTCTGTTCTCCGTCTAGTATTTATCCTATTTATAAGCACACACCTGGGGTGGTGGGATCATGCCATTACATTAACCGATACCCAGGTGCCTGCACACGAAGGGCCCACTCGATCCCCAGTCAGGCCTGGCTCCTTGGCCCTTGTGAGAAGGATGCGGAAGCAGGCTAAGGAGCACATCGCCAAGGGCCTCCTCCTGAGCGGAGGCGAGGTGTAAGCAGGTGAGGCAGTTAGTGCGATTCAGGTAACAGGTGTGTGGGGGGAGCATGGAAGACAGTGTGATTCACGTGGGGTCAGGGGATGAGGAAGCACAGGCAGCCAACCTGCCAACAACAGCGGGGGGAGCAGAACAGGCAGGGCACCCCCAAATCATTGCTGTTTGCCTCAGGATTAATGACACGTCCTATTCTGACCAAATTACCCTTTTTTAAGCCTAGTTTGCATTGGGGAGGGGGAAATCCTGGCTGACAGGGGGAAGCAGCCCCAAACAGCAAAGATTCAGAAACTCCCATAGATAATTCCCAAAGAGAATCCCCCACAAAGGGTAGGGAGGCCTGGCTGCAGCTCAGCGTGACTTTGACAGGTAGGCATTCCCAAACATCTTGGCATACTTAGACCACTAGACCCCAGTGACACTTAGGAATTACAACTTACCGTTCCTAGTGTTTATTCTGATACCATACAATCTGTACTAACAACTGGCTCTCATTACCCTGTACTTCTTGGGTTCTTTCCAAATTCCCATACCGACACGTTATACTTACAAGAAAAGTACAGCCACAAAAACAAGCTGCCAGGGAAACAAGGTCCCAGTTGGTTAGCATTTTTCTGTCCTTACAATTTAAACACATCCCATCAGTACACAGCCCTAAAAAGGTCTATAATACTCCTCCACATCTGGAATTTACACTAACGTAAATCCATTTGTTTTAAGGAAACTGTATAAAGTATTTTAGAGATGGAATTCAAGCTCAAACAATCTCCATTTCTCGGGTCAGCCTCTTAAACCTGATAGTTCAGAGGAAACCAATTTGGATTTATTTCCAGCAGGAAATTGATCGAGACCACACATGTTCCATGGATATTTTATTTTGAATTAACGTTTTGAAAGTTTTAGATGATTTATATGAAGAGTGCTATATGATGAATCTAGCCTTCATCAAGGTTGATTCTGTTAGTAATAGGAAACAAAAACAATTAACAGAATACATCATTTCCAAGTTACTTTTGTATACAGTAATATAATTTTCAGTTTTGAGCCACTGACAAAATTTCCTGCCTTGGAATAAAAAATATTAAATAACCACATATGATTCCTAAATAAGAGACTAAAGGCCTGTAAGTTGCCCAAATGTATCAAATGTTTTGAATACAAAGAGAAGAAATATAAATAATCCAATGATAAAAAAACCATAAGAATTTAACAACCCAATTTGTATCTAATACATATTGATTCGATCTTTTAAAAACCCTGATCTTTAAGTTTTAAGGCGACTCCTCGCTGGTCCAAGCAAAGAAGAGAGCAGGTCCCCGTGGGGAAGACTGAAAGGCAGGGTGCAGGGCGAGGCGGAGCGTGCATGAGACACCGCCTAGGTCCGAGCCTGCTGGTGGGGTTATACCCGGCCTCGGTTCGGCTCGGCCTGCCCATGCCCGCTCACAGGCTCCCACGTGTCAGCCTGCTCTCTGCCCTGTGAGCTCAGGGGTCTTCACACCCAGCCAGGACCCTCTAAGGAGTTGTCAGATCAATCCAGTGGGCCGTGAGCAGCATTTGTTAAAAAATGAAATAAGATGGGACAGAATAACGTGACAGGAAAATACAAAGTACAGTCATGTGTCACTTAATGACAGGGACAGGTTCTGAGAACTGCATTGTTAGGCGATTGCCTCATTGTGTGAACACCACAGAGTGTCCTTACCCAAGCCTAGACGATGTAGCCTACAACACACCTAGGCTACACAGCACTAATCTTATGGAACCACTGTCACCTATGTGGTCTGTCATTGACCAAAGCGTCATTATATGCGCACAGCTGCATATCTCAGGGTCTATGCTGTCCTTGAGCCTGGCTTCAGAGCTGCACATCTGTGTAGCACACACACATCCCCTGTGTGTGAAGTCCTGACTCTGACATGTTTCTCCTACTGTGGGTGGTAGTCCCAGTACTCTGAGAGTCAGTGCGCAGAAGGACCAACCCGTTCCACTCCTCAGCATGGAGCACCCCTTGCTGCACCCCAACTCTTGCCTGCAGCCTCCCTGGCAAGCCCACCTACCTGGGCTGCAGCTTCACTGACACCTTCTCAGGGAAGCCCTCCCTGCCAGGATCCCTGGGGTAAACCCACCACAGCCAAGACGACTGTCCTTATGGGGCAGGTCCCGGGTCCCTTGGTTACAGGACACAGAAGAGCCCTCTCACAGACCTCGCAGGGGCTCGAGCAACAGGGGCTGTGCTCCATGGCCCCTCCCCACACTAGGATTCCACAGCATTTTATCCCACCTCCAGCTCTCTCTATGTTCACACATGCGATTGCGCAGGACACATACACACACATGAGCACACACCTCACCCTCCCCCCCCAAACACACTACTTCTTTCCTGCAGGTTCAACCAAAGAGACAAGTGGACACAGGCTCAGGAGGTAGGGAAGAGGCATGCATCTAGGTTCAGACTACGATGTTTACAATAAAGAATTTCTGGGATCCACAAGAGAGTGACGACAACAGAATGAAGGCACGATGGGTGTGTTCAGTGCTACACAGTGACAAACAGGACAGCTGAACACAGGCATGGGATGTGGATAAGGAGGGCAGAGTCATCACAGCGCAGCCCACCACAGTTTGTGCAGCCTGAGAGGGAGAGGGGATGGCAGCCAAGGGCCTTCAATGGGATGACGGCAGAGCACTCAAAGGCAGAGGGGAAGCTGTACTTCTCTGTTAAAGTGTGAATGGGCACACGTGCGTGATTGTACGTGTGCACACATGCATATGTGTGCGTGTCCCAAAGGGCTCTTGAATCTTCAGTAAAATCAGAAGAAACCCAACCACGCAAAACCTTCAATGACCGCATTTTTCCTAAGAATTTCACAGTTAATACTCTTGCCCTGCCCTCAGTGAAGCCCAAGATAATTCATTATAAAAACTTTTAAAAGTCCAAAGTGACTCCTGGTGAAGCGGCACATGAGCTCCACATTAACACTAGGTATTCAGTGTAAACTTCTGACTTTACACAACAATCCTCTGACCTTGCTGTGAAATAAAGACTGCAGAATCCCTTTTCCTCACTGGCTGGTCGGAGTAAGAAAGACAAGAGTCCCCAAAGCAGAGGCGGGGGGGGGAAGGTGCAGAGGGGTCTGGCCCAACAGGACTAAACTCCTCCAAGTTAAGTTAAGCTAAACACTGGCCTTCCTGGAATGTTCTGGGCAGGAAGTGGCACTAAGTATAGTTCTCCGATAGACACTCTCACCGGGGAGCTCCTTCTGGATAAACAGCACGCTTGTTTATGTGCTGGAGACTAGAGTCCAAGCCCCCACTCCCATCTGAGGAGGAAGCCCATGGAAACGTTTTCTCATAAAGGCTGAGACGTATCAACAGTTTCAAAACCTCCACCCAGTGGAGTCCACCCCGAGCTGGAGCCCTCCGTCCTCCCCAGCAGCCCTGAGGGCGGGGGCCAGGCAGAGCCCAGGCTCAGGTGGTTGTAGGTGCAGGTTATGGGGGTGCAGCCTTCCAACAAAATGTTGGCTGAGTATCTGCTTGGGGCCGGGCCTCCTCCAGACGCAGGATGCACACAACAAACCCGCAAACCCAGAATAGGCAGCCCAGCCCCCGTGGCGTTTATGCCGGGGGCTGGAGCTAAATCCAGAAATGTCAGGTCCCTGCCATCCGGGCGAGCGTGGTGCAGAGGAGGGTGGACATGGGTGGCCTCTTGGGCCTTCACTGGAGGCCGGGGTGTGGGAGGAGGGCTGACGCAGGGCAGAGTTGGCAGCCCCCAGGGCTCCAGGCAAAAGAGTGAGGTGGGTAAGGAGGGTAACATAAGGACAGGTTTGGAGGGCCGGGTCCATGGGCCTGCCGACTGGGCGCTCCAGAGGTGGCCCGAGTGAAGGCGGGGGACTGAGAGAGGAGTCAAAGTCCAACTTTGGCACTTATGCCCACCGGCCTCCTGCACTTTCAGGGGGAGATGGGAGGAGACACGGACGTGCTGCCAGGTCTGGAGGGGTCCCTACTGGGGAGGGCAGACTCCAAGTGACAGCTCAGAAGGACCTAGAGAAGGAGAGAAGTGGTGGGGGAGGGTTGGTAAGAGGGCCCCCAGGAAAGCTGGTCAAATACTGGGACACACAGACAAATCCTGCTGTTTTAGGAGACCTGGCACTTCATGTGTAAGATGACAAGCACTGAAAGGGACCCCAGCTTCCACATCTGTTAACGAGAACCTCCATGCTCCCCGAGTCATTTCGAGATTGAGGGAGAGAAGGTGTGGAGCACTGGATAGTGCTCACTGCCACAAGCTCACCCCTCAGGACCCAGGAGAAAGGAGCCCGTGCTGACACACCGCAGGAGCCAGTGGGAGTCAGCACCCACCTTCCAGCGAGAGACGCGGAGGGAAAGCCACCAGTCGAAGGCGACCAACTTCTTAAAAGAAAAAAGAGAGGAAGATGTGGAAATAGAAACCTGGTATTTTCTCTCAACTATATGAGGTCTTCTTAGATAGATACAGGAATCAGAGCATTCTTTAGAAGTGAGAAAAGAATTTATGCAACCAACAGATTAAAGGGGATAAACGCAGATCGTTCCTAACAGACCACAGGCCCCTCCTCCACCCAGTTTTACAGTTGAAAGAGGTCTGCGACAAAGTAGGTGCTAACTGATCAATGGATGGGCAGAGCACAGAGGGGCTGCACCAGCCTGATGCAGAGGACAGATGCCGTACGTGGAGTCAGAGAGGCCAACGTGGGAGAGGAGGTCAGTAGGCAGGCAATGAACAGAAGTCAGTAAATCTGAGCTAAGAAAAGAGAAATTCAGTGAAAGGCAGAAGTCCGTGACAGCCCATCAAGCTAAGAGATTCAGAGACAACCAGGCGAGGTGTCCTCAAACACATCAGCCCACAGAAGGCCATGCCTGACGCGCTCCCTCACACCCCACGGCCAGCCCAGCAGCCCGGCCCACGTTCCACCGTCACCACAACCGTGGCTCCTCTCCACACCACCTCCCATGTGCCTGCCTCCACCTCGACGGCCCCCTCTTTCCCTGGAACCCTGGCCGGGTCCTCATGCAGAGTCCTGGGCCAGAGTCTGTGCTAGAGACTCTCCAGAGGGGGTCACCGAACTCCTGTTCTCAGATCTCTCCTCCTGCCCACGTTGCCTGCCCTCAGGAGACCCATGAGAGGAGAGGGCTGAGAGTTCTAGTCAAATGACGCAGGGGAAGGAAGGCTGGGCTGCTGGAGCCAGACAGCCCCGACTCCTCCTGACCACTTCTCCACCTTCCCCATTATGCCTCCACTTCCCCAGGCACAACCGCAGAGCCCTCCCTCTTCGATGCCAAGGCTCCCTCTTCCCCAAGCCTCTCCAGGGCTTCTCTGTGGGACCCATGACATTTGTATTCTGCACTCGCACAGCCACCCCTGGGATCCAGCACCATCACTCCCACCAGGGGCCCTGCAGCAGCTCACCCCACTCCTGTAAGTGCGCAGTGGGGCTCCACGCTGCCTGGACAAGAATATTCAACTTCGGGGCCGGCCCCATGGCCGAGTAGTTAAGTTTGCACGCTCTGCTTTGACGGCCCAGGGTTTCGCCAGTTCGAATCCTGGGTGCGAACATGGCACCACTCATCAAACCATGCTGAGGCGGCATCCCACATGCCACCACTAGAAGGACCCACAACTAAAAAATACACAACTATGTACCGGGGGGCTTTGGGAGAAAAAGGAAAAAAAATAAAATCTTATAAAAAAAAATATTCAACTTCTTATTATACTGCAACTCTTCTTTGTTTTCAAGGCTTCCATGGAGCCCCCGTGCACGAAGAGGCAAAAGCCTCTTGGTCTCTGGAGGTTCTCTCCGTCCTCCTCTAGCAGCCCAAAGGGCCCTGCCTGGGCAGACAGGTGTCAGAACAAACCTGTTACACTGATGGGCTTCCAAATCCCCAAGGGACAGCCTCAAGAGACACACCTCTGCCAAGCAAGCAACACGGCAGAATGTGTATTCTACGACCAAGAAGGGAAGGACAAACCGTGGGAGGGACTGACCACCCTCCACAGCCCTGGCCACCTGAAGCAGGCACTGACGGGGCCCCACATCTCAGGCTGATGCACTGAGCATGAGGGTCTAATGCCAAGTGAGAGCAGAGCAGGGACACCACGGGAAGGGCTCAGGGACAAAGCAGCAGGTCAGACAGTGCCCTGGGCTAGGGACCGAGCTGAGGTGGGGGCTTGCTCCTGCAGCTCAGGGGAGGATGGAAAGTAAAACCTGTCTGTGACACTGTGATAGCCACAGCTTCACTAAATTGCCAATGCCCTGCTCTCAGGCTAGCTTAGGAAGCCCTCCACCTCAGGACCGGAGGGAAGTACCCCACTGGAGCAGTATGTGGTGAATTTTGTCACAGTCGTCTCAGACTGCTGCCCTGGCCACAGCGCTGAGATAGGCAGCCTGTCCCCACTAAGCCCCATAGCAGAACCCCAACCCAAGCAACGCCTGGTCAGACACAGCAGGGGAGCTCTGGGTGAGAGTCCAAGGTCAGGGATGGGGGCTCACACAGGAAGCTTGTTAAACCTTTCTTCTTGTGACAATTCATATTTCTTTTAGGCTGTGGGTTTTCATGTCTCCTCAATCAGTATCTTTCTAGCATCTAAGACAGTGACACCCCATCGTGATGTGTTTTAAATACGACAAATCGCTTTGTCTTGGCAAAGGAGCATATCCATTTTCAAAGTCTACTAATGCTGGATCTCATTTTTAAAAAGACGGGGAAACCGTGATCAGCTCATTTGGCCACTGAGATCCTCATGTTCTTTCTGAGTCAGAATCCCATCAGCTCTCCTCTGTGCTTCTTGTCATTATGGGCAATAGCTCCTCTCAAGGCTTAAGAGTTCTCTACTCAAGGTGAAAGACGCTTACAAGAAACACAGAGCCTTTTAAAAAACCCTCTCACAAAGTACAACTTTTACTGCGCACATATATACTAGGGATGGAGCCCCAGCCTTCTTGTGACACCCACATTTTAAAGATAAAGAATCTGAGGCTCAAAGGGATAGGCAGTATGCTTATGATCACAGAGCCGGCAAGGTGAGGAGCCAGCCTTCTGACACAGGTCCCTCCAACCTTAAATTCCCTGCACCGCGTGACTTCTCAAGCACTGCAGGGTCAGCCCCTTGCAGTGACTGCCCAGGAAAGCGGGTCCTCTGCCCTCTCTCCCACTGGCCGCGTGGAGCCAGGAAGAGCTGCTGCATCGAACGCCCTCCCCACGACCTGCCACCGAACCTCTCAGCGTGAGAGGGAGCGGCTCATTTTCCAAAGCTTTAAACACAACCACACCAACCAGATTTTGTTAACACACTCGTGTAAACAATTTATTTGCCAGTTTGAGTATTTGCAAAAATTTCTAAGGAATCTAAATCATTTATATGCAAGTACAAAGGCAGATTTTTAGTGACCTTTTTGTTTACTCAGAATAAAAAACATTTTCTAAAACTTGCCTTTATATAGTCTTGAAATGAAAGTGCAATCTACGTATATGTACAAATAACTAACTGGTTAATTGGTCCATTGAGGACATAATATACCCAGAGTTCACTCTTCCACCCGGGAGGTGACGGGGAACGTACAGGAACACAGCATTACCCTGCCCAGGGGCAGCAGAGGAGCCAGGCAGGGAGGACGTCCACAAACATCCAAGTCAGCTTTATTACTACAAGGGGTTTCCAAAACACAAAGGGAATATTTAAAAAATACACTAAACTCTGCACTTATTTCATAAGCCTAATTCTTGACCATCCAGCAGCCCTATTTCTATTTTCTATTGACAAGGAAGGATGTAGGTCACTTTCCCATGCCCAACGTCCAAACTAGTGGCCTCTGAACCAGCAGCTTCTCCTGCAATTCTCTACAGAGGTTCTAATTCTATATGGGGAAAGAATATTAAGATGAAACAACCTTTAGAAAAGAATGAATTTAAAATCGGTACCCAGTAATTAGTAAAGATGATTGAAAGAAACTTCAAATTTAAATAATTTAAATTTATTTTTACCTTTACATCAACATAGCACAGCCACGAGAAGGAAATAAGAATTATTCTTTTTATTTAATCTCAAACCTTTTAAAAAAGTCCTATAGTAAGTTCTACTTCATAAACTCAGATACTAATCAGTCATTAAATGATTGCCGGTAGTTCTCTGTGCATGTACAGGAAACAGTCACTCGCTACATCTAAAAATGTACGACATAAAACCCTAAAAAAGAGGATTGGATTTTAAAGAGTATTTAAAGAGTATTAGATTTTAATACATTTATCTAGTTGAAATTTAATATTTCAATAAAATTAATTCACTCATCTTTACATTCTATTAGAATTACTAGGGTAAGAACAAGAAAAACATTGATGCCTTCCGTAAGGCTGCCTTAGAACGAGGCAGCTTGACCCTCTGTGAGGGTGGGCTGGACCCGGCATGACCAGGCGGCCGCCCAGGAGAGCTCTGGGTGTTGGTCTGTGTGCCCAGAGATGGGCATTTCCCTCCACAGGACTCACTCCAAGCTCCATGAAGCAGACACAAGAAACGCGATTTCAAAGGTTATACTCACAGGCTACCATTCACCAAACAGGCTGAAAATAAAGCAGTAACCAAGAAGCCAAGTTTTCTTACCGATTGTCTAAATGACAAGAAACAGCTGGAATAACTTACCTGCTGATCATTTAAAACGTGCGTTTCCTTTGACAACCCTCTTCCCAAATTCATCTTAAGACAAGAAAACTTCCAACCCACACCAGGCACGCAGATCTAAAATCTACCATTTAAGACCGCAGCATGCCTGTGCCTGTCAGGAAAGTTTAAAGACATTTCAGTTGAGTTCCATTTCACTCCCTTCGTAACCCATGGCAACAGGACACTGCAGGAAGCTGTGGTTTGCCAGGGATTCAGACTCTCTCAATTGTCTCATACAAAGAAAAAAAAAGCCGTTTACATAAATCGCGCTGTGAGATCATTTTTAAAGTATTTCCTCTACCAAATGAGAAAAATGAAACTTCAGCTGATAGGGGTAATTTCTCAGTCAGTACAACAGCTGCAGAGAAGCTGTTTCTTCAGCAGGGTGGTGCAGTTCACAACCTTAATTACAGTGGCTGACAATTCTATTATAAGCCTCCATATGCACGAGTTTATGGGGTGCCAGCCCGCGAATCTGCTGTGTGCCTAAAACCCATTTCGTCTCAGTGCATCAATCTCTATTCCATCATCTGCTTTGTCTGCCTTCCAACATTGCACACAACCTGAAACTGAGGGAACCATGACAGATTCGGATTTAAAAAGAAAACTGTTTCCAGAACCTAGGTATCACGGCAAGACTACTTAACTTTCTAGAGACTCAGGGGTAAACTGCTCACCTTACTGTCAAGATCTCACAGCAGTGGATATCTGGCGTCTCATCTGAACAGGTCCCAGAATTCACCCCACTCTTAGAAGGTTAGATTGGAGCAGACCTTAGGGAGCATCTTGTCGAAGGCTGCACACCCAAGACCCACAGGGCCAAGGGGCTGGGGTGATGGCCCTGAGGTTGGGAGTCAGGCCACTAGCCGGGACATGCTGAGCTCGCCCTTATTTTACAGGAACATTCCTAACAGGAGTATTCAGTAAAGAGAATCTGCAACATGGGCACACAGCTCTGTGTTTACTGCAGAAGTGTACACGCCTTGCTGAAAAGTGAAAATCTCACAGACAAAAATGGGCATCAGCTCAAGCTCCTCAGATAGCTTTTCTCAAGAGATCTGTGCACAATAAAAGTATGAAAGGACATCAAAGCAAGAGCTGAGGAGGAGCAGAGCCTGCCATCGCCATCCTCACCAGCACCACCAAGCGCAGGAGCTGCCTGCCCAGCTGGCGCTCAGGAGACACCGGGGGCTATGTGAGGGCTGGGCAAGTGAGGAGGAGGCGGCGGCCACAGCCAGGGCTGGAGAACGGCAAGGGAAGGCTGAGTGCAAGAGCTGGGACTTGAGGCTGAGAGGCAGGGATGGGAGCAGCAGCCAACAGCCCAGGCCCGGACAGGGGCAGGAATGGCCCTAGGCAGCCCCACCTCTCCCTCTGCATAGCTGCTCCTCCCTGGAAGGGAGTGGCAGGGATCAAACAAGCCACAGAGAAGAGAAGCCTGGCTCCTTCCAGCTCTGCTTCCTTCGTCGTCATCAGCCCTGGGCTTCACGGGATCCCGTGGGTGGCCTGCCCGAACTGGAGGGGCCTTAGGGCCCCTGTCCTTGGCAGAGCCTCACCTTTAAGTACCATGGCCCGCCCACTTCACCTGTTCTCGGGGCAGGGCGAGCACAGCTCAGGGAGCAAGGCCTCCTCCGTGAGCCACCACGGTTGGCACACTCCAGCCTGAAACGGGCCGAGCAGCTCCGGGCTCTGGACAACAGGAAGTAAGCACCAAGCCGCCACAGTACATCATGGGGCCGGAGGGAGCCCAGAGGTCCTTTATTCCCTCCACCCTGTGCCTGTGCACGGGCGTGTCCTGAGCTGGAAATCCAGTATAAGCACTTGGGAATGGTAAGAGAGGCCCTGTGGGGGACTCTCGGGGCAGCTCAGGGAGGATGTCAGGGGAGGGCCCAGCCAAAACACACAGATGAGAGGGAGATGAGGGCATTCCAGTAGGAACAGAGGCGAGCCAGGGCAGAGCGAGAATCCTCCTGAGGCGTGTCCCAGGGCCAGGAGGCCTGACCAGCTGGAAAGTCCAGTGAAGGCACCTGCCTAAGAGCTCCTCCTTTATTCTGGGTGCCCTTGCAGTGGTCACTAGTTACTGCCCCCAGCCCCACACCAGTCTTGGAAGAGGGAGGGGTATTCTCCTTAATACCCTGGACCCATCAGGCCTTCCCAAGTCCTCCGGCCAGTTCTGGGCACAGTGGGGCCCAAAGGGAACAGATACACATGCTCCATCAAATGTTCAAAGTAACAGAAGGGAAAGGAAGAAGAACGCAGTGGCACCCTCAGACACAGGCTCCCATCAGCCCTGCCAGCCCCACTCCCGTAACAAGGAGACAAGGACAGTAGCACTCTCAGGGATGCCCAAGACTTTCCAAGGAAGAAGCGGCAGGACTTGCCAAGTGGGTGAAAGGAGAGGCCAGAGGAGGGTCCACGGCATTCCTCGTATCAGGTGCTCTGGAAATATGGCCTCAGGACCCCCTGCTCCTAGCCCCTGCCTCCTGGGGCCAGGCTCAGGGCTTCACTGCAACCCCATGGGCAGGAACCCTCAAGTCTCCCTCCATCCCTGACCTGAGGTAAGAAGTCTGACGGTTCCCATCTACCTGGCCCAAGCCCCGTCCCCTCCCCTGTACCACCACATGGCCCAGTAATCCTGACAGCCTCCCCTCCTTCCCGAGAGCCCTACTGTTCATTCTCAGCTCAGCAGCCAGAGGAGCCCTTTTAAAAGGTGGCTCGTGATGCTCCCCTGCCTGGCCTCCGACCTTCCCAGCCGTGTGCACCCACCTCCCGCCGCCTCCCACATTGCACAGCCACAGTCCACCGTCCGTAACCCGCTGGGAGGCCAGCTCCACAAAGGCAGGACTGGTGTCAGTGCTGGTCACTGCTGTCCCCTGAGCTGGAATAACATCTGACACAGAGCAGGTGTCCACCAAACACTGATTGAGTGAGAGGACAGGCAAGACACCGAGAAGTACTAGTACATGCCCCGAGTTAACAGGATTTTTAAGATAATTAATTAATAATTAAGATAATTTCCTATGTAAATAAAGAGTAAGCTAGTGTATGAAAGACCAAAATAAGCAAAAATTTCTAGGTTAAATTCCCCTGGAAATAGCAAACTTAAGAAACAAGGTAAAAAGAGCTTGTTTTAAAATGTCTGTGTAGATTTCATCCTAGATAATGTCAATTCCATAAATTGTGCAGAGTGACCCAGAGGTGAGCCAGAGGCTTGAAGGAATAAACCAAATCAGCCAATGCAGCCACCACAGAGCCCTGGGCCTGGTTCAGGTTCTGCTCGCCGGCTCAGAGACGACAGCTCTCTGACAGCAAGCATGACGGGCACGCCCCGCCCTGGTAGAAAGTAGCCCACTTAGGACCTCTGCCATGAGGAGACAACCAAGCCCCTTGCCTCCCTCCCTCTCTTCCTCCCTCTCTTTCTCCCTCCCTCTCTTCCCTGGCTGTCCACCCTCGCACCCTCACCTCCTGGGAAGTCTGGACAGGTTCTGAGGAGGGAACCACGTGGCCTCAGCGCCCCCTGCTGTCCAGGCCCAGCACTGCCAGTCCCTACCAACAACACCTGGGCGCTGCCCCCACCCAGACGGTGATGCAGAAGGATCAAGACAGAGCAGGAGCCGGGGTGCTGTGAGAGACAGAAGGAGCATCAGGTGCTGCAATAAGGAGTGGGGAGCTTTGAATGCGTTGGGTCTAGGACGCTGGCTACAGCCAGCAAGGGAGTCCAGGGGCAAGAGGACAGGTGGCCCTGGCACTCAAGAGATGCCGTGTCTGGAAACGGGTGGTGCCTCGGGCCACGGCTAGGGGCTAAAGGACCCCAGCCACAGTCTAGAGAACAGTCCAGAGCAATTAGGGAGGCAGGGCTGGATCCTCCCTGCCTCCCACCCAGCCCTGGCACTGGGAGCAGGCTGGAGTTCTGTGGCTCGCACCAGGGCGCAGGGAGCTTGCTCTGAGATAGGCCAAGAGTAAACATTTCCAGCTTTGTGGGTGATACATTCTGTCTCTACTGCCATTCTGTCAACTCTGCCACCACTGTTGTGTGAAAACAGCATAGATGTGCCAATGGCCTGACTGTGTGCCAATGAAACTTTACCCACCTGACAAGCCATGGGCAGATCTGGCCCTGACCATCACCCGTCTGCCTAGTGCCTGATCGCCACCGCTCTCCTGGGCTCTAGCTCCCAGGGCTGCTGCCGGCTCTCCCAGCTCTCGCCCATCCCCCCCTCCCCCCACCCACCCCTGTTCTCTAGTCCTGACGTTGGTGCTCTCTCCTGGTCATTCGGAAACTTGAGAGCTTCCTCTGAGCACAGCCATGCCCCAGGAGCTCCTGGAGGCAGGGACTGCATTGTGAGGGCTTGGACAGTGGCTGCTCGGCTTCCAGCTGCCTTGGGCGAGGTCTGGACCTTCTCCCTCCTCTACTGCCCTCCTGGGGAGTCTCGCTGCCCCTGCCCAGCCTCCACATGCTGCCGGAGGAGCTTTCCAAACACAGCTGCATGACTCTGCAGGCAAGGCAACTGAGCCAGGCGTGCAAACAGTCCTCAGTGCTGTGATGAATGGCGGGCAAGCAGCGCTCTCCCTCAGCTCCCAGCTGCGAACTGACCACAGGCTTCTATCACACTTAGAAGAAAACCCAAGGTCTCCACCTGGCCCTCCCTCCCTCCTGTCCTGGGGCACGCCAGCAGTTCCCCAGCCCAAGACCTTCGCACGGCTAGCCCCCTCCTAGTATCAAGGGCTCGGCGTGAACGTTCCCTCCTCAGAGGGGCCACCCGACCACAGCATGCAAAGGAGCCCCATCTCTCCCCTGCACACCTGGCCTTGCTTCCCCATAGCCATCACCCTGCCTGACGTCTTCCTGTTGATGCAACTGTCTATGTGTCTCTTACCTATAGGGCGAGCTCTCTGAGAGCAGGACCACTGCTGTGCCCACAGCTCCAGGAACAGGGGGGATGGACAGAAGTCTGGAAGGACAGAGGCAGAGACCTGTGGGCCTTCCCAGGGGCTCTGGCGTCCTGGGAGAGGCAGCACGGGTGAGTCTAGCGTGCACTCGGGAGCGCGGCCCTGGAAGCCAGCCTGCCCGGGGACGCCTGGCTGCAGCCCTTCCACACTTCATGGACTTAGACAAGTTGCTTAACCCCCTGGCACCCTGCCTCAATTTCTCACTCTGTAAAGCAGAAATAATGATAGTTCCTATGGCATAGGGTTCATTGTTATATCTCCAACAACAGGGCAGGTTGTAGACACCATTAGCCATGGCCGCCTGGTGTGGCATCTGTCAGTGCAGGTTGTGGTGATGCCCCCACTGCACGAGGCCCTGACAGGTCGAGGAGCTTCCCTCAGGGAGTGGCGGACATCATCATTGTCACCACATTACACGGAAATCATGAGCCAAGGAGACCCTAAGGGGGCAGCTGATGCCGCAGGTGCCGGTGTTGGATAGGTTATGTCTGAGCCAGGCCTCAAAGGATGACCAGGATTTTCCCAGGGCTTAGCACACACAGTGCTTCCTACGAGCAGTTACAGCTTTTAAACTAAGTACTATGAATACCACTTATTCCTCAAGTGAATACACAAAACCACCATTAGCAATAAAACCAGATTCCTGTCCATCTCGAGGCTGCTTAGCAGACAGAGAATGTGACATTTCAAGTCACAGATGTGTCAGCAAGTGCAGTCTGGGACCCCACGGCTTGCCCCGGTCTCTCCAGCAGGTGTGGTTCTGCAAGTCTGCATGCCTGGGCCCCTCATTGCCGCTGTCCCCAGGCTGCAAAGCCCTTCTCTGAGCTTCCAGGGCAACACGTTCCGCTGCTCACCTGCTCCCTGGTCCACTTCCCCAGGCACCTCCCACAAATGTGCCCACAGCCCACCAGGTGGTCCTCAGGCTTCAGGTGCCAGGCCTTCTTCAAAGATGTCCCCAGGGGCTGGCCCCATGACCGAGTGGTTAAGTTCGTGCGCTCCGCTGCAGCAGACCAGGGTTTGGATCCTGGGCACAGACATGGCACCGCTCGTCAGGCCACATTGAGGCAGCGTTCCATGTGCCACAACTAGAAGGACCTGCAACTAAGATATACAACTATGTACCGGGGGGATTTGGGGAAATAAAGCAGGAAAAAAAAAAAAAAAAGATTGGCCACAGTTGTTAGCTCAGAAAAAAAAAAAGATGTCCCCAGTACCAGACGCCTCCCTCTCAGAGCCCCAGGCCCACCTCCCTTCACCCTAGTGACCCTTGATCCCCTCCCTGGACACTAGCCGACCACTCAGCACCCACCAGCCCAGTATAGGAGCCTTCCTGCCATGCCTGTAGCAAATCAGAGGGAAGTGAAGGTCCCAGAGCCGCCCATCCCATTTCTCGTGTACACTGGGTGCACGTAGGCAATTTCAACTTCCCATCCACAATGGCCATCACTGCTGTACTGGACAGGCACCCTCTCGACCCTTTCCGATGACCTCACACGCTTACACACACTCACAGTCTTTCACACACTCTCATTCACTCATACTCAGTCTCTCTCACACAGAATCTCACACATTCACACACGCTCACACAATCTCACACTCTTACTCTCACATACACTCACTCGTGCACATGACCTAGCACATTCTTCATAACGTGAAGCTTCCTAACGCACTAGTTAGGACCGCTAAGGAGAGATACATACTCCATGGATCTGACACTACGAGGAGGTCCTGCAGACCCACTCCTGCTCGTCTTGGTGGGGGGACTACAAGCCCACCCCAACCCATTCCCTCCCCTCAGGCACCAGCACCCCACCTCCCCCTCACTGCAGCTGCCCTCTGAATGAGGGAGGCACACGTAGAGAAACGTCCATGAACAGAATCACAGTGGATCAGCCCAGCCGCACACACAAATGTGGGTCAATAGCCTGCGACAGGTGACAACAGAGGGAGAACTCCTAGAAGGTGGCTCTTGCCTCCCACACTGGACTCGGGGGTCACTGTTCCCTTTTAAGCCTCGGTCCCCAGCAAGAACACACGAAGTGCTGTTCTTCCGGGAACTCGGCTTGCAAGCAGCCTCTGTGCACGTTCAGCTCAGGACCCCTGCAACTGGAGACCCCCCTTCTAAGGCCTTCTGAACCTTGAAGCTATCTCACAAATGCTAAGACCAAGGCTGTGACTCTCTTTCTGTGCCTGACTTTAAACACCTCAAGGGCGGAGACATGTCTGTCATCCCATGTTGGGCCTATAGTGCTGATCCTTGACGGGCTTCTTGGGCCACTGTCTCCTTGGTGACCACCTGCCATGGGCATAACCAAAACTGGCGCTCTCTTAAAACAAACAAAAACTCACCTCTGACATTTCCATAGCAACTGTCTCGTTCTCTGACCTCCATCTCCTGTCTCAAGAGCCCCTCCAACAAGGACCCCATGCCACAAGGACCTTCCCTTTTTCCCACAATCTGTCACCAGCTCATCTCCCAAGTTTCCCTCTTACATGGCTCAGAGACCAGCCTCTTCCTTCATCACTCCCTCCACTCACCCTCGGTTCCTCAGTCCCATCCTCCTCTCTAGGCTCATTTGCAAAACCCTAACCCTAGTTGTTAACACTGCCTACTCCAGTCTACCCTCTAGGAGCTCAACAGGGCTGGAAGAAACACACACGATCATGGTGATCATTTTTAGTGCAAGCTACAACACAAATCTGGAAAACAGCACAAAATGCAAATATATGGTTCAGTGATTTATCACAATGTGAAGCCCATGTAGCTCCCACCCAGGTCATAACAAAAAGCATAACAATGTTCTAGCTTTTCTTTATGGTTCTACACTGTGAAAATCAATAAAGGGAAACCGCATTTAAAATGGAGTCAGGAGGCCAGAAGGAGGAGCTCCCATGCAGTACCACTGGAGGGCAATTACAGAAAAGCGTCAATTGCAGACCCCAGCCGAAAGAGGTCTTCAACAGGAAGACAGCCGATTACAGACCCCAGCCGAAAGGAGTCAACAGGAAAGAATTGTCAGTTATAGGAAGATTTGTACATTGCATCCCAAACAGAAATCAATGACCCCAGCAACTCAGCCAATGAGAAGCCATCACCACCCTGAACTCTTGCTTTTCTCCAAAGGACTTTCCTTCAAAACAGCCCCTTCCAATTTCCTCCTTTTCCTCTATAAAATAATGTTCCTCTGGCCTTATTTGTTGGATTCAACTATGGTCTGCCACAGCACACATATCCCAAATTGCAATTCATTGGCTATTCCCAAATAAACTCATTTTGCTGGTAAAATAACCGGCTGTTTTATTTTTAAGGTTGACAACACTGAACACACAACCAAAACCCATGGCTTAATCTCACCTGTTTTCAGAGTCACATAAATGGAACCACACAGATGCATTCTTTTGTGTCTGCCTTCTTTCTGTGATATTTATCCATGTTAGGAAGGCAGCCATAGAGCATTCCATTGCATGAATAAATCACAAATTATTTGTCCTTTCCACTGTGGGTGGACAATTAAGTTGCTTTGGTTTAGGAATCTCATGACTACTGCTGTTTTGAATTCTTATACCTGTCTTTTGGAATACATGATGTGTATTTCAGATGGAGTGGAACTGCCAAATCATAGGGCATATGTCCCTTCAAATGTAGTTGAACCCTCACCCAGGGGGTTTATAAGAGATTTGGTCTCTTTCCACTTCAGCCAGTCTGGTGTGGGGACTTCACTGTGGCTGTAATTTGCGCCTCGCTGATGACTAATGGGCTTGGAAACCTCTTCCGGTGTGGGTTTGCCACTGCGGTATCCTCTTCCCTAAAGTGCCAGTTTGAATTGCTTACCCATTTTGCATCTGTAGGCGGCCCCAGGACACACGGCCCTTGTAGGATACCCATGTTGCCGACGTCATCTTCCCTTTCACTCTAGTAATGGTGTGTTTGGATGAGTGTAGGTTCCTAACATTCGTTGAGTCAGAGTCATCAATCTTTATCACAGGTTAGTGCTTTCTGTGTCTGGTTTTAAAAGTCTTCCCTTCCCCAAGATCATGAAGATGTGTGTCTACATTACCCCCCAGTCACTCTCATTTGTCCTCATGATTAGAGCTTCAACACAGCTGGGGCTAATTGTGTTTGTCTGGTGCGGGGAAGAATCGAGTTTCTTTGTTTTTCCATGTAGACCTCTACTTATTCCAGCACCAGTGAAGAGACCACACTCACCCTGCTCTGCCCACAAGCCAAGTGCCTGCAGATGCTGCTCTGTTTCTGTGCTGTCTCTTCTACTCCACTGTCTGTCCGTATGCCAACATTCACACAGCCTTAAATTGCTCTAACTTGATACAGTAAGTTTTGATAGCTGATAGAGGAAGTCCTCCTACCTTATCCTTCTTCAAGAACATCTTGGCTACTCTTAGCCCTCTGCATTTCCATGAAAATTTTTTAATCATCTTCTTAAGTTCCACAAAACATGTGTTGGGATTTTGATTAAAATTGCATTGAATCTATAGGTCGTTTTCTAACCGTATCCACAACTGATTTTTGTAAGTTGACCATATATCCAGCAACCCTGCTAACTCATTCATTAACTTTAACAATTAATCTATAGGTTATTTCAGATTTTCTGTTACAATCATACCATGCGAGAATAACATTTTCATTTCTTCTTTGCAAACTTTCAAATTTCTATTGTCTTTATGATAGTGACCCTGATATCTGTTTACCTACATTAAACCCAGCATATATGGGGTTAAAACCAAGACACTCATTCCCTGCTTACTCCCTAGATTCCTGGCTCCAGAATCCCCAATCCTCCATGGAGACAGACACCACCAAGGACAAGCACCTGGATTCATTATCTCCTCCTCGCAAAGAGATACAGGCTGCTGGGAAAGTTGCTGACCAGCAAGGTCACGGGCTCCCTCCTCTCTGCAAGTAGTCTTAAGGCCAAAGACAGGCTGGTGGGAAAGCTCCGACCAGCAAGGCCACATGCTCCTGCCTCCCCTACCTAAAGCTCCAAATAAAAACCCTTCCTTTTAGCTTTTCAGGGAGTTTGGGATTTCAGCATTAGCTGCCCTCTCTCCTTGCTCAGCGTTGTGCAATAATAAAATTCCTGCTTTCTTCCACTACCCCGTGTCAGAGATTGACTTCCTGCACAACGGGTGAGCGAACTCACTTTAGGTTCGATATCATCCATAGAACAGAATATGATTCCGTCTTGAAAGGGAAGGGAATTCTGTCACACACTACAACAGGGATGAACCTTGAAGATATTATGCAAAGTGAAAAAAGCGAGACATAAAAGGATATATACTATAGGATTCCACTTATACGAGGTCCTCAGAGGAGTCAAATCCATAGAAACAGAAGGTAGCATGGAGGTGACCAGGGGCTGGAAGGTGGGGGGATGGGGAGTAGTTGATTAATGGGGACAGAGTTTCAGCTGAGGAGGATGAAAAGTTCTGGAGATGGACTATGGTGATGGTTGTGCCACGGTGTGCATGTGCTTACTACCACTGAACTGTACACTTCAAAACGGGAAACTCTACGTTATAATAGTTTACAACTTAAATATATATATCTAACTAAGACACCCTAAACCAAGGTAAAAATAAGTCACAAAAAAGATATTTTCAAAATTGGTTAACTGACAAAGGACCCATATCCAGAATATATAAAGAACTACTACAAAAACCTGGTAAAAAAAAAAAAAAATTAGAAAAAAGACATGAATAAGCTACTAATTCAAAAAAGAGAAAACAGGGGCCAGCCCAGTGGCGCAATGGTTAAGTTTGCACATTCTGCTTTGGCGGCCGGGGTTCAGTGATTGGGATCCCAGGTACAACCTATGCCCCGCCTGTCAAGCCATGCTGTGGCAGGCGTCCCACATATAAAGTAGAGGAAGATGGGCACGGATGTTAGCTCAGGGCCAGTCTTCCTCAGCAAAAAGAGCAGAATTGGCAGCAGATGTTAACTTAAGGCTAATCTTCCTCAAAAAAAAAAAAAAAAAGAGAGAGAGAGAGAAAACAGCCAAAATACCCACGGTGGAACGCTCAACCTCACTCATAATTACTGAAATGCAAATTAAAACATGAGGCCATTTCACTGAAACTGGGAAAAATTCAAGTCTGACAGTACCAAGTGTTGGTGAGGAGAGACTACCAGGGACCCTGCCCTGTGGTAACCAGAGCCTGAGTGGGAACAGCCACTGTGAGTGGCGTTTGGACATGCCCGTCACCCAGCAGTCTGCCTAATAGGAATAGTCTCTCTTTCTCCACGTGCGCCCAAGGACACTTGTTTAAGAATGTCCACAAGGCTCTGTTCAGAGTAGACTGTCCAGCTTTCCACCAAGTGCCCGCAAGAGCAAAACGGATAAAAATTGTGGCATATTCATAATGGAATGCCACATAACAAGCAAAATAAATGAACCAAAACTACGAGGGTCAATCTTGAAAACATAATGCAATGTTTTAAAGGTGGCAGAATAACACATGCAGAATAACTGCATGTGTGTAAAATTTTACAACACAAAATGAACCAGTGAAAAGATCCGTGGCTGCCGAGGGTTCAGGGGAGGAGGGAGGTGACCAGGAAGAGCACAGGGGTTTTAGGGCAGGGAAGCCACTCTGAGTGACACTGTCCTGGCGGCTACATGACAGACTGCCTTTGTCCAAACCTTAAGAATGAACAGCACCAAGAGTGTCGTCTCATAATCATAATGTACCTACATTGGCTCATCAACTGTAACAGAAGTACCACTCCAACAGAAGATGTCAACAACTGGGGAAACTTCCTATGGGAACTCTGCACTTTGTGCTTCACTTTTCTGTAAATCTAAAATGCTCTCAAAGTAAAGTCTATGAATTTTTTTTATTGAGTCCATAATAGTTTACATCATTGTGAAATTTCAGTTGTACATTATTTCTTGTCCATCACCAAGTACTTGCTCCCCTTCACCCCCTGTGCCCACCCCCCATATGAATTTTTTTTTAAGGAATATAAATAAAAGAACCACACCAAAGATACTCTATCTGTATCTGTGGATCAATATCACATCTTTAAAATGGGAGTAAGATGGGCCCTACCTCACAGAGCTCTTGTGAGGGTTACACAAGTTCACATCCAGCAAGTGTCTACAACAGCATCAGGCACAAAAGAGAGAACACCAAACATACGACGATCGTCCAGGGATGCGCAGCGGTAGAAGAGGACCCAGAGATGACAGGAGATGGTGTGGGGACACATGCAGGGGTAGAAGAGGACCCAGAGATGACAGGAGATGGTGTGGGGACACGTGCAGGGGTAGAAGAGGACCCAGAGATGACAGGAGATGGTGTGGGGACACATGCAGGGGTAGAAGAGGACCCAGAGATGACAGGAGATGGTCTGAGGACACGTGCAGGGGTATAAGAGGACCCAGAGATGACAGGAGATGGTGTGGGGACACGTGCAGGGGTAGAAGAGGACCCAGAGATGACAGGAGATGGTGTGGGGACACGTGCAGGGGTAGAAGAGGACCCAGAGATGACAGGAGATGGTGTGGGGACACGTGCAGCGGTAGAAGAGGACCCAGAGATGACAGGAGATGGTGTGGGGACACGTGCAGGGGTAGAAGAGGACCCAGAGATGACAGGAGATGGTGTGGGGACACGTGCAGGGGTAGAAGAGGACCCAGAGATGACAGGAGATGGTGTGGGGACACGTGCAGGGGTAGAAGAGGACCCAGAGATGACAGGAGATGGTCTGAGGACACGTGCAGGGGTAGAAGAGGACCCAGAGATGACAGGAGATGGTCTGGGGACACGTGCAGGGGTAGAAGAGGACCCAGAGATGACAGGAGATGGTGTGGGGACACGTGCAGGGGTAGAAGAGGACCCAGAGATGACAGGAGATGGTCTGGGGACACGTGCAGGGGTAGAAGAGGACCCAGAGATGACAGGAGATGGTGTGGGGACACGTGCAGGGGTAGAAGAGGTGCATCAGAAGCCCCCACATGAAGACAGTGGTTACCACAGGAGAGGAGAGAAGGTATTAGGATTAGGGTGAATTCAATGAGAGTCAGATCTATCTGTAAGCTTTATTTTCATTCTTAAAAACATGAAGAAGAAAAGAAAAACTAAAATCATTACCTCAAGATCATCAAGGGAGCGAGTGATACTAAATCTCTTGGATCTTCCAAACGATCTCCGAGCAGAGGTGCGTTGAGAAGTCTGAGGGAGTCCAATTCCCCGCCCAAATTTCGAGCCCTAAACACAAAGAAAAAATATATCAAGTTAAGTTCTTGAGAAGAGATGCTTAGATTTGCCTGATGTACTACCTTGGAGAGAACAGAGGGGCACTGTGGAACAGAGAAAATACTAGACTTAGGTCATCTCAGGGTAAATTTCACGTTATGTATGTTACCACAATTTTTAAAAAGGCAAAATTTAAAAAAAAAAAAAAAAACAGTCATCCAGGGATCTCCAAGTAGTTGCTCTGCCACTTACAACTGTGAGCCCCCAGAACGACCCCTAGTCTCAAAATCCATTATCAGGAAACAGGATTATAACAGCTGACGTCCAAAGGCTGTTACAAAGAGCAAGTGAAACAGTATGAAGGTTTGGGAAGCATCAATTGTGGGATAATGGTGATAATTATTAATATAAAGGCTAGTTTTCAGCAAGTTTGTGTGTTTCCATAATTTTATAAGCATTTTGGGAAACTGAATCGCTAGATATTCAGCTGGTGTCTGAAGACCAAACCAACTCAGGTGCATAAAATAACTGGCCATTAAAACATCTTGTTCTTTCTCCAGGAAATGGCCAGAATTAATTCACTGTTACTATGCTAGACACTTCTCCAAATGTGATCTTGGTTCTAACAAATAAGTGATCACATCTTTAAAATAAAAAGCATCATAGCGGGGCCGACCCCCTGCCCGAGTGGTTAGGTTCGTGTGCTCCGCTTTGGTGGTCCAGGGTTTCGCCAGTTTGGATCCTGGGCGCAGACCTAGCACTGCTCATCAGGCCATGCTGAGATGGCGTCCCACATGCCACAACTAGAAGAACCTACAACTAGAACATACAACTATGTACCGGGAGGCTTGGAGGAGAAGAAAAAGAAGAAAAAAAATAAGATTGGCAACAGATGTCAGCTCAGGTGCCAATCTTTAAAAAAAAAAATAATAATTTTAAAGAAAGGAATGTATTTAAAACAACAAAAAAAAGCATCACAGGGGCCAGCCCGGTGGCATAGTGGTTAAGTTCACGCACTCTGCTTCCATGGCCCTGGGTTCACAGGTTCGGATCCCGGGCACACACAGCACCGCTCATCAAGCCACACCATGGTGGCAATCCACATAAAATAGAAGATGGGCACAGATGTTAGCTCAGTGACAATCTTCGTCACAAAATAAATAAAAATAAAAAGCATCACAGCTGAAAATCTCTGATTTCCTGGTACTTGAAATCCTAAGAGACCAATTTCAGCCATAGAGGAAGTTAAGGTGTTTTCTAAAGGCTGTGGGGCTCTCAGACTCTCTGCTCTGCACAGCATGAGAATCATCTGGGCATCTTACAGCAAGAGAAAACCATGCAGCACTTCCTTGTAAAGCTCTGCGGGCTATGTCCCTTTCTCTCTCCCTGTTGAACTCATCCAGTAAAATCCAACTCTCTTCCTACTGACCGACCGGCCGACGCACCTGTGCCCAGGCCACTCAGTCAGCTCACTGCCCAGCGGAAGGACACACCCCTGGGGCTGCTCTCACTGACATTTCTGACACCCACTCAAGTGGCCCTCAGCACTGCAACTGTCTTCCTCTCACTCATCCCCCTCTGCTAGACTGTTTCACCGCCTTCTCCCTCCTGCCCCCTTCTCAGGCTCTCCCTGTCCTGCCCTCCACTGAACCTGCTCCCACCAGTGGCCTCCAACGGGACAGTCATCCTCACCCGCTGACCACGTCCTCTTCCTCTTTCCCCTCCCTGGCCCCTCTGGCACCCACTAGCTGCTCCCATCACTCACACCCAAAACCCCACACATCTCACCTCTGCCCCAAAACCACTCTGACCTGAACCAGGGCAACAAGAACAATACTTTTAATCCCTCAAATTTTAAGAAGCAGTGTAGATGCCAGTAGTGACCAGCTTCACTCCGTATGCTCCATATTGTCCCAGGGCTCTCACCAAGTGTTTTCTGAGCAACAACTATGTGCACGGTACCACAGGGCACCTCAGAGAAGCAAGCAGAAGACAGGTTTTCAGACTCAGGAACTCACGATCTACTGGTCCTCCCGAGAGGCTCCCTGAAGATGGCAAGAGGGGGCTGCAAGCTATCTGAACACTTCTGAACTAGAAGCAGCTGGAGCAGCCCTGGAGGCTGTGCTGTAGACGACAAGCACAATGGGGTGCACGGCGGGTCTGGGAGGGCCACTCAGGAACGAGCCAATGAAAAACAGGCCGGCTCCTGGGGAGATGAGGAGACCAAGCTGACAGGAACAGAGGTCAAGCTGCAGAGCAGCGATGGGGTAGTCAGAGTAGGGCCATGCTGCAGACATTACTGGTAGTGATATTTCAGAAAAGTCACCCGAAATATAGCATGCAAGCTGGAGTGGATGGGGCAACCTGTCAGAAGTCAAGAGTAGAAAGATCCTGAACTAAGGAGCAGCAGCAGAAATAGTAAAACCATGGAAAGAAAGGAAGTGTGGGAGATAGAGAGAGGGAGAGAGAGAGAGCGAGCGAGGCTGATTTAGGGAGAGAAGAAATGGAGGGCCTGATGAAGAAAGCAGCAGAGACGAACAGAGAGTTCCTCGTCTCAGATGGTATCATCACCAACAGCAAGGAGTCCTTGGGAATAATAATACAAATCCCACGTGCGTTCCTCAAACTCGAATATCCCGACAAGGGTTCAAAAGAGAAGCTGGTTATACACTATCACAGCAAACACGTTTCTCTGTCTTCCGTGTCTACGACCAGTGGCAGCTGTGCCACAAAGCCTGCCTGCCAGCGGTGCCCAGACTGGTGGGGGAAGACAGTAGCTAACCCACAAGGATGACACAAAGCTTTCTGGGAGCACAGAGAGGGTGACACTGGTGCGGCACCCGGGGGAACCCTGCACAGACACCCCCCAAGAAGGCTGCATGTGAGCTGGACTTAAAGGCAGGCAGAGGGGGTCACCAAGGATGCAGTAAGGATAACTTACCTGGGCCAGAACCAGGGCAAGGAGGCTTGAAGGCCGTCATCCTGAAAGTGACAACGGACCACAGAGGATGCCAGCAGGAGAGCCGTATGGAGGCAAAGCCACAGGAGGCTGCATCAGAGCCCTCTCAAATGCGCCCATGCTCGTGTCCAGCTGGGAATTCCCTCTAAGCAGTCAAACTGCACAGGAAGAACTGCCTGTCCCCAGGAGGGATGGGTGACCTGTGCACACTGGCTCTCTGGGGTTGAGAAAACACCTGATTACAACTCCCGCCTGTCTCTGGGAGCTCAGCTGCTGGTCTCAGGGGACACTGCTTCCTACCTTCCGCTAATCAGCCTCTGAGACACTCCTAGAGGTTGGGCCTCGTGGTTCCAATTCAGACACAGATGTGTCCCAACCGCATGCTTCTACTCCTGGTGACAGGCACCTCAGACCATGCCACAGAAGTTCTCCATGACAGCTGATAAATGGGTAGAAATGGGACATTGCTATAACCTTGCTAGAAGCAGTATGCTCTCTCTTGCATCTGTGCCATTCTCCTGGGTGATCGTCTCTGTCCAGGCCCCCTCTTGCTCCACCCTCTCTGAAGCAGCAGACTCTGCTCACCGTGCCGGTTCCTTGCTAGCAAGTTACCAAATCTGACATATTCTTTTTTTCTGTGAGGAAGACTGGCCCTGAGCTAACCTCTGTTGCCAATCTTCCCCCTTTTGCTTAAGGAAGATTGCTGCTGTGCTAACATCTGTGCCCATCTTCCTCTATTTTATGTGGGATGCCGCCACAGCGTGGCTTGATGAGTAGTGTTAGGTCTGTGCTTGAGATCCAAACCTGCAAATCCCGGGCTACCGAAGCAGAGCATGTAAACTTAACCATTATGCCACCAGGCTGGCCCCACAAGTTACTAAATTTGCTATATTCTTGAGAAAAATTTGTCTAAGAAATTTCTTTTTCAAAAAATCATCCCAAATATAATATGTATCTAGAACCCAGGATCTCTCTCCAGACCCACTGCTCCCCTACCCCCCAACCCCGGCCCCAGGACCCAGCATGTGGTGGCCAGCCTCCTCACTGGTCTTCCTGCTCCCCACTGTGCAGTCTGCTCCCCACACATCTGCCGGGCAGGCCCTAGCTCCAAGCCCTTCAGAAGCTTCTGGCACCATGCTCTGTGCCATGGGCGAGGCCTGACGTGATCTGGTCCCTGTCACCCAGACTCTTCTGGGGCCCCCACCTCACCACCTCCCCTCTTTGGGGCCTGTTCTGCCCTCAACCCAGTGTCACCTCTTTTAAGAGACCTCCTTGAACTCCCCTGTCTAAATAGACTGCCCCAGGTCCTCTCTCCTAGGTTGTGTGCTTTTCCTTCTCACCTCTTAGCACAAACTGAAATGACAAAGCTTCTGCAGCATCTCCCCCAGAAGACTGTCAATCACAGGGGCTAGCGGGGGGCTGGGTTTCTGTTTGCTCCCTTTGAATACCTGCTGCCCGGTGCAAGGCTCAGCCTAGCAGACGCAGCACTTGCTGAGAGAATGAATGAGAGTGAAATAATACGGGAACCAAGTACCCCACAATAGGGAGTCCCTCACTAACGGACAGGGATCCGTGCAGCCACCCAGATGCTTCTGCTGCTGCATAAGTAATAATGTGGAAAATGCTTTTTATTACTAAACCAAAGAAGGCTCCAAACATGTTCAAAATGAACCTTCGTACAAATTATATATTTGCTATTCTGTATTTTTACTTTTCTTTGGGTGGGGGAGGTAATGAGCACAAAGCTTTGTGATAAGAAGAGTTTAATTTTTAAAACCCAGGTGGCTATAGAGGAAATTCTGGCTGACAGAGACCTGCTCCAGCACAGTTAGCTCTGGAACTCGTGCCCCATTACAGGCAAAAGAAACGAAGACATTTAACACCTAGTTACACAAGGATGTGTTGTGGGATTTGGAAAGTTAAAGGAGAAGGAGAAATTTAACAAGCAAGCAAACAGAAAAAAATTCCTACAAAGAACTGAATCAACTCAGTGGTGACACTTCACTAACAAGCAGAATCTTTAGCAGTGATCTGTTTGTTTCCCAAATCGAGAGTGCACTGCCCCAGTGTATGAGGAGAAATAAGTTCCGTACTTTAACGAACTGTCACAGGATCACCACTGATCCAGCCCCTTCAGCACCCTTCAGGCGCTAAATAATCCTCCTCTCCAAACAGTACTAAACAGTGATGTCACTGTAAAAATGGCCTAAAACCAGCTCCCTTCTTCCAAATCAACTCCACTTGTGAAATTGCAAACAAACAATTCATCAAGACTGCAAGAAGGCGAGCAGGCAACACCAGGCCACACCACGACGCCTGCGCGGCCCAGCCCACAGCCACTGTGCCCCAACCCTCCGTGGTGCTGGTGGAGAAAGTGCATCTCACTGCCCCCGAGTCACACACAAGGCCCTGCTCCCAGGCACCGAGAGCACAGCCTGACTGAAGCACTGACTTCGACAGCCACGCCTGAGCCAGCACGTAGCCAGTGTGCTTCCAGGAGAACCAAAGGGCCCCTACCTACTCCCGGCCCCTGCTTAGGACTTGGGGAAATAACCCACTTGGTTACTGTCGCCTCAAAACATGAGGGGTGGGAGGGCCCCAAGGGATGCCTTCATCCATCACAGGCAAGGCCCAGCGAGGTGCTGGGCTCTCTCGGGCAAACCAGCTGGTAAACAGGGTGAGGGCAGAACCCGGGTTGGCTGACCCCCACCCACCACCAAGGGTGCCAAACTGCCTTGACTACTCTCAGTGCCAACCCTGAACCATCCTCCAGGCCACCGGCTCAGAGAGAGGACTCTGGTCAGCATAGCCAGTCTGCCCGCCTCAATCTACAGATGAGAACCCAGAAGCCACTGAAGGACATGCTCAGGTCACACAGCTGAAGGCAGCCTGGGCAAAACCAGATCTCGTTCTACTACTCTGTGATTTTTCAGTTACAATTAGGACTAGAAGCTCCTAACCTAAAGTGTCTAAACAATAGACCAGAAGCGCCAGTAGGGCAAGGACTATGGTTGTCCTGGTCACCACTCTGTCCCACCCCTCCCACAGTGCCTGGTACAGAGAAGTTGCTCAGTAAGCACTTACTGAACAAACAAACTCTAACCAAGGAGACTATCTAGCTTAAAATAGAGACTATATCATTTGAAGGTTTTTCCAAAAAGAGGTAACATAGAGAATTGGAAGAATAAGATTTCCAGCTGACATACTTACCTCTCCCGATGTATCAGAGTCTACTCAGAAAGCAAAACCACACCAGTTACTTTAACAGAGAGGATTTCATAGAAAGAACTGTCAACAAGGGATCTCAGAATTGAAAAGGTGAAAAGAGACTCTAAGACGTCACTGTGGGAATTGGCTGCGAGGGGGGCTCGGGGCTGAGGGACAACAGGTGAGTAATTGGCTCAACTTATTAAATCCTGTTGCTACAAAACTACATAGCAGGAAGAATTCCAAGCCCAAAATCAAAACAATTTTGGAATCTACAAAATTCTATTTCAAACATAAAACTGGACAAACATATAGAGATAACTATGGGAGTAACATGTAAGGAGCTGAAGAAAGGTTTCCTGGTCATTGTGAATGACCTTCTGGAGAAAGGAAGGAGAAAACTGCATACAGAGACTGTATCCTATTCAAGAAAGAAAAGGATGAATATACAGGAAAGGACATTTAAGTGGAGACAGAAAATTAAGGAAAACATTTGTTTATTCAACAAACATCTAGGGGCCAGTCCAGTGGTGCAGCGGTTAAGTTCTCATGTTCTGCTTCGGCAGCCTGGGGTTCGCCGGTTCAGATCCCGGATGCGGACATGGCACTGCTTGGCAAGCCATGCTGTGGTAGGCGTCCCACATATAAAGCAGAGGAAGATGGGCACGGATGTGAGCTCAGGGCCAGTCTTCCTCAGCAAAAAGAGGAGGATTGGCAGCAAATGTTATCTCAGGGCTAATCTTCCTAAAAAAAAAAAAAATCTAAGAGCCTACAATGTGCCAGGCAATCAGCTAGGACAAAGCCTTTATAAGGCAGAAACAAAGGATATAATTTCCAAACCAATAAAGGAGGGGTAATAAAGTTGGCAAACTAACCAAAAACAGCCTTGAAAACAAAACAGGCAAACAAAGGCTCTGGGAAAGCAGGAAGGAGAAAGCCTAGAAAAAAACTGATGTATAGAAAGTACACAGTAACATCATGGAACCAAGACTAATATACCAGCAATACCAATAAATATAAATGGACTAAATTTGCCAATTTATTTTTATTTTACTCTTGAACTGTCAGAATGTCAAATTGGATCAGAAAAAAAAAAATCCAACTATCTGCCACTTATAATAACAATCTTAGAACATGGAGAAATGGAAAAGCTTAAATTAAAGCATAGAATATGCTGCCTCAGAGAAAGCTTGTATAGCTATATTAACAACAGACTTCATCCGTAATAGGACTTTTAAAATAAAAGATTCAATGCATCAAAAAGAGAATAAGGGACGTTTGAGAGGGAGAAAAAGGCGACCATTGATTTTATAACATTATGAGGCTGGTAACCTTCATCCCAAAGCCAGATAAAGACAATGAAAGAAGGGAAAATTATGATAGCCTCACTCACAAACACAGATTCAAAAATTCTATAAAAATATTAGCAAACCAAATCCATCGGTGTATAAAAAGATAATCATAAGTTAGGTTTATCTCAAGAATGCAAGTGTGGTTTAACATTCAAAAATCTTCAGTGCAATTTGCCACATTAGCACAGTAAAGGAGGAAGCCCATTTAATCATCTCTATGAATGCAAAATAACCAAAAAAAGAAAAGCTAAAATTTAACACCCATTCATGGTGACAAGTATGAACAAATATGAATAGCAGTAACCTTAGCAAGACAGCTGGATATAAAAGCAGCAAATCTATTATATTTTTATATATCACAAAGTTAGCATTACGATATTTAAATGGGTACTATTTATAAAAGTAACAAAATATATAAGGTACCTAGGAACAAATTTAACTAAAGAATCTAAGAATAAATCTAATTAAAGATGTTTATGAAGGTAGTTATAAAATATTACTGAAAGAAAATAAAGAAAACCTAAATAAATGTAGAGAGATACCATTTTCATGGATAAGAGGGCTCAACATCTTAAAGATGTCAATTCTCCCAAACTGGTCTACAGATTAAAATACAATTGCAATAAGACTGTCAATAGCATCTCTGGAGAATTTGTAAACTGACTGTGAAGTTTATATAGGAGCAAGGCTAAAGCATAGTTAAGATAAGGCACACAGATTTGGCGTTATCTGATAGAAAGACTTATTATGAAGCTACAATTTTAAAAAGCAAAGTATTTTTTGGAGTCTTGACAGTGGAAAAGAACAGAGGACTGAGAAACAGACCCACATATACGTTGAACACATGATGTGTGGAGAGGACTCGGCTGAGCCACTGGAGAGGGTGAATTCAGCACTCCGACAACTGGTCATCCACGGAGAGAAAAAACTTCACTTGCCACCCACCTTATTCCATTCATAAAAATCAACTCCAAAAAATTTCTAGGAAAAAAAAGAATCTTTCTGACCTCAGGATAGTAACGAATGTGTTACATCAAAACTGCAAACCACGAGAGAAAAGATTGACAAGTTGGATGACATTAAAGTCAAGAACTTCGTTCATCAAGACACCATAAAGCAAGCGAAAAAAACAAACCACAAAGTGGGAAGACACCATGCGCAATACATAGAATCAGCAAAGGATTAAGAGCCAGTACCTATAACTCCTACAAATCAAAGAGAAAAAGACAACCCAACAGAAAAATGGGCATAAGGTTTGAGTTGGTCCCTCAACAAAGAGGAAACCAGAATCTTTATGATCAAGGAAATTCAAATTAAAGGCACAGTGAGACACCATTTTGCAACTACTAGATTGGCAAAAAATTAAGAAGTCTGACGATGGCAAGTTTTGATGAGGATATGAAGCAATCTGAGCTCTTACACTAACTAGTGTGGGACTGTGGGGAAAATAGCATGTTTCTGCACAGTTAGGGCATTCAGAGCAAATTTTACTGAGACCTGGGACCTGGTCTCCAGGTCTTGAGACTTGGCAGTTAAATGATGAGGGGATAGACAGTGCAAATGTCAGGAGACTGATCTCCCACGGGCATGTTCTCACATTTCAGACAGGTGAGACCTGGAACGTCTCCTGGGAGAAGTTCGTCTTACATTCCTCCTGGAGATGTTTGCCTACATTGCAAAGGGTAAGAGGAAAAACCCAAGATTCTCCCCACTGTCTTGAAGGAGAATTTCCTTAAAGAACAAAGATTTTTCACCCCGTCTCAAGAGAGGAAGGAGACAGCGTGTGTATAAGCTCCCAGATTCCTGTTTTTGGGGTTCCTTGCCTACGATACAACACCAGTATGTGTAGGGTGACACCGGATATGGCTCTCGTTGCACCCAGGGGTAAGCAGAGACTCGGGGGAACCAGCGTGGTTAGTACAAGCCAGTAATTAAATCTGGCCCTGCTCCAGAAACCTGGCATCTACTGTCAACATGAACAAATGTAGATACTGAAAACCTAACACCCAGCCGTTACCTGCAAAAATGAATACAGCTACAGACTAGCCATTCCACTCTTTGGATAGACCCCAAGAGATTCCTTAATATACACACCTGGAGACATGTGCAAGAATGTTCACAATAGCATTATCATCATTTCTTTAACGGCTCTGTGTGTGCGTGTGTGTGTAGTGGTATATTCACACAATGGTTAACACATTTTAACCACACACAGTTAAAATGAACGAACTACAGCTATAGATAATATCTTGGACAAATCTTTGAAATGATAATGAATGATTAAAAAACAAGCTGCGGAAGACTGTTATGAAGCTATTTTTATAAAGCTGAAGCAGCAGCAAAACTAATCAATATATTGTTAATGGGATTCAAACACTTCTGATTCCAGCAGGAACATGGTGGTCACTTAGCTCTGAATATTCTCACTTTTCCTGGAAACCACACAAAACAAAAGGAGAACAATAAGTGGTGGTACGCCTTGTGACTCTGCTCCCATTTCCTCCACCTCAGAGTCGCCCCTCTCCATCTTACGGACCCCGTCCAGCTTCCCCGGGAAGCCCTGCCCTGTCTAGTCGAGGTGGGCCAAGTGCTTCTCCCCTCTGCTCCCAGCCCCGCGACCAGCCTTGACCGCAGCATTCCCACGCAGCGCCGAGCCCCCAGAGAGGCCAGCGCACGCTGTGGAAAGGCGCTCCCTGCGCGGAGCAAGCGCTGCGGGGACGGAGACCGAGCGGTTGCAGGAAGCACCAGGACCCCGCGCCAGCGCGGACCCGAGGGCGCTCCTCTCACCACAGCCGGGCTGCACGGACCAGCTGGCGCTCCACGCCCGCTGCTGCTATGGTCTGCGCCCCTGCCTCTGGATTTGGGGCAGAGAGGGACGCCATGTCACCCACTGGCACCGTTTACACAGGATAATGATTAGAGCTGCTCTTTTCAGAGAGATTTCAATCATGAGGGCTTAGCTGTGGCCTTTTTAGTATTCTCCAGATTGTTTTTACGATCTATTTTACAACTTCCTTTCATTGTACTAGGAAAACTGCACAAGATCTGTTTGCTGCATCCAGTACTGCCCCGGCCTGATAGCTGACGCACCATCATTAGCTACGCCACAGAAACTCAGCTTAGAGCTTCCAATGCCATGCCTCACTTCATTCTTATTAAAAGAATTAAGAAAAATAATTATTTTTTCTTCGAAGGAATTATTTTTAGTAAGCAAAATAACTTCATATTCTTTTAATAAAAAATCAGAAGAACACAAGATGACATTAAAATGTCCTGGACCCTTCCCAGTTTTCACTTACTATGCCTGAGGTAACTACTACTATCAGTTTGGAGTGCTTCCTTTGAATTTTTTCTATCTATAAACATACGTTTATTTGAAATGTATAAGTTTATTTGAGAGGAGTTGAAATTTTTTACACAAAAACCAGATAATATTAAATGTGTGTATTTTTGTGACCTGCATGTGCCTTAGGGAGCTTTCTGTATCGGTAACACCCAGACCCACCACTGCGGCAGAGAGCGCGTAACCACTCTCGACCTTCTGACGCCATGATGGGCATCTGAGCCGGACACACGCCGGGCAGCTACAGGCCAGGCGCCCCAGCCTCCCTGCAGCAGGCTGCAGCCACGAGACCAGGCCTGACCAATGAGGAGAGCAGACACGACGTGCACAACTGGCCCTGTGACCCCACACCTCCTTTCTGTCTTCTGGCTGGCTGGATGTGGACGTGAAGCTATTTTGCATGTGCAGAGCAGCCAGCTTCGAGTTCAGGTGGAGGCCACACACGGAGGATGGCAGTAACCCAGCACAAGGAACCTGGGTCCTGAGGAAGGGCCGCCTCGCTAGCCCCGGACGGCCTACCGAGCCTTCCCGAGCGGGACAGCGTCCCTCACGCTGCGTGGCCACCGCTCGCGTCCGCCTGCTACAGCGCTGAAACTCACAGTACTTGTAAGTGAGTGCACGCATTTCCAAAGTACGGAAATGCCACATTTTACTTCACTCCATTGTCAGTAAGTATTTTTATTCAATCAAGAAGATATTTATTAAGTGCCTACTAATGCTGCCAGTTTAGAAATGACTCCTCCTGAAAGTCCATCCCTCTGCACGCAGGTGAGTGTCCCCAGGGGCCGCAGTCCTCAGACACTGCGGTCTCAGGATGCCTGTATACTCTTTTTATTTTCATGGGTTTCATCTATTGATAGTTTCCATATTAAAAATTAAACTGAGAAAATTTTTTTTTTTTGAGGAAGATTAGCCCTGAGCTAACTACTGCCAATCCTCTTCTTTTTCTGAGGAAGACTGGCCCTAAGCTAACATCTGTGCCCATCTTCCTCTACTTTATATGTGGGACGCCTACCACAGCATGGCTTTGCCCAGCGGTGCCATGTCTGCACCCAGGATCCGAACCGGCGAACCCTGGGCTGCTGAGAAGCGGAATGTGAGAACTTAACCACTGCGCCACCGGGCCGGCCCCTAAACTGAGAAATTTTTAAATATTTAATTCATTTGAAAATAATAATAAATCCTTTACATGCTATCATAAATAATATATTTTCATTTTAAAAATTTCCAAAATCCATCATATGCAAAGTTTACAAACATGGATTTTGCTACTTAACCAGATATTTTAATTAATATTATTCTTAGAGTATCAATTTTTCAAAGAAGCAGAATTAAATATCCTTAATTCAAATTAAACATAACTCGATCATTTTTGATGATATAGACAGCATTTCGAAATCTTGAATTTTCTTCCTTTCACACCAATCCCTTTTGTTAGTCATAGACTTTAAATTTTATCTCCGTTAGTACCAACTTCTACTTCAACTGGCCGTAGACATTAAGCTGAAAGAAAAGCAAAGTAAACAAAATGGAAGATCACCCGTTAGCAAACCTTACTCAACTCTGTTCAACAATTTCATACACTCGGTCAAGTCTACAAGTGCTCGGCACCAACTCCCAGCCCCAACCTTCCTTCCTCCCCACGTGAGGACGTGTTGCTGCGGTGGGGTCAGCTTCTCGAGCATCACCTGGGTCAGCGTATCATGGGGAGGGCTCTGGATATCACCAGGAAGAGGTCCAAATGCCGAACACTCATCTCCGTGTACCTCCCACTGCACTAGCATAATAAAAGAGCCTGAGGCAGAGGTGCCTCCCCGAGTGGGCAGAGTGGGAAAAGTACACCTTCTCTTTGGTTTCCCTCGGGGCTCCCACAGCAGTAAGGGGTTACAGAAAGCCGAGATCTGGATTGAGCTAAAGGACCAAGAAGGTAGTGACAAAAGCACTGGGAAAGGAGAGTAATGAAAAGATGAATCTGGTGACTATCTGGACACAGAACTGATAGGACTTAGAGACCAACTGGTGACAGTGCAGTGACATATTTCTTCTAATAGCTGGCTTTCTTTTGTGCATACAGAAATAAGAAAGGCTGTGTGCCAGTACTTTAAAAGGTAAGATTTACTATAGAGTTAACGAGTCTAACATGGAAGCAATCAGCAACGTGTAAGGAGGCCACCAGAATCCATCCTAGGACTGAGAGAGGGTGCCGAGGGAAGAATAGCCCCAGAAGGGGCCCTCCCCAGGCCTGGGATCAGCTGTGCTTGCAGCCCACTTAGAGGAGGAGCTCACAAGGTTGTCCAGGCCAGAGCTGCCCCATGGTCACAGGAAACACTCCTCATGGGCACAGGTGACCAAGGCTGGCTTAAGGAAAAGCTGGGGAATGAGACGTCCTTAGGGGGGTTGAAAAGCTCCACCACATTGCCAGGAATCTAGAAAGCCACTGTAGGGCTGTGCCCATGTCCAGGACTGTGCAAGCTCACAAAAGGCCTGAGAAGATCCCAGCTCTCACCTCTGGCTGACCCAGAGGCTCTGCACAAGCAGGATGTGAAGGCCAAGGCAGAGTTGTCAGCTGCCTGGCTGGGCACTGAAGGTGTGCCCCAACACGCACTCAGAGCCCCTCAGCACAGACGGGAAGACCGACTGGTTCCAGGCATCTAAAGAAATCTCTATCCAGTCATTAGCTGACCACTAAGCTAACCAAGCAGAGACCATGTGGCCACACACAGCAAAGAATGCACGTTACAGAATTAGTTCAGAAAAGCCCCCACCACGACAAACGGCAACAACAATAATGACTGTCTGTGTTAGAGAGAAGAGTCTTCGCGCGTGCAAAGAGCAGCTGCATCCTGTTGGAGGCTCCACCCACGTCGCTCGGTTGTTGAGCTGAAGACTGCATTGTGTAGAGAGTGCATATGGATGCTGGGTGGCAAACGGCTGTGCCGTGCCAGTCAGCAGGGTATCGCCTCAGCGCCAGGCCACCCTTCTCTGCCAGCACGGGATACTGGCTGGCCCTTGCAGACTGCACTGCTCCCCTGCCCGCTGGCATGGCAGCAGGCTCTGCCAGCAGAGGGCCCCAGAGGGAAGTGTCAAGTCTGAACAGTTCATTTCTGGTTTTGGCTGTCTTCAGGAGGTGTGCACTGGAGTAGTGTCACACCTCTCCTCTGGGGGCTCTCCTTCAGCCTACAGGGCCTTTTCCTCTGAGTTTTAGTCTCTTCCTTGTCACGTTTCCCTCCACCCCTTTCTGCAGTTACTACCTTACCTTCCATTAGAGCGCTCTTAGCAGTTAACCACCTTTTGCCTAGTTAACAATTCCTCACACTAAATTTTCCCTGTTCAAATCACTGCTGTGTTTTCTGTCTCCTGGCTGGACCCTGACTGATATAGCCTGGTTTTGTGCACAGCAAGACACTGAAGCTACTGTTACCACGGAGAAGACCTCAGAGTAACTGAGGACATCCAACTACTCAACATTCCACGACCACTAGCATCTCCCCAGTTCCCTTTCCTATTGCCTCTTCCTCTGCTCATTCCTGGGCATTTCCTTCATCCCTTCCTGGCCTGTCCTCTGCTCATCCTGACAAGCCTCCAGCCAGTTCAGGCAAGGCCAGGAGGGACACCAGGAGACCCACCTCACGACCTCTGGAAGCTTCTGCCAGTCCAACAAGGGATGCTCATAGACTAAGCTCATAACACAGGGGAACCCGTATAGCAAAGTAAAAAGCAACTGATAAATTTCAGAGAGATTATAGCAAGAACCCAATGAAACACAATTCATTACTACTTATTTTCAGATAAATTGTGTCCCATCACACTGCAAAAGGAATTACAGGTCATACAAACTAATGTAGGAGGTGACATGGAGCCCTAAGTTTGTCTTAGTCTCAGCACTTATTTGCCACTTGACTGTGGGCTAGTCATTTAATATGCATAAACTTACTTTCCTTCTCAGTAAAATGAAAATAAACATACTCGGCCTGATGAGCTCCCAGAATCCCCACCCAGGCCCAACAAGGAACAGAGCTCACTGTGAACCAGTGACTGCCCCACTGCAGCGCTCCAGCACCAGACGTGCCAGCTCCATCACAGGACTCCATCCTCTTGTTGCAGTGCAACAGCAGCCAATACCTACATTTTCACATTTTTGTTCAAGGTGCAAGAACATTAGAAAGAAGCCAAAGATCCTCAGAAATGTCATCAATCGGTCTTTGACAAAGGAGCAAAGACAATACAATGGAGCAAAGACAGTCTTTTCTATAAACAGTGTTGGAGCATCTACATCCAAAAAACGAATCTAGACGCAGACCTTACACTCTTCATAAAAACTAACTCAAAATGGATCATAGACCTAAATGTAAAATAAAAAATTACAAAACTCCTAGAAGATAACACAGGAGAAAAACTAGATGATCTTGGGTTTGGTGATGCCTTATTTTTATTTTTTTATTTTTTATGTTTTTGAGGAAGATTAGCCCTGAGCTAACATCTGCCACCAATCTTCCTCTTTTTGCCGAGGAAGACTGGCCCTGAGCTCACATCCGTGCCCATCTTCCTCTACTTTATATGTAGGATGCCTACCACAGCATAGCTTTGCCAAGCAGTGCCATGTCCACACCCGGGATCCGAACCGGTGAACCCCGGGCTGCCAAAGCAGAACGTAGGTGAAGCCTTTTTAGATACAACCCCAAAGGCACAATCCATGAAAGAATTGATAAGCTGGACTTCATTAAAATTAAAAGCTTCTGCTCTGAGAAACATAATATCAAGGGAATGAGAAGACAAGCCACAGAATGGGAGAAAAAGTTTGTAAAAGACATGTCCGATAAAGGACTGTTACCTAAAATGTACAAAGAACTCTTAAAACTCAACAATAAGAAAACAAACAATCTGATTAAAAATAGTCCAAAGATCTTAACAGACATCTCACCAAAAAAAATATACAGATGATAAGTAAGCACATGAAAAGATGTTCAACATCATTTGTCACCAGGGAAGTGCAAATTAAAACAACAGTGAGATACCACTACACACCTCTTGGAATGGCAAAAATACAGAACACTGACACCACCATTGCTGGTGGGAATGCAAAATGGCATGGCTACTTCGGAAGACAGTTTGACGGTTTCCCATAAAACTAAACATACTTTTACCATCATCCAGCAATCCTGCTCCTTGGCATTTATCCAAAAGAGCTAAAAACTTAGGCCCACACAAAACCCTGCAGACAGATGTTTAAAGCAGCTTTATTCATAACTGCCAAAACCTGGAAGCAACCAAGATATCCTTCAGTAGATGAATGGATAAATAAACTGTGATACATCCAGACAATGGACTATTATTCAGCACTAAAAAGAAATGAATTATCAAGCCATGAACAGACACGGAGGAACTTTAAATGCATGTTACTACAGGAAAGCAGCCAATGTGAACAGGCTACACACTGTATGATTCCAACTATATGACATTCTGGAAAAGGCAAACTATGGAGGCAGTAAAAAGATCAGTGGTCCAGGCTGGGGTAGGTGGGAGGGGAGATGAATAGGTGGAGAACAGAGGATTTTTAGGGCAGTGAAACTACTCTGTATGATACCATAATGATGGATACATGTCATTATAAATTTGTCCAAACCCATAGGACATAAAGCACCAAGAGTGAACCCTAATGGAAGCCATGGACTTTGGGTGATTGATTATGATGTGTCAATGGAGGTTCATCAATTGTAACAAATACACCACTCTGGTGGGGGTTGTTAATAGTTGAGGAAGCTGTACATGTTTGAGAGCAGAGGGTATGTGGAAAATAGCTGTTCCTTCCTCCCAGTTTTATTGTAAAGCTAAAAGTGCTCTAAAAAAATTAAGTCTTTAAAAAAAACAAGCAGCCCAAGGTCTGAATCATGACCCTGCTTAATCCTGACTGTTAAACCTTAGATAAGTCACTTAACCTCTCCAGGACTGGTCACTTCACACTTGTAGACTAGGGACCACAGCATCCCCGTCTCTCAGGTTTCCTGAGGTCAGAACCCCACTATATAATCTAAGACAGCATAGTGCTCTACAGTGCATATACATAGGGCACTTCCAACTCAATGAGAATGGATACAAAGTTGCACCACAGTCCACAAAGAACCATACAAACACCATTGATTTCTATCAATGTCATTGTTCACTTACACACTGGCAATGGAGAAAATCCATTTGTAGGATACGCATTCCAAGAGATGGTGATTTTCCCAATTTCGAATAATATTTTAGCCACATTCCAGGGCCTTCCCTCCCCAGCTCCAGCCCCACCCAAGAGGGAAGCCCAGGCTGAAGCTCCTGCCCACACTACAGGTGGGCCCAGGGGGCAGGGGCAGGAGCACTACCCTAAGAATCCAGCCTGCTGCAGTTCAGACCACAGGACAAGAGGAGGGGAGGCCACACAACTGCAGAACTCCCACCAGCAAGTCAGCTGAGGAACTGAGTTGGAAACCCATATGACTACAACTATGTTTATACAAACAAAAATCTGTACTTAACAGATATCAAAATGTTACCCATGGTCACTTCGGGGAGGTAAAACTACAGGAGATCTGTCCTTTCCCCCAAGCTTAAATTTTCTTTAATGTGTTTTATAATGAAAAATAGTAAGACTTGGGAAGGAGATGGATCTTGAACACAACATTCATTAAACACTACCGCCCCACAGCTTTCCAGCCCTAACCAGCCAGCGACTTTTAGAGGGTTTTCTCATGAGATTTTTCAGCTATCGAGAACAAAAATGTGAACAAACATATTTTGAAAAGGTCTTTTAACACTGTGAAAGTCCTCTGAGGAAAGTTCCTTTGAAACAAGCCAGGCTAAGTGCCATCCTCTTCTCACCCAGCCACAGACCCTCCCGGTTCCAAACGGAGCATCACACCACTTCGCAGCTGCACCGCCAGCACCGCTGGCCCAGCCCTTCTGCTAAGCAGAGTCCTTCATAGTGATTCCTTACCTCCAGCTCCAAATTGAGCCCTTGTGTGGGCAGACACACATCCCAAAGGGACACTGAAGGACCTGGGGATTTTAGAGCCGCGCTACACCAAGCATGGCCCCCTAACTGTTTGATATTCGTCCTCAATGATCAAGGAGCTTGAGCCACTAGCCACTGTTGAATTCGGCTGGCGTTTTTCCGTAGCAGGATTTCTTGATGAAGGAAACAGTACAAGGATCAACACCACGGTGAAGCTCCCCATCCTGAAGTGAACAGTCTCCGTGTCTCAAGAATTTTCTCACCTCAGACCCTGGGATGAAGACTCTGGGGCCAGAGATAAAACAGACTTCAAAGAAGCTGCAGGGACAGAACCTCCCAGGCACCGCAGTCAGAAAGGGCAGGAAGGAGGGAGGAGGGTCTCATGCCGGGCTGTAAGAAGTCAACGGCCCTTCTGCTACCACCTGTCCTGCCCAGATGTCCTGCCCAGGACCCGCCAAGAGAGCCGGCAGGGCCAGGGCCAGTGCTGGGGCTGAGAGCCCAGAGGGCTCCTGGGCAAGACACAGCCTGCAGCACAGGAGCAAAGCAAACGTCCTGTGACAGCCGAGAGAGGCCACAGGGCAGCCAGAGGAGGCTGGGACAGAGAACTTAGCATTAATGTGCCACCATTGCATCAGTAATTGACTAAGTTATAAAATCAAGCTCAATTTTGCTGAACCACTCCTAACAGGCTTACCTTTTTGTCTTCCTTAGTCTTTCTAACATTTCGATGCGGACCAAAAATGTTTTGCATCCCAAAAGCCTTCCTGGACCAGTCCCTTTTCTGGGCACTCAGCAGGGGCTGCGCCAAGCTGCCCTCCACCCTGTAGCGGTCCGCGGGAATCTTGCTCATAGGAGGGGGCAGTGTGCCACAGTTGACACTGGACCACCCGTCGGTGGAGTCCGTGTAAGACTCCTGGTCGCTGGCGTGTCCACACTGCCACTCCTGCAGAACGTGAACTGGAAGCCACCGCTGGCCAAAACCACCACCAGGGCCCACAGCACCCCTCTTGGAAGGAGGAACTGAATTCCGCAAGGAGGCCGGGGGGACCTCCACGTGAGAGGCGGGCCCTAAATGCTTAGTGAAGTCCCGACACCTGTCACCCTGTGAGGCAGCTTCAAACAGGGGTCCCCCTTCAGGGTCATGGGAGAAGGCCCCGTTCCAGGGGGCGCCCCAGGGCTGGGAGCCCCTGCCACCCACTCCCTCCCAGGTGCTGCTGCTGGCGCCATGCCTGCCCGAGCTGGCGCCCAGGTCGACAACGAGCACCCGGCTGCTCTTTTCTTCCTGGTTGAAATTTCCAATGCCGCTGTCACTGTTGCTGCTGGTGCTAGTGTTCTGATGGGCATCTGCATCCCCATCCACAAAGGCCCGGGCCCGTACCCCCTCAATCAGCTCGCCCATGTCTCTGTACAGCACAGAGATGAACTGGAGGACAGGGAGAGAGGACGCCGGGAATTCAAGGCAGCCATTGGTGTCAGGGTCAGCCGTGCACTCAAACCCAAACCGCCGAGCAATGCCCTGATGGATCTTGTGATTGAACAAATCTGGATCCACCATAAACACGTGGCAGGAAGTCCGCAAGACACCTTCATCCTCCTGTGCCAGGCTCCCATCATCACTCGTCTGCATGGTCACAAGCCCAAAAAACCTCCTGTCATCTGGGCACACAGCGCTGAATGCCAGCTTCTCGGCTGGGTACTCGGCCAGGACAGCAGCTTTGTCGGTGCAGAGCTGCACGCAGTCATGCATGATCTTCATGGTCACCAGAGAATGGATCTTCTGCTCTGCCCGCAGGCGCCGGAGGCAGCCACGGATGGCCTGTAAACTGTCAGACTCCAGGTTGCAGCTTGTGGAAGGAAGTTCAATAGAACCTAAGTAGCCTACGACCATGGCAACATTTAAAATACTTGCATCTAATCCAAAATCTTCATGATTCTCTAGTCCAATAGTGAAAACCGAATCATCGTTAATAACTTTTGCTATTTCCTCTTTAGAAAGCAGGTTGGAAGTCCGATTATTTATACATTCATGCCCAAGGTCAAATCGTGCAGCGGCCGACTCTGAAAGGGATCTTTGTTTCAATTTCAAGGGCTCTGAACTGCTTGCACAAAGACTAGGATTTTCAAAGATCATATTGAAAATTCCACCAGACTGCATTTCTTCAACGACTCTCTCTGCTCTATTGATACCTAATGCTTTAGAATCAAGTTTGGGCCTCAGCCAGCCTTTTCCTTCATAAAATCCAACTTCTTCATCACTGGAGCAGGACTCTAAGTGGCTGATGCCTTCACCAATCACCATGTGTAGGACACCAGAACATTTCCCAATCAATTTCACTACATCTTCATGGGACGCTTTCTTCACATTGATTTCATTGACAGCAAATATCTGATCTCCAGCGCGGAGGCCCACAAAATCCGCAGGGCTCCCTCTCATGACACAGCTGAGCACACAAGGAGCCTGACCAGAAAGGGTGAATCCGTACCCTGCTCTTCCTCGGGCCACCTCCACACTCCTCATGCGAGGGGGCGCCGTCCCGTGCAGCGGGCGCTCTGCCGTGTCCCCTGCTCTATACATCTCGATGTGCTTCTAAGACGAGGAGCATAGTTCACTATTCCAGGGGATCCATAGTTCAGGGAAAACTTGATGCTACCATATTTTTTCTTGAAATAGTGCCCTAAGGAAGAAAAATGAACAGCTCATTATTGAAAAGCCCATATTTCTTTTACTTACTGGTATTACGTAAACATAAAAAGATAATTCATAACAAAAACCATCACAGAAAGAGTCTCTAGTTACCACATAAATGTTAAATGAAAGAGAAGCAGTAAATCTTAAAGTCAGGCTAAGAATTTCCTTCCAAAGTAGAAAACACTGCTCTCTCAGAGCCTAATCCTGCCTTGTGTTTGAGGAATACAGGACTCCAGCAGAATCTGCCTCCTGGCACTCTTCTCCTCCCTGACTGGATGGAAAAAGAAGAGACCTCGAAACCCTAACTACTCAAAGTGTGGTCCGAGGACTAGCAGCCCAGCATCCTGGGGGGCTCTCAGGCTCCTCCACAGATCCAATGCATCCAAGTCTGCATTTAATGGAGGGGCAGAGTCAGAGTGAAAAGCAGTCCTGGCTACAGACATAGGGATGCCTGATCCAGCTCCATCTTTGATCGCAAGCCCCCTCCACGAGAAGTTTTCCCTCAGGATAGGAAGTCAGCTTATATTCTCTCATATTCTGTGCGCCCCACTAATTTATTTTGAACAAGGTACTGATGCCGGCCCTGATATCAGTTCCCTCACATTAATCCCAGAATATGTGGGGTTAAAACCAAAGCACTCTTTCCCTGCTTACTCCCCAGCTCCCCGGCTCCAGAATCCACCATCCACCATGGAGACAAACTCCTGGATTCCTTAACATCCCCTCCTCCTCCCTGCAAAGTGTCCCAAGGCCAAACACAGTCTGGTGGGAAAGCTCCAACCAGCAAGGCCACTGACTTCCCTCGCCTCTCTACAAGCAGCCACATTGCTCACAAACCTTTAAAACCCCTCGCCTCCCCTTTCAGGGAGAGGAGATAAAACAAGACAAATTTGAGGGCTCAATCTCATCTCCCAGCTGATGTCACCTGAAATAAAAACCCTTTCCCTGCCATAAGCCTGGTGTTCCAGTTTTTATTTGGCCCCTCTTGTATGGTGGGTAAAGAAACTGTTTGTATGCGGTAACAATCTGGGGAGCCAGCCAGCAGGCTCCTGCCCGTGGCTCCGTGGCCCCAGGCCAACTGGGATTTCCTGGGAAGCAGTCGGGCAGCTGCCTAGGTGATTTGCCCTAGGGACTGTCCCCAGTACTTTCCGTCTAGCCCGGCACCGCTGACCCTAGGCGCACTCTCTTATGGCAAGGAAACAGGCTCTAGATTTGTGTGTGTGTTTGTTTGTTTCTTTGTTCATCCTGGTGAGTCGACGGACTCTGAAATAGGGTAAGTCGCCTCGGGGACGCCTGTGAACTTCCTTCCCCTCCTCTGGGGTCCCTTCCATTCATGGAGAGGCTATCTGGGGTACTTTCCCTTCATGGAGGGGCCATCTGGGGTACTTTTCCTTCATGGAGGGGCCATCTGGGGTACTTTCCCTTCATGGAGGGGCCATCTGGGGTACTTTTCCTTCATGGAGGGGCCATCTGGGGTACATTCCCTTCATGGAGGGGCCATCTGGGCGTACATTCAGAGTGGGAATAGTTGTAAGACATTCTACCCTCAATCTGGGAACCGGTTCACTGGTGTCTGGTTTTTCTGTCTGGGTCTGTATGTCTGTCTGTCTCTATGTACTGGAATGGGAAACATGCTGTCTGTCCCCAAGCAGAGCCCATTGGGGTTAATTCTGAGTAGATGGTCTAATTATAAGCCAATGTCTAAAAGGTATGATTTTCTTTTGTAACACATGGCCACAATATTCTTTAAACTCTGGAGAGAATATGGCCAAACAATGGATCCTTAAGTTGGAAAATTTTTAGAGAGCTCTTTTCGTAAACAGCTGTTTTATTGGTACCTATGAAAAGGCCAAATTAAAAGGAAAATACAATGACTAGTCTTAAGAACTTAACCAAACTTGGAGTCTCAGCTTGTTATGGTTTCACAGATGCTAATGAAAACATTAAGTTAACAAACAGAAATCAAAAAGGAAAGAGACACAGGACTCATCCCCACAGGATGAAAATCTTTAACTAGTTATTAAAAAGGAAAATGAGGTAAATAGAACAGACATAAATAAAGTTAAAAGAAAGGTTTTATTAAAACACTGGCTAAGGTTGAATGGGCTAAAGGGTACCCCCATTTTAGCCCCCCAACATTAAAAGACATCAAACCTGTTTTATTCACCCCAGTTTAACAAAATTTAATAAGTCAGGAGGCTAAAATCACAGTGAGAAACCTGACCAACGATTGTTTGAGGCAACAGTTAGGTTGCTAAAGTTGGTAAAACTATAAAAATTAAAGTGTTTAAGCTAATATTATATAAAGAGGTTATGTCAACTTTGCCTGGATTTTTTTTGGGAATAGATGTTATGTCTACCTGGGGATGCTCCCCCAACACAATGCTGTAATACTAAAACTTGTTAACAGAATTCTAATGTAAGTTATAATTAGAAGTATACGTTGGAAACATTAAAGGTTTGTAAAAACTGGTATATTTAAATGGGCTTTATATAAAATGATTACATCTCTTCTGTCTTATTGTATTATAGATTACCTTGTGGGGATAAACATTGTGTCTCATTAGGGTAGGTTTCCCCTCCCTGATATTGTAAAAGCATAAGAAATCCACCCTTCAGCCGATGTTAATTAAGCATGCTAAAGGAGATCTCACTTTAAAATGGCCAAAATGGGGCAATTTCAGTTTACCCAAACTGATGTAAGCAATTGGAAAAAGCCAGCCACAACAATGGGAAGCTTGTTTTAATCTTTTGTGGCTTCTAAATAAAATCAGAAATACTTTACTGCCTCTTTAAGAGAAAATAATTAAATACTTAAACATGCCAGCGCCTGAAGCCAAATCTGCTGCTTCTCTCTATTCTCTGAGATGCGCCACTTCAACTCCCCTGAAACTCCTGATCTAAAATTAAACACGCAAAAATAAGTAAACTTTGAGACAACTTGGAATCATAATGGCCATTCTGGGGAACCTCTGTTTCAGATGAGTCCACCTTAGGGGTCATCCTTAAAAGAGAGGATTCAAAACCTCTCACAATGGAACTCAGTCTTTAATTAATATACAGAATCTTCTAAAAGACAAAGTTATTTAACATGATATAAAATGACCTTTGGTAAATAAAAGTCTGTTTAAGTTTGCAGGCTTGATTTAAAATAGGCATGTCCTCAAAGTTATCAGCATTAGATACAATGCAGACACACAGCCTGGGTTTACTGGTCAAAGGAGGTCATATTCTCTCTGCTACAAAATTCGTCAGCAAGAGTAATAACTTAAAATAATAGCTGTTTTTGCTTAATGTCTCATGAGGTTTTCGCAGACGATCTAAATATAATTGTTAAGACCATGTAAACTAAATAAATGTAAAAGGACAAGTGTTTTTGGAGAAACTTTTTAATAGTTATGTGTTATGATGTATGTACTTAAAACAACTTAAGTGACGGCTCACTGCTTTGGTGTCACACAGTGTCTTTGAGAGTAATCTAACATGATTGCTAAAACAAATAGTTTAAATAGATGAAAATGGGTAAAAGTGTCTGAGTAAAGTAACTGCGTTTTGTGGTCTGTATACTTAAAAAACACAGCTTCCAAAATTTTTTTGGAAACAAACTTTATAGTTTTACTAAGTTAAGTTAAATGACAAAACCTGTTGAATATCTGGTCATTTCTGGATAGGATAGAACACTGAAACATTATTGCTGAACATGTCTAACTACTTTTGGCTTCTTATTACAGAAAATCTAAAACATGTTTGGGTCTATTAGCATACACACCTTGTGTTTTATTACTATAGAGTAACATTTCCAAAAATTATAGAAGGTAATTGTAAATTTGTCAAGCCACAGAATGCTAACGTAAAGAAAAGTTTATAATTGCTTAGTTGGTTTTTACTTAGAAATTAAGGTTTCTAAGGGTTAAAGATTCTAATTAACATATATAATTAAAGCTATTAAAAATTAATAAGAAAAAAAATCTTTGCATTCAAGGAAAGTAAAATGTATGTTTTCAGTAAAAACGTATAAAAAATAAAAGTATTTTTGCTTTTTGGGTGAAAAAAAGATAAATTTGTCCTAATGTACTAAAAGGGAAGAAAGGGAAACTGGGACAAATTCTGAATGTAAAAAGTAAGTAACAAAAGGTTTAGAAAAGCAAAACCCTGAGGAGTTTTATGTACGGTCAAGTTGGCTAAGATTAAAATAAATTTACTGGGGCCGGCTCTGTGGTCGAGTGGTTAAGTTTGCGCGCTCCGCTGCGGCGGCCCAGGGTTCGGATCCTGGGCGCGGACATGGCACTGCTCGTCAGGCCATGTTGAGGCAGCATCCCACATCCCACAACTAGAAGGACATGCAACTAAGATGTACAACTATGTACAGGAGATAAAAGCAGAAAAAAAAGAAAAGAAAAGAAAAGATTGGCAACAGTTGTTAGCCCAGGTGCCAATCTTTAAAATAAATAAATAAATAAATAAATAAATTTACTTAAGTAAATAAATTTAAATGTCAAAAGTAAACTGGTACAAAATTAAAACTTGGTCTTATCTTTCTTAAAAAGATAACTTTCCTAAACTTTTAGTCTGCTTGTGGTAAAAAAAAAAAAATTATAAAAGATTTTTTTTCTTTAAATAATCTACCAAAAGGATAAGGATTTTATGTTTTATCAAAATTAATTTCCTACATTGTTTTTGTCAGGTCCTTAATCACAGATGCTGAGGTTTTTCTCACAACTATTTAATTCTCTGCATTTGCCTAAAATTCTTTAACTGTCACCATGGTTAAAGGGATAATTAAACATTGCTTCATGGGGACCTATCATATTATATGGGTAAATGTTATTGATGTAAATGTTTTAAAAATTGTATAACATTACTAAAATTCTAATCTGTCCTGGTTATCAGTCATAATTCTGGTTATTTTAAAGCATTACATGTCACAGAAATAGTCAAGTTTCTTTGTCAATTGCCATTTTTAAATAGTTGCTTATTTATAGACGGTTGTTTTACCCTGATGCTTTTACAAGTATGTTTTATTTTCAGAAAAGTTCATGGAAAGGACTCTGACGTTCACTCTAGAATACAGCTTTCTGATAAACGTTCAGATTGTAAAACTAAACTGGGTAAGAAATTACAGAACTCTAACAGAGAAACTCATGCCTTCATAAAACTGCTGACAGAAGATTAAGATCAAGAACCAACTACACGGGACTAAATAAACTGATGAGAATAATTAGAATTTTTATGACTTCTTGTTTAAAATATTGCTTATTTTTTTAATGTTTTGTGTTTTGTTTTCTCAGATTTAAGAAAATCTTTTCTTCCTTTCCCTTATGCTAACTATGACTTATATCAATTTGATGAAATTATACATTTGTAAATAAAACTGCACCATTTATCTTTTTCTCCTTACCTTATCCCTCCAGAATTTGGAAATTCTTAGTGAGTAAATATTCTTATTTCCATGGCTCTATAATTGTTTGTATAAGTTCAACAAGAATCTGTTCTTCTTATAACAGGACACAATTGGAAACACTGGTTATAATACCAAGGCTTTGACTGGAATGTCATATTTGAGAGAAATATACAGACTTGGATATGACCAGACAGCATTTGAGGAACAAAGGTTGACTTTCTGAAATAAAGCCACTTGGAAATATTGGCCTGGTACCTTGCTCATGGGTTCCCAAGAATCTGGTAAGGTTGAGTAAAGAATGTCACTCCCTCTGGCAGATACAAGGAACCTCAATATTTTTTTTTTCTGAGGAAGATTAGCCCTGAGCTAACTTCTGCCAATCCTCCTCTTTTTTGCTGAGGAAGACTGGCCCTGAGCTAACATCCATGCCCATCTTCCTCTACTTTATATGTGGGACGCCTGCCACAGCATGGCTTTGCCAAGCAGTACCATGTCCACACCCAGGATCTGTACCAGCAAACCCCGGGCTGCCAAAATGGAATGTGTGAACTTAACCGCTGCGTCACTGGGCAGGACCCTGGAACCTCAATATTTTGGGGACCTCGTGAAGGGAGGAATGCACCCAAATCTGTAGGTATTGCAGGCTGAATCTGATGACAAGTTTTGGTCTGGGTTTCCTTGCCTCGAGAAGCCTTTAAAGTTCAATCTGAGAGTCCTTGTAAAAAGTTCCAGCAAAGCAGATTTAAAAGAGCCTATATGACCAATTGCTATTCTTGCTGTACTTATGTATATAACTGGGCCAAATTTATTAAAACTAGACTTATTTTGTAAACCAGTTAGTCTTAATTTGGCTATGTTTGGTAAAATTGAGGGTGATTTTAGAGAAAAATTATGTTTCAATAAAAACTATAATACACATTCATGGATATTAGATTCTGGTTCCATTAATTGTCTTTGAAGTTTTTGTTTTATATCTGTAAACTCAACTAGATCCTAAATTCTTCTAGTCTCCTGAAATATCTGAAATAATAAACCTCCAAACTAATATTCTGTTTTTTCCTTCATTTTCACTTGAAATCATTAAAAATTGAATCTGCCCTTTTTCCTGAAGCTTTACAAACTCAAGCTGGACAACTTGATGTAACTTTAAGAAAGATTCATGTCTGTTGCTGTGTAAGCCACTCAGAAAGATACCTGAGCGCCTGATGACACCATCAGAGACATTTCAAACTGCAAAAGATGCTTTGACTCTGACTTCTAGGAATCTTGATTGGCTGCCCCCTGGGCTCCGGAACTGGGTTATAATTTGCTCCAACCATTAACCTTGTTTTACCATTTCCTTTCTCTAAAAATACTTATTAAATACCTAGTTAGTTACTTACATGATACAGGCCTAAATTTGGTATCACTGCATTACTGCCTTATTAAAAGACTGGTTCAATGAGATGGAATAACCTACGCCCTGATTCAGAGAAGTTGCTAGATCAGTCATTGCCCCAAATCCCTCAAGATTGAGAAATGAGCATAAAATAGGGGGGAATTGATGCCAGCCCTGATATCATTTCCCCTACATTAAACCCAGCATATGTGGGGTTAAAACCAAAGGACTCTTTCTCTGTGTGAAAATATTGGTTGTCATCGAAAACTAACATGTGTCAGGTCCCCAAGACCACCCCAAAGTTCAATGACTCACTAAGAGGACACACAGAACTCAGCATACAGTTGTGCTCAAGGCTAAGCACTATTCTCTGGCTCCCTGGCTCCAGAATCCACTACCTGCCATGGAGACAGATGGCCAAAGTCACACACCTAGGTTCCTTATCATCTCCTCCTCCCTGCAAGCAGCATCCCAAGGTCGAATGCAGGCTGGTGGGAAAGCACCAACCAGCAAGGCCGCTGACTACTCCCCCACACAAGCAGCCACATTCCTCACAAAGCTTTAAAACCCCTCACCTCCCCTCTTTTGGGGAGACGAGATGAAATGAGACAAATTTGAGGGCTTACTCTCGTCTCCCGGCTGATATCACTCGAAATAAAAGCCCTTTCTTTTGCCATAGCCTGGTGTTCCAGTTTTTATTTGGCCCCTCTTGTGTGGCGGGGAAAGAGCCTATGTTTGTAGGTTGTAACAGTACCACATGGGGAAAACATATTAGTCTGAAACAGCCTCAGTCAATACTACAGAGGTCACCTGATAGAACAGACAAAACAACCAAAAAGAGCAAAGAAATTTAATACTAACTTAATTATTCCAGGGGGATGACTTGATAAGTGAAAATATTGGTTGTCATCGAAAACTAACGTGTGTCAGGTCCCCAAGACCACCCCAAAGTTCAATGACTCACTAAGAGGACACACAGAACTCAGCATACAGTTGTGCTCAAGGCTAAGATTTATTACACTGAAAAGATACAAATCAAAATCAGTGAAGGGAGGGGCCAGCTGGTAGCATAGTGGTTAAGTTCCCATGCTCTGCTTCGGTGGCCCGAGGTTCCTGGGTTCACATCCCAGGCACAGACCTACACACCACTTATCAAGCCATGCTGTGGCGGCATTCCACATATAAAGTGAAGGAAGATGGGCACAGATGTTGGCTCAGGGTCAATCTTCCTCAGCAAAAAGAGGAGCATTGACGGTGATGTTAGTTCAGGGCTAATCTTCCACACGAAAAACAAAAACAAAAACAAAAAAGTCAGTGAAGGGAGAAAGCACATGGGTCCAGGGGATACAAGTACCAGCTTCCAAAATCCTCTCTGGGGAGTCACACAAGACATGCTCAATTCACCCAGTAGAGGATTGTGACAACACATGTGGAATGCTGTCCACCAGGGAAGCCCGTCAGAGACTCAGACCCAGGGCTTTCACTGGTGGCTGGTCCTGTGGGCCCCTCTGCCCGGTACGCCCCCAACTCCAGACCCCCAGGGGGAAAGGGGCATCAGCACAGACAGCACTGTTTGCACAAACAGGTGAGGCACAGGAGCCGCTCACATCAGGCAGAGTGCTGGGAGCCCTCCCGACATCCGGGCTCCTGACGCCAGCCCAGGGCTAGCCCCGCACGGGCTCCCGGGGCCCGCAGTCAGGCCTGTGGTGAGAAGTCCTTTCTACACACAAAACCCTTTAAAGATCACTTTAAAAAGCAATACAGTAAGTGTTTATGTTGTAAAGACCCAAAATGTAATAGAGAATATGTTTTTTAAAGAGGGTATGTTTTTGAAATAATTGTTTTAAAGTTGTTAAAAGAAATTCTTGTGTCTTGGGATAAAGTTTCCAGTAACAGAAGCATAATCCAAAGCAATTTCTGCACACACACAAAGTGAAAGAACTAGACAAAAGGGAAAGTGTATTATTAGACGACTCCAAGAGCAGCTTCAAAGACGACGCTACGCAGGATGCATGTTTGAATAAAATCATTTTATGATACATAAGAGTGAAAAAAGAACAACTTAATTCTAAATTACCATATTACTTAATATCCAACTGGTGCTAAATTAATCATTTAAATATTATGACTAGACATTTAACTATTTAATATTCATCATTAAAAATGTTTATATTCATGTTGGCCAAGAATTGTGTTTTAGGGTCTTCTCATTGGATCTTCTAAAAGGGTGTGGTGGGCTGAATACGCCCCCAGAGATGCCACATCCTAACCTCTGGAACCCACGACGTCACCTCACGTGGCCAAAGGGACCTTGCAGCTGTGATCCAGTGAAGGATCCTGAGATGGGAGGTGATCCTGGGTTCCCCGGGTGGGCCCCATGTCACCACAGGGTCCTTATCAGAGGGAGGCAGGAGGGTCAGAGCGAGAGAGCAGGCCACGCGAGGATGGAGCAGAGATTAGAGCCACAGCTCTGAGACGGAGAAAGGGGCCACACGCCAAGGGATGCAGGCGGCCCCTAGAAGCCACAAAAGGAACCAGATTCTCCCCGGGGCTCCAGAAGGACCAGCCCTGCCCACACGTGGACGTCTAGCCCAGGGAGACTGACTTGGGACTTCTGACCACTGGAACCGTAAGAGAACAAAGTTGTGCTGTTTTCGGCCCCTAAGTTGGTGGCAACGCGTTTCAGCAGCCACAGGAAACTTGTACAAGGGGAATCACCCTATCGGTCGGGGAGGGGGATAGAGTAGATGCATGAAATAACCCATCTAAAAAATGCTCAGACAGGATCCGGTTCCTGGCAGACATGACACATCAAAGTGGCCGCTGTTCCTGATGTTACTGCAAGAGTCTTGTCACTGTGGATTCTCCAGGACAGAGCTCAGTGAGACCTGCTGGTTTCCTCCAGTCACAAGAGACCTCCTAGCCTTCTCTTCCAAACAATAATAGATGCTGCCCCTATGAAAGAAATGATTTCCTAGTTTTATATGCAGAATTATTTTATGATTCATCTGAGCACCATGGAGTCATAACACTGTATGACACAATTTCAAATAATAGTTTCGTATATGGTTTAACCAAATATTTCTATTAGACTCTCTTACTGTCATGTCCCTCAAGTAATTAAAAATAAATTATTTCTGGGGCCAGCCTGGTGGCATAGTGGTTAAGTTCATGCATTCCACTTTGGTGGCCCAGGGTTTGCAGGTTCAGATCCCAGGCATGGACCTAGACACCGCTCATCAAGCCACGCTGTGGCAGCATCCCACATAAAATAGAGAAGATTGGCACAGATATTAGCTCAGTCACAATTTCCTCAAGCAAAAAGAGGAAGATTGACAACAGATGTTAGCTCAGGGCCAATCTTCCTCACAAAAAAAATTAAAAAATAAATTATTTCTAATTCTAATAATTCTAACAACTAATTCTATAAGTAATACCCATAACACATTTTATAAGTTCAGCCTATAGCTTAATTTTTCCTTAAACCGTATCAACAAATAGTAAAACTAGTGGAACCAACAGTGAAATCCAAAAGAAACCATAGCACACTAGTTTCCAACTTCAGCTGGCAATTCCACCACCTGGACTACGGAAACACCAGTTCCTGGGCCCTCTCCTCCACCCGAGGCTCTGGGTTGGCAGGTCTGGGGAGGGGCCAGGAGCCGCCTGCTTTAACAAAGCCCCACCCCCCCATACCTTCCAGTTGATTCTGACATAGGGGGCAACACTTGAAACATCTTGAGATCATCTGCTGTTGGCTGAAAGTCTGCAACCCCCAAAATTCACATGTTGAAATGCTGAGCCCAAAAGTGATAGCGTCTGGGAGTGATTAGGTTTAGATGAGGTCATGAGGGTGGAGACCTTGTGAGGGGATTAACGTCCTTGTAAAAGATGAAGAGACACAGGATCTCACCCTCCCACACACTCTGTCTCTCCGCCATGTGAAGATACGAGAAGACGGCCATCTGTGAACCAGAAAGTGGGGCCTCACCAGACAGGTGACCTGCCAGCACCTTGATCATGGACCCCCAGCCCAGAACTGGGAGGAATGAATGTCTGCCGTTTAAGCCCCTCCATGTATGGTATTCTGTTATAGCAGGCCAAGCAGATGAAAACATCATCTAATCCAGCTGCCTCACTTTGCAGAAAAGGTAACTGAGGTCGGAAAGAAATGCTTCATTCAAGCGACAGCTTCCTAATGGCACAGACGGCTACAGCACAGAGTCTCCACTCTCCCCCCACCCGACGAGGAGGATCAGTCGATTCCGGCCAAATGATACTGACATTGCTTCACTCACTCCTTGTTCAGACTGACAGGAGCTAGGAATAAGTGCCAGGTGCCATGACCTTCCCTCTCCTCTCCAAGGTCTACGTCTGCTAGACACAGTCCCATTCTGATGAATTTCTCCGCTCACAGCCACTGAATGAGTGCCCACCCCATTCCAGGCAATGTCCCAGCCCTTCAAACGGCCTCACTCGGGAGCAGAGCGAGTGCCAGCCCCCGCTGCATGCTCGGTGCCCTGGACAGGGAGCAGAAGTCTGCTGGCAGATGAGACGGGAAAGCCATTCCAGGGAGGCGACAAGCACGTCACTAGTGATGCCCGTCCATGTGGCTCAGCCCCATCTCTGCCCACACAGAGGGGACGTTTTGTGAGTATGACACTCTAGCTCTCCATGATTGTGCCACCAAAGTTCACAGAGATTCACAGTGCAACAGGCCCTGAGCTGAGCATGGGGGCCAAAAGACCAAAGCAATAAAGAAGAGCGACAGTGGAAGGAAACGCGACAGGAGGGAGAGAAACTGAGTACTTCCAATGAGGCAGAAAGCATCCAACACACTGAGGAGAAAGGTAAAGTTCAGGAATAAGAACAAGACAAGAACAATACTAGCAGTAGGGAAACACACATGGTACTTGGCACAGGCTGGGGATGTTCTCCGGACTTTGCATATATTAATTCGTGAGTCCATAAGCAACGTCACTATGAAGTAGGTACGATTATTATTTCTATTTTGTGAGATGAGGAAACAGAGGCAGAGAGAAGTTAAGTAACTTGTCTATGGCTGCACAGGTAACTGGTGTCAGAGGCAGATTTGGACCCAGGCTGTTCTCAGTTTTCTCTATCCCCACACAGCAGGATTCTTAGAAGCAGAGGGGGCCTTGGGCCTGAGAGAGCAGGCGCGGTCTGCTTCCACAGTCCTTCCAGAACTGGCGACACCCCATCAGCCTGTCCCCAGTCAGTACAGGAGCCTGGTGGCACCATGCCACCTTCTCTGACCGGGACACGCTCAACCACAGACCCCTGCCCCTCGTACTCACCCCCAAAGCCACTGTGTCTCAGCAGCCACCTCCAGCCACCACTCTGGTACTGCGCATGGCGCCCAACACCCACCAGGCACCACCACCCCCCAACACCCACCTTGGGGACATAGACGGAAGACCCAACACATCCCCAACGCAGACACACACACCAGGACACCCCCGACCGTCCCTGCATCCCAGCCGCCTCACCCTCCACCCACTCTAGCAGCCCACCACCTGACCCTGAAAAGCTCTCTGAGTCCAAAGCCACTCTTCTTGCCTCCCCTGAGCTACACCAACCTGGGCCCTGCCCATCCCAACACAGCAGGAGTCCATGACGCCAGAGGATGAGCTGGCAGATTCTTGGCTCACCAAGGCCATTTCCAGGCTACTTACTGCCACCAATGATCAACGGCCTCACCACGCTATTATCCTTAAAGGGTCCTTTTAACACCACTCACCACCTGACCCACCCTCATCAGTGCAGACCCTTCACCTGCCGGTCAATGGTGTCACTGAGCGCCAACTGTGTGTGGGACTGGGCCAGGCACAGGGCTGCCACGTGAGGGAATAACAGTGCCTTCCTGCAAAGACTTCTCAGCTTGGGGACAAGAGAACCAGGAGGCTACTGATGGCAGCAGCTTCCTGAGGGGTGCTGGCTCCCCAGCTGTGCAGCATGACTGGCTCCCAAGGGACCTGAGAGGCACAGCACACCAGCAGGGACCCTCTGGTGGTAGGCAGCCCCGCCCACCGAGCTCCACAGAGCGGCACCATCAGCTCCCTCTCCCAGGCAAGGACCCCTTCTCTGTGGCCCGTCCCCTCTCCCTTGAGGCCCCATTTCCTCTCTGAACTTCAACGCCCTCCCCACACGGGTGACCCCATGGCCTAAGAGCTGGCTGAGAATTCTCTCCCGAGCAACCTCACTCTGCACGTCCACACCTCAATGCACCTTCTGCTGGAAGCATCCCCTCCTCCTCTTCCTGGGGCCCTGACTTCCACCTAAGTTCACCCCACCCTTCTGGGCGCCCAGGCAGTGCCTCGGTTACCCCTGACGAGGCCTCCCTCAACCGTGGCACACCGTCCCCCCAGCCCACCTTACCATCCTCCTCTACCTGACACGCTCCATTCCCCTGGATGGCCCAGTCCCGGCCTTCTCTGTCCCTCCACTGCTCACCCCAAAGGCCTTATCCTCCTCACCGTGGCCAGCCTGCTCCTCTCTCACCTCAGCCTCATGACCACCCTCGGGCCCGCCCCACTGGCCCTGCTGCTTCTCCCGGCCCGCGGCCCCTCCCTCCACCCTGCCCTCCTCACTGGGCCTGCAGTCCACAGGAGCCTTCCTGTCCACTGCCATGTCCTCCGCACCCACCCGGGCACCCCAGCCTGTAGGAACTGACCATGGGCTTTCTCCATAGCACATGCTGCAGGGCTGTCATGCCACATGGCACCTGGGTCCCTCTCCAAAATCATGCTCCTCAGCCTGAGGGGCTCTCAATACTCTCGTCGACCCTTCAACGCTCCTCTGGCCAACTCACGACCCCTCAAACTCACCCTCCGTTGGAGACCCTGTGCAGTCCCCCTTCCTGCTCTCCTTCAGAGAGAAGACACATGCCATCCCACAGGCCTCCCTCGCCTTCCTCCGGCCAGATGTCCAGTGCTCATACCACCCCACCTTTTTCTTCAAGTTAAATGAGGCCAAATAGCCCACCTAATGCTAAAATCTAGCTTCAATTTCAGATGCCTCCAAGGTTCTCCAAAGAAAATTTTGTCTTCTACATAAACTACAATTTAAGACATATAACCCCAAATACACCCTACAAGTTTGGGGAAACCCTCCCTGGTTGCCCTTTGTGGTAATGCAGTGACAGATGAACAGACTTTTCACTGAATTTGCCCCAGTGTCTTCTCTCCTTCCATGCCACACTTCGCCTCTCGGGACCTCCTGGTTGACCCTCGTGGTCTCCCAGCTCTTCTGTGGAGAGCCCATCCCCTGGCCCCTCGCTCTGCAGAGGAAGCTGCCCTGGATTTACCCTCCAGCCCTGCTGTTTGTGCATTTTTGCAGACTTTCTGTTCACACGGTTGTTCCTTGTTCGTGGTAGCCTTTTCTTGAGACCTCATCTTTTTGAACCTCCGTGTGTCCTGATAACATTTCGAGAGAGTCTCTGGGAGCCCCCTCTCTGGGTCTGCCTCCACCTGTGCTTCTGGGGAGACGGCAGCTGGTCACTGAGGCAGCTTTGGGGAAGGGAGTTTGTTTTGACTGTTGAGTTTGAGGTCTCCCTGAGCTCACAGGAGAGGTGCGGGCAGGAGATGAGCACATGGGAGATCCTGGCCTGATTAGCTAGTTGGTCCAAAAATTAATGGATCATCTCCCAGAGCTACAGAAAGACAAGAATCTTTCATTTCAAAGGGCCCACCAAGTGCTGAGCAGAGTAAGTAAAAAAAAAAGTCCCATCAAACATTGAGAGAGAAAAGACAGATCGCACAAAGAGGAACAGAATCTGCCAGCAGGCATCCGAGGAGAGCACAGCCCAGCCCTCGAGGTTCTGCGGCTTCTCACCTGCTTGCTGAGGAGCGGCGAGAAGGCAGCAGGCAGGCAAAGGCCTGGGCTGGGTGTTCCCGCTGCATTACACAGGCCGTGCCCACAGTGTGCCTGCAGACTGGCCAAGCTCCCCAGATGCAGCCAGCACCCCGAGTACCTGTGTGAGTAAGCCACGTTGCTAATCCCATCCCCAGGACTTGAAACCTGTGGCAGCTCTAGAAGGTGAGTGTGGCCAGAAAAAGTAGCACGTCCAGTGTCGCCATTTCAGGGTGATGGGCAACCTAGAGCAAGGGAGGCGCAGAAACCAGGCGTTGTGTGTCTGAATCTGTCCCGCTGTGACCACTGTCAGGATGAACTTGACATCCCTTAGCCGGAGCACAGTCTCCTACCAATATCATTTGTTTGCCTCCTCAGCTTGTGTGTCTTTTTATTCACCCATGATGCAAGCTCTAGCCCAGTGCAGGGCTGCCTGGGGAGAAGCTCGGCCCGGGCCGCCATGTAGTCAGTAGAGGCACAGACTAAGCTGTCAACGAGCTAGACAGACAGGTGCGCTGTGGGCAGTGTGCCCAGAACAACCCTCCAATATCTGATCCTGGACTAGAAGAACCTGATAAACACCAACAATGCATAAACAAGCCCCTGGCATCTCCTCTGCCCAGGCCCCCAAGCATCCCAGCGAGGTGGGCTGGAGCCCAAACACTAGGCAAGGAAGATGCCCCGTGCTTGCCCTGGAAGACTGCTTGGACTTTGGGAACTAAGAAGGAAGTGCCCTTTTAAAAGGACAGCTGGCCAGGGGCCGGCCCCACGGCTTAGTGGTTAAGTCCAGGTGCTCCATTTTGAAGGCCCAGGTTCACAGGTTCAGATCCCAGTTGCGGACCTACACCGCTCATCAAGCCACGCTGCAGCGGCAACCCAGATACAAAATAGAGGAAGACTGGCACAGATGTTAGCTCAGGGCAAATCTTCCTCAAGCAAAAAAAGAGGAAGATTGACAATGGATGTTAGCTCAGAGCTAATCTTCCTCACCAAAAAATAAAACAAAACAAAGGACTGCTGGCCAGGCAGTACCTTCTGAGTGTAAAATTTAACACCCCTACCCTATATACCAGAGGCACTAAAACAGCTCTGCTAATACAAAGGAGCAAGCTGCAGTTTGTTCCCGTCCATTCTACAAACACTTAGGAGTGCCTTCTCTATACAGGCACCTTGTCTAGGAAGAGGAAACAACAGAGACAATGGGGTCCATCCAAGGGGAATCGATCTTGGGGAGCCCATCCTGGTGGAGGCTGTCCTGGAGAGCCCATCCTAAGGGAGCCCACTTCAGGGGGGCCCACCCTGGGGGAGCCTGTCCTGGGGAGCCCGTCCTGGGGGAGCCTATCTTCTGTCTGTGCAGCAACAGCTGAGACAGAGTCCAGAAGACTGTTCCAAGTAGGGCCCAGGGACCGAGGAGCTGGATGCCAGAGGCCCAGCCCTGCACTCATGTGACCTTGGTCATGTGATGACCTTGGTCGTGTGTACAGCAGAGAACATAGAGTCTCTTTCCTAAGGTTGTGAGGATGAGATAAGACCACAGAGGAGCCAGCAGAGGCTCACCTTCCGCTTCAGCTGTTCCCATCATCCCTGCTGATACTCCTCCACCCATCTGAGGAGCCACAGGGCCTGGCAGACACCATAAGACCCCATGCAATTCCCAGAGGGCAAGCACATGCTGGCTCACGCTCCTTGTCACCTACACCAACCTCACCTGTACCCTCCCCGTGGAACATCTAGGAACCACCCACTCTCCACAGGGCCCATCATAAGCCCAGATGGCATCCGCTTGCTTCCCTCCGTGACCCGCGCAAGACGTGGAGGTAGGGAGCAAGTTTTCCATGTCTGCGTCTATGTGCCCCAGGAGCATGAGAAAGTGTTCAGTGAGTACCTGCTGAGCAAATAAATGGGGTTGAAATAGCCTTAGCTTTCTCTAAGTGTTAGAATTTAATTATTTTTGTCTATAGTATCTAAATTTTCTAGAAAGAATAGATATAACTTTTGTAACAAGAGAAAAATAAAAGGTAACTGAAGATGGTAATGAGTTGCGTTTTTTTCCTCCCCAAAGCCCCAGTACGTAGTTATATATCTTAGTTGTAGGTTCTTCTGGTTCTTCTATGTGGGATGCCACCACAGCATGGCTTGATGAGCAGTGTGTAGGTCTGCACCCAGGATCAGAACCAGCAAACCACAGGCTGCAGAGGCAGAGCACGCGAACTTAACCACTTGGCCACAGGGCCAGCCCTGTAATGAATTTTTATATGTAGGCCATCATAACCATAAAAGAAATACCCATAATTTCCTAGTGGTACAAAAATAAAGGTGGCCTTCTCTTTCCAGACCCACTTTAATCCTGCCTCACCACCAGCTCAGAAGGGACAAAACAGTGGAGACTGGCGTCCTGCAGCGTGCACCCACTGCTGCTGTGGGTCTGTCCCCACCATGCACAGCTCCCGTCCAGGAGACCGTCTGAGCCATAATGGAGATTGGCGAGAGCGTGACGCATCAGCAAACTCCAGCCCTAGGAGCAGAACAGCAAGTCAAACCTCAGGGCTGCAGTGGAAGGCGAGACACATCCTCCCAGAGCACGACTATCATCACACAACCTCAACTTGATGGTTGGGATGAGCAAAGGGACTCGCCCCTGTCCATGACAGTTAACCACAATCTGGATCAGCACCAATGCAGAACAGAGAGTGAAGGGATGAAAGGAAATCAAACATCCGCAGAAAACGGAGAAAATCCACGCTGGCACGTTTCTGAGTTCCCTAAAGTGAAGCCACAATCCCACTCTCATTTCCTGTTCCCAAACCCCATCACCCCTTAACCCCTTAACCCCCGTTAACCCAATCCAACTCCTCCAAGGGGGGCTGTCAGCCTAACTGCCCAGATAATCAGGCAAGAGACGCCGAGTTCCCACCCACCAGAGTCCCCTAGAAACATCCCAACCCCGACAGAAGCAGAGTGCCATGGTGGGCTGGGGTCAGGTGGGCAGGACCATGCACTGCTCCCTGCTCAGGTCATCTTCCAGGTATGCAATGTGTACCCTGAGGGGCGGTCCTGAGGTTCAAGTGCCAGAGCGGACTGATACTGTTTATATTAAGGGAGGAAACAATGACCAAGAGTTTTCGGACAAGGCTAGTAACTGATTGATGAGTGTATGGAAAGCCCCCAAATTAAAATCCAATTATACTAAATGAATCCAAATGACATAGGAGAGGGGAGGCACTGACATTCCACAAGTGCAGCCTCCGAAGTTACCCCTCATCACCCTACTTGGATTCCCCACCTGGAACAGTGCGGTTGAGCTGTTCGCCGTGGGAAAGCTCACCTGCATCTTTCTCCTCCTCTCCATATCTCCGCTCAACTCTTGTCATCATCGTCTCACCTCCTGCCACCTAACTCTCCTCCGAGGAATCCACCACCCACATGGACCCTAAATGTGCCCAGAAGCCAACTCCTCACCTTACCTTCCATTTCTGTGCCAAGTCCTAGTACATGTGAAGTCAAGTAAAAACCGCTGTGTGAGAGTAAAGGTATAAGAGATAGACAGAGGCCCTTAAAGAGACTAAGGGTGAGGCTCACAGACCTTCTCTTTGAACAACTGGGCCTCTAGAAGCTTCCAGGCACTGTCCCTCGCCCTGCAGGAGCCCAAGGTAGTAGAGAAGGGCTTATCTCAAAGAGATTTGAGGGATGGTTTTTGTCTGATAGAGTGAACACCAATGAGATTCACAGAAGGCCCACGAAGTTTTCAAGAAAACCATATCAGGAGAAATACTGCCAGCTTGCACTGAAAGGGTGAGAGGCAGTGCAAACTGAAAACTAGGCACTGAATCCCAAAAATTCTACTGGCAGGAAGCAGGCTGAGAAAACGACTCAACTGCAAACACAGGCTATCTTCGATGAAAAGCAAAAGATGACTCAGAGAGAGGAATCAGGAGCCCAGGAGGCGGAGAGAGGACCACTACCCTCAATCTCGAGACCTAACCAAGGAACTTCCAACATCGGACAGGCTAGATTTCAGAACTGCTATACACCTGTGACTCCTTTATGCCTCCCATTTTCCCTCATTTGGGGCAGGAGTGTCTACAGTGGATATCCTATGTCTGTCCCAACATGGCATTTTTGGTGGAGGTGGAGGAGCTGACAGCGGGTCTCTTTAATTCCGATCTACAGATGGAGAAGAAGTGCACTCCAGGAGCTATACTCAAGGAGCTTCAACGCGGAGCCTCATCCACACCTGGAGCTGATTTACATGATGGGATTCTGGACTTTGATGCTGATGCTGTCATGGCAGGAACTTGGGGGGAGTGTGCTTAGTATGTGGGAGGGACATGGATCACGGGGGCCAGGGGCTGGACGGTGATAGGCAGCTTCTACGAGGGCCCCAGTGATCTTGCCTTCTAGTCAGCCGCCTGTGGCAGTTCCCTCCCTTTGGGTGTGGCCTGGACCTACTGCCTTACTTCTAACAAAGAGAAGATGGCAAAAGTGATGAGATGTCACTTCCAAGATAGGTTACAAAAACACTCTGGCTTTCATCTTGCTCACCCTCTGCCTCACTCGCTCTGAGGGAAGTCAGCTGCCAGGCTGTGAGCTGCCCTAAGAAACAGTCCACATGGCAAGGAACGATGTCTCTGGCCAACAGCCAGCAAGGTCAGGAGGCCTGCCAACAGCCACATTAGTGACCTTGGAAGCCGATCTTCTGAGGCCACCAACCACCACGTGAGGAAGCGGATCCCCACCCACTGCAGCCCTGGCTGATATCTTGATCACAACCTCATGTGAGACCCTGGACAGAGGCCCAGCTAAGCCTCACCCCAATTCCTGACCGCAGAGACTGGGAGATAACACCCACTCTTAGAAGGGAGCTGCTGCATTTAGGGAGCAGGCTGTTACACAATAGGAGATAACTAATGTACCACATAATGCGAATATAAATGTTATCATTTGATGTGTTACCACTGGTGCTATCAACACATACAAAACAGCACTGTATTTATTTCTAGGCAGCGATGCATGATTAAGCATTTTTTTAAGTGTTCCCTCAATTTAATCTGCGATGAGGTGATTAAGGAAATCATCCTGCATACACCAGAGATAAACTGACTACAGAATAGAAAAAACTGGCTAAGAAAAATGACTACCATTGGACGACTACCTAGTCCAGCTTGACCTCACAAGCTGAAGAGAACAATTCCCCTTCACAACCGAGGAAGGCAAGGCCCAGCACCTCGCCCACGAGCACGACCGAAGACAGGTTAGGACTCAAAGCCAGGGCTGACGGACCTCAGTCTGGGCTCCTCACCTTGCCCCGCCTGCTCCCTTTTCACTATTAGCATGTGAGCAAACGCCTGTGTAGAAACTGACCCCCCTTGAAGCCTTTCTGCTAACAAAAATTATTTACCAGGTTTTCAGAGTCTCTCAATTCCTCGGTAGCTTCAACTCCCATATTTGAACATTAATCTAAGCTTAGGAAGCAGAACAGCAGCTACCAAAATTATTAGTATGCACGATTGTTGAATAACTTACACTAAGCTAAACAGACGAGCACAGTACATAAACTGTCCCCAGCCGGCATTTTGTTACTATGCAGAGTTTTGCGTGAGTATTTTCAAATGTCAGTCCTTGAGGTTTAACACCTCAAGCCCACAGAAACCAAGAGGCCAGGCCGCAGGGACGTGTATCCGATGTCTCAGTTCTGGTCCCCAGGAGCACGCTCCCTTCTGCCTTTCCAGTCAGTCTCCGTCAGGAAGAGCCAGTTCATTGCTAAGCAGCTACACGACAATTAGGAATGGAGACAAGAATTGACTCGAACACTAAAGCAGCTCTTGGAATTAGGAAATATAGCAAATATAAATAATCAGGAAAGAGGAGAGAGAAATAAGAAAGGGAGAGAAGAAATTAAACACGGATAACTTTAAGAACGTTTCATTTGTGTCAACACATCAGAAGAATGTATACACAATTATTACTCACAGTCTAATAATGTTAAAAGGAAACAGAATTCCAAAAATAATATAAAGTTGAGGAAATACAGTTATGCTAATGTCATATTCAGCACATAAAGTTTAAAACCCTAGCTTTAAACTCATCTGGCTCCCTCTTCCTTCAAGAGAACACATCACAAATGCATTTTTGCAGCACTAAGCTATCACACTCGGGCAGGGAGGCGCCAGGCCCCCGGAGGACAGACGCACTAGCTCCCCTAGGCCTCTCCCGCCCCCATGGACAGCTCAGGCTGCAGAGCGGGGAGAGGGGCTGTCCCAAAGGAAGGGAGACCTGTGGACCCCCATGAGCACCCACAGCCCTCAGCACAGAAGGGCCTAGGGGAACAGGATACCTGCGCCGCTGCCAGAACATTTTTTATCGCTCGTTCCCAGAGTCCCTGCCTACTGGAGAAGGCCTGACACTAAGCAGCATCCCTAACCTAGTACTTTCCCTTTTTTTAATGCACGCAGAAGAAAATCTAGATTTAGCAGAAAAGATATTATTTTAAATTACAAAAGTTCATTTTACTAGTTCAAAAATATTAATATATTGCATCTTTCTGAGTGATTCTAATCCATCGTAATGCAAAGTTTACATTAAGCAAAATCCATAGGATAACCAATGAAGAGAAACAAACGTGCAAAAGCCCTCTCATGTGAAAGAAGGGAAAATGTAGACCGACAATTAGAAAAGCACATTATTTAATATTAGCTGGGTTCACACAGTGCTCCGAGGACACAGACCACCTTCAGCCCCAGAACTCAACAGACACCTATGTTGTAAATCAGGCACCCATTCCAGAAAACCGTCTCCCAACCAGACCCCGGGCCCAGTCACCGGCCTGAGCCAGGGGCTCTCTCCTGCCACTCTGCATTACAGTCAACCCCCCTCTGCAATTTCAGTTACCCAGTCAACTCTGGCACAAAAATGTTAGATGAAAAGTTCCAGAAAGAAGCAATTCCTAAGTTTTCAATCGTGCATGGTTCTGAGTAGCATGATGAAATCCTGTGCCGGCCCCTCCAGGACGTGAACCATCCCCTCGTCCAGCAGATCCCGCCGTACGTGCTACCCGCCCATTAGCCACTTAGTAGCCGTCTCAGTTAGCAGATCACTGTCGCTGTAACTCAGTGCTTGTGTTCAAGTCGCCCTTGTTTTGCTTAACAACGACCCTAGCGCTCGCTTCGGCAGCACATGTACTAAAACTGGAACGATACAGAGAAGATTAGCAGGCCCCTGCGCAAGGATGACACGCAAATTCAAATTCGTGGTGTTCCATATTTTTAAATTACACCTTGTTACAAACCATTACGATCTCAATAAAATTACTTTAACAAAATACTAACGACCCTAAAGCAGGAGAGCAGCGATGCTGCAATTCGGACACGTCAAAGGGAAGCGGGAAGTGCTGCTTTCAAGTGAAAAGGTGCAAGTGCTCTACTTAATAAGAAAAAAAAATTATATGCCGAGGTTGCTCGGATCTATAGCAACTTCTATTACAGTGTATTGTTATAATCGTTCTATTTCATTATTAGTTATTGTTGTTAACCTTTTACGGTGCCTAGCTTATAAATGAAACTTTATCATAGGTATGTACGTATAGGAAAAAACATAGTCTCTATAGGGTTCGATACCATCTGTGTTTTCAGGCATCACTGATGGTCGGAACATATCGCCCACGGATAAAGGGGGACTTACATACCCTCCAGTGTGCTAGGCTTAACAAAGATACAGAGGTAGGTGCATTTTGAAGTAACTTTTTATTCACATTAAGAACACTTTCTACACACAAAGGAATTTAAGGTCTCAATTAAGGAAAGAAGCAGCTCGGCAGAAGGAAGGCAGCCAGACATCCAGGTGGGAGACGGCGGTGATCGCAGCAAAGATAGGGGGCAAAAGACAGGGCGAGGAGGAGAGCCTGGCTGCGGGGCCTGCCAGCACCCTGCTGTCACTGTCACCGGGTAGGCAAGAGGTCCAGCGCTCAGCTCAGTCCTCCTCCTGCTCACATCGTGCATCCAGCTGCACTACCGAATGCCAACTCCTTTTCCCAGCACATCACCCCGCTCAAACATGCGAGGCTCCCCCGCTTCTCACAGGATCCACCCTTAAGCCCCCAGCCTGCCCTCCAAAGCCTCCCTCAGCGGGTCCCAGCCTAAACCTCGACATCCACTTCAGGCAGATCCATCCTCACTACCCCACAACTCTGTTCACTCATCCATTTGTTCATTCATTCACTCACTCAATAATTGTCAAGTGGCTTCCACAGCAGCACCAGGTAGACAATTACAAACAGGAGACTGGTGATGGCCCTGACTTTCAAGGGCTAGCTGCCTCTGGGAGACAAGACAGCTCAACAGGCCAATACCACCACACACGGAAGGTGGGCAGACACACAGGAGGGCACCCACAGCCCTGACTCCATTTAAGAAATTACTCTCCCATGAAGTACCCTCTCCCCCTCCCTCCACTGCTCCTTAGCTCAGCTCAGACCCCACCTTCTCTCTGAGAACCCCCAACTCCTCCAATCCTCACCAACCCCCCAACTACCTCATAGACCAGTGGGCCCCACTCTCTGGCTGTGTCTGCTGTTCACTCACGAGCCCCTCGCTTCTCACACCTAGGGACATCACCACACAGCCTTGTCTGAGTCAGCGCTGCGGGCACACACACAGGCTCTGGGTACACATACTCTGAATGCACAAGCGGGCTGTGGCTATACACACTGAGTACACGTGCAGGCTGTGGGTACACACACAGATGTCGGTACACATGTGGGCATCAGGACAGGAGACAGGTCTGAGGGGAAGTAGTGAGGGGCAGGAAGAGCCCCGTCTGTGAGCAAGGAAGTGGAGCCTGGCAGCATGAGAAGCTGGGAGGAACCATCAGCTCAGGGTCCACCTGCCACAAAGGTAAGCTGCACAGAGGCTGTGAACTCCAGAAATCCTAACTGTGCGGAAGCACCACAGCAATCAGAAGCTCAGACAAGGGCCAGGAACCGTGCCCCACCTAGCCCCTCCCCACCAGGAAGGAGCCCAAGGGGGCTCAAAGAGCAGGTGCCAACCTACCCCGCAGTCAGCGGGCAGCCCTGACCCACAAGCTCACGGCTTGCCCCAGGCATAAGCCTGGCAATTACGGAGCTTCGGGAAAGGAAACAGGACAAGCTGAAGCTACAACCTTTCAGGATCTACGGTTGATGGGACCGCGGGGCTATTTCTGATTCCAGAAACAAATTCTAGCTCAATAATCTTGAAATACTGTAGGTTAAACCTTCTCAATTTTCCCTTCCCATTATTATTTGACTTCCCATTTTTATCTCAATTTGATATTTATTTTTGTTTGTGGTTTTTAAACCTGGGCAAAGGGGGACTATAAATAGAGTTGCCAGATTTAGCAAATAAAAATACAGTTAAATTTGAATTTCAGATAAAAGATGAAGAACTGTTTAGTATACATATGACCCAAATATTGCACAGCACATTTTATCTGACAAATCCAGAAGGGACAGACGAGGCTACATTGCCTGCAGGGCCATGCTGTAGTACTCAGGGCCCGTGACTCAGTATCCCTGAGCCCCTCCTTGCTGGAGCCTGGCTGTCTCCCGTCATCCCCGCCTGGAATGTCACCTCCACTCCCACCACCCCTCCTGATCCCTCACAGCCAACCCCTCACAGCCAGCTTCCTTGGGTGAAGCTGACAGGGGCTGGCCAAGGATAGCAGGGGGCAGGCCAAGCCCTGTGTCCTGCTGCCCTGCCTGACCCTGGCCTCATTCCATCCCCTGCCCTAGCCTGCGTCCTCGCCGCACCTCCAAACGCCCTGGCAAGACTGAGGACAATTTGCCTCATCAACAAATGGGTCTAATGTCAGGCCTCCTCCATGAGATTCCACTACCCACATCCGAACTTGGTCACTCCCTATAGGATTCGGGGGGAACAGCAGCAGAGTGCTGCACTGTCCGTCTCGTCTTTTCACTGGGCCTGAAGGCAGTCTTTCTGCTCTCCATGTCTTTCCAGTTACTCTCAAGAAGATAAGAGAATCTGCAAAAGCACAAAGTCCTGGGTGTCCTCTTCCTGTGCACAGGGCGGCTGGGGACAGACCCCTTTTGGAAGTAACAAAGGCAGGGTGGCCAGAGGAGGTCTTGTGAGCGGGAGCCCCGTCCCCCCTCATGACCCCACATGGCTCCTCACCTCCCACATCCAGGCAGGGTGTGGTAGGCCGAACAGTGGCCCCAAAGACACCAGGTCCTAATCCCCAACACCTGGAAATGCGACCTTATTTTTAAAAAGAGTCTTTGCAGACAGAATTAAGCTAAGGATTTTCAGATGGGGAGATGATCCTGGATTATTCAGGTGGGCCCTAAATGCAATCACAAGGGTCCTTCTAAGAGGGAAGGTCAGACACCGGGAGAAGGCCACCTGAAGACAGAGGCAGAGATGAAAGCAATGCGGCCACAAGCCCGTGATTGCTGGCAGCCACCAGGAGCTGGAAGAGGCAGGAAGGAGTCACCCCTAGAGCCTCCAGGAGGAGCCCAGCCCCACCTATACCTTGACTTGGACTCTGGCCTCCAGAACTGGGAGAGAACAAATTTCTGCTGTTTTCAGCCACCCAGCTTGTGGCGCTTTGTTACAACAGCCACAGCAACTGACACAGAGGGGGGCCCAGGGAACCCTCCTCAAAAGCTACCAAAAGGCAGTCATCTGCATCTTTGCCTATCAGCCCGCACGTGGAGCCCTATGCCTAGTAAACTTGTACCAGGCCCAGGGATCACCCACCTCTGGGGAGTTTAAAGACGAACAACCCCCAGGCCTGATCCCTCAGTGGCTCCCAGCAGAGGAAGACGATGAAGAAGGCACAACCTCTACTGCCACCATGCTCTTCAAATTCCTTTACATATCCAAAAGAGGCATCTGTTCAGGCTAACACTTAGAAGAGCCAGCCCTGGGCTTTATTTTATCCAGGATTTGTCAAGGAAAAGCTTTCTACTAGGCTAGAGTGGCTCATTCCCCAACTACTTGATTCTCTAGACGACAAACAAGTAAACCCCAAGATCAATGCCTGGCTACTAAGCAAAGTGCCAGGAGGCCTTCAGTGAAGCGGCAAAACTCACGCACTCTCCCATGCTGCTAAATCAAGTTCCAACCAAGCACAAAATATAAAAACCGAGCATTTGAAGGCACTGGAGAGCTATGAAAAGCAGGCAGGAAATGAGGGGAGTTGTCCCCTAAAAGAAGAGGGGTGCACACTAAGATGTGTGTCCACACAAATGCGTGGAGCTCAGGTGGAAAGTCTCAGGCCCCTGAGCTTCCAGTCAGAGTGGAGTCTGGGCACAGAAGGCTGGCTGAAAAGTGAGGGGGACATCTCAACGTCTCAGAAAGAAGGTGGCTGGGGAGAGGGGAAGCCCTGGGATCCGCTCATAAACTGCCCAGGCCCTGGGCCAGCCCTTCAACTGTCCACGCACAAGGACACTCCAAAGAGCAGAGGAGGCAGCTGGTAGGCCGAGCACACCAAGCAGAGACTACAGCAGAGATGTGTGCAGTCTGAGCCCAGACAGACTGACTTCAAGAACAAAAACCAACACTCTTCAGAAAAAAAGAATCACTACAATGGCTCATCCACAATGTTCAGTACAGTCAAACACTGCTAGATGTTCAAAAAAACAGGCAGGTGTGACCCACAGTCAAGAGACAAAGGAGTCAAGAGAAACTGATCCTGAGATAAGCCAGGTGTTGAAATTAGCAGATAAGAACTTTAAGACAGCTAATAGAGTATGTTCAAGGATTTAATGGAAAATATGGTAACAATAAACAGATGACATATCTCAGTAGAGAAAGGGAACTCTAAAAAAGAGGCAACTGGAAATTCCAGAAACAAAAACTACAGTAACTAAAATTTGAAAATTCACCAAATGAAGTTAATAGTACACTGGAGACAGAAGAAAGGATGAGGTAACTTGAAGACAGAAATTATCTAATACGAAAAATGACAAAAACTATTTTTAAAATGGACAGAGCCTGAACGCCCTGTAGGACAATATCAAACATCAACCATAAATGTAATTCAAGTCCCAAAATAAGAAGACAACAAACGGGGCAGAAAAAATATTTGAAGAAACAGTGACCAAATTTTTCCCAAACTTGGTGAAAAATTATAAACTTTTATATCCAAGGCGCTCAATAAACCCCAAGCAAGATAAATACAAAGAAAAGCCTTCTAAGCACATCACAGCCCAGCTGCTGAAAGACAAAGTGGAGAGCTGCAGAGCAGCGTCGCCATGTGACACACAGGGACAAGGCAGCTACAGCAGGGCTCACGTCTCTACCAACAGCAGCAGCCAGAAGACTCTGGAAAGACACAGTCAGAGCGCAGGGAAAACTGAAAACCCAGAAATAGATCTCCAGTGAAAAGATACTTTAACACTGAAAGAAAACAAAGACATCATAGATAAAGGAAAACTGGGAGAATTCGTCATTAACAGGCAAAAAATGCTAAAGGAAGTGTTTCAAAGCTGAAGAGAAGGGATACCAGATGGAAATGCAAATCTCTAAGGAGGAAAAAAGCACACCAAAAGCGGTGAATATGTGGGTAAATATTTTTAAATATTGTTTTTCTTATCTTAATTTCTTTAAAATACATATGAGTTTTTAAAGCAAAAATTATAACACTGCGTTGTGTGGCTTATAACATATGTAGAAGTAATATGAATGACAATAGCTTAAAGGGGGGTAAATGGAACTTTTATAACTATTAAAAAAAATCTTACATTTTATGTAAAGTGTTACAAAATTAACTCTGAACAGACTGCGGTAAGTCAAGATACATAAGATAGACTACTAAAAAATAATGCAAAGAGGTATAGGTGAAAAGTCAATAGAGGAATTAAAATGGAATACTAAAAAATATACTGCATATATACTATATTTATGTATGTATGTTATATATATGTACACACACAAATAATACATACATACCTACATGTACACAGACATAGATGGATATACTCGATTATCCCAAACAAGGCAGAGGAGGGAAAAATGAACAGCAACAACAACAAAAAATACGACAAGTAGAAAACAAAGTGTGCGGCCGGCCTGGTGGCATAGTGGGTAAGTTCAAGTGTTCTGCTTCGGCGGCCCGGGGTTCAAAGGTTCGGATCCCAGGCAGAGACCTAGCACCGCTTGTCAGGCCATGCTGTGGCGGCATCCCACAGAAAATAGAGGAAGACTGGCAGAGATGTTAGCTCAGCAACAATCTTCCTCAAGCAAAATGAGAAAGAGTAGCAACAGATGGTAGCTCAGGGCCAATCAACCTAACAAAAAAAAAAAAGAGAAGAAAACAAAGCAGCAGACACATTAATATCCACCTGAACTAGAAAGAAGAACTCTTATTGAAATAAGAGGAGCGAGGACTGAGTGGAGCAGACATGAAACAAGAGGGACAGGACGTGGACAGTTCTAACAGCCAAGAGACAGGCACATGAGAGTCCATCATACTCTTCAGTTCACACCGTATCTATTCCAACATTTTCCATGATGAACACTTTTCAAAAATTAGATTTAAGACTATTCCAAATATTATTTATGCACCACCCCCCAAGCTGCTTTGGAAAAATTTGCGTTTATTGTTCATTTACTAGCTAATAAAAAAGTCTTCAATTTGGGGGATATTTAAACACTAAAAAATGTAAATAGAAAAAACACTCACATTCAAAACCAGAAACTATCAGACTGGCTTTATAAGAAGCTGACTTTAAATATAAGGACACAAATAAGCTGAGAGTCAAAGAACGGAAAAGCTATACCGTGCAAACAACAAACATGAGAAAGCTGGAGGAGCTGTCTTCATAGCAGACAGAACAGACTTCTACACAAAAGCTCCATTCACTAGCAAGACAGAATCATCATAAACGTGCACAAGCCTAACAAGAGAGATTCAAACACATGAACCAAACCCAAAAGAACTAAAGGCAGAAACAGACAAATCGACAGTCAATTTTGGAGATTTTAACACCTTTCTTAGCAACTGTTAGAACAACCAGAACAACAACCCCCCAACAAAATCAGTAATAATATAGGCGACACGAACACTATATAGTGTTCCTTCTATGTGCCAGGCACAACTTTAGGTGTCTGCATTCAGCCATGACTAATACTGACAGAAAAATCTCTGATCTCAAGGAGGATACAGTCTGGTGAAAAAGTGAAAAAAAAAAAAACAAAAAAGAAGAAAACAGAATAAAAACTCAATTATCTTCTAAATGATAAGATCTTGCATCTCTAAATGAAGAACGAGATGTTATTTTTAAAGATTTTATTTTTTTCCTTTTTCTCCTCAAAGCCCCCTGGTACACAGTTGTATATTCTTCGATGTGGGTCCTTCTAGTTGTGGCATGTGGGACGCCGCCTCAGCGTGGTTTGATGAGCAGTGCCATGTCCGCGCCCAGGATTCAAACCAACGAAACAGTGGGCCGCCTGCAGCGGAGCGCGCGAACTTAACCACTCGGCCATGGGGCCAGCCCCGAGATGTTATTTTAAAAATAGAAAAGGGAGGGGCTGGCCCCGTGGCCGAGTGGTTGGGTTCGCGCGCTCCGCTGCAGGCGGCCCAGTGTTTCGTTGGTTCGAATCCTGGGCGCGGACATGGCACTGCTCATCGGACCACGCTGAGGTGGCGTCCCACATGCCACAACTAGAAGAACCCACAACGAAGAATACACAACTATGTACCGGGGGGCTTTGGGGAGAAAAAGGAAAAAAAAAATAAAATCTTTAAAAAAAAAAAAAATAAAAGTAAAAATAGAAAAGGGAAATCAGAATAAGAACTCTTGAAAAATAAAAAGGATAACAGAAACAAAACAACTAATGGAAGGGTTGGAAGACAATGCACAGCAATCTCCCAAGAGCAGAACAAACATCAAAGAGATCAACAAGACGAGAGAAAAGACGAGGGGGTGGGAGGTCAACCCAGGAGGTCCAACCTCCAAATAAAAGGAGTTCCAGAAAGAGAGGACACAAAAGTGAAAGACTTGAGGAACAATCGTCGGTCCTCAGACTGAAGGGGCCCAGCACAGTGCCTAGAACACATGGGTGGACAAGAGCAGCTCCTATGAGCTTCCTGGGGCCGGGCCACGTCCAGAGAACTGAAATCAGAATGGCAGCAGACTTCCCACCAGCGCTGGAAACTAAATACGGAGAAGCAACATCTTCAAAATCCTGAGACATACCTTTTAGTAGAATTCTATACCCAGCTAAACTGAAACTTAACTGAATAGGTATTTTCAAAATCAAAGACAAAAGAAAAATCTATGTAACGTTTCTTAGTTATCAAGAGCACGGACTTCAACAAAATGAGGAGTGAGCCCAGACAGAGAAGAGAGGGGTCAGAGAGCAGGGCCCGCACAGGGGAGAAGGGCCCAGGGAAATCCTGGGTCTCGCTGGGACTAGAAGAGACCAGGGCAGCAAGCTGGCCTCCAAGTGAGAAGCCTCCGAACAAGCACCACACCACAAAAGGGGTTCAGGGACACGGGCTGGATGTAAGGAAAAAGAGGTTTTTGCCCGGTGAGTGACAGGCCAGGATGAGAAAAGAGCTGCGCTGGAGTGTACCACAGGGTTCAGTCTGAATAATATTTAGTCATAAAAAGGTAAGCAATGACCACGAGTTTAACCAAAAGAAGGTGACAGGACTAAGCTGGGAAACGCAGGGAGAGGAAGCAGCGGTGGTGTAGAGAGGAGAGCTGAAGCTTCCTCTGTACCTTTGAGAGAAGTCCAAAGATGATGTCTAAAATACATAAATTTTAAAACAGCAGCTTAAACAGCAACAAGCACCTGAGAAAACAATGCTTAGGATGACTGCCTCTGGGAGACGGGGCGAAGCAGGACAGGAGAATGCCCACTGTCTGATCTTTCAATGAGTAGGCTCAGCGCTTCATCTAGCGTCCTGGAAGTATGACCAAGACCACTGTTAAGGGACAAAAGTAAGACGCAGAAAGACATGTAGGTAGCACGGTGTGTAAGTGAGTGTGTGTGCATACCTGTGTCTGTTTCTGTCTGTGTATGGGTGTCTATGTGTACATCTGTGTGTATGTCTGTGTGTCAATAAACGACTGTGTGAACAAGGGAAAAGATGAGGAAGGACACTTATCAGAATATCACCTGATTACAGGGTTGGGGACAGCAAGGCCATTGGAAAGGAGAGAGGGAAGAAAAACAGGACAAACTACATGTTTTCTTTGGGAAAGCTCTAACACAAGAGTTCCTTGCCTAGAGCACATGGTCTCCTTCCTGGATGCATCAGGTGAACTTTTGAAATGGTGAACCCCCTGAAAATCACAGGTAACCTGGTGTCCGCATTAAAATCGCATGTGCACATGTGTAGAATATACTTCAGAAGAGAGACTGTAGTTTTTATCAGATTGCCAAAGGAGCTGGTAAGCATCCCCCTAAAAGTAAAGAACGAGTGATCTACCAGACTAGGACCCCAAGCAAGGCTTCTCTTCCTTCTCGGGACACCTTTTTCCAGGACAGCCCCAGCCTCTCCTCCAGGGCACAGCAGGGAATCCACGAGGCCCTTCTGGACACAGGAGCAGCAGCAGCCCCTTGGAGAGACCTGCCCGACCTGGGAGGGTGTGTGAGGTGGCTGCTTCTCAGCACAGAATAGGAAAAACCAGTCCTTTCAAAAATAAAGTCAGGAGCACTGTGGTAGGCTGAGGGTGGTCCCGAAAGACACCAGGTCCTGGCCCTGGGAACTGTGAATGTCACCTTACAGGCAACAGGGGCTTTGCAGGTGGATTACATTAAGAGTCCTGGGATAGGAGACATCCTACTGGGCCGTGAATGCAATCACTGTCCTTCTGGGAGGGAGGCAGGGGGAGTGAACGACGAAAGAACAGCAGAGGAGGCGGGGATGGAAGCACAGGGAGCCAGGGCTCTGGGACATGTTGGGGGGGGCACAGACCAAGGATTGAGGACAGCATCCAGAAGCCGAAAAGGGACAGAACCAAGCGTCCCTGCAGCCTCCCCGGCCTTCACCTTGGTTCAGCCCAGTGAAACCCACTTTGGACTTGTGGCCTCCAGAACTGGGAGGGAATACATTTCTGTTGTTTAAGCCACTAAATTGATGGTACTTCGTTACAGCAGCCACAGAAAACTCATACAAGTGCTAATTAGAAAGTGAAATGTTCATAGGAATTCCACCACTGAAAGAATATGTAAAGCATTCTTTCTGCACCCCACAACTCTGGGCCACTCCGTCCACACCCCACAACTCTGGAGCCAGCGCATCTGCACCCACAACTCTGGGCCACTCCGTCCGCACCCCACAACTCTGGAGCCAGCGCATCTGCACCCACAACTCTGGGCCACTCCGTCCGCACCCCACAACTCTAGAGCCACGGCATCTGCACCCACAACTCGGGGCCGCTCCATCCGCACCCCAGAACTCCGCGGCCACTACGTCTACACCCAAGTCGGGGCCGGGCCGTCTACACCCCACAAGTCGGGGCCGCTCCGTCCGCACCCCACAACTCTGGAGCCGCTCCGTCGACACCCCAGCGCCCTGAACTGCAGCACGGAGCCCAGAACGGGACCCCGGCGCGGCGGCTGCACGGACGTGGCTGCGGTTGCCGTCCCGAGTCGGGGTCTCTGGGGACAGCGCCTGCCACACAATGCGGCCACCCGGCAGGGACTGACCACCGGAAGCTCAGGACCCGTCCCGACGCGGCCCGGGCCCGGGCTCCGGCCGAGGGCCGAGCGAACGCGGGGGCACAGCAGGCCCCTCCTGCCGCCTGCGAGCGCGCCCTCCCCACATCGGCCCGCGCCCGGTCCGCGGGCTCCGGGGCTGCGCCGCGAACAAAAGGAGAGGGCCGGCGGCTCGGGGCTCGGGGCCGAGGGGCGGGACCCCGGGCGGCCGCCCCACACTCTCGACCCCGCTGGCGGGCCGGGCCGCGGGGGCGAGCGCGCGCCCCGAGAAGAAACAAAGCGGAGGCGGGGCGGCCTGCGCCCGCCGAACCTACCGGCCACTCGCCCGGCGGCAGCGATCCGCTCCGCCCGCGCGCCCAACGGTCGCCTCCGCGTCGCCGCCCGGCCGAGGGGCGGGGCCGGGGGTGGGGCCGATGGCCGGAGCCAGGGCAGAGGGGCGGGGCCGGGGGCGGGGCCGGGGAAGAGGGGCGGGGAAGGGGGCGGGGCCGATGGCGAGAGCCAGGGCGGAGGGCCCGGGCCGGGGGGGCGGGGCTGCTGGCCGGAGCCAGGCCAGGGGGGCCGGGTCGAGGGGCGGGGCAGGGCGGGGGCGGGGACGAGGGCGGGGGGGGGGGGGCCGAGGGCCGGAGCCGGGGCAGGGGGTCGAGGGGCGGGGCTGGTCCGAGGGGTGGGCGGGGCTTGGGTCGGGGCCCCGGGAGGGGCGACATCTCCAGGGGCGAGACAAGGCGGGGCGTGGTCTCCAGGAGCGTGGGTCTCGGGATCCGGCGGGAGTGCGTGTCTACGGGGTGGGGCCTCCGGGGGCGATGAACCGGGAGCGCAACGGGGTTTCTAGGGGGCGGGGCGTCCGGCGGACAGGACGGGGGGCGGGGCTTCCAGGGGACGCGGGTAGGAAAAGACGAGGAGCTGGGCCTTGATAGGAGGGGCGGAGCCCGTGGGGGCGGATCTGGGGGCGGGGCCTCCCAGGCCAGTGACCGGACTTCCGCTGCTCGCGGTAAAGCGGCGGGTCCAGCTCTGGCTGTGGATTCTCTGCTCCCGGGCCGAGTCACCTCCCGGTTCCACTCCCTGGATCCCCTCCCTTGCCACCTGCCTCGGATCCCCTCCCGCACCCGCCGCCTGGTCCCCTCCCAGCTCAGATTCCATCCTGCGCTTCCGCCAGGTCCCTTCCTGGCCCGAGTCCTCTCCTTGCCCGATTCCCCTCCCTGCCCGAGTCCCTTCCTCGCCCGCATCCCCTCCCGCGCTCCCTGCCCTGGTCCCCTCCTAGCCCAGGTGCCCCCTTGCGCCCCACGCCGACGCATTCTCCTCACCCCCGCCCCGGCCGCTCCGCGTCGAGGACCCCGTCCTCTTCTCCTGATTGCTGACCTTGATGTTCATCCAGACCGCATTCCACCGAGAAATCTTTTATTTTTAAGAGAGGGGAGCGACTGGGAAGTGTGGGGTCCCCCGCAGGGCACAGTCACCCCCTAGTCCTCCAACTGGTGGGAGAAGCCAAGCAGACGGCACTCAGCATGACCCCGGCTGCCGTGGAGGTCCTGAGGGGGCCTGTGCCGCTCCCGCCTGTCCGGACACCTTGCCTCTGACCCCCAGGAGACCTTCCAGAGTCAACTCTCCAGTTGTCTTCTTCCTCAGCAATCATGTTTTCTTTGGAAATTCCGTTTCTGTTAGTCATAGTGACCGGCCAGAGCATTTTCAGGAAACAGTCTAGTGAGCATTTACTGTACAATCTAAGTGTGGGAAAAAATCAAGCCTAGGACTCCTGACTAGTTGGGCCCTGACTTTCAGTTACACATCCAGCACCTAAACCTGGCTGGAGCCTCCTGGGTTGTGTATTAAATCATTGTAACAAATCCACCACCCATCACACTTCCAGCCCCTCCACTGACTAGACAAACAGAATCTAACTTACGATTCTTATTCCCTCTAGTGCTCCCAAAATAACAGCAAGGGCAATATTTTCACTACTTGGCATGCCGTCAGTATGCATCTTCCACTTATATTTGCAAATAAGGTGCCTCGATAGCATTATGGAATGTGGAACTGGCAGTGGTAGAAGCGTACTGTCGCTCAGGTGAGCTGCTCTGCTGAGCAGAGGCCAGGAAATGGGGAGCTCTGAGGCACGGGGGCCAACTGTCTCTACAACAGCACTGCTCTTGACTGAATGTTTGTGTCCCCCCCCTAAAATTCGTTTGCTGAAACCTGTTCCCCAGTGTGATGGCATTTGGAGGTGGAGCCTCTGGGAGGTGCTTCGGTCACAAGGGTGGGGCCCCAAGGTGAGATTAGTGCCCAGCCCAGGCTGGCTGGCAGCCTCTGGAGCGATGACAGCCGTGCACTTGGTCCTGTAGTGCATGCCCAGTGGTGACATAGCATTCCCACATGCGTTCCATCGGCTGCAGCAGGTCACATCATCACTGCCGAGGTGGCAGGGTGGGATGTCCAACCCTAGACTTGCTCAGGCTCACCTGTGCTCTGAGCCTTAAGCTGCTTGCCCAGCAGAGAGCGCTAGATGCCGCTTATCTGTGTCAGCTCAGCTGCTGTAACAGTACCACAGACTGGGGGCTTATTCCTCACAGTACTGGGGGCTGGAAGCCCGAGATCAAGGTGCCAGCGATCCAGGATCCAGTGAGGACCTTCTTCCTGGTTTGCAGATGGCCATCTTCTCTCAGTCTCTTCACATGGCGGAGAGCAGAAAGGGTGCAAACTCACTTGTGTCTGTTCTTAAAGGGACACTAGTCTCATCATGGGGTCCCCACCCTCATGACCTCATCTAAACCTAATCACCTCCCAAAGCCCCCACCTCCTAACACCATCACCTTGGAGGTTAGGGCTTCCACACATGAACTGTGTAGGGGACAAACTCGGTCCACACAGGGCTGCTGCAGCATCGGCTACCTCCATTGGTCCTGCCAGCCTCGTAGACGGAGGTCTGGCACGTGTGAGCCACAGCAGCTCTGCTCCCCATGCCCAGCCTAACCGGACCCCACATCCAGACCCAGAGGAAGCACTCCCCGTGGGGGGTGGGTCCTGGCTCCCCTCCAGCCCTCCAAGGGCCAAGGAGAGACCCAAGACAGAAGGGTCCTGCAGTTCCACTCCTCGCCCTTTCTCTTCCGTGTCAGTTTGCCCCAAGGAAGGCCGTTCCTCTCGGCAGTTCGAGACATCCTGCATTGCTGAGCCAAAGGCCAGGGAGCTGTGGCAAGCTCTAGGGACAGAGTGCCCCTGCACTCCTCTCCCCTGCCTGGGGCCACTCTGCCCTCCTCTCATACCTCTCCGTCCAGAAGTATAGGCTTGTAAGCTTAGCCTCAGGCTCTGTTTCCCAGGGAGCCTCAGCCAAGGGCCCTAGGACACGGCACAGCCCTCTGGGAAGCAGATTGTCAGGAAGGGATTTCAGAACTGGATTCCTGAGCCACGTGACCACAGCGTGGCCCCCCCCCGCCCCTGGTTGTGGGTGGTGTGACCTGCATGAAGGCACTCCATGTCACCGCTTGCATTCCTGGGCAGCAGGAGAAGGTACAGGGTTGGGCGGTAAGTGGCTGCTGCAGCTGAGCAGCCTGGGGCTCTTGGAAGCTGAGCGTGCTAGAGATGCCTTGACACAGTGCTGCAGACGGAGGTGGAAATGTCAAAGTGGGTTTGCCACGTTGGACCTGCGAACCCACAGCTGATGTTCCTAGGGTGGTCTCAGATGACACTCCTTCCCCGAGACACTCAGAACCATATGAGTCAGGGTTCTCTAGAGAAACAGAACCAATAGGATACATATATGTAGGAAAAGATTTATTGCCAGGAACTGGCTCACACAGTTACGCAGGCTGAGAAGTTCCACCGTCTTCTAGGTAGAGACACAGGGAAGCTGGTGAAGTCCGGTCCAAGTCCAAAGGCCTGGGAACCAGGAGCGCGAGGCCAGAAGAAGATCAATGTCCCAGCTCGAGTCATCAGGCAGGGAGGGCGAGTTCTTCCTTCCTCCACTTTCTGTTCTGTTCAGGCCCTAATGGGTGGGATAGTGCCCACCCATACAGGGGAAGGCAAACCACTTTACTCAGTCCATGTATTCGAAAGCAAATTGCACCTGGAATCAGCCTCACAGACACACCCAGCAATAATGTTTGGCCAAACATCTGGGCATCTTGTGATCCAGTCAAGCTGACACATAAAATTCCCCATCACAGGTACTCAGACTCTACCCTGGCTGGTACAGGCCCAATCGATGCCTGTTGTCCTCATTCTTTATCTCTATTCTTAATAGCTCCCCCTTGCTCTCCAGAGGCGTCCCATTTGGGGCAATAAAGCATATGGTCGCCAAGCCTGAGAAATATTCTCTGCGAGAACACCAGCCCATCTGGGACGTGGCAGTGGCTGTCCTCCACAGGCTAAGGCTGACGGTGGAGGTGCTGCCGCGGCTGGTCCCTCACAGCAGCAGAAAGAGATGGTGGAGCTGCCTGAGTGGGCAGCCCAGCGGGGCCCGACCCTCGCGGCTCTGCGGTGATGGTGTTCCGAGGACCAAGAAAGATGGGCCATGCACTGGGTGCTGGTTGTTTCACATACTTAAAGCAAAGGAGAGTTGGGAGCAGCAGGCTGCTGTCACCTGCCCGGGAGGAAAGCCACCACCGGCCTCCACTTCCAGATCTCAGTTCAAAGAGCCAGAGCTTGACTGAGGGGAGAGGGGACCCTTTTGAGGAAGGCCCAGGAGTGCCACTGTGAGTCTCTCCGGTAGACGTGTCCCCCAGCCTCCCCCTCAGGGACAAGGGGCAATTTGACAAGATAATTTGGTCCCAGGAAGGGGGAATGTGCAGATTTTTTGAGAACTGTTCCTTTTAGGGTTTGAGCTGATGCTGGTTCTAGGATAACTAAGCCCCATCCTGTCCTCTGGTTAGAGTCAGGGCTCATATGGACCGTGACCAAGTCCATCTCTTGGGGCATCGGTAGGTCTGCAGATCTCCACGGATATTTTCCTGGCCCCCAAATGTAAAACTGGACAGATAGACTACTCAGCAGCTGGCCGGGCCCTCCCAGCACTCCCTTGCCCTGGGGAGTCAGGGATCCTACAGGAGGAAATCCCTGACTGCCCCCTTCCTGGCAAAACCATCCATCAGAAGCCAACCCATATGACCAGTTCAACAAGGACAGCCATGCAATCCGTGCTCCTCCTGTGTCACGGTTGCTATGCATGTCACTTCCCATGTTTGGCTCCCTGCTCTGTCCAGAAATTCTCCAATTTACCTAATACCTTGTAATTTTAAAAAAAGGGTTTTTTCCTGCAAAAATAACTTCTCAGTAACTAAGAACCCTGACCTAGAAAAGGAGTTGCAGAGGCCTCTTCTGGGGCTGAGTCACGCCAGGTCCTGGGCCGCCCTCTGGAGCGTCGGTACTGGGGCTGGGTTACCCGTCTCCCTGAACTCACCTGCCAGTGACTGTAGGTGACCAGTCCCTGCAAGACACCCAGGAGATGGCTGTCCAATGCCCCCACATTGGTCCCCCCCCCCAGCTGAGGTTGCCGTCTTCCTGCATCTCACCAGTGGGGAGTGACCACCTTGGTCTGTGAGTCCAGGCACCTGGAATCTCCCCAAAGCCGGTGCTGAGCTGCGCCCCCTGGAGGACCCATGCTGAGGCCAGACTCCTGGGCCAAGGCTGGAGTTGTCCGGGTTTGGCTCCCAGTCCGTGGCTTAGCCCTGGGCAAGGCACATGATCACTCCGCATCTGCTTCCTCCCATCTCGAAAGCGGGGTAATCATGGAGCCCCAAGTCAGGGGCTGTTGTGAAGACTGGCTTAGCGAGATGGCGTAAAGGGTGTAGAAACGTCCCTGGCACATCCTGGACAAGGTGCTGGACAAGGGGGAGCCATCACCAGCATTTGCCTCCAGGCCAGCAAGGCCCTCACCAGGTCACATGGCCAGCAAGTGGACCCAGCCCACGCCCGTCCAAAGCCGAAGGCGGCACTGTGGCCCCTGGCTCACCTTCCACACTCCCCTGTGATGCAGGCAGCAGCACTGGCTCAACCCGAGGGGAGAGGACCTGGCCCCCTGGTGCCCCCTGACTTGAGCCCAGCCAAGCCCTACTTGGGCAGTGGTCTCATCTACCACACCTGCTCTATGAGCAAGAAGGGGTTCACTTAGAACTGCTCACTGCCCCCCACCTCCCCATGACTGCTCTGCCACATCCCCCTCATAGCCCCCCTTCCACCTCATGGCCCCCTACTTCCCCCTCACTGCCCCCACTTCCTTCTCACTGCCCCCCCACTGCCCACCCAATGCCCACTCACTTCTCCCTCTCTGCCCCCCACTTCCCCCTCACAGCCCCCCACTTTCCTACCACTACCTCCACTTCCCCCTCACTGCCCCCATCACTTCCCCCTCACTGCCCCCCGACTGGCCCCTCACTGCCTCCTCAGTGCCCCCCTACTGTCCCCTCACTGGCCCCCCACTGCCCCCTCACTGCCCCCCATCACTTCCCCCTCACTGGCCCCGCACTGCCCCCTCACTGCCCCCCATCACTTCCCCCTCACTGGCCCCGCACTGCCCCCCACTGCCCGCCCCCGCCCAGACCCTGTCCTTGATGTACCCAAAGCCTTCCCCGCAGCTTCCCAGCGGCAGGCACAGCACGGTCTAACACGGTCACGCCAACAGAGCATCCCGAGAACCCGTCCCACCCTGCTCTGTCCGGCCAGCGTGGCTGCTCTACTGACTCCCCCAGCGCGCCGTCCAGGCCAAGCTGCCCTCCAGCCCCTAAATGGGGATGTTCTGTCCCTGACCCAGAAAGGCCCTGGCCCGGTATTCTCTCTCTCTCTCTCTCTCTCACACACACACTCTCACACACGAACACATGCGCGTGCTTCTCTGGTGTCCATTCCCTCTGCACATGGATGTCACCAGGTCAGCTTCCCCAGCTCCTGCCCCTCCCGCAGGACATCCGTGATGGGACATCCCACACCGCCTCCACCTTGGCAGATGCCTGCCCTCCCCACTCCCCTGCGCCTCCCACCTCTAGCCATCCTCCCAGCACCCAGCTTCAGCCTGAGGCCACCAGCACCTTCCTGCCCAACCCAGTCAGCCACCAGCTTGCAGTCACACCTTACCAGCCACCACAGAGCCAAGGCCCATGTGCCAAGCTGTGCCAAGAGCATCGCCCACACTGGATGCACCTGTCACCCTGTGAGGCAGGCGTGTTAGCACCAGCCCATTTTACTGACGGAGACTGAGCCTGGAGCAGGGGCCTGCAGCAGGCGCCGCTAAGTGGCGGAGCTGGGATTTGATGCAGAGCCTGACGCAGCTCCACACAGCCCTCCCCCATGCCCTGGGCAATCACCCAGAAGGCCAGCAGGCACACACAGTGTGCCAGTCCCCTCTCAGACCTGCCTTTGCTGTGCCAGCCCCACACCAAATCCCTCGGTGACCCCGCTGTCTGCGGGAAGAAATTCCACTGTCTGGTTCCCAAGGCCTGCATTCCCAGCTCCCCTCCACAGGGCCCCTTTCTGCTTTCCGAGAAGTTGAGGGGATGGGACCTTAGGGCCTTGCAGCCAGGCACCCTGGTGCCAGCCAGAAACGAGGCTGGATGGGGGAGCTTGTGGTCAAGCATCCAGTGGTCCGAGCCTGGCCTGCAGGCCAAGGTCCTCTCCCCACTCCCAAGTCAGCGCCGTACCTGCTCAACAGTTCTTGGTGGGCCTGCTGGGAAGCTGCCCCCACACCTCACCTCCTGCCCTGTCTCCTCACCTGTCAGGGCTCAGCTCAGTGTCACACCTCTCCTACCCACCCCAGGTGGAAGAGAGTGCTCCCCCTCCCCCGCACCCACCAGACCCAAATACACACCTGTCACCATCCTGTCACTCTGTAAGGGGGTCAAGTTCATGTCTGTCCCACACTCCCCACACAGTCCACTCCCATCCCAGAGCTCCTGGACAGGAAGGACCACAACAGACCAACAGACACTTCTGAGCACCCACCCATGCCAGGCGTGTGCTAGGCTTGGGGACACAATGTCCAGGCCCAGAGAACAGGAGCTTCCAGCAGTGCCATGGCCCACAGGTGGCTGGCCAGCAGACAGCCTGCAGGGTCACTTCAGGAAGAGTTTGGGAACCATGCCCAGGAGACTGAGCATATCTGTCACATTGACTGTGTGGGGGGAGGGACAACAGACGGGAGCAGCGCCGTGATGCTGGGGAACGGGGACAGCAATCTGGCCTCAGAGAGGGACAGTGCCTGGGGTAGGGGTGGCAGTGGATTTGAGAGGCTAGAGTCAGCGGTGTGTGTGGGGTGGGGGTGGGGGGATGCAGGGGCCAAGCGGGCAAGGCCACAGTGGGACCCAGAGGATTTGGGCAGCTGGGGGCACTGAGGAGTTAGATGGGAGGGTGCCCAGCCCAGTTCTGGCTCTCAGCGTGCCCCCACCTGAAATGCTCAGCATCCCGTTCCCCTCGGAGACCCTTCCTGACCTCTGGGGGCAGAGGGGACAGGACACTCGCCCCGAATGTCTGCAGAATCCTCCGGCTGCACCCCTGTGTTTTGGAATTCAGTAGGATCAGTGAACAGATGAAATAAATCAAATGAAGCATAATGTCATTTTTAAGCAGAACACATGAAATTAATTAAATAGAGCATATTGTTACTAAACAGAATTTGTATGAATCAAGGACATTGTTACCCCTAGAATCCGCATTAATTAAATAGACCGTATTGTTACTGGGGAACATGCACTAATTAACCAGAGCACATTGTTCCTGCCTGGAACTTACTTTATTTTTCCTGGGGCCCCAAGAAGGATCACACAGGGCTGCTGGTGGCCCAGGGACAGGGAGGTCCCACAGGTAGGCCGGCTCGGGCGAGTTCCCCGAGGGGAAAAGGGAGTCTCCTGCGTGGTGTGAAGGTTGCCCTCTTGTTCAGACCTGACCTTGAAGAGTCTCTACTCCTCAAGGTACTTAAATCAAATTTGGCCGTAACTGAATCGCCCCTGCTGGAAAAATATCTATTTGGGGAAAACGTATGTTAGGAGAGTGTTTTCCTTTACAGAAAATAAACAGGAAATAATCAGAAAGCAAAACAGGAAAATGACAATGTAATGAATTTCTGAATGTGTCACTTCGAGTCCCTTGAGCATTCCACATGGATGTTGTCCCTGCGCTTCACTCCCAGTGGACACAGCTCACTTTTCTGGCCACTCAGTGAGCAGGCAGCATCCAGAACTCACCTTTCGATGAGAATTTTGAAGGAATGAGTGTTCCTTTTCTTACGATGGTGACTTCCTCTTCCTGAGGCATTCCCTCATGGGTGCACGAGCTGATGCCACTAGCCTGGCCCTCACCCAGCAAGTCCCAGGTCAAGGCCAGCGCTGGAGAGAGGCGCTCTCGGTCTGTGAAGAATGCCCTTGCGCAGGATGCGCACCAATGCCTACCGCCGATTGGGTACGACTGGGTGCCCGGCAGCGCGCTGGGGGCTTTACCCGCCCTGGCTTTTTAATCCTTACTCGCTCGACCTGCACTCGGCCAGATGTGGAGACTGAGGCTCGGGAAACGAGCCCTGTGCCACTGACACACGGCGACTGAGCCTGCCCCAGATGTGCAGCGCACCTGCCTGGCCTCCAGCCATCTGGGCAGCTCCCCTTCTTGCCTCCCAAAGCTGGCTCCCAGCTTCAAGAATGCTCTGTTCACACCACAGGCAGTGCAGGGACCACAGAGGGGTGACTGAGCAAAGCCATGGGGCACACAGCTGTTTGGGAGAAGGAGTGTCAGTAGGGCTGGCCAGAAGGGCCATCCTCTCTGCTCTGCGCCCTCCTCTGTCTGGGACAGACAGGCCATGGCGGCCACCACAGGTCTGTGAGCAGGCGAGCGACAGCGCAGGATCAGGGCTCTGGGACGCGCACCAGCAGCAGAGATTGCAGGAGGCTCAGGCCTGGAGTCCCCAGCCCGCAGCCCCTCCGATGACGGACAGGGCCCCGGGGCCACACCTTGGTGAGGACTTGGAGGGCTTCCCCACTCCTCCTCCTCCCCCAGCATGTGCTGACTCCCCTCCCCTCCCCACCCCACGCATGCTTCCTGCATCTTCCATGGTGATAACCGGTACTGCGTGAGGAACTTTCTGGGCAACGCCCTTGTCAGCCAGCCTCATAAAGTGTGTATTATTAGTATTATCCAAATCTTCAGATGATGAAACAGGCTCAGGAGATAAAGTCACCCCACCCCCTCCAGGGGCAGGCCAGAGCCAGCGTCTCTGCGTCCAGATGACAGCATGACAGCACAATAAAGGTGTGAGGAGGTGTGAAAGTGGGGAGGCAGCACTTACAAAGGCAAGAAGTGGCCCCTGGACCCGTCGCTCACTGGAGAGGGCAGAGGAGGATTTAGAGAGAGATTCCTTGGGGTGTCCTGCGGGTCCCATTGGCAGCACGGAGGTGAGGTGCTGCCTTCTCTGTGCCCAGGTGTCACTCTGTGGCCTGTGTCCACTACAGAAGGGACACCGGGGACCCAGAAGTGTCCTGGATGGCCAAGCTCATCCCACGCTCTGAGTCTGTGGGCACAAGGGATGCCTGGGTTCCCATGGACTGCACACGGTGCCAGTATCATTGTCCTGTTCCCTTGGCACCCAAAGCAGCAGAGGGCCCACAGCAAGGACAGGAGTGGACCCTGATTCCTTGGGGCCAAGGAAGGAGGCAGGGGTCCCCACTCACGGGCTCACCAAGAACCCGTGAAGCTCCCGCAGGAGGGCGAGGTGGGCGTCTCTCCGGCCTCCTCCTCCTCCCCGCAGGCTCCTCCTGCCCCTCTTGGAGCCCCGCTGGGCAGTGCTGCCTTGGGGTGGGTCTCTCCTGCTTCCTCCACTTTTCCAGGCAGATTCCGTCCATCTCTCAGCTGTGATTCACACACAGGTAGGAATCCTAAGTGCTCAGTGCTGTGCTCTGAATGTCTTTGTCCCCGACAACTCATATGTTGAAGGCTATTCCCCAATGTGATGGTATGTGGAGGTGATTAAGTCATGAGGGTGGGGCCCTCATGAATGTGATTAGTGCCCTTATGAAAGAGACCCCAGAGAACTCCTGGTGCCCTGTGAGGACACACTGAGAAGATGGCCATCTATGAATCAGGTGGCTGGCCCTTACCAGACACCAAATCTGCCCACATGAGGCAGACGGATCATGGAATTCCTGCCGCCATAAGTGTGAGGAATCGCTGTCTGCTGTTTAAGCTGCCCAGTCTATGGTATTCTGTTACAGCAGCCTGGAGGGACTGAGACACTCAGTACCCAGGGGCAGGGTCCCTTCCAGCCTACAGCCCTTCCCTGGCACCTCCAATCCTCATGACCCCAGAGGAAGCGCATAAATGGGAGCCACACACACATACCTAACAAATATAAATGAAGCCAATAAAATGTCTTTTGTCCCCCTATCTTGACAAAAATTCCCATAAAACAACAAAATTAAAAAATAGAGCTAAAGCTATGGGGCTTTTTCCCGGTTATGTTACTGTGGTAAAATAGACAAAAATAAAATTCACCATTTTAACCATTTTTAAGTGTACAGTTCAGTGGTATTAAATACATTCATAACGTGCACCCATCACCACCATCCATCTCCAGACCTTTTTCATCTTCCCAAACTGATACTCTGTCCCCATTAAACACTAACTCCCTATCCTCCTGACCCCAGCCCCTGGGAACCCCCATTCTACTTTCTGTCCTAATACATTTGACTACTCTAGGGACCTCATATAAGTGGATTCACACAGTAGTTGTCCATTTGTGACTGGCTTATTTCACTGAGCATAATGTCCTCAAGGTTCATCCATATTGTAGCATGTGACAGAATTTCCTTCCTTTTTAGGGCTGAATAATACTCCACTATATAGATATGTCACATTTGGTCTATCCATTCATCTGTCAATGGACACTTGGGTTGCTCCCACCCTTTGGGTATTGTGAATAATGCTGCTGTGAACATGGCTGGACAACATCTGGTCCAGTCCCTGCTTTCAATTCTTTGGGGTATATACCCCGAAGTGGAATCATTGGATCATATGGTAATTTTGTTTTTAATTTTTTGAAGCACTGCCATCCTTTTCCCATTGCAGCATTTTATATTCCACAAACAGTGCACAAGGATTCCAATTCCTCTGTATCCTTGCCAACATTTGGCATTTTCTGGTTTGTTGGTTGGTTTGTTTTGATAGCAGTCATCCTAATGAGTGTGAGGTGGTATCTCATAGTGGGTTTGATTTGTATTTCCCTGATGGTTAATGATGTTGAGCATCTTTTCATGTGTTTATTGGCTATTTGTATATCTTCTAAAGCTATGGCTTTTATACAAACACACAATAGCAAAATATCAAAACTATATATTGTTGCTGTTGATGGGTCAACTGTGACTGGATGAATAACAACAGAAAGACATGCACTATTCACAAATGATTATGCTATTTATTCCAAAAACTAACTTTTCCTGCATTCATTTCAGCAAAATCTCTAACTATGTTGCTATAATCCAGATTTCCACATAATTGTGTTATATTTTCAACTTGGAGAAACTTTTCTCTACTGAGGCAGAAGCAATCGTAACTGTCAAAAAAATTTTTTTTTTGAGGAAGATTAGCCTGAACTAACTACTGCCAGTCCTCCTCTTTTTGCTGAGGAAGACTGGCCCTGAGCTCACATCTGTGCCCATCTTCCTCTACTTTATATATGGGACGCCTACCACAGCATGGCTTGACAAGTGGGGCCACGTCTGCACTCGGGATCCAAACCAGCGAACCCCGGGCCGCTGAGAAGCGGAACGTGCGAACTTAACCGCTGCGCCACCAGGCCGGCCCCCCCCAAAATTCTTAAAGCAAATATTTACAGTTGGAAAAGAACCACAAATTTTATGGATCAGGTTCAAATATTGTTATGAAACATTATTGTTATCACAGAAAATATTACAAACTACTTTTAATTTCATCATATAAATCACTATAACATAGCAAGATTTTCAACAACTCTTAAAACTATATCTAGATTCATGCAGTATTTCTAAAGTTATTTAAAATTTGTCAGTGCTATTTCAAAAATACCAAAATATTACTGTTTATTCAAATCTCTCCAGTTGAGATTGTCTTAAATCTAAAATGACAGAAAATAATCTCGATAGAATTAAGATTACTTTACGTGAATCATCTCTTTCACCACCATGCAAATATTTTCATTTCCTTCCTCTGGTTTCCTTACATTTTACTAGAATGCTATTTTTGTTGCTTATTTCACATGCAGTTTTTTTCCATGGAGAAAAGCTATTTTCTCTCCAATTAAAAAAGTTTGTAATTTTTAAGCATGAAATAGTCAACCTGTTTTTCTTTTTTGTAAGCTTTTCCTAATGTTTTCAATAGTGATCAACGTAGCAAACGACTGGAACAGAGCCAGTTCCATTTTCCTCTAAAGATCACAATTCCTCTTTATCTGAGGATACTCTGCTGTTTCACTTAACTCTTCCAAAGCAGCTTGAATCTTGTATAAATTAAATCTAATTGCTTTAACAGCATTTAGTTGACATTCTTTTTGTGTTTCTGAGGGTGATTATGTGTCAAATATGATCCATGTTTCATCAAGATGTTCCATCTTTGGGCAGATGCAGGAACTATCAAATATCATCTTTGAACTACTCCGAAGCACGTCATCACTGCTGGCATCCTCTAAGCCACGTCTCCCAATAACAAATTCCGACTCTGTGCCATAGTTGGCACAGGAAAGCTTCCGGGTTTCTGGCCAAAATTTTGGCTTGTTTACCTTTTCCTTTATACATCCCGATAGCACCATTATCACAGCCTTCCCTTGACAATCTTTTAAAGTATTTAAATGAAAGTAAAATTGTTTTATTTGATTTTTCAAAATTTAATTAAATCTTATTAAATAAAACAATTCCCACTTCAATGTTCAATGTCCATCTGTTGCCAATGTGCAGTAGAGGTAGCCACTTCTCTGGTCTAGCCCAACATGTACGTAAATGTAAGAGTAACAGGCATGCTCAGTATTGCAGGATGCTGTGCAGCTGCTGTGTGAAACTCTAGTAAATGCTCTGCTAATTTCTGACCACCTCTGGAAACAATCACAAATAAAAATATGAGGAAAAGCAAGACAAATGAGCATCAGTATTATTGGGAAACAGTATTCTATTATGTGAAACCTGTGGCATTCACTCCACCTGAGAGGAAAGACTTAACAGACTCGTTAATTTGTCTTTTGCCTTGGCCTGAGCACTTTCAATGTGGAGCATAATGAAGGAGAGAAAATGGGACATCTTCCTCCGCCTAGGGTGTAGCAGGATGCAAGACTCTCACTCCCATGGTAGCAATGAGATAAACCAAGAAAAAAAATAATCGTACTTTTCTATGGGGTTAGTAGACCAGTAGATACAAAGAAACTTTTATGAACTGAATTCCTAAGACAAGCTCTTCATAGAGAACAGAGAGTGGTGGCAACATCCATGTCTAGAACAGGAGTCTGATCCACATATTAGCAGATGGAGGAGCAGGAATGAAGAGAAACCAGCCCAGTCTTAGATGACAAGTAACTCAGCCCCAGCAAGTCTACCCTCTCCCATTCAGACGCAGACTTGGCAAAGGAAGCGTGAGGAGAGGCTGGAAAGCGCAGCACAATCACCTGGTCCTCCACATTCTCACAGTGCTGGGGTTCCAGGGCTCTGCCCGAGTTAAATCTAAGGTGAGCTCAACATATCTGAAACTGTTCTTATCCTCCTACTTCAAACACAGACAAGATCAAAAACGCTACCGTGAGAGGAAGGTGGAGCGTTCTGCTGAACACAGGTGAACTCAGCACAATTAAAGCTGTGCTCCAGACCCACAGTTAACTTGACTCGGGGGAATCTGAATGGTGAGCCCCTCACCCAAACTGAGGAAACAGTTTACATTCTGTGGGAAATCAGCAGAACAAAATCAAAACAAAATATTATATATCAGTCTCCACTGTTCATTTACACACAATGTTTGGAATGAAATAAAAAATTACAAGAATGTGAAGGAGACAACGTTGACCTATAATGAAGAGAAAATACAACCAAAAGATGTAGACCCCAGATAATCCAGTAATTGAAATTAGCAGACATACAATGTAACAAAATATTATGATTATGTAGAAGAATTTTCAGATAAAAAGAGATATAATATATAAAGAGATTGGATATTTTGGAAGAGAAATGAAAATTCTAAAATCTCAAAGGAAATTCAAGAACTGAAGACTACAATATCATAATATGTGAAATAAAAATGTATTGGCTAGGCTTCTGGACACTGCAAAAGAAAATTTCAGTGAACCTGAAGACAGGAAAATGTGAATAATCCAAACTAAATCATGGGGAGGCAAAAAAGATTGAATAAAATGAAAAGAGTGTTTGCTTGTGACCTGTGGGATAATATCAAGTGATGTGACATATGTGTAACTGGAGTCCCAAAAAAGATAAAATGGGAAAACATATTTGAAGAACTAGTGGTCAAAATTTTCTCAAATTTGACTTTTTAAAAAATCAATCCATAGATCCAAAAACTCAACAAACCCCAAGCGGGATACATACAAGGAAAACACACCTAGACACAAATTGTTGAAAATAAAAACTGAAATCTTAGAAGAATTGAGAGAAAAAAAGATACATTACATCCACTAGTACAATAATAAAAATGTTAGAGTTCTCATCAGAAATGATGGAAGCCCCCAAAACAAAAGAGAAACATCTTTAAAGGACTGGGAGGAAAAACCGTCAACTGAGAAGTCTACATTCAGTGAAAATATCCTTGAAAAATGAAAGCAGAATAAAGGCATTTTCAGATACACAAAAGCTGAGTGAATTCACTGCTAGCATACTCATGCTGCAAGAAACGCTAAAAGAAGTTCTTTAGGCTGAAAGGAAATGATGCGAGATGGAAACTTGGACCTATACAAAGGAATGAAGAGCACTAGAAATGGTTAATGTGCAGGTAAATATGAAAGACTACATTTCCTTTTTCCTCATTACTTTAAGAATAATTGAACATTTAAAGTAAATATAACAACAATGTATTATGAGGTTTATAACAGAAATACATATAAATTATATGAACAATAGCACAAAAGACGGGAAGGAAATGGAATTATATATTGAAAAGTCTTTACATTCTACATGAAGTAGTATAATATTTCAAAAGAGATTGAGGTAAGTTAAGGATACATACTGGAATCCCTGGAGCAACCTCTAAAAAAACAGTACAAAGAATATTGTAGCTAAAAACCCAATGGAGGAGATAACATTTAAAAATTTTAGATCAGTTAATCAAAAAGAAGGCAACAAAGGAGGAACAAAAGAGCAAATAGGACAAAAAGAAAACAATTAGCAAGATTATAGGTAAACTTGAACCTAATTACATCAATAATTACATCAACTATAAATGGGCTAAACATTCCAATTAAAAGGCAGAGCAGCGGCTGGCCCGGTGGCGCAGCAGTTGGGTTCTCATGTTCCGCTTCGGGGGCCCGGGGTTCACCGGTTTAGATCCCAGGTGTGGACATGGCACTGCTTGGCATGCCATGCTGTGGTAGGCGTCCCACATATAGGGTGGAGGAAGATGGGCATGGATGTTAGCTCAGGACCAGTCTTCCTCAGTGAAAAGATAAGGATTAGCAGCAGTTAGCTCAGGGCTAATCTTCCTCAAAAAAAAAAAGCAGACCACGTCAGACTGGGCTTAAAATAAAACAAAACCTACTATAGTCTGTTTAACAGAGACACACTTTAAATATAAAAACACATTTACACTGAACATTAAAGGACACAAAAAGAAATAATGTGGAAAAATAAGAAAGCTGGAGTGGCTAAATCTTGAAATATTTGAAGCAAAAACTGTGAGAATTAAAAGGAGACAAATAATAATAGACAAAACCACACTTATAGTTGAATATTTTAACATTTTTCTATCATGAATTGATGAGAAAACAAGACAAAATAATCAGTAATCATATAAAAGATTAAAAGATTTGAACACCATCAAACAATCTAACCTAATAAACATGAATAAAAGACTACACTCATCAGCTACAGAATACAGATTCTTTTTAAGTGCATACAGAACATTTACCAAGAGAGAACATATGCTGGGCTGTGAAATAAATATTATTTTAAAGGATTGAAGTCATACAGTGTAAGTTCTCTGACAACAGAAATCAATAACAATATCTAGAAAAGCACTCAACTTTTAACAATTAACTAGCACACTTCTAATCATAAGGGAATCATAAGCAATTTCAAATCACAAGGGAAATTAGAAAAATATTTTTAACTGAATAGTAATGAAAATACAGTATGTCAAAAACTGTGGTATATAGCTTAACTTCTTCTAGAGATAAATTTATAATTTAAAATGCTTATACTAGAAAAGATGGTTTGAAACGAACGATCCAGGCCAGGCCTCCATATTAAGAAGCTAGAAAATAAAGAGAAAATTAAACCTAAATAGAAGGAAGGAAATAAAAATAAAAGTGGAAATTAATCAAACAGAGAACAGCCAAACCACAGGAAAAAACAAGAGCCAAAAGTTGGTTTTTGAAAAAGGTTAATGAAATGTATCAACGCTTAGTAAGATTAATGAAGAGTAGAGAGAAAACACAAACTACCAATATCAGGAATATTATTACAGAGCCCACAGATATTTAGAGGATATCAAGAGAATAGTATCAGCAACTTAATAACAACAAATTTGACAACTTACATAAAATGGAAAACGTCCTTTAAAAACACAACAAAAATTGCACAAGAGGAAAGAGAAAGTCTAAATAGCCCTATGTTGATTTAAAAAAACTGAATAATTAAGAACCTTTAAGGGGAGTGTGCTGATGTCTACAACTTACTTAGGAATGCACCAAAAAAAAGATGGAGTGATGCATAGATAGATGGGTTTCTGATAAGGAAAGTATAATAAAATGTTAATTTAAGAAATGGACATGATTGTCATACAATTCTGTCCATTTTTCTATTTTTTTAAAATTGTTTTTTTTCTTTTTTTTTATGCCTTTTGGAGAGGAAGATTGGCTCCGAGCTAACATCTATTGCCAATTTTCCTCTTTTTTATTACCCTCCCGCAAAGCCCCAGTACAGTTATATATCCTAGTTGTAGGTCATTCTACTTCTATGTGGGACGCCACTACAGCATGGCTCCATAAGCAGCATATAGGTCTGCGCCCAGGACCCAAACCGGCGAACCCCAGGCCACCAAAGTGGAGCATGTGAACTTAACTACTTGGCCACAGGGCTGGCCCTCTGTCCATTTTTCTGAGTGGTTGAAATTTTTCATAATAAAACTTTAAGTAAAAAGCCAGCATTTTCTGTAAACTTACCCACAAATAAAACTCCAGCACCATATGGTGGTGGAGTAAATCAAACACGTAAGGAAAAAATAATGCCATTCTTACACAAACTTTTTCAGAAAATAAAGATGGAATACTGTTGAACTCATTTTATAAGGCCTGCATAACTCTGATACCAAAACCTAACAAGAACATCATGAGAAAAGAAAATTACAGACCCATGTCTTTGTGAACATAGGTGGAAAAATCCTTAGCAAAATATTACTAAACTGAATAACACATCATGAACAAGTATGACTTATTCTAGGAATGCAAGGTTGGTTTAACATTTGAAAAGCAAGCCTTGTAATTCACCACATTAACAAAATAAAGGAGAAAAATCTTGCAAATATCTCAACAAATGCAGAGACAGCATTTGTCAAAATTCAATACCTGTTTATAATTAAAAACCCTAAACAAATTAAAAGTAAAAGGGAACTTCCTGAATTTGATAAAAGGCATCTATGAAAAATCTATAGCTAACATCATACTCATTGGTGAAAGACTGAGTATCTTCCCCTAAGATCAGGAATAAGGAAATGCTGCTCTCATAGCTTCTTTTCCACATTATACTGGAGGTTCTAGCTGGAGGAATAAATAAGAAAAAGAAATAAAAGGCATACAAATTAGAGAGCAAGAAGTAAACCGCTTCTGTTCACAGAAAAGGTGATTGTGCACATACAAAGTCCTAAGGAATTTCTTTACAAAGCTATTAGACTAATAAGTGAGTTTAGCACGGCTGCAGGCTACAGATACAAACATCGATTATATTTCCATATACTACCAACAAACAACCGGAAAATTAAAATAGTGAGGATTAAATTTAATAAAGGATGCACTAGCCTTCTCCAAGGAGAGACCATGTTCATAAGTGGCAAGATTCAATATTGATTGATAACATGTCAATTCTTTTCAAGTTGATCTATAGATCAATGCCATCTCAATCAAAATTTCAGCAGGCTTTTTGGGTACAAACTGACAAGCTGATTTAAAATTTGCACGGAAATGCAAAAGATCTGAAATAATCAAAACAATGTTAGACAAAAACAAAGTTGGAGGATTTACACTATCTGACCTCAAGACTGTCTATGAAGCTGCAGGAATCTAGATGATGTAAACATACCCGTCAATGGAATCATTCAGAGTCTAGCAACAGACCCAGCTCTGTTCAGTGAGTTGATTTTCGACAAAGGCACCAGAAAAATTCAGTGGTGGAAGGGACAGACTTTGAACAAATGGTGCTGGAACAACGCGATGCTCTAACTCCTGTCACGCACAACGATGAATCTGAGATGGATCAAAGACCCAACGGAACCACAGCCGCTGGAGCAGGATGTGGGAGACTGTCTTCATGGCCTTGGGGAGATTTCGCAGGACACAATAAGCTCTAGCCCTAAAAGAAAAATAAGCTGGATCATTTTGATTTCATCAAAGGGAAGATCCCCGCCTACCACAGACACCGTTAACTTCCACTCCCCACGCTGTATTGTCCCCAGCTCTAGACGCCCTCATGGCTCCCCGCCTGCGAACAACGGAAAACCAGACCAGACCCGCCCAACGACCGTTTCGGGACACCGGACCGCAGTTCTGAGACCCCTCAGACCGCAGCGCCGCCCGGAGGAGGGCCCCTGCGGGCCCAGCCGTGGGTGGGCTCCGGGCCCTGGGTGGAAAGACGCTCGGATCTGAGCATCAGGGCTGCGAGCCCGGCTGGGCTGCCTCTTTCAGGGGGAAGTACACTGAAGGTGGGGCGCAAAGTCTGGAGTGTAGGTGTCCCCTCCCCCTGACGCGCTGAGGCCCGCCGCTCGCAAACCTCAGCTTCCCTCCTCCCAGGTGGCCGCTGCTCCCCCGGCCGGCTCCGGCGGGCAGCGTTATTATTCTCGGCTGTAACCTCAGCAGCTGCCCATTAAAATTCCATTCGTTTCGACGGCTTGAGCTGCAGTTGACCCTTCTAATTATTGTGAAATTAAAATTGCGCCTGTAATTTAAGGATAATTGCAGGAGATGCCAGCTGGCACCCCGGGGAGCCGCACTCTTCCGGAGCAGAACTTGGAAAGTCTCTCGAAAGTTCTCTGAACAGGAAAAGACGAAGGCGTTTCGGAAACGAGGGAGGCTGGGGTCAGGCACCAGCTGGGATCTGAACTCCCCGTCCGCGGGCCCTGGCGGACTCGTGGTGCGCGTGCGCCGCGTCCCGCCCTCACACCGGCCCCGCGCGCAGGGGAGAACCGGCCGCGCCCGCTGCGGGCCGCGGGAGCGAGGCCTCGGGAGCAGCCGGGGGCCCCAGCGCGGCGGGCAGAGCCAGCACCGAGCCCCAGCTCCCCCGGCTGTCCCGGGGCTCCCGCGCCCAGCAGCCTCCTGGCCTCCCTCCTCCGACCCGGGGACTGCGTGCGCGCCCGGCGCGCGGGGGCATCGGGGCCTGGCCTCTGCCCGGCACCCCGCAGCCGGCGGCAGAGCCGGGACCCAGGCACACGGAAGACGCGCGCCCGCCCGGCCGCCAGCCTGCCCCTGCCTCGCGACACGGGCCACCGGGCCGCTCCCCCTGCCACCCACGCCTGCGTCACTGCCGCCCCCACCGCCACCTCACGCCCCCGCCTCGCGCCCCACGTCACCTCACGCCCCGCGTCCCTGCCACCCCCACGTCACCTCACGCCCCGCGTCCCTGCTACCCCCACGTCACCTCACGTCCCCGCCCCGCCCCGCGCCCCCGCGGCCCCCACGTCACCTCACGCCCCGCCTCGCCTCACGTCACCTCACGCCCCGCGTCCCCGCCGCCCCCAGGCTGACGCCGCGGGTGGTCCCGCCTGCCGCCCGCGCTGGGCGCTCCTCAGGCGGGACTGTGTCGCGTTCGGCTCTGTCCCTCGGGGTCAGCACGCCGCCCCAGGAGGGTCCCCGCAGCCGGCGCGCAGCGGAACTCGGGGAATGACCCTGGGTGTGTGCCCGAGGACTGGACACCCGGGCCCGCCGCTGCCTGGGGACAGCCGGCCGGGCTCCCGTCGCACGCAGGCCGAGGCAGGCGCCGCCCCGCGCCCAGGCTCCCCGGGCCGCCTGCCTCCTGTCGCCCCGCGCGCCGAGGCCGCCGCGTGCCCCTCGCCGTCTGCGCTGAGCCCGGCTCGTCGGCGGGGGCAGCCAGACCACACGGCTCCCGCCAGGTGACGGCCGCCAGCTTTCCCGCCGCGGCGGGTGGTCCTCACGGCCCCCGCCCGGTTCCGCGGCGCCGGGAGCTGCCGTGCCGGCTGCCGTCCCGGTTCTGGTACTGGACTCTGACAGACCTGGGCTCGGCGGCGGAGGACAGGCCGGACACGGCCCCGCGTGGGGCGGGACGGGCCTTCTCTCCCGCCGGGGAAGCCGGGCCGGGCCGCAGCCAGCCGGGCAGTCAGCCCTGGGCTGCCGCTCTGCTCTGGCCGGCTTGAGGCTTTCGTCCTCGCTGAGCCTCACGGTCCGGGAAGGCTGCGGAGAGCCAGACATCTCCTCCATCTCCTCTGTGGCTGGGCAGGAAGCAGGAGAAAGTGGGAACATGGCAAGAAAGCCCATATGCCTGCTTCCTTTCTTAAGGAGCCGGCCCAGAATTTGCACCCAAATGCCTCAGATCTCTCACAGCTGTCTTATGTTAATGAGGTCGCTTTGGGAAAGCACCGGAGGATGGGGGCTGGTGACCCGTGGAGCCAGCCATGCGATTAGAGTTGGAACTTCCTGGCCACCCGCCTGCGCCACCTCCAGGGAGGGGAGAGGGGCTGGAGACTGCGGTCAGCCGCGGACGGCTGGTGATGTAATCAAAAGGATTGTATTGAGGTGATGATGGCTTATAACGGTGTGTAATTTCAGGTGTACGTTATTATCTATCAGCTTCTGTATAGACTGCATCATGCTCACCACCAGTAGTATAATTTTTTTTTTTTTGGTGAGCAAGATTGTCCCTGAGCTAACATCTGTGCCAGTCCTCCTCTATGCTGCATATGTGACACCGCCAAAATATGGCTTGATGAGTGGTGTGTAGGTCTGTGCCAGGAATCTGAACCCGCAAACCTGGGGCCACCAAAGCGGAGAGCACAAAGTCAACCACTGCGTCAGCAGGCCAGCCCACGAATAGTCTGATTTTTATCCATCACCATATCAATGTGCCCCTTTACCCCCTTCACCCACCCCTCCACCGCCTTCCCCTCTGGTAACCACTAATCTGTTCTCTTTGTGTGTTTATCTTCCACATGCGTGAAACCATATGGTGTTTGTCTTCCTCTGTCTGGCTTATTTCATTTAACATAATACCGTGAGGGTCCATCCATATTGTTGCAAATGGGACAATTTTGTCTTTTTTATGGCTGAGTAGTGTTCCATCGTATATATATACCACATAGTCTTTATCATTCATCAGTCAGTGGAGACTTGGGTTGCTTCCACATCTTCGCTGTTGTGAATAGTGCTGCAATGAACACGGGGATGCATGAGTCTCTTTGAATTGTTGATTTCATGTTATTTGGATAGATACCCAGTAGTGGGATGTTTGGATCATATGGTATTTTTAATTTTTAAAGAAATCTGCATACTGTTTTCCATAGTGGCTGCACCAGTTTGCATTCCCATCAGCAGTGGATGAGGGTTCCCTTTTCTTCACACCCTCTCCAACATTTGTCATTTTTTGTCTGGGTAATTATAGCCATTCTAACAGGTGAAAGGTGATATCTCATTCTAGTTCCGATTTGCATTTCCCTAATAATTAGTGATGTTGAACATCTTTCATTTGTCTGTTGGCCATCTATAAGTCTTCTTTGGAAAAATGTCTGTTCAGATCCTCTGCCCATTTTTTGCTCAGGTTGTTTGTTTTTTTGTTGTTGAGTTGTATCAATTCTTTATATATTTTGGAAATTAACCCCTTGTTGGATATATGATTTGCAAATATTTTCTTCCACTTGGTGGGTTGTCTTTCCATTTTGATCCTGGTTTCCTTTGTCTTGCGGAAACTCTTTAGTCTGATGTAGTCCCTTTTGTTTATTTTTTCTTTTGTTTCCCATGCCTGAGTAGACGTGGTATTCAACAGGATGCTGCTAAGACTGATGTCAAAGACTATACTGTCTATATTTTCTTCTAGGAGTTCTATGGTTTGAGGTCTTACATTCAAGTCTTTAATCCATTTTGAGTTGATTTTTGTGTATGGTGCAAGATAATGGTCTACTTTCATTCTTCTGCATGTGGCTTTTTGGTTTCCCCACAACCGTGTATTGGAGTGACTTTCCTTTCTCCATTGTATGTTTTTGGTTCCTTTGTTGAAGGTTAGCTGTCCATAGATGTGGTTTTGTTTCTGGGATTTCAATTCTGTTCCATTGATCTGTGTGTCTGTTTTGGTGCCAGTACCATGCTGTTTTGAATACGATAGCTTTGTGGTATATTTTGAAGTCAAGGATTGTGATGCCTCCAGCTTTGTTCTTTTTTCTCAGGATTGCTTTCATTCTTCAGGGTCTTTGGTTGCCCCATGTGAACTTTAGGATTCTTTGTTCTATTTCTGTGAAGAATGTCATTGGGATTCTGGTTGGGATTGCATTGAATCTGTAGATTGCTTTAGGTAATATGGACATTTTAACTAAGTTTATTCTTCCAATCCATGAGCATGGAATGTCTTTCCATTTTTTTATGTCATGTTTGATTTCTTTCAATAATGTCTTAGAGTGTTCAGTGTCTAGGTCTTTCACCTCCTTGGTTAAGTTTATTCCCAGATATTTTATTCTTTTTGTTGGGATTGTAAGTGGGATTGTATTCTTAAGTTCTCTTCCTGCTAGTTCGTTATTAATGTATGGAAATGAAACTGATTTTTATAAGTTGATTTTGTACCCTGTAACTTTGCTGTAGTTGTTGATTATTTCTAAGAGTCTTCTGGTGGATTCTTAAGGGTACCGATATATAGGATCATATCATCTGTAAACAGTGGGAGCTTCACTTCTTCCTTTCAAAGCTGGATACCTTTTCTTTCTCTTGCCTAATTTCTCTGGCCAAAACTTCCAGTACTGTGTTGAATAAGAGCAGTGAGAGCGGGCACCCTTGTCTTCTTCCTGTTCTCAGCAGGATGGCTTTCAGTTTTTCACCATTGAGCATGATGTGGGCTGTGGGTTTGTCATATATGGCCTTTATTATATTGATGTACTTTCCTTCTGTACCCATTTTATTGATAGTTTTTATCATAAATGGACATTGGATCTTGTCAAATGCTTTCTCTGCATCTACTGAGATGATCATGTGGTTCTTATTCCTCATTTTGTTGATGTAGTGTATCACGTTGATTGATTTGTGGATGTTGAACCATCTCTGTGTCCCTGGTATAAATCCCACTTGATCATGATGTACGATCTTTTTGATGTATTGCTGTATTCGGTTTGTCAATATTTTGTTGAGGATTTTTGCATCTATGTTCATTAGAAATGTTGTCCTGTAATTTTCCTTCTTTGTGTTGTCCTTGTCTGGCTTTGGAATCAGGGTGATGTTGGCTTCATAGAATGAGTTAGGAAGCATTCCATCTTCTTCAATTTTTTGGAATAGTTTGAGGAAGATAGGTATTAAATCTTCTTTGAATGTTTGGTAGAATTCTCCAGAGAAGCCATCTGGTCCTGGACTTTTGTTTTTTGGGAGGTTTTTGATTACTTTACTTGTGATTGGTCTGTTCAGATTCTCCATTTCTTCTTGATTCAGTTTTGTGAGGTTGTAAGAGTCTAAGAATTTATCCATTTCTTCTAGGTTATCCAATTTGTTGGCATATAGTCTTTCATAGTATTCTCTTATAATCCTTTGTATTTCTATGGTATCCATTGTCTTTTCTCCCCTTTATTTCTAATTTTATTTATTTGAGCCTTCTCTTTTTCTTAGTGAGTCTGGCTAAGAATTTGTCAGTTTTGTTTATCTTCTCAAAGAACCAGCTCTTAGTTTCATTGATCCTTTCTACTGTTTTTTTTGTTGTTGTTCTCTATTTCATTTATTTCTGCTCTAACTTTTCTTATTTCCTGCCTTCTGCTGACTTTGGGCTTTGTTTGTTCTTTTTCTAGTTTTGTTAGGTATAGTTTAAGATTACTTATTTGAGACTTTTCTTGTTTGTTGAGGTGGGCCTGTATTGCTATGAATTTCCCTCTTAGAACTGCTTTTGTTGCATCTCCTAAGAGTTGGTATGATATGTTTTCATTTTCATTTGTATCCAGATATTTTTTTATTTCTCCTTTGATTTCTTCATTGATCCAATGCTTGTTCAGTAGCATGTTGTTTAGTCTCCACATATTTGTGACTTTCCCAGATTTTTTCTTGTAGTTGATTTCTAGTTTCATAGCATTGTGGTCAGAAAAGATGCTTGATATGATTTAAATCTTCTCAAATGTATCAAGGCTTGCCTTGTTTCCCAACATTTAGTCTATTTTTGAGAATGTCCCACGTGCACTTGAGAAGAATGTGTATTTTGCTGTTTTGGGATGGAATGTTCTATACATATCTATTTAGTCCATCTGGTCTAGTTTTTCATTTAGTCCCACTATTTCCTTGTTGACTTTCTGTCTGGATGATCCATCCATTGATGTAAGTGGGGTGTTCAGGTCCCCTACTATTATTGTGGTGCTGTAAATTTCTCCGTTTAGGTCTGTTAATAGTTGCTTTATATACTTTGGTGCTCCTGTGTTAGGTGCATATAGATTCATAAGCATTATGTCCTCCTGGTAGAATGTCCCCTTTATCATTATATACTGCCCCTCTTTGTCTCTCATTGCCTTTTTTATCTTGAAGTCTGCTTTGTCAGATAGAAGTATGGCAACACCTGTTTTCTTTTGCTTGCTGTTTGCTTGGAGTATTGTCTTCCATCCCTTCACTCTGAGTCTGTGTTTGTCTTTAGAGCTGTGTTTCCTGGAGGCAGCATATTGTTGGGTCTTGTTTTTTAATGTATCAGCCACTCTGTGCCTTTTGGAGTATTTAACCCATTTGCATTTAGAGTGATTATTAATATATGAGGGCTTAATACTGCCATTTTATCTCTTGTTTTCCAGTTGTTCTATATTTCCCTTGTTTCTCTTCCCATGTATTTCTGACTGCCATTTCAGTTTGCTTATTTTCTATGATGGTTTTCTCTTTATTTATGATTTGTGGCTCTGCTCTGATTTTTTGTTTAGTGGTTACCATGAGGTTTGTGTAAGAGATCTCATAGATGAAATAATCCATTTTCTGATAGCCTTTTATCTCCATTAACCTAAGCAGGTTCCATCCCTTTCTTCTTTCCCTTCGAATTGTTGTCATGAATTATTCTGTTTTGTGTTCTGAGTTTGTGATTAAAATGAAGTGTTTATAGTTATTTTTATGCTTTCCTTCCCTTTATCTTTTATAATAAGTGTTTGCTAACCTGTTCTGATAGGGAGCTGCAATTTTCTGTTGTTGCCTGTCTATTTATCTCCTTGCTCAAGGCTTTGTAAAACTTTGCTTTTTTCTTTCAGATGTGAGGGCTTCCTTCATCATTTCTTGGGAGGTGTAGTAGCAATGAATTCCCTCAGCTTTTGTTTATCTGGGAAAGCTTTTATTTCTCCATCGTATCTGAAGGATCGTTTTGCTGGATAGAGTATTCTTGGCTGAAAGTTTTTGTCTTTCAGTATTTTTAATATATCATTCCAATCTCTCCTAGCTGGTAAAGTTTCTGCTGAGAGATCTACTGAAAGCCTGATAGGGGTTCCTTTGTAGATTATTCTCTTCTGCCTTGCTGCCCTTATTATTTTTTCTTTGTCATTGACTGCTGCTGGTTTTACTATTATATGCCTTGGAGAAGGTCTTTTTACATTGATGTAATTAGGAGTTCTGTTGGCTTCATGTACTTGTAAGTCCAGTTCCTTTCCCAGATTTGGGAAGTGCTCAGCTATTATTTCTTTGAACAAGCTCTCTCTCCCTTTCTCCCTCTGGAATAACTATGTTGCATTTCTTAATTGAGTTGGATATTTCCTAAAGAATTTCTTCATTTTTTTTTTTAAGTTTTACTTCTTTCTCCTCCTCCACCTAAAGCATTTCTCTATTTCTGTCCTCTAAATTACTAATTCTGCCCTCCATAATGTCAGCTCTGTTTTTTAAGATTTCTAGATTGTTTTTTATCTCATTCATTGTGTTCTTCATCTCCAGAATTTCTGTTTGGTTTTTTTTTTTAGAGTTTTAGTTTGTTTTGTGAAATATTCCTTCTGCTCATTAATTTTATTCCTGAGTTCATTGAACTGTCTTTCTGGGTTTTCTTGTAACTCATTGAGTTTCTTTATGACAACTATTTGGAATTCTCTGTCATTTAGATTGTAATTTCTGTGACTTCAGGACTGGTTTCTGGAGACATCATTTTCCTTCTGCTCTGGAGTGTTAATATAGTTCTTCATGGTGTTTGATGAAGTGGTCCTTTGCCAGCACATAGTAGTAGTGTCAGGTTGCAGATTCCACCTGCCACCACTGGCGGGGGTTGGGGGAGGGGCAGGAGCTGTGTTTTCTGAACCTGCTGTGTCTGCTGGACATTGTGCAATAGGTTTTGTCTGCATTTGCCTGCTGGCTGAAGCCACTTGGTGAGTCACACATGCGCATGCCGGTGCTCTGGTGCAGAACCACTGCCGTGACAGGACTGGCTAAGCTGGTGTGCTAGGCGGGGGGAAGGGACACTTTCTTTCACGTGCACAGGCCACTCTGCACTCACAGGCCATTCGCCTGGGTTTCTGCACTTGGTGGGGGTACCCACATGGTGACTGAGCCATGCCCCTCAGTGTGGAGCATTCCCACAAGCCAAGCTGCAACTCTGAAAGTGAAAGCATTTGTGCACAGGCCTGCCTGCTCCCCACCTCCTCTTACAGTCATGTGCTGGCTCTGCGTGAGGGCCCACAACCTAGATTGCTGCTGCTGGGGGGACAGGGGAAAGGGATCTGCTCACCTCCTTCCACTGCTTCCTAGGGACCCAGTAGCCCCATCTTCAGATGTATGGCTGCATGGATCTCTCAGATGTCCTCTTGTGCTTTGTAGGGAATCCTCTGTTGGTTAATGAAGGTCTGTTTGGAGAGACTACGGGAACAGCTCACTCCACCATGATGCTGATGTCGCTCTAGTAGATTTTTTTAAACTTTTAGATTTCCTGGTTCTATGATCATGTCAGTGGCAAATAGAGACAATTGTTGCATCTCCTTCTCCAATATTTACATGCATTACTTTGTCCTTGGCTGAACCGAGCACAACAATGCTGACCAACAGTGACAGCAGGAGTCCCACCACATCCCAGTTTTGCTGGACTTGGCTGTCACATTTTGCCATTGAGCACGACATTTCCTGTTTGGGGTGGGTAAATAGTCTTTGTCCCTTTCCCTGCAATTCCTATTATACCAGGAGCCTTTAAGGGGAAGAGTTGTGTAACTCAAACAGAGGACCCTTCTGAGGACATAATCTGATGGCTCCCCCTCTGATTTGGTGAGTTACTCTGGTGGTCCTCTGACAGTGAGGGCCCTCGCTTTCTGAAAGAAGCCCTACTTGGTCATGGTGTCTTACGTTTGCTAATATTTTATTTGGAAATTTATTTTTGTTTTGTACTTTAAAAAATCAGGTTGGTATTAAGGCTTTGATTGGTTCATACATTAATTGGGGCCTTTTCATATTTTTTAGGATCTGAGATAGTTTAAATAGCATCTCAGGAAGGCATTTTGACAATACCTATCCTTTTGATCCTGCAATTCTGCATGTAGGTATTTATCATACAAAAATACTTGCTAGCAGTTCCTAAAAAAATTACACGTAGAATTGCCTTACGATCCAGCAATTCCACTTCTGGGTGTATACCCAAAAGAACTAAAAGCAGGGACTTGAACAGACATTTGTACATCAATGTCCATAGCAGCATTATTCACAATAAGCAAAAGGAGGGGGCAACCCAAGTGTCCATCAATGGATGGATAAGCAAAATATGATATATACATGCAATGGAATATTATTCAGCCCTAAAAAGGAAGGAAATTCTGACACATGCTAATAACTTAGATGAACCTTGAAGACATCATGCTCAGTGAAATAAGCCAGTCACTAAAGGACAAATACTGTATGATTCCACTTGTATGAGGTCCTAGAGTGGTCACATCTGCAGAGACAGAAAGTAGATTGGGGGTTACCAGGGGCCGGGGGGGGGGGGGCATTGGGGGAATGGACAGTAGTTGTTTAATGTGCACCAAGTTTCAGTTTGGGAAGATGACAAAGTTCTGGAGATGGATGGTGGTGATGGTTTCACAACAATGTGAATGTACTTAATGCCACTGAACTAGACAATTAAAAATGGTTAAAACAGTGGATTTGTGTTATGTGTATTTTATCACAATTAAAAAAATGTAGAAACACCAAAGATTTAGAACACTGAAAACTATTTATAAAAAGAATAACGCAGTCGAAAGGTTTATTATACCAGATCTCAAACTCACAGTAATCAAGACGGTATAGTGTTGATGTAAGGATAGACATCAGTGGACAAAATACAGACTCTAGATATAGATGGACACACTTTGGGGCAATTGATTTTCAAGAAAGATTCCAAAACCATTCAACAGTGAAAGGAGAGCCTTTTCCACGAACAGTGCCGTGACGACAGATCTGCATGGGAACACGTAAATTGGGACCCCTCCCTCACATGTGAGCTATGGAGTATAATATGACGAGCTTTCCCCTTCTATACAACTTCTTCTCTACACTAGAGTTAACAGCTATTTTGTCTGACTAAAAAAAAAGTACTGGCTGGTATCACAAGTGCACACGGGGCTATCACTGCACCATTGTTTAGAGAAAGCCTGGAACAATCTATCCATCAGTAGGGGACCCATGACACTGTGCTGCTGCCGCCACACAGAACATGATTCTGACATTGAAAAGGAGGAGGGCATTCCATCTGTATTAACAAGGAGCAAACTCAGAGGTACCGCGTGAAAACTAAACAGCAGGTTCAGAGCCACACGTACACAGGTCAGAAAGGCTGGGTGGCGGAGACACCTGTGCCAGCCGTTCTTCCCTGCAGACCACATAACACACCCTGCTGGGTTAAGCTGAAAGGAGCTGTTGGAGAACAGCCATAGCTCCCAGGGTCTCTCCGAGGGTCAGAGACTCAGGTTTAGAGGTACACTCGCCGAAAGCTCTTTTCCAAAGAACAGTAACCAGCCAAGGATGGTGCGGCCCAGTTCCCAAACTGCAGGGCCTCTTCTGTGATCTCCCAGGACAGCCAGTCAAAGACCCAGGCGCCACAGTCCGCCAGCCTGGCCAGCACCGTGAGCGCCCCGACTCACCAGGGCCGAGCAGCCGGGCAGTGCAGTCTCCTCTTGCTCTGGCTCAATCTCAGCTGTGGTCAGGAAAACATCCCGACAAGGTCTAACAAGGTATATGCCACTGCCCAAGTCCACAGAGACTCGGCACGCCTGGCCACCTGGTCCTAGGGAGCGGCCCTAACTCTGAAGGGCCCTCCTGACATGGCCCAGGCCACTGATGCCCCACAAGTGCCCCGGGCACAGGCCCCTGATTCTCATGGGTTCTCTCCTCCCTCCTTTCCCTATGGGCATGTCTGTTTCACCATACGGCCTGGCAGACCTGCTCCCTCCTGTTCCCCTGGTCTGACGACGTGATGGCATTACCGTGTGGATAAACGTGGCTCTCGTGGATGATGAGATGATGCGGGTCCCTGGGAACAAACAGTGGTGTAGAGCAAGTTGCTGAAGAGCCTTGAAGGAAAGCACTGAAGTTAGCTAGTGCCCTGCAGGGCACAACCAAGTGTCAGCCGGTGTTCTCTGCTCACAGGACAGAGAGAAGTGCCAGGTGGTGTGCTGTGTATGGTTGCAGGGGTGTTGATTTGCTCCAGTTCCTAAACCTCATATGGGACAGTGGCTGCAAATGGCATCCCCACTGGGCTGAGCTGATGGGGATCACCTTTGTTTTCAAAGACCCATCTGTCTTGCACAAGCCAAACCGAGATGTGCCAGGAATCCACAATCCTGCAGTTTTCAAGGCTTTTATCTTGGAAGGTGGGGCAGTTCCAGGGGCCAAGTGAGGGATTGGGCCAGTTCTTTGGCCCAATTATAGCTTCAGAAACTGAGTAGGTAACCTCAGGACGGGTGCAGGGGCCCACTGGGCCCACGTGAGACCAAGCCGGGCTGGGACTGCACGTAGCCCTCTCCCCCATAAGCCCCACTCCACGTGTGGATCTCTGTGGTGTTCCGAGTGCTGGCGATGGTTGTGGTAGTGTCCTGCGTCCTCTCTACCACAGACTTGCAGCAAAAATGCCAGCTTTGTTTAAGAATGTCCTTGACAAAGCAGTAACAATGATTAATTTGATTAAATCTTGGCCCATGAGTACATGTCTTTTTAATATATTGTGATAAAATGGAAAGTGACATAGAGTACTTCTGTTCCATCCCCATGTATGGCGGTTGTTTGAGGAGAAGCATGTGTACAATTGTTTGAGTAGCCAGCTGAAATAGATATAAAACATTTTTTTTAATGGAACACAATTTTTACTTGAAAGAAGGACTGACAGACATTCCAGTTACTCAGACTTGGGTACCTGGCAGACGTTTTCTTGAAAATGAACAAAGCGAGCCTGTCCCTTCAAGGAAAACAACCGATGATATTTGTGACCAATCATAAAATTCAAGGTTTCCTGCACAAACTGTAATTTTGAAAAGCTTGCATCCGCCACCATGAGCTTCACCACTTCTCAAAGTAGACTTTGCTGCCGAGATTGATTGTGATATGCACAACGGTGGGTTTTCGGTACTGTTTAATGAACTGCGCCAACATTTGGAAGACCTGCGTAACTCAGTGAACAAGATTTTCCAAATGCCCAGCGTGTGCTGTTACAAAAGCATGCGTGGATAAAGATGCACTGAAGTGCAAGATGGACCAGCGGATGCTAAGGAGACACAGAAGCGAAAGCTCACTGATGTGGTTTCAGAGTCCACGTTGCAACTACCCTTTAAGGAACCACTATTTGTCAAATTTCTGTGCAGTATCGAGCAAGAACGTCCACAACGATCTGCAGATGTTATTAAAATATTCCTTTCTTTTCCAAATACAAACCCACGGGAGCTGGATTTCCGAAGACGCTCATGATCTACAGCCAAACAACATCCAACAGCAGACTGAGTGCAGGAGCAGCGACGGGAGCCCGGCCGACTTCTCTGACACCAGAGACTGAGGAAATGTAACACAATGCCCCTCTCCTCGCCACAACATTTTGTTTTGGAAAACATATTTTTCATGCAATTGTTATTCACGTTAACAGGTAATGGGTGTTTTATTTTGAAACGAATAAATATTTTTTAAAACTTAGGTTTCAGTTCTAATAAGGTAATCTAATAGGTACTAATACTGGTAGTTAGAACCCACACAAACAAAAGCTCTTTGGCATCTTCAATAATTTTAGGATTGTAACAGGGTCCTGAGACCACAGTCTGAGGTCTGCTACCCTGGAGGGGGCACATCTAGAAACGGAGAGCTGAGCTGGAGCGTGTGTTTCTCCAGCTTTACAAGATAATGCCAAACCGTCCCTCGAGATGGATGTGCCAGTTTACGCTCCCACCAGCAGTGTCTGAGTTTCTGTTTCCTGACCTTCCCAACTTCCATACCGACAGAGGGCACACCAATCTCACAAGGACGAAATGGCAGGTCCGGGTTTCATTCTGCAGCCCCCATGCTTCAGGAGGCTGAGGTGTCTGCCTGTGTTTACTGGCCTCGGACCTTTTGCCCCATTCCTTTTCATATGAATTTAAAAATAATTTCGACCATTTCAAAACATACAAAAAACACAACATTACAGAGAGTATAGTTGGAATTACATTAATCAAACGACATTTTACTTTATTTTGGTGCTTTTAGGAGTATGCTAAATTTCTCCACATGATCAAGGTATCATTTTAGATTTTTCAATAAAACTGAATAGTTTTCTTCATATAGATCCTATAGCTTTCTGGTTAAAGTCACTCCTACATATTCTACAGTTTTAAATCATAACTGTGAATGGAATATTTTTCCATTCTCATATTTAACAGGTTTAAAGAACTCTTGATCTTTTGTATAGTTGGTTTTCTGGGTATACAAAAATATTATCTGAAAATAAAGGTAATTTTCATTTCTTCATTTCATCTCTTACTCTGCGTGCGTCATCTGTCTTAATGCGTTAGCTATAAACGTCAAAACAACGTTAAATAGTAATGGTGACATTGAGCACGTGTCTGGCTCCTGATTTTAGTTTTCAGTGTTAGCATGTTGTTTTGCTGAATCTTATCAAATATCTTGACATTTACTGAAATAGTCGCTTTTTCCTCCTTAATTGACCAATAACTACAGAAGAAAACAGAAAGTCGTTGCCAGCACACTGTTTATGAAGGGCGCGATCCAGGCGGTTCTACGCTGAGTTCCCCCTGACGGTGAATGAGTCTGTCCACCCCAAGCAAGGGCACGGGCGGTGCCAAGTCACCCACCGACGCAGACACAGAGTCGATCCCAGACTCTGACGAAGAGAGCAGGGAGAAGAAAATCGACCAAATGACCTCTAACTACAAATGCAAATGTGCTAGAAGATACATTGTACGTGACGCCGCGCAGTTCCTGAAACACTAACACGTCATCGCCGTGATTCTAGGAACGCAAAGACGTCTGAGGTGAAGACCCTGCTCCATAACTTACAGCCTCACTTGGTCACCTCCTGGGGGAACTTCGGGGCGTGGCCGCCCTGACAGGTTGCACGCATGGTCGGGGTTCCGTCCAGCACCCGCTCAGGCCCGGCCCAGCAGGGCCCAGGGTTTGTTAAAGAAGTGAGTTCTTGTGGCGGCATCTTGTCTAAGAGGCAGATGGGCAGCTGAGCTAGAAATGAGCCAGGGTGAGCCCTCAGCCCAGGGCTTCAGCACGAGAGGCCTCCAGGTCCTGCACCTTCGCAGTGGGCGCTCGAGCCAGTTGTGCGCATCTCTTCCCAACTATGGGTTCCGTGACGTCATGTTGGTGGCTGAAACTGGCTTTGGTGAGAATATTTACACCACGGAAATTGGCAGGTTTACACTTTAGGGCTCCATCCCACCACTGCAGAGCCGGTCAAACATTCACCAGACACACTACTGCCTTCAGTCCCAAAGCAAAATGACTCGAGTCCACAGCACGTGCCCTGGGGAGATCTCCGAGGCTGCTCAGGAGGGGCGTCCTGCCTGCCCTCTGGCCCCACAAAACACCCAGCCTCTCTCTCCCCGCAGACAGGCCTAGGGCTGGCCTAGTCACCATGTGGGTGACCACCTGGGCGACCCTGCGTGGTTAGACACCTGGCAGAGCCCAGTTACTGCCCGGCTGACCTCAAGGGCCACTGGAGGGTCAGATGAGCTGGTGGCTGTCACATCAGGATGACCGAACCACGGCAGCCTCCTGGCAGGATCCCAGCTTCCACTCCCCCGCAACAGTCTGTCCAGCCGTAGCCAGAGGGAGCCTCTCTAGACCATAAGTCAAACCATGTCACCCGCCACTTACCCACCCATCATGTCACCTCAGGACCCTGCTGTGTGGGCAGCAACTTGACAGTCCCAGGGGAGAATCAGACACTCCTGTGTCCAGCCTCCTTTGCAGCCAGTGACCAAGAGCCCAAGGAGCCAATGAGACTAAGGAGGAATTCAGTGGAGCTTCTGGAAAGGTTTTCCTGCTGGCGAAGGGGCAGAGGCAGTGCGGTGAGCTTTCTCTTGCAGCTCTGGCCGCCCCCATCCCCAGCTCCTCCTACCCCGTGAATCCAGATCCAGATCCAGAGTATGGCAGCCAGAAGCTTCCTGGCTGAAGCCCTCCCCACGGGCTTGGGGAGCCGGCCCTCCATCGCCTGGCCGTGTGCTGTGCTGCTCCGGGGGCTTCCGCTGGCGGTGCCCAGCCTCCCTGGCGGTGTCCAGCCCCTCTTCATCCTTAAGGTCGGCCCTTGCCTTCCAGCACCTACCACAACCTGCTGTGATTTCCCTTGTTTGTCTCCTTTGCTGGGGTGTAAGCCCGCGAGGCAGGCCTTTGTCTCATCCCTACCGTGTCTTCAGCCAGGAAGTCAACCAGGAGCCATTGCTGTACTCGGGGCAGTACCAGGGAGGCAGTCGAACACCCAATGCTCCAGGCACATGAACAGAAGGCCCCTGGAGGGCAGGGTGCTCTCTGGGGTTTGCTCTGCGCTGGAGGCCACCTTAGGGTGGACGCGGGAGACCCTGGCGAGGGAGAAAACAACTGTCTCCCCCTGGGGAGAGACTTCCTTATGGGCACAAACCTGCTACTAAGCTATTTCCACCTACTTCCGTTTCTGGAATAGCCCAACTGGGACACCCCCTCCTAGCCAGTAAAAGTGAACTCTGCTTCCAGGAAGTAATGAAAAATTACATATTTAATATCAAAAGCTGTTTCAAGTATCATTGATTGTGACTATGTTGGAGAGCAGATTCCAGGACATTCCTACTGGGGAATCACCCTTCAGCGACCCTGGAGTCCACGGCCTTGTGTCCGAGGAAGGCTTTAATGCTGGAGACTGCGGCCTTGTGGTCTCCCAAGGCCCGGGGTCCTCAAAAAGCCCCTTGGAAGTCCTGATTCAGGAGCAGCCCCCCGGGGGCCAGGATGGAGGCCGTCCCTTCTCTGGGACCCGGCCAGGCCTGGGCTGGACCAGCGTGCCGAGCTAGGCCCGGGCAGGCCTGAGTCACGTCCCCAGTGAGCCCGGGCCCTGGCTGCCCGCCCAGCGGCCTAGACGTTGGACTTGGCGATGATCTTCTCGAGCAGGCTCATCATGCGCTCCTGCAGCTGCAGGCTCTGCACCTGCAGGATGTTCTGCTGGTCCAGCACGCGGCGCACCTCGCGGCACGTCTCCTCCATGGCGCGGCTCAGCTTGCGCTGCTCCTCCAGCATGGCCTCCAGCAGTCGCAGCTTCTTCTTCTGGAAGTGGCTGCTCTGTACCTTGCGCTTCTTCACGGGCCGCTCGTCTGACCTGGAAGCACAGCGCCGGCGTGTGGGTGGCTGGCCACAGAGCCTGGCCAGGGGCCCTGCCTGACCCTCCTGACCACCATATTGGACAAATGAGAAACTGAGGCCCTGGGGAGTGAGGCCAATGCTCGGGGCCTTGTCATCCGTGCACCCACGTCCCCTGACAGTGAGAGGACAAGGGGGCCACAAGTTCTGCTGTCCTTTGGGTCTTGAGGTGACCCAGTCATTGGGTCACAGGGCAATCCAAACCTCTATGGTCTGGAGGGGCGGGGTTCACCCTGCATGAGAGCACCCCCAAACCCACTAAGCTGGGTGGGCAGGGGGCACAGGCCCAGTGAGGGGCTCAGGAGTGGGGAGAGCCCCCCAGGGAAGATGAGGAAGCCTGGGTGGGAGGGGTGCTGGGCAGTGTGGCTTCTCCCGGGAAGCTAGAGACCACCAGTCCCAGCCAGCCTTGGGCAGATGTGGAAACTGAGGCCCAGGAGGAAGGGCCTGGGTCCTGGGCCCCCTTCAGCTTGGCGGCCTCGAATGGGACCAGCACGCTGTGGGGGTGGGGACGCCAGGAACACAGGTGCCTATAGCAGGGAGGGGCCCGTAGAGGCCTGGGCCACCTCCCCGGGAACGGAACCTCTGGTAGGCAGGGAGGTGAAGGCAGCACAGGCCAGTAGCTGTCCTCTGGCTCTCTGCTAGGGGGTGCTGGGCATCCCTGGTCTAACTGGCCCCCACTGGTGTGCAGGGAGCTGCCAAATCCCACCAGACTCCAAGGCCCTATCCACCCCCTGACCCAGGCCCTGTGCTTCTGAGCAGAGCAGGGACCTAGCCAATGTCAGGGCGGGACAGCAGTCCCCATGTGCCGGGCCCTGTGCAATGCCCGGGGCCGCTGTGAGTCTGGGAACTGGGTTCAACCCATGGAAACAACTGGCCACAGACCTCAGGTTTCCCTGCTAATTCCATCTGGCAGGCAGCAAAGGCATTCTTGTCTGGGGTCTTCGCTGAGAAATCTCTGCAGGGAAGGGGTGCTGGACAAACCGAGCAGCAGCCCCTGACATTGGAGGTGTCACAATTGGAGGGACCCTCCCTGCTCCCCCCCAACCCCCAGATATGCCTTCCTCACCTCACCTCTGTATGACAGACTTGAAGACAGGGGCTCTGGGGAAAGGCAGGGCCAAGACTCAAATCCACTCTTCCTGTTCTCTTCCCCAACTGGCCAGCTCCTATTCACCTTTGAAAGCCCAACCCAAATGTCCTCTCCTCTGGCTCCCCTGACCTGCACACCAGAGGGGTGTGTCTCCTGCACGTCTGTCTGCGGGCATCTAGAGGGCAGGGTCATATGGCCAGAGCAGGCCCTGCTGGAAGCATATGAGGGACAGCAGAGGGGATGGGTATGCCCACTCCAACCAGGTTCCGAGGACACTCTGGAGGCTCAGCCCAGCACCTCCTCCCTGTGCTGAGGACCAGCCGGCCCAGCAAGGGCAGGGTCTACTTGGGGGTGAAGGGGAGCCTGGAAGCCAGAAGCTGAGGGGCAGGCCGGGAGGGCACATGGGGCATGGCGATTGGCCTCCCTCCACACGCGGGGTGTGTGCTGAGTCTGCTCTCTCCTGACACTCCCAGCCATCCTCGGAGAAGGTACCCATTGATCCCCATGTTACAGAGGGAGACTGAGGCCCAGAGAGGTCAAGGACTTTCCACACAGCTAAAAAGGCGATGGAGCCAGGAGACAGACCTGGTCTGTGCACATGACAGCCCACGCTTCATAACAGACTGCCTTCCAGTCTGAGGCCTCCCCATCTGAGGCACCACTGGGCTGAGGCTTCCCCATCTGAGGCTTCCCTGGTTTGAAGGCCCCCTGGTCTGAGTCTTCTCCGTCTGAGTCCTCCCTGGTCTGAGTCCTCCCCGTCTGAGAACTCCCCATCTGAGGCCCCCTGGTCTGAGTCCCCCTGGTCTGAGGCCTCCCCGTCTGAGTCCTCCCCATCTGAGGCCCCCTGGTCTGAGTCCCCCTGGTCTGAGGCCTCCCCGTCTGAGTCCTCCCCATCTGAGGCCCCCTGGGCTGAGTCCCCCTGGTCTGAGGCCTCCCCGTCTGAGTCCTCCCCATCTGAGGCCCCCTGGTCTGAGGCCCCCTGGTCTGAGGCCCCCCTGGTCTGTGGTCCCCCTGGTCTGAGCCCTCTGGTCTGAGACCTCCCCGTCTGAGGCCCCCCTGGTCTGTGGCCCCCCTGGTCTGTGGCCCCCCTGGTCTGAGCCCTCTGGTCTGAGGCCTCCCTGTCTGAGTCCCCCTGGTCTGAGGCCTCCCCATCTGAGGCCCCCTGGTCTGAGGCCTCCCCGTCTGAGGCCTCCCCATCTGAGAACCCCTGGTCTGTGGCCCCCCTGGTCTGTGGCTCCCCTGGTCTGAGCCCTCTGGTCTGAGGCCTCCCCATCTGAGGCCCCCCCTGGTCTGAGGCCTCCCTGGTCTGAGGCCTCCTTGGTCTGAGGACCCCTGGTCTGTGGCCCCTGTGGTCTGTGGCCCCCCTGGTCTGAGCCCTCTGGTCTGAGGCCTCCCCATCTGAGGCTCCCCTGTTCTGAGGCCCCCCTGGTCTGAGGCCTCCCTGGTCTGAAGCCCCCCTGGTCTGAGACCCCCCCTGGTCTGAGGCCTCGTCTGAGTCCTCTCTGGCCTGAGGCCTCCCTGTACCTGGAGATGCTCATACACCGCCTCACCCTTTGCAGCCAGCCTGGGATGGCAGAGAATGCCACCGCCATGACAGTGCTGCCCCTTGCCGCTCGCAGCCCCTTCTCTGGACGCCAGGCTCCTGGCCCCGCTGGTGTGTGGGGCAGGAGAAGGAAGAGCGCACGCTACCTGAACTTAAGGGACAGTAAGCTGGAGGAGCTGTCGGAGCGATCGTCCTGGAAGCGGCCTTCGTAGGAGCACTGGTTATACGGTAAGTACAGAGGGGTGGACTTAGCAGACGGCGACAGGGATGCCTCGGTCTGGGACGTGGAGGGCCCCGGCTGCTGGCTGTCCGGCAGTTTGCCATCACAGGACTCGGGGACCTTGGCCAGAATCCTATCAATGGCTAGGTAATAGGGCCAGTCTGGCGGGACAGACTCGCTATCTGTCATGCATTTTAATTTCCTGAAACGAGAGACACAAGAGCCAAGGGTGAGAAACACAGCCGCCCTGGCCCTGTCCCGCCGGGCCCTCGGCGAGGGACACTCAGGGCTCCGGGACCCAGGGGAGCCACGTGGCACAGGCGGGAGCCACTCTTGGCCAGACAGGCCTCCCCAGAAAAACTGGCCAGGTTCCAGGGCCAAGGTGACATTGGACTTAGAAAGAAGTCAGGCTCGGGACCTATTCCGCCTTGGATGTTGGAAAGGAAGCACATGCCCCGGATGTGAACAAGGTGATCTGTAAGTGCAGGGACCTTGGACTGATTCCCACGGTTTCTCTGTAGTATCTAAACTCCCTGCAATGAACAAATACTGCTTTTAAGTAAGCTAGCCAGAAATAATAAAATATCGTAATATAGTAAAATGTATAATACAATACAAACATAGGCATATAATACCGCAACTTATATGTAATATAATACAAACATAGAATACTGTAATATAATAAACTTGTTTTTCTAAAGCGGATGCCTTGGGAGAGAGAACCGCTCAGGATTCAGTGTCCGACAGATCTGAGTCTGTGACTCGTCTCCACCACTTTGCTGTGTGACTTTGGACAGGTTCATCATTAACCTCTCTGAGCCTCCATTTTCACATCAGTAAAATGGGGATGATGGAAGCCAGCTCCCCACACAGCTTAGGGAGGATTTAATAAGACAGTGCCCGGTGCCTCTGGAGAGCCTGCAAACACCAAGCTGTCCACATATCATTGTTGGCTGAAGGTACCAGGAGCAGTAGGGCTGGGCCTGACAGGGCCCCTCCTACACTGCCTGACACCCCCATCCTCACTCAGACCCCAGGCCTAGGGTCTGCACAGCGCAGCTCTGTGCACCTTGGGCCCAAGCCCCTCCCAGGCCCTGTGTCCTGCCTCCCCCACAGACAGGCCCGGCAGGCCCTCTTGAGGTGGAGGACGGGGAGAGAGGACTGCAGGAGAACCACGCAACCCGGTCAGGCCAGGAAAGAAGTGACAAGAGGGGATGAGGACGGGCTCTCCGCCCCATCAGACCCAGTGCCTCCTGAAGCCCAGCGCTCTGCAGGACCCCAGCCTCAGCCTGTGGACCCCCACCTTCCTGCCCTATGCTCCTCCCAATGTAGGGAGGCCTTCGAGCCACAGAGTGCCCTGTGGCCAGATGGCTCCTGTCTCCCGACATTCTCTGTAGGGCATGGCCACTGGCACTCTGGTCAGTGGAAATAACGAGCTGGCCATGTGAACGAATTGCCCCCAGCAAACAGGCACAAGTGGACTGTGAGGGTGTCTGCAGCTCAGGGCAGCAAGCAGAGGCCAGTCATGGCAGCAGGTGGCTTCGGGAGCAACATCCACCAAGCGGAGGGACCTCAGCAGAAAGCAAAGGAAAGGTCACACCCGGAAGCGCACGGCTGCTCGTCTTCCCGGCCGCGCCACTGTCCACCACCCTGGAGGGCTGTGCGGATGCTGGGTGCAGGCGGCAAAAGGCTGCGCTGGGGGCCCCACACCAGCCCCCCCGGGCTCCCCTCCAGCCCCTCCGGAGGCCCCCAGCTCTTGTTCTGCCCCATTCAAGCCGGCCCACTGCTCAGAGAAATGAGGAAAGGCCTGTTCCCGGTGCAGGAGGCCCCTTCCAACAAACCACGCTCCACGGAACCCGGCCGCCCCCTCAGGCTTCCTTAGCCTGACAGTCTTAATGAACAAAGAACTATCATGAGCAAATAAGAAAAGCCTCTGCTGGGGGGGAGCTCTCTGAGGACAGATAGATAAAGAATTTGTCAGCAAGTCACAGCGTCATGTGGTCTTGTGCAAGTCCCTCTCCTGCTCTGGGCCTCAGTTTACCCCTTGGTGAATGGGAGCTGTGAGGCGCCGCGGTGGGTGCGTGCTCCATAAACTGTGAGGTGCTGTCCACGCACACAGCCTGCAGCGGCTGGAGTGGGGCCTCCTGGAGGGCCCAGGCCCTGCCTCTGCTGCACCCTCATCTCCTGTGGCCTCCTTGGCCCACACCCCCCGCCTCCAGGAATGGAACAGAATCCCTCCCCTGGGACTCTGAAGAAGGCTTTCAGGATAAATAATAAATAACCTGGCCAGACACCAATCAGAGCCCATGAATTACTGAGTCAGACGGGAGGCTGGTCAAAGGGCCAGGATCGCCTCTGCAGCCCCTCCGCACCAGGCACTGAGGGACGTGCCGTGTGAACGGGGGCCAGAGGGTCGCGCTCACCTCGCAGACAGCTCAGCCCTGGCACTGTGAGCTGGCAGCTGGAATTTAACAGCATTTACGCTAAGTGACTCTGATGCCTTCAGACCTGGGGCAGCTGCCTTGCTTCCGGTCCCTGGATCTGGCAGGGGCTGGGGCCGCGGGTCAGAAATGGGCCTTTGGATAGGGCCCGCCTCTGGACCTGATCCTTAAGGGCCAAAAAAAGTTAAGTTGATGCAACTGAAGACAGCCTTTCAGTTGTGAAGGGCCCTGCGGAGCCTCTGCCATCTCCAGGCTCCAGGTGGGCCGCAGGCCGCAGGCCAGGCAGGGTAGGGAGTCGTCCCCTTACTGATTGGTGGTGGTGGGATCCTCTCACCCACAGAGTGTGGCTCTAGGTGCCTGAGGCAAACCTGCAGGGTCCCGTCTGTACCCAGCCCTGGTAACACATCCACTCCCTGCCCTCAGCGGCCACCAGGAGGCCCGGGAGGATCAGTGCCCAGCTGAAAGCCTGAAGACTGAGCTCTTGGGGGCAGCCCCAGGCCAAGCCCTGCCCGGCCACCCACAGCACCACTGGGGGCACCAGTTTCTCAGCACCACGTTCCCCCCGACAGCCGCTAGCTCCTGACTGACCTTCACCCCAGCAAGACCCTGGCCCATCCATGACCTTCACCCTGCCTGTGACCCTCTGCAGATAGGCCTGGGCCCCATGTACCCAGGAGCTGGGCATGTGGGGCCATACCTGCCTCCTTCCCTGGATGTCAGAGCTGCCCCTGCCTTGGGGTCCTGTCTTTGGCCCTGACTAGAAGCTCCTCTCAGTGGCCGGGGCAGAGGGCCCACCATGGGGTAGGGCAGATGTAGAGGTGGAGCCAGGTCTGGGTCCCCACCACTTCTGTCCACAGACAAGGCTCCTCCCACAAGCAGGACCCCCTGGGCACTCAGGGTTCCACATCAGCCTTGCACGCCCCTCTCCCCTACGCTGAGGTCAGTGCTGTGCTGTGCTCACAGTTGACAGCTGAGCTCAGTGGATGTGAGAATGACAGCGTGTCAGGACCAGGCAGGACTCAGGCCTGGGAGCTGAGCCTCCTTCTCACCTCGGCCTCAGTTTCCCTGCCTGTGTAGCAGCACCTGCCCCCCTGCTGAGCAGAGTCGAGCCTGGGCTGGTAGCCTGTGGTCTCCTGGCTGGGGTAGGGGGGGTATGTAAGCCAAATAGGAGCCACCTGTGGAGGCCTAGGGGACGGTGCCAAAGGTGTCCTTGGCGCAGCCCTGGCCAAGGCCCAGGAAAGCCTGATCAGTCCCAGCCCTGCCCTTGCTGGGTCTCAGTTTCCCCACCTCCCCATTGGGAGGCTGCATCAATGGTTTCTCTAGGCTCTGTCTCACCCGGTGGGGCTCCACCCCCACAAAGCCAGAGGGACCCATATGTCGGCCAGCCTGGTGGGGACCCCACACTCTTCCTGACTTGGCTCTGAGGAGGCCAGGAGCAGTGCCCAGCAGCCTGGGCTCGGCTGTGCGCACGGGCTGGCCCGTTGGTCCTGGGGCGGGACTCAGGGACCCGAGGCCTCGTGCAGAGTCGGCACGCCGCGGCGGCCTACCTGTACTGGAAGGTCATGTTGGTGATCTTGATCTTGATCTCCTCGCCCAGCCGGCGCTCGCCGGTCATCTCGAGCAGCTTGCTGGCCATCTTCTCGTACACCTTGGCGTTGCGCTTGGTCTGCTTCAGCTCGTCGAAGAACTCCTCCCAGACGAGCATGAGGCCGCGCATCTCAGCGTCGGTCCAGTTGCGGGCCCGCCGGTGCTTCTCCGTCTGAGGAGACACAAGGTAGCCGGGCACTTCGGCCGCTGCCATGCTGGAGGCACCTGCGGGGTTAAAGGGGCGCGCTCAGGCGAGGCCGCAGCGGCCTGTGCACCATGGGCGGGAGGGAGCCCTGCTCCTGGAAGGCAGCTCTGTGCTCAAAATGGGGCCTACATCTGACAGGCAGGAATTTAGTTAAAAGCTTTTAAACGGGAAACGTCATTTTGATGTCACGTTTCCATAGCAACAGAGCAACTGCATAAGCTACCACAACAGAAACCTTTTAACTGAAAGCGCAGGAATCGGGGCCATCCTGACGGCCCATCAATATTGCAGCGAGCAAGGCAGGCCCAAACCGGCGGCCCAGGCGCCTGGTCCTGCCTCCCGCCTCAGCCTGGCAGCCCGGCTGCGCCAGCCCTGGCCATGTAGAGCGAGGTGCCTACGCTGGGCTGACCAGCTCTAGAGGGGTGGGAGCCAGGCTGCAGCCCCCTCCTCAGCCCTGCCCTGGTTCACACAGGCAGGGGCCCGGGGAGAGGCCAGGACAGGGAGCTGGGGTGAGACAAGCAAGGAGACCAGGGGCAAACAGAGGGGGACGGAGAGACCAAGAGAGGAGGACAGACAGACAGACGGGGGTGGGAGGAGCAGAGATGACACAGAAAGGGGAGGCAGACACAGGGACAGATACCCTCAGGGACCCTCAGCAACACACGCATGCCAAGACAGCCCTGGTGATGCCCCGTGCACAGTGTCCCCTGGCCAACACGCTTACGTTTTATGATGGGAAACATGAGCGTACAAACACCCGTGGGTGAGAGTGGAGCTCCGCCCCTGAGCAGACCCCTGGCTCTGCCACAGTCTGCCTGTTTCCCTCCTTGCAGTGGGACTCCTTGCTGGCCCATGTGATGTGGGGTCGGCCGAGGAGCCAGGACAGTTCTTAAGGGCAGAGAACAGCTGGAAGCAGACAGTGTGTGCCCCTCCTACCCTGGGCAGCCCCATCACAGCCCTGACCACCCTGCATCAGCTCCATCTGCCTTCTCCTCCACCTGGCAGGGCAGGGTGCTCCTTGTATCCCTGGCACCCCACAGAAAAGTGTTTGGTAAAGGCTGCTGAGTAAAAAAATGAACAGATAAAAGGCCAATCTTAAGTAACCCCCCTCCCTTCCCAGTAGATCACTCGACTTTGCCTTTGGACTTACTGGCAAACTCCTATTCATTCTTCAAAACCCTGTTCTGGCATCGCCTCCTCTCTGAAGTCTTCCTACTCTACTTTGGTCCTTCCTTGCTTTTTCCCTCCTGCCAATTGGACCTACCTTGAGACAGCTCGTTTCATTTTTTACCTTCCAGCTGTGTGACCCTGGGTTAGGAACACTTGCAAAACGGATAGTAATAAGAATTTGAGCACTCTCTGAATGCTGGGTGCTGTTTTAAGCACTGTAGATGTGTTTCCCTCTTCGATCCTCAGGGCACTCTTGCGAGGGAGGCTGGCACTGTTGCTATTCTCATTTCACAGATGAAAAGCCTGAGAGCCAGAGAAGTGAGGTCACCCTGTGGGCAAGGGGCCGGGCCAGGCAGGCTGGCTCGGAGCTGGGTCTGAGCCCATGCTGTGCTGCCTCGAGAACGAGCACCTGGCTGGCGGGCTCCCTGGGAAGGACACCCGTCGACCCTCCTCTGCCCACAGTCCTGGGCAGCGCACACATGGCGTAGCCAATGCAAAGTGCTGCGTGCCTGGGCGAAGGCTCCCACCGCCTCCCGGGACCTCCTTGGAGGCCCCCCAATGCCAACCCTGGACAAGGTGGCTGCTGGCACTGGCAGGGCCCTTGGGCTGTGGGACCCTCACCCTTCCTCTGTGGGCCTCTGCCAAGGCTTGACTGAGGCTCGTCCTGAGGCCTCTAGGGCCAGGCCGAGTGGACACGGACGCTGACCTCCAGCAGTGGCTAGGTTAGGGGCCACTGTAGGACAAAGGCGAGCTCTACACTGAGACAGACAGGAGCAACGGCCCGGCTCACTCGAGAAAGCAGAAAGGCATTGTGGGAAGGACCAGGTCAGCAGAGGCAGCGAGGCCAGATGTCCAGAGCGTGTGGGAAGGCTGGCAGCGAGAGGTGCTGCGACTGTGAGGGGGTCGGGGGAGTGTACAGCAGCAAAGCTGGGCTTCAGAGCCAGGCTGGCGATGGGCCCCTGTCTCGGCGGGGTTGAGGGACTGAGGTGCCCACTGGGGCTGGCCCCAGACTTCAGAGTGAGTGTTAGCAAGGGCAGGAGACCAGAGTGATGGAGCCTGTGGGGACGGCAGAGAGAAAGCGCCACCTAAAAGCATCAACACTCAAAATGTAAAAGATAAAACTCAGAGAGACGGTTTATCAGCATGAGCCCATCACACCTGCTGGACAGGCCGTGATGGCCATGTTGAGCCCCGCCCCGGCCCCCAGGCACACGGTGCCCAGCCAGGCACTCATGTGAACAGGCTCAGCGCACCCCGTCAGATCCTGCCTGTCACCTGTGGGGTTCTGGTGGTGGCCTGAACTCAGGGGAAGGACTTACGAAGTCCAGGCTGAAAATGCCTGTGGTCAGTAGAGGCACCTGACCGTGGACAGACGAGTCCCAGCACAGGGGAGCTGAGCTTGTGGCCTGAGTGAGTCCTCTGGGACCCTGAGGGAGGGGCCGAGGCCCTCGGGTGGAAGGAGGGGAGGTACCCAGGATAAGGCAGGCCGGCTGGGGCGCCCTTCTCCCTGCAGTCAGAAGTGGAAGTGCAGTGGGAGAGAGCAGCAGGGGCACTCAGAGGGGCCTCCACACCCCCTTCAGTAGGTTCCTGGGTCAACGCCTGGCCCTGCTGTCAGCTTTCTGTGGGAGCCCCTTCCTCCCTGGGTCTCAGAGGGCACCTGGGGACACAGGGACACCACTGCCTGGCCATGCAGCGGCCCCAGGAGGGCTCATGACTGCTGTACTCCTCCAGGCCTGGGTGCCTGGCACAGATCACTCAAGAGTAGTTGCAGAATCAATGAGTGACTAGGACCACCTCCTCCAGGAAGTACCCCCTCCTCAGGCAAAGGATTTGACGCTCCCAAGTGGCCCAAGTGCTGGCTCTCTGCCCTACCTGAGGACCTTCCATCAATCACAGCTCCAAGGGCCAAGCGGGACTGTCTTACTGCGCCTCCCAGCACACAGGGCAGGGGTCCAGGGGGAGGCAGCAGAGCACGGCCTTGGAGATTCTGGAGAGGGCAGCGGCTGGCATGTTGGCCTGGCTGGGGCTGGTGAATAACCAGGAAAAGCAGATGCCCCAGGCTCCCCAGCCTAAGTAACACCAGGACAGCTGGTCCCAATGCCTCCCACAGGCAGCTGCTGGCCTGCGGGCATCACTGTCCACCCTCAGGGTCCTTGCAACCAGGTGGTTCCAGAGGAGGTGTCTACATCTCCTGCTCGCCCTCTAGCCAGCACGTCCAGGGGAGTCAGGGTAAAAGGCTGACCTCCAACCATCTCTTCTTAGGTTTCAGTGGGCAGTGGAAGCCCCGGGGAGGGGGAGTCCTGGGGGTGCTGCCTGAAGCAGAGCCCTCATGTTGGGCCCCCAAGGACAAGAACAAGCTGGGCGGGAGGAGGTCCAGGGCCTGCTGCCCCCGCTGGGAGGGATCTGTCTGTCCTCTGCTGGAGAGGGGGATCCCTACCTTGGCACAGCTGCATGACCTCAGTCTCTGCGGGCAGGGGAGGCAGAGGGCCTGGGGCTGGGCATCCGGCAACACCTGCAGGGAAAAGGGGCAGTCAGGCCTCAGCAAGAGGGAGCCCGGGGGACACCTGTGCTCAGAAGAGGCCCCTGCCCTCTACGCCTCTCTCTCTCTGAACCGACACTCAGTCCGTGCGATACTATGAGCACCTGCCCTGCCCAGCCTGGCAGGCTGACCTGGGAGCCCAGGGCAGGAAGCGGACATGCCCCCTAAGGGCCTCCAGCACCTTCCAGGAGCAGGCAGCCGTGAGCTGAGCCTATCACAGTGGGAGGGAAGTTTGGCAGTAGAACTTGGCCTGGACAAAGGCAGGGAAGCAGGAGAGGTGGTGGGGGTGGGGGAGGTGGGGAGCGTGAGTCTAGGGCCGGAGGCGGCAGGGCAGGGCACAGCATGGGGGCAGGGTTGAGAGGATGACATCTTGGCCAGAGGAGGCATCGATTCGTTTCAGGATGGCCTGGCCCACAGCAGATGCTCACACGAGACCCCAGCCAGCTGCCTAGCCCATGGTTGAGGGCAGGGGACCAGTGGGTCCAGTTTGCCATGCTGGCACCACCTGCATACTTGGGGAGGACAGATCCTTAACTTTCAGCCCTCTGCCTCGGTGGGCAGGCCCCAACCCTGACCCAATGGCTCCACTGGGCCCACCCACAACCCTAGGGTCCTTAGAGAACATGACCAGGACAGGGAGGAGGCCATCTGAGTGGCCCCAGGTTTCCTGCTTGGGAGGCCAGTGGAGAGGAGCCATCCAACCAGATGGGGGAGGCAGGCTGCTGAGGCCTGAGACCCCATGGAAACTGCAGGAGGAGATGCTCACGGTTTCCCACAAGAAGCCTCGGTGACGCCACAAAGCAGGCCCGCCCCTGTGCCACAAGCCCCTGGGCCCTGGCAGAACGCCTTGTCCAGTGGCGCTCAGGCCTACCGTCAGGCTGCCCTGAGGGGCGAGGTGTGGACCGGTCTGAGGGATACACCCCCCACACCCCTACAAGGGCTCTCAGGTGTCGTCAGGAGCAGGGGCTTCCTCTGAAGAAAAAGGGGGATGTGCTGGAGACAAGTCCACTCACACCAAAGGGCTTGGCTGCTTCTTTCCAGGAGCTCTGGGGACCTTTTCTTTCTGGAAATAACAGGTAGGCCAGTTGTGTCCAGGTGCGCCAGCCAGGGTCTGGCTGTCCTCGCTTGGATGGGGGATGGGCATATGGCTTAGGTAGCTCTGAAGGCTGAGGTCATCGAGTTGTATGACACAGGAGGAAACAAGTTTGGAGAGAAGTGCCCCCCATCAAGTGTTCACAGAACTGAGGTGAGAACAGAGCCCCATGTGGCCTGTTCACCAGGCCCAGCAGCCAAAGGCCCTCCAAGCAGTTTCCTGCCAACAGTGTCCACACCTTCAGCACCAGGACTAAGTCACGAGCCGGTGTCTGCAGGCCAAGACCACACTGTCACTGTCCCTGTGCAGGGAAAGGGGGTCCTGTGACCTCAGGAGGGCAGGGGGCCCAAGGCTGCTAGAGAAACCGGGGAAGCCCAGGTGCACAGTCACAGCGCTGCACCCCAAAGGCAGGGGTCAGGCTGCACCATGCTCGCGCCTCTCTGGGCACTCACCACGGTGCTGGCTCCAGGACTGCCCTGCTGAGGGAGGGAGGGATCACTCCCGTCCACTGACCAATGATGGGACTTCAGCAAACATTTACGAAGTACCCGCCCTGAGCAGCCCACAGCCCAGGGTTTTTGCCTGCAGATTGGTGGGTAAAATCTCTACACCCCAACATTGGTACAACACTGACCACCATGGCTCCAGAGGTGGGGTTCCCCAGAGCTAAGGAGGACTGCACCCTGTTTAGCTCAGTAAAGACTTTGGGAAGAGCTGGTATTTTGGGCGGGAAGGACTTACCAGCCCCAATGGACAGGGAAGCATCGCCATACTCTATAGCCCAGGAGCACGGGTGCCAATGGCCAATGAGGCGAAGGGGCCAGCTGGGCCATGAGCAGGCCTCAAAAGCCAGGTCCTGGCCCCGTGTGAGCACTCCAGTCCTTACCACCCCTCCAGGGCCCTCGGCCAAACACAGAAGCAGAAACTTAGTGCTGAAATACACGTGGCCCCTGTGTAAGTAGATCAGTCACTTAACCAACGTGGCTTTTGCAACCACGGCTGCCGGGCAGAAAGAGCACTGCGCTGTGGTCTGTGGGGTCCTCAGAGGAAGCACCAGCCACGCCCAGGCCTGGGCCTGCTTCCTCACTCGCACCACACAGCCTCCTGGGGGCCCTCCGAGGCGTTGGGCATTTGCTGGTGTGGCAGCCAGCTCTGCCATCCCTCAGCAGAGTCTAGGTTCTCCATAAGCAAAGAAGGCCTCGAACAGCAATTTATGGTTTAATTTTTTCCTTTAATTCAGATGTACAACATTTGCAGCAGTTTAAAAAATTTAAATATACATCTTACATCAGTCCTCCTCTCTCCTCTTGGAAGTGGACAGTCAGGTCTGGGCCAGGCTCCGGGACACGCCCATCACAGCCCTGCCAGCTCCCAGCACGGTAGGGACAGCGGCAGTGACGAAGTGTGAGCTCAAACCCCTGCTGACAGCCACTCTACCACAGCAGGAAGCAGCGAATAAGGGCAGGGGACCCCACTTAGCTCAAAGCCAAACCACACGTGGCAGGTCCACGACAGCCGCGATCCTCCAGCGTCGGTGGTCACCCCTCGTTTGCAATGAGAAACTCCACAGTGACTGTCCAGGGCCAGATGCTCCCAGAAGCACTCAGGGGGAGTGGGTTCCTTCAAGTGCATTAAAAAGTGACAGGTGCATTTGGGAGAGTGGCCCCTGAGCCTTCCAGACCACCGTCAGTTTTCACTGCCATCTGAGTGGGCCCCTCCCTACTGAGGACGTGCCCAGGCCAGCAGCACAGGGCACAGCGCAGGGCAGGCCTCTTCTTATGAGCCATCCCAAGCTCTCCAGTGAGCCCCGGCAGCTCCTGGTCACTTTCCCATGCCTGCCCAACGTCCCACCAGATGGAACGGCTCCGAGTCTCACCCTGGCCACAGCTATGGTTTTGGACGCTCACTGCAGAGGGAGGGAGAAATGCCAACGTGAGGATGTATGGTAGGAAGGACGTTCTTGGTATCGAGAGGAAACTAGCTTCACTCCCCACAAATCACACAGAACCAAGCCCACCGAGGCCCCTGCAACAGAGGGAAGTGTCGCCTGTGAGCTGGCAGAGCTCGGTGATTTTGTTGAGTCCATCCCAGCCGAGGAGACAGCAGGGCTCACTTCCGCTTCACAGAAGCGCGCCCCAAGGGCTCAGAGATGAGCCCGGGGATGACGGGGGTCTGTGTGTGGTCAGGGCCTCATCTGATGCTACACCCTGGGTGTCTGGAGGTGTTTCAGTGTTATTCTTTTCTCCTGAAAGGACACATTTGCCAGCAAAGTGAGAGAGAACATAGTGAAGGGCACTTGGCAGCTGGAAAAGTCACCTGCACACCCAGCGGGGCCAGCGAGAGGGAGGCACATTTCTGGAGAAGACATGGTTAAGTGCATCGCCCAACAATTCCACCCTGGTTCATTCAAATCTTTCCTGATACCACCAGCAGCAAAACAAAAACAACCTCCCCCTCAGTCCCCAAACCTGACAATCAGATTAGTATTTTCAACAAAATTTGGATAATATGATTGGTGCTCACTGTAGACTTTTAGGAACGCGATAAAATCTTAATCCCTTCTGCACAGAGTTGATAGGGTGGACTATCTTAGTGGGATTTTAACGAGCAAATCACGCCAACTCTTAGTCTCAGTCACGCGTCACGCAGCAGACTCCACGTGGCAGGTCTAAGACAAGCCAACTTCTGTAAAGGTCTGACACGGCCATTTTTAGAGGCCTTGCATATTTGTGTTCTAATATATATATACACACATATAATTACAGATACGTATGTACATATGCATATACACACACCGTCGTCCGTGGGTAAAGTAACGTCACCCGTCACCTCATACCCATCTCTGGGGTGCACAGGCAAGTCTTTGGGGTGGCATCATGGCCAGAGCTGGGTTCCAAGCACCCTCATTAACAACTGACTGTTTTAGGTCACGTCACAAACTAGAGAAGACCAATTAAACTCTCAGTTGAGCCCAGTGACAAGAATCCTAAGGGAAATGGTTCCAAATTTTACATTCACAGTGTTATTTCTCACAAGTATAAACATCTAGCCAGGAACAACATCCGGCATATGATGGATCTATCTCAGAGCTGCTGAAATAACCCAGGGGGCGGGAGTGCAGAAAGTTTGGAAAACCCTCCTGTGTTCACATTCTAGCAGGCTGTGGGAAAAGCTAGGATGAGAAATGGGAGCCGAAGTGAATGAGGGAGAATGGTGACTTTCTTACTTATTAAAATTCAGTAGAGTCCCTCCCTTAAGGTCCTGCTCAGACACCTGACCCATTTCCACCATCCGTGCCCTCGCTCGCCAAGGCCTCTGCTAGGGCTGGTAGGTAAAGCCAAGGGCTGCTCTGAGGAGGCCCCACGGCCTCCCTCATGTGCACGGGCAGTGGGTAAATCCTGCACCCAGCTGGCCTCAAACTGCTGCAGCAGGAAAGGGCTGGAAGGAAGCAGCAGTCCCGGGGGTGTGGGGGGCAGCTTGAGGGCCTCCAGGCCGCTGGCTGTGTGCATTGCAGGGAGACGTCAGGCCTGCACAGACAGATGTGAGGGGAACCAACCATGCGCCAAAAGGTCCCTCCTCCTTTGCAGACTCTGGAAAATAGCTTCAAAATGATCTCCACTTACCATACGAAATACTTAAAACTCTGACTGTACTTAAGCTCATGACAAACTGACCAGCATGCCGGTGACCAAGTGACTGGCTGCCTCTGGGAACCAAGGAGGCAGAGTGCTGGCTGGGGTCACACGGTCAGAGAGCATGCAGAACCCCCCATCTTTAAGTGCCTGGTGAGCTCCTAAGCAAGGTCACCTGACGGTCCAGGCCTTGTTTGCATTTGATGGTTTGGCTACAGTGGGCCTGGAAACAGAAAGCTGGTCCAGGGCCCCGGCCTGGGGAAGCAGCAGCAGCTCTGAGGGAGCTGTGGGTTGGCCAATCACTGCCCTGGTCCATCTCATTCCTGCCTCCCCAGGTTGAACCCCATTTGCATTCTCCTGGGCCAAAAGGAGGTCAGAGGTGCTGGGGTCTTTCTCTGACAGTTGCTAGGATGCCAAGCTTTGCTCTTAACCAAGAGGGACACAAACGTAGCTCAGTTACACCCTTGGGGCTGCTGGGCCAAGCATGCATCTGAGCCCCAACATGCAGGAGGGCCACGTGGGGGGTGGATGCCAGCACCAGCTGGGCCAGCTCGGGACGGGAGCAGAGGATGTCAGAGCCGGTGTCTCTGAATTCGACAGAGGCTGCTCACAGCCAAGCAGTCTGGCCTGGTCGGCGAAGTGCCAGGAAGCTGTCCCTCACTGGTGGTGGCAGAGCCTAAAGAGCTGCAGCCGGCACAGAAAGGTGCCTCCTACGCACAGGACAGCTGAGTGGGCACTTTCTCAATCCTTAGACTGGGGCTGGATGGAGAGTTCCTGATACAGACATCTGAACATTAACACTCCTCTAAATTCTGATTAAATACGAATGCATGAAAAGGGTGAAGTGAGCCAGAGAAATGACAGAAAAGCCATCAGCCTATTAAGGAGGAATTAGGAATTGGGTGAGGGGAGTCACTGCAGGAGAGGGACCAGCTCCTGTCCACTTCCATGGAGGCTGGGCATGCAGCATAGACTTTGCAATGCACATACTTTACACGGGCATAGAAAGATACCTTAAAATTAATCTCTTTACTGATAGAATTAAATTTTAAATCCTGAGAAGAAACAGAGAAAGGGAAGCATGGTGCTGGGTGTCGTGCTCCCAGCCACTCCACCGAGCGCACGCCACTACGTTCAGTCCAGATGCCAGGTACCACAAGCACATCCTGCTAGGAGCAGGACCACGAGCCCCAGGCTTCCTGAGCCTCACTGCGGAGCCTTGGGGGAATGCTCTCTAAAGCCTGATGGCACTGCCTTCTGCCTACTGGACACCAGAGGGGGCTAGTGGCCAACCTGCGAGAGCAGAGGACTTAACTTCTGTCCCAGATGCAAGAGCAGCTGTCACCTGGTGACAACATCAGGAGGAAGATAAACACCTGGTTAGCTGGCATTTAATACTAGCTATAGCACGAAGGGTTCGCAACGCAGCTGCTCTTGCTTCCTGTGAGGACTCAGGCTCAACCCCGAACAGTACTGCATATATTCTCTGCAACAGAGTGCTTCTGCCACGCGGCTGGGAGGGACACTGCCTGGCTCCCCAATGGGGCAAAGTGAGGGCAGCCTGGGGTGCCCAGTGCCCCCAGCACAGACAGGGCCCTGGGTCCAGTGCTGCCTCACTGCCACACCAGGTGGGCGCTCAGCACGTGGAGACCTTGTGGACATTCCGCAAACAAGTCAGCAGTTGGTGGTACGGGTTTCCTGGTGCCGCAACCACCTCAAACACGGACTGAAAGGCCCTGCGGTCCAGCTCCTCCTCTATTTGGTGTCTGTAAAAGTCTGTGGCCACCAGGCAGAAGAGGTTAACGTCCACTTGCTCCAGCTTGCCCATCCTGCTGATGACGTGTGGAAGGCTGGCAGGGGAGTTAAGGAGCAAGGCTGCAAGAGAGGGGAGAGCATCTCCCTGTCCTCAGCTGGGAACGCCCTCCATGACAAAGGTTGAGATACAGGCCCAGGAAGGCCTGAGACCAGCCCACAAGCGGATGGAGCAGACCTGGGCTGTGCCAGCAGCAGCAGCTGCTTCCCACCTTGGCTCCTGCCAGCGAGTCTACGACACGTCCCGGGACACCACCCATCTATAGCAGAAAGCCCGGCTCTGCCCAGTGGAGCAGGAATAGGCCAGGCAGAGCTGGCTGAGGAAGCCGGAGCCCTACAGGGAGTACATTTCTCTCGGTAGCACTTACCTGGCCTGGCTCCCTGCACAGCGCTGGTGGCTGGTGCTCCTGCTAGCCCTGCTCCCCCAGAGTGAGGGCAGAGCCATGGCTGCCCTGCCCAGGCCCTCCCAGGCGCGCCGGACGAGGTCTGCTGTCAGCACCAGGAGAGCCGTCTGCTCAGAGGCTCTGTGGTCTGTCTTGGGAGATGGTTGCCAAAAGGGGAATTTGTTACGTAAAAGGAACTTCCCCTTTTGGCAGCCAGGATTTTTGGGGTGGGAACTGGATTTTTACTTAAGCCTTTTACCCAAGAGGATGATACAAGGCACAATGACAAAGGGCAATAAGCAGCAGCATCAGTGACACAGCCAGCTGCACAGAACCCTCAGAGTGGACAGGGAAGAGATCTGCAGGGACCTCTGTGTCCCCCTTGCCCTCCACTCCTCAGAGCAACACCCTGGGCCCAGCCTCAGGGGCAGTCCTGGTTGGTATGGTTTCCTGTTTCCTTGTCAACATTTTACTCTCTCAGGGCTTAAGGCAAATGCTATCTTGACATCAGGGGTTTTGTGGAGGTTAGCTTTCAAAAACTTTAACATAAAACATCAACGTAGACGTTGACAGAAGAGTTTGCAAGGACAGTGGCAAGTGGGAACTGCTATGTTCCCTAGGCCGGCCGCAGCCCCAGGAAAGGATACACTGCTGAAACCCACGGGCTGGTGGAAGCACTGACGAAGAAGCAGGAGAGACTCCACACGGCCATGGCAACCGGGGCCCTCTGCGTGAAGTTGGAGAGAGACAGCATGACCCAGTCCCGGACCATGGACGACTGCCCCGTGCTGTGCAAAGTCTGGAAAACCTGGGAAGGAGAAGAGGCCGGAGCATCAGGGCCACGGGGCAGCCCTGAGGGAGAGGGAAACAATTCCAACACCCGAGGTTGGGTGAAGAGCTGTTGCTGGTTCTGAAAGGGGAGGAATCAGGCCCCCTGGCAAATCTACTAGGTTAACACATTCTGACGGTAAAGGCATCCAGTCTGGAAAGTCCGGGGTCAGCCCACCTCAGGGGCTTCCCCTGCCCCCCGTGCCCTCACCTTGTATACTACAGTGGCCATGAACTGCGGGTATGGCTGCTGGTTGGACAGAAACTCTCCAATGACTTTGTTCATGACGTCCTGGGGCGGGAAGAAGTCATCTAAAAACTGAGGAAGGATTCGCGCCACCACTCTGGCTTCACAAGGAAACCCTTTCCTGATCCTAAAAGGAGGAGACACGGATCAGGGCCTTGCCCCACTCTCCACAGCTCCCAGCCCTCCACCCTGGCCCTGGAAAGCCTGTTGTCTGAAACCAGGCTGACCACTCAGGGCAGCCTGATGCGGATCCAGGACTGGGAGGCGCCCTGGACCTTCAGGGGCTTTCCAAGGGGGGTCTGGGGCTGGGCTCCTAGAACACTCATTATGAGAGCAAAAAGGCAACCCGCCTCCTTTGCTGATGGCACCAGTGACCTACACACAAAGCATGTGGGGCAAACAATCCAAAAAGGGATCTTAAACTCGTGTAAATAATAAGCAGAAATGGGTTGGAGTTGTGACATTACAGAAGAGATTTAAAAACTCCTAACAAAAACACTGCCCTTGTCACGTCTCATTTTTGTCCACGTGCAAACGTCCATGAACTTCCAGCGTCCCACACTCTGATGCTGTAGCACTGCTGTCTGCTAGGACGTGTTTCTTGTCTAACTCAGATCCCGTGTGTTCCCCTGTTGATTCCTCCCTCAGCAGATCCTACAATGTGCACCCAAGCAGAGTCCTTCTAGATGCTGGAAGATGGTCATCATGTTTGTTACTCCCTACTAGCACACTCAGCAAAACTAGATATAACTGAAGAGCATGGGAAGTGAGTCAGAAGCTGGCCCACGTCTCCTTCCAGGTATGCCTGGACCCACCTGCCTAGAGATGCTAGCTGTTGCTCAGCATGGGCGAGGCTGCTCTTCTAGAGAATGCTCTCGACTGAGTTACCTTCTGTCAGCCCAGTATCGTCCCCAGTATTTGGAGAGAGATCAAGCTGAATGCTTGTACTCCACTTGCTAAAATGTGTATTTTGTCAGCACTGGCACGTGAGCTCCATGAGGGCAGAGACCTGATTATGGGCCCCTGTGCCCCACACCTGGTTGTGGTGCTGCTGGATGAATCTGTGAGGAATGGAAGCAACATGGGAAACATATCACACATGCTTGGCTTTTCAGAACACCTCATCTGGCCAGAGCGGACACAGGGAAAGTCCTGCCCAGCATGCTCCTGTGGAAATCCCAATGGCTTCCTGCTGACTGGAGATGCCAGGCCAGGCAGTGCAGAACTGGCCTCCCCAAGGCCACAGACACATCACGTCACCTGGACTGAGAGGCCTGGGGCAAAACTTGGCACCCTGCCCTGGAGAAAAAGCCAAACACAGAGCCTGATCCGTTTCGCAGAAGTGGCAGCAGAGCCGGTCCTGGACACAAGTGCACAGAGCGTGGGGAGGTGGGGGTTAATCACGGACTCTCAGAGAAGCTTCTGTTTATTGTCTCAGTCTTCCCCACAGTCTCCTGAAGTCGTTTCTAATACTGCTCAAAGGCTGTGCTCCTCCCATGGCCCTGGAGGGGGCGCATGTGAGCCTGCTTGACTGGGAGGGGAGGGGGTGTCGCTTCTCTCACAAAGGCAGCAGTGTCTGATGAACAGATGTTTCTGTCACTGGTCAGGGCTCCACGGCCAGCCCTCCACATGTCTCATTAATGTACCCCTTCTGATACCACCACACTGCTGGGTACTGCCCCCACCTTCAGCAGAGATGGGCAAGCACTGCAAAGGCCTTGGAGCTGGTCAACTTCAAACTCCTAGGTGCTAGGGTCCAAGGCCTCCCCGCTCCTACAGAGCCCTGGGGAAGCATGTGCACAATCAGGGTGCAAGAGGGACCACAGTGGCAGCACCAAGAGAACACATACACACTCTCATGAAGGCAGCTGCTCCTGGTGAAAGTTCCAGGGCAGTTCCGGGCAAAGGCAGGCTTCGCTTCTTACCTATCGAAAAGAACAGACACGCGTTCCATAGCCACAATCACTGACTCGCTGTCTGGGGCAGCAGGGCTGGGGTCCGAGGTTCTGCCTGGACTGATTTTCTCCTTTCCTGAAATAAAATTGTTCGGTATCATTACTTAATTTGGAAAACTAGACAGGCTTTGTACACAGTGCTTTGAACTCACAAAGGAGTTCGATGACTTCCTAGAGATGATCTGAAACCAGGTGACCTGAGTCCCTAGCAGGCCTACTCCCCAGGCTTGCTTATGACACCTGCACAGTGATGTGACCTTGAGCCGGTCAGCCCCTGCTCTAGGCCCCAGGATCTCCCTTAAGAACTGGAGTGGGGCCTGTGGTCTGTGTCCCGCGAATGAGTGTACTTCTTTCTCTCTTGGACAGGAGATCTGTACAGTCTGGAGCTCAGTGGCATTGACCTGCCGGGCACAGGTGGGCCTGGGTCAGTCCCCGGGTCTTACTCTCACCTGTGTACATGCAGGTGAGCATCAGGCCCAGGGCCGCCATGGCCCGGTGTGGGCTGTGTACGTTCACTCTGTCCACACTCAGCTTGACCAGGGATTCTGCGTCCAGCCGGGAGAGCTGCTCGGAGAGCAGGAGGCGCTCCAGGCCCCTCAGGACGCAGTGGTAAATGATGGATGGAGTGGACTCCTCACTTCCAGACAGCATCACCCCACACATCTGAACAAGAAGGAAGACTCCAGAGTCAAAGAACCATTTCAGGCCTCCCGTCACTTTTGCTTCTTTGCCCAAATCAAAATGGACCCAATGATACCATCTCACAGCTGAAAAGGCATGGATGCCCTCTCCTGTTTCCAGAGGAAGACACCCAGGGGCCACTCACCTGTATTATTGATGCAGAGAATTCTGGCCCTACATCCAGAGGATAGTTCTCAATCAGGTAGAAGGCGGTAGCACACATCACCAGCACATGCTGTTGACTGTGAATGTTCACACAGCTGAAAACATGAGACAACAGCCACGCTTAGCCACATATAGCAGGCCACTCCCATTGGACAGTGTCTAGTGGCCTTGTGTCTCAGTGACCTTAGCCACCATCCCTATGAGAAGGGTGCCCACCTGGGTTCCTGCTGACCCCTGCCCATAATCTGGCCAAGGTCTGACATACACTTTGAATGTAACACCACTCTTCTCACAGCCCATTCTAAGGGCCCCCACCCCTGGCCAGACAAAAGCCTTGGAGGGAGACAAAAGTGGGAGGCCTTGGCCAGCTCCACTCACTGGGCTACTCCTTTGAGGTTGGAGAGGAGATAGTCACTGATGACTGGGATGAGCTGTTTTGCGGTGTCATCCAGGAGGTCACACTCCAGCACGTACAGAACGCCATGTAGGGCCCCAATCTTGCTGGGCAGATGGCTGCTCCTGAGCGTGCTCTCCAGCAGGCGGCTGACTGGCTCTGCCACGGCCTTGTCCTAGAGCACAGGTAAGGAAGCAGAGGCTAGTCGCATGATTGAATGGGAGAGGCCAAGAAGGGGCTGGCCTCACACTACAGTGGATGCAGCGTGTGGAAGAGCTCTTCAATGCAGGCCTGACTGCCAGGCCCTGAGATGCCCGTGCGCAGGGCTGGCTCTTGGGAACCTAGATGTCGGGAGGGTTCCCAGCACTCTAACAAACAGTGTGGTCTGTGCTGATGCCCCTTTCCTCCTGGGGGTCTGGAGTTGGGGATGTGCCAGGCAGAGGTGCCCCCTGGCTCTGAGCCTCTGACGGGCTTTTCTGGTGTATAGCACTCCACACGTGTTGTCACAACACACCGCTGGGGGAACTGAGTGCATCTTTTGTGATGCCATGGAAGAAGATTCTGGAAGCTGGTGCCTGCTTCTGCTGGACTTTACCCCACATGCCTTATCTCTTTGTTGATTTCATTTTGTATCTTTTCACTGTGATAAATCATGGCCATGAGTATACATGAGCCCCTTGAGTCCTCCTAGCAAAAACTCGGGGTTTTGGGGACCCCCAACATTAGTCTATACTACCTTGGACCAATATGTTATCAATTTCATTTAACATCCTAAACATGATAGAGTTAAGTGGAAACCTAACACTCAGCACCACGCTCTTCACCTAAGATTCACTCTGTCAGGGAAAAGATCCTCGCAGGGCAGAGGTGGTGGCAACCTCTGTATTTCACAGACTGTCCCACCCAGGGAGAGGTGACCCTGCCGGTGGAAGGCTCATCCTGTTCCTTGCTGTCTGGCCATGCGACCTCCCACAGGGACTCTGTCCCTGTGGTCCGGCTAAGGGATGACACTCTGCTGAGGACATCCTTCTCCTGCCCCCCACCACAGAGCTATGTGGCACCTTCCTTAGGGCTGCCCCCAGCGATGCTCCAGCCCCCACGTCTGAGGACACACCACAGGATCTGCTGGGAGGGAGGGAGATTTCACGACATCGGGTCAACATCTCAAAAGGGATAGGCAAGCTCCGGAATGCCACTGCCTGCACCAGTGTCTGCACACACACCACGACCTTCCCAAAAGATGATGTCCTGAAGAAAAATGCCCGTGCGCACATCAGGACTGGGGAGTCCGAGTCCATGCGTCATCTTGCCTTAGGATCGTCTTAAAAATGATTATTACTTATTTGATTTACTAACAACACAATACTTGCCTAGGGCAATCTGGGCCTGAGCACAAAAACACAATTACAATGAAAATGAACACAGCAGCTGAAACTCCCCACAAAGACAAAAGGACCCCTCCAAGTCTAGCTGCCTTTACCCGTCTCTCAATACCCAGAGGGCGCACACTTTGAAGAGATGTGCTCACAGAAGGAAAGCCAATGGACGGATTGTTTCTGCTCCCTGGATGGTGGCACCAGGGCTGAAGGCCACCCAGGATGGATGATACCTGCTCTGGAGCCTTGGCTGGGAGGGACAAATTCTAAAGAGGAGTACACTTGGGAAGGGGATGAGAGTCAGGACTCTGGATCACAGACGTGAACTCACACCCCACCTCTACCGTGTCCTGCGTGACCTGGAGCAAGCCAGTCAAGCACCTGGCCTTGGCCTCCTCAAGTGCAGAACAGGTAAGAGTGGGCCTAGCCTTCGTCAGACCGTGGAGAGGGCCATGTGCAGGTGCAGGAGGAAGGGCTCCGCAAACACCAGCGGCTGCTGCAGTGGCACACAGTATCGTTGTCACTGTTAGGACAGCCACGAGCATGGAACATGGGGCAGGCAGGCCAGGGCAGGCCCCACTACGCCACTTACCAATGGTCCCAAATGCCCAGCACATGGCAGTCACTCAGTGTTTGTTGCATGAAGGAATCTCTATTGTCATCATAAAGATGGATTCCAGGAGATGTTTGAGTAAAAAACACCAAGATTACTGGCTAATGCTATGTGGCAAAGAGCAAACGGATGCCAGTTCTGGACAGTGTGGAGTTAATTTATTTTTCTCTAACGGCAAAACTGATATCCTTTAATATGTTCCACAAATGGCAGGGTCCACATCTAAGTAGTTTCACATGTCAACGTGACGTCTGCCGAGCGCATGCTGTGTGGTGACGTCCGCACAGAGAAGGGGTGTGGCGGCGCTGGTGAGTCCTGTCAGCCAGAGGCAGGAGGAGGAGGAACTCAGAAGAAGGAGCTGTCTGCCCTCATGCGAAGAACAGACTATAGTACCCCAACTTTGGGTGCAGAAATGCAGGGTTACTGTGACCAACTGTCCCCAGAAGGGAGGCCCTGTCAAGCGGGAAGCACAGGGGTCTGCAGCACATCAGAGAAGAGAGTGGGGGATCGCTGTGGAGAAGAAGTCAGTCACACTTCTACCACCCGCAAACCCACGCTCCTGTGGGGATGGGCCACGGTGACTACCTGATGACAAAGGGGTACAGGAGCCCCAAACTGAGGCTCGCCCACCACAACACGCTTCACAGTGACCTGTGGAAAAGCACCGACATTAACGGAATCCTCCTGACTTCTCACGTTGGCTGTGGAAGAGTTCAGGACGGACCTTCCAAGGCTGAGGCCGCACCCACAACATCTGGCCAACACAAGGTGGCCTCCACACCACCTCTCACTCACCATTCCGAGGACGGCAGCTGCCTTACAGGTGGCAGGCACCAGGTACTGAACGAGAATCTCGTCTTCTGAAGGGTGCACCCTCCGCAGCTCTGTCAGTGTCAGGTACATCATCTCAAACTGGCTGCGCTCAGTGAACAAGTCTGAGACCACCAGAAGCTGGGGACACACAACATGTGGACAGAAGGCGGGGAGTTACGCAGTCAGGAAAGGAAGCAACCCAGTCTAAAACGCACATTCTCATGTCCAAGAGACAATAAAATGTGGGAATTCACAGGACCCCTGCCTGGGAAAAGAAACCAACAAACACCTGGAAACCTAAAACACAGTGTAAACATAGAACAGGAAGACAGACTAGTCACTGGCTATCTTCTTAAAAATGCCTCTGCGTACCCACACTGCAAGAGGCGAGCACTCATCTCAGTCACACCTGTGTGGGAACAAGCCTCTGCCGCAGGTGCCGCGGAAAAGCTCCACATCTGCTCTTTTTCAAATACCAGGCCGTCCCCTCAGCGCAGGGGGACAGGCTCTCAAAAGCCCTGGGATAGAGGAACAGGCAAGTGTCTCACAAACAAACGCTTTGGCAACGATTCTTTCTATCTCTCAAAGATGTTCGGTTCCCTAATGCTTAGTTCTTCATATCACATCTAAAAATGAACATCAGTTAGGCGTGAAGGCCTTGCTCGTTAGGAGCGTGTGGGAAGGTTGGGCGTGGCCTTCCTCGGAGGCCACAGGTGAGCGTGACTGACTCAGCCGGCAGGAGTCAGCAGATCGTCTGCAGCAGCAGCTCTTAAGGCGGACATGTGGGGCGCCTGGGAGATTTCAGGGGTTCACGAGGACAAAACTGTGTCCACAATAACACCAAGACCTTATTTACCTTTTCACTCCTGTTCTCTTCCAACTGTGTGGTGGTGTTTTCTAGAAGTTACCTGACATTAACAGACTGAATGGAGAGCAGATATGAGAACCCAACTGTCTTCCAATAAACCAGAAGTTAAAGACATTTGCAAAAATGTGAAATAAGGCTCTTCTCACTAATTTAAAAATTTGCTATTTTTAAATAAAAGTTGTTATCCATTACTATTATTTTAAATAGATTAATAAGTAACCTCTTTTTAAAATTTAAGACCTTTATTAACCGTGTTTACCATTTGTTGACTTTTTTGAAAAAAATCAAGTTGTAAACTTTATTACAAATTAAAAATGAGGTTCTTAAAAATTTCAACTTGACGAGATATGAAACAATTTAAAAACCTTCAAAGGTTTATTAAGAAAAACTAGGCCTTTTAGAAAAAAAAAAAGAAACATTTGTCATTATCAAAAAGAGATGTCTTTAGGGGCCAGCACAGTGGTGTAGTGATTAAGTTGGCATGCTCTCCCTTGGTGGCCCAGGGTTCGGGGTTCAGATCCCAGGTGTGGCCCTACACACTGCTTGTCAAGCCATGCTGTGGCCACATCCCACATACAAAATAGAGGAAGATTGGCACAGATGGTAGTTCAGGGCCAATCTTCCTCACCAAAAGAAGAAGAAGAAGAAGAGGAAGAAGAAGAAGAAGAAGAAGAAAGAAAGAGATATCTTTAGGCAAAAATAATAAAAATCCCATGCTGCATGGATAAAGTAGAAGGTTCTATTTATCTGGTAAATGAACAGAAAGCAAGCACTTAAGGTCTTCAACTCCAACTTTCTGTTTATTTCTCCTTGCTGGAATTTCATCCTCATTTCTTCTTGCTGGATGACTAACCAGGACGATGCTAGATGGTAAAGATGATAAGCCAGGATTTAACAAGTAACTATTTTTAAAACTTCTCAGATTTAATTTCCAATAGTGTAAATGCCAACAGATACAACCAACAAAAACAAATGCTCTTTGGGGTCCCCACTAGTTTGAAGAATGTAAACAAACCCTGAGACCCATAGTTTGAGAAGGACAGCTCTAAATTGGTGCTTCTCAAAGCAGGGTCCATGGTCCTGGGACCGTCTGTCACAGGTCCTGGAGGAGATATGTATGGACAAGGAAGGTGAGCCTTTAGAACTCTGATAGCAATGTGACATTTCCATGGCACTTTTACCATACTTAAGAGTATCAACCTGCCATGGACTGGAAATGTAAAAAACCGTTCCTTCAGTGGCTCGAGAAATACTGCTTTACCATCCTGGATCTGTGAGTCTCTATAAGCACCTTCATACGCTGTGTGTGTGTGGTGGTGGCGGTGTGTATATATGTACCTGTGGGTGTGTGTGTGGCAGTGGTGGTGTGTATATATGCACCTGTATGAGCACTGTGTGCACATGAAGGGAATGAGGAAGGCAAACTTACAGATCGAACCACTTCACTGATCAGGATAATAGGGGTCCTTCTGGCTGAACTGGACGGCAGGATCCAGCGACTGTACAATTCAAGCAAAAACTGCGAACAGGAGTGGATATCAACCCCAGCCCGGTGTTTCCTGCAGAGTATGCAAGATGGATAATTTCCCCCATACACAAGATGAGACGTTCATTTCAAGAGGCATCCCCAACAAATTAAATGACTAATAAGAAATTGTAAATTGCTTTAAAACAAAAAGCAGATGGGAGACCTGGAGTTGACTGGAGATGTGGGTGCTGACGAAGGTGCAGGGACATCAGCCTCCTCCTCCTCCTCCTCGTCCCACTCCTCCTCTCTCAGGGGTGTGATGCTGTTCCCCAGCCACACAGAGTGGATTGACACCTTCAACAGACATAAGACACTCGGTTCGACACTCAGGGGCCAGGCGGCAGGCTCCTGGAGGAAACGGCCCTGAGCCGCAGGTGTGGCCCGGGTCCTCTGAAGTGAGCACACCGCCATCACTTAGCAGGGCTCATTCAGACCCACCAGCTTACGGGCAGAGGCAGAGGAGCCCCACAGAATGGGGCGCCGGGGCCGAGAGAGTGGTCAGAAAGCTCACCTTCAGGACTAACAACCCGGAACGAGGGGTGGTCAACCCATGGGATTTGGCCGAGGAAGGGGGAAGGAAAAAGCCTCCAAGAAAAGACAACTTAGCTCCTAAGGGACATCTGAATGAAGTCCTGGGAAAAAATGGAATCAAAACACGGGATCTCTTTTCAAAACTGGACCTTTCTCACTGGTAGTCACTTGCGGCAAACCCCATTTTTCTGAATTACTTGCTAAAAAAAGCCCCCCACAAATGCAAAAGAGATGATGTGCTTATTCTGGAGATGGCAGGGTGGGAGGAATTTGGGAGGCCTGGGGGAGAACCCACCACGGGGGTGGCAGGGTGCTGGGAACAGGAGTTAACCCCTCCGCCACACGCCTGCCCACATCCAGCTCAGACGACCATGCTCTCTCGTAATGACTGCCTGTCTTCCCACATGCTGCTCCTGTGGAAATCCTCGAGCACTAAGCACGGTGCCTCACTGCCAAGTGAGGGAACAAGTGGCCGTGGGCTGCATTCCCAGAAAAAGCTGTTTCCCATCACTGGTGACACCAGCCCCAACTCCTGTTCTGCACAAACAGCCTTTCTCCTTCACATCCCACCACCTCCAGTGGAACTGGCAGCGGGCAGGCAGGCTGGCAGTGGCTGCCAGAAGGCCTGCCACAGATGGAAGATAAACTGTGAATCCTTAAAACCAATCTTCAGGCTGGAAGAGAGTGGCCCTTCCACTCCCCTTACTCCCCACCCTTTCTCCCCAACACCAGTAGTGGCTCAGGGATTTGGGAGGTGGGACACAGCCCACACAAGGCCGCGTGCAGTCACGTCTTAGCCTCGGCGTAACCCCGCTACGTTCAGTTCTCGGTGGTGAGATGTGGACATAGATGCTGAAGGAAGGATGCAGTTGGGCAAATGCCAGTGACACCAGAACAAAGCCAAGTGTTGCCCAGCAAGCCTCAGGCTTCTCACTCACAGGCTGCTCCTCAGAACACACATCCATCAAAATTATATTGAATTCTAATGACCACTTTGACTTATTGCAGGTGTGGAAACTCCTCTGCAAAGGACAAAGAACGAGAGTCTCTGTGGCTTCTTGCTCACAGAGGAACGCTTTGCGGGAGAGAACAGGACAGAGCTCGGGACGCCAGTGCAGTCATGGGGGCTCCACTGCAAAGGCTGCAGCCTGGAGCTTATGAGGAAACCTCAGAACTAACGATTACTTCCAAACACTATTCTGACCAATTTCTCCTGAAACAAAACCTAAGAAGAAAACTGTCTTGTGTAATTGCTTTCTAAATAAACCAGCAACACGTTGAAAGGAAGAACACAGCAGTGAAGAGAGCATTCTTTGGGGTCACCAACACTGAGTCCCCTCCTCCCAGCACTCACATGTCCTCACGTCCTACCTCCCCACACCTTGCCTCTCGGCTCCACGACCTACACCACTGTCCCCACACCTCGCCTCCTAGCTCTATGACCTGTGCCACCATCCCCACACCCCACCTCATGGCTCTACAACCTACACCACCGTCCCAATGCCCCACCTCACAGCTCCATAACCTGCACCACTGTCCCCACACTCGGCCTCATGGCTCTATGACCTGCGCCACCATCCCCACACTCAGCCTCATGGCTCCATGACCTGCGCCACCGTCCCCACACCCTGCCTCCCAGCTCCAGGACCTGTGCCACCATCCTCACAACCTTCCCTCACAGCCCCCAACCTGTGCTATCATATGTGTGACTATCCCCATTTTTCTGATGCAGAAGCACAGTTCAAAGTGACCCGCCCAGTAAGCTGTCGACCTAGCACCCAGAGCCAGTACATCTGCCACAGTAAGCTGTGTGACCATGCTTCCCTCTGAGGGGGCAGCTGGGAACACTTGTGGGCAAATCTGTGGCCCAGCAGACCAAGAGTCATTCTCTGTGTTCACTCTACCCAAGCCACCCTCCTTTAACTCTGTTCGACATGCTGGACCCTTGTCCTTCTCTGTCTCATCTTTCTCACCTGAGTCTAACTCATACTATCTGGGTATATTTATACACATTGATATCACTACATACATAAAATGTCTCAAATCCTTCTTGGAATAAAGAATATAACTAAAAACAATTAAAAGAAAACCTTTCTTTTATTTAAAAAATGCTTTTAACTTTTCTTCCAAATGTTGAATGGCCAAAATCTGAAGACAGACAACAAGACAACAGAGACAGAGGAAAACTGAAGGAAGTGCCCTGGACGTGAGGGGCAGGCGTGACTGACCTGGCCGAGCTTATAGCTCATGTTCCCCAGCTCCCGCTCGGGGTTGATCTGCAGCAGAAGTTTGTCATGGCTGATGAGGGCACCTGTGAAGCGATAACACCATGAGCGTCACCCTGCACAGAGCCTGCCCGGTAGCCACCTACCCCAAGCCACTAGTGGGATGGCACAGCTCTGCAGAGCCCCAAGGGTCTCTGGGGTTTTCTCTGTCACTTGATAACCTGTTAAGCGGGCAGGGCCTGTGGGGGCAAAGCTGGACTATCACTTTTTCACTGTAAGAAACCAGTAACTCCTGGGACCTTGAGTTGATGCCTGAGCCATCCAGCTGAGCCCACCAGGAGCAGGGTATACGCTGATGCCCCCACTCAAGCCATCTCCCTACACATCCCTTACCGTCTTTCATACCCTCCATGCCTGAAACCAATGACCTCTCACCCTTCCTTCTGTGGGGCATCAACCTCACCCCCAGCTCCCCAGCTGAAAGGCCCCTGGTTAACTCTTTGCCAAATCTAGCATGAACACGCCCTCTTCCAAGAGAATTCCTCGACTGTCACCCCGGAAGCATCTGCTCTCCTCAGAGCCCCTGGAGCCCTGTCTGCACCTCTCCCAGCACCTACTGTCTTCTGCCTTCCATGCTAGTTAGTGATGCCACTTCCTTCCCATCTCTCCTATTGGCCATAAGCTCCTCCAGGGATCCGTGGCCATCCAAGTTCACAGTCCTCAGTTTAATTCAATTCAATTCAATTAATTGTAAAGTTAATGTTTGGGGGTATAAAATATAGTGCACTTCCACAGAGAATCTTTTCCAGGTAAAGCTTTCAAGATGATTAAACTTGCAGGACCTAACAACTAAAAAATCCTAGAGAATTACAAAAACTCTAGGCTAAAATACTATTCAACAAAAATCATGTGACTTTACAAAAACCCAAACAAAGCACAAAATTCCCTTCTTTTAACCCAGAGTGATGAACTCCCGTGCCCATCACAGGGGAGGCACACAACTTGCAGGCCCAGATGGAACAGGTGCACCCGACCACTCGGCATGCAGGGCCAGGGAAGGGCGGGGCTTGGGATGCCCAGGCTCCAGAGGCTGTCTGAGAACACTGGCATGATCTTGCCACACTGGATTTCTCACCAGAAGCCTGAGATTCACACTGCTTACATGAACACTGTTGGTTTTTAACGTGAACGACTAATTCAGCTTTTAAAACCCCGCTCAGGCTGCCAGTCCCTCGGCTCTAAGAGCTCTTTTGCCTCCTACAACTTGACTGGTGAGAGACGGTGCTCCGGTTCACTGCCAGACGTGATTTCCTCAAGGCTGCTAAAACCTCCCCAGTCCTGAGTGAGACTTGTACTTAAGAGTTAGGGCAGCACATTTAGTACCACAGCCTCCAAACTAAACCATGATTCGAGTCTTTCTGCCCACCCGGTGCTGTGAGTTCTTGTTCGGGCCCGAGGACAAGCGGCCCCTCTCCCCACAGGTACCTGTAGTAGCTGGAGACAGAGAAGGGACAGGGTCCCACGCTTGATATAAATGATGAGTGGCAATATTCTCTCTCTTTGAAACCATAGCTTGAATTTCCTGCTCTACAATTCCTCTGATAATGCTCAACTTCCTCCCAAACCTAAAATTCAGAACAAAAGGTTAAAGAATATTTGATTCCTTCAACATTTTAAAAGCAAAAAACACCAGGACCTCCCCCAGCTTTGCCTAAAGGAAAACACAGGCACCTACATACCAAATGACAGCCCTTTGTAGACGATTCCTGTCCACACACCCTCATGCAGGTGTGCTACTGGCTTGCTAATTCTTGCTCTGCCAGTCTACCCTTTATAGTCAGATGACCCCGTGTCACTTTATGTCTCATTTTCATGGCCACTGCTCACCAAGTCACTTTTGGATGTGCTCTTGCGAGGCAATATGCACAGTTTTTGCTTTTAATTTTGGCAACAAAGGAAAAGGCCAAGGTGAAGCTGCTGGTTTTCCTTGGTGGCGAGGAGGGGCACCTCACTGTTCCCACCACAGATGGGCCCTGGAGACACTGGGCAACTCAGGCAAACCTGGTGTCGAGAGCCTTCAGGGGCTTGTTCCGGGGCTGCTGCTCCAAGCAGCTCACAGCTGGGTTGCCGGCCACGGGCACAGTCATCGCACTCAGCACCAGGGAGGTGATGGCCTGCACGGCCAGGACATTGATCTGAGTCCTCTCTGTATCTTCCTGGAAAAAGAACCCACATACATTATCAAGTCACAGGGAGCCAGACACCAACAACACCCGTGTCCCTACTTGCATGCAGAACCCGAAGGCCGTGATTCTCAGGCCACAAGGCTTTGTGGGAAGGAGCCCCAAGTATCACAGAGGGACATGTCTTCCTGGCCAAGGTTCTGTCTGCCTAAGTTCACCACAGCCTACATACACCTGTGACTCGAAATAAATTTGAAGGGCAAACATCTACTTTCCAAAGCAAGGTCTCCCATAGGCACAAATTTCCAAATACAAATTACCTTGAAAGAAACTGCCTTTAAATTTCCTCACTAATTATAGGAACTTTACGCAGACAACCTGTTGGCTTCTACACATGAATTTAAAGACAATCTTGGTGATTTTTGACATGTCTACTCTTTTAACTGTCATTTCTGCAAGTTCATACCACACCTATTAGAATTAGGAACCTGTATCCCATGACATTTACTATTTCAGGCTTTGCCTTATCAGAACATGGTTTGTACTAATATTATATTAATATAATATATATTAACACTCCAAGAAGCCTGCTAAGTCTTTGCAAAACAGTCAAGAGAAATGAACACAGGTACATATGCATGGCCTTTACAAAGTGCCCTTTCACTGTGATTCAACCTACACACTGCACTTGAGCACTGAGAACCAGAACTCAGAAATATTTTAAGAAAGGGTATAACCTTACTGACCCTTACCATGCAATACACTAGGATAAAATGCACTCAAGCCATTGGCAATCTAGGATACCCAAACCTCAGGGAAACTTGTTTCTGCTCTGGAACATCAGTCTAGACATGATCTGGCTACTCTTTTAAAAATATGGTAAGATAGAAAAACATGAGCCTGCTGCTCTCCTTTGCACCCACCACTAATGATTCAGAAGCTGCCCCAACTGCCAGGGTGTCAGCTAGTGAACGCAAAGCTACACATGGCCTTACTTCTGGTGGGCTCTCCTCCTGTTCCATCACGAGTGGCTGAGTCACCAGGACACCAAGGAGGGTGGCCCACGTTTCCTCAAACTGGGTACGGCTGGTCCACCCTAGGAATGCAAACGTTACATGAGACAGAGGGTCACTCACTCCTCAAACTTTTTGATGTGGCAGTCGGGCCATACAGCTCTAACTAGGACAGGCGCTGCCCCAGGGGGTCACCTACAGCAGCTCCCTGAACCCTCCTGACAGTTCTGTGAAGCAGCAACACTGCTAGGGCCAGTCCATCAGCACAGACACTGAAGCACACACGTCTGAGGCCATAAACAAATACGTGGCACAGTCCGAGTTCAGCGCAGGACCCCTGGTGGAGAGGCACCCTTTCGACTCCTGCAGTGTAGACGTGGTGAAGTAAAGGGACAGCCCAACAGGCTACACCTGAATGGGCTCAGAGCCACTTCTGCCCTGCTCACCAGCGGGTTCAAAGTCTTCCAGGAAGCCAGACCATTGGACTGAGTTGCCGGCTGTACAACTGTGCATACACCACAGACCACTGAACTGCACACTTTGAGTGGGTGAAGTGTGTACTATGTGAATTCTATCTCAATGAAGCTGGTAAAAATACAAAAGTTAAAGCAATGGTTTCTCTGACCCTGTCTAGAAAAAGACACCAAAAAAGAACATCATCTAGCTAGGGGCTTCCACGTATTCAGGGAAGGCGTATCTGATGGGCCAGCCTCACGCGTCATCATCCCAAGCTGCCCTTGAGGCAGCGTGCGATAAACGGTTGTTTCCGAGGGCTGCGCTTAATGTTCCCACTCACGACCTAGGAGGTGGAGGTGGCCATGCTACTTGCATTAGGGCTACAAGTGACAGGAATGGGGGTGGGTGTTGAGGAGAAAACCAACATCAAACTTGAGCAGAAAACCAACCAAACTTCAGGATCTCCTCGGTAAACTGGACATAGAAAGAGAGTGACTGACTGACTTAGATACAGATTAGATATAGACAGATAGACACAGATACAGACAGACCTATATGACAATTTACACAGGGAAGAAGAAAAGAGTGAACAAAGAAGTAGTGGGCAAGAGGAAAGGCAAAGATCAGGAGAGACTGGAGACCCGCCCTGGGTCCCGCAGGTCCAAGTGACTCAGACAAGTAAGAACGAGGAGCTGTTGTGAGGCCAGGGGAAGCCAGGAGACTGCCTACGCCATCTCTAAGGAGAGAAAAGAAGAGGAACTCCCTAAGGCAGCCGGCCTCACAGCGCTGCTCAGATTTCACTCTGGACAGCATAATGAATCTGCCTGAATGAAGGGAAAAGTAGAGGTGAGCTGTCTGCTGCCTGAACCTTCCGGGACCCAAGGAAGCACAAAACCTGCAGAAGCCGAGACAGGAGGGCACCACGGGGACAGGGTGGGGGCCAGACACGCAGTCAGGGTGCCCATGCCAGGCTCACAGGACAGAGATCTGGGAAATACCCCGGCAGAGCACAGCCTCGTGACCCACCAATTACAGCCCCCCAACAGATCATACCTCCAGCCATGAAATGGGGACAAAAGGAGGCAACCTACAGAGAAGCAGAGAAGAATCCTGACAGGAAAACTACTAACACTACTATTTATTGATAGCGTACTAGGTGCATCTTCCTAAATTTTTTCTAAATTTGTAGCAATTCCATGAACTACGCATAATCCCCATTTCATGAACAACAAAACTGGGGTACCTCGAGGTTAAAATGACCCACCTCACACAGCACAGGGTCCAGAGCTGTGTTATCTAAAGTCTACTTTATCCCACTCTACCATGCAGGGCCTGTCTCACCAGATCTGCTCGTTGTACATCCAGGGCAAGAGCATCAGTGCTCACACACGAAAACATCAGAGAACTCACTACGGCCACCAGCATAGGTGCACGGGATGGAGGCTGAATCTGCTGCACATCAGCAGGCACAGAACACCCACCCTGACTCCAAGCGAGTCTGATACGTGAAAACTTGGATTAAACTCCCACAAATACACATGAACTTGGATCGAATTTTCAGTTTTGTAAATACATTGCAAAATGTATTCACACGATTCTATCACACCCTAAATCTTTTATGGAATAAAATGAGAAGGCTCCACTATGGTAGTGTTGGGTTTCCCCTAGACAGACATGTTATGACGTCTAGCGATTCCGAAGGAGAGCTCCAGACTACCTAGCGCATTGATGCGGTAGATGAACTCTTTGAAGACTTCCTTTTCCTGGAGGAACTCCACGGGGATCTCGGGGAACGCTGTGCCAAAATCCCCTCCTGGTTTGGGTGCCCATCCAAGTTTCCACACCTGAGGATGAAAAAGAAATTAAGTTGCCCAGTCAAGTCAGGACAGCCACATTGTGAGGAAACCAAGGAACACCATTCCTCTAAGTGTGGCCCACCTTCTGACTGCTCACACATTCCTGAAAGCAAGTGTACCATCTTCCCAGGAAAACAGTTCCAGCTCCTTCGCCCAAGGATCTCCTTCCCCATTGGTGTGCCTCCCACACCCTCCTCAGCTGCTCCCGATACTGCCGACACCCCTGTCACGCTGGCTGCTCATGAGGTGGGTTCTTTGGGGTCAGTGCTGGCAGCCTCCAACCATCAGAGGCAGGCAGGAGTTAGGGACAGCACCCGGGGCGACAGACAGCAGCTGGTGTGTTAGACAAAGGCAGGCCGCAAATGGAGTTCAGCCGCCCACAGAAGTATCTACTGGTGAGCAGACACAAAAAGAGCCACACTGTCAGCGTTTGTGACCTCCATGAAGTCCAGCTTTGTCCGTCACGCGCTCCCACAAGCACTGTGAACGCAAGGCTGACCTGAGGCCAACCCAACACTATTCTAGCAGCAGGAGGAGCCAACCTCCCAGCCAGCCGAGTGGACACGCTCTGATGAAGCGGCAGAGGACGCCAGGTGCCCAGGCCGAGAGCTTGGCTCCAGATTCCCAAAGCCTGCCTGCGGGCCTCTGAGCTGTAGCCGGCTACCCTCAACAGCTTCAGCACCTCTACTTCACCTCACTAAGCTACTTTCTCAGACTCATGGTACTCCCAACCCTCTATGCACGTCCAGGGGAGAGTCTGTGGTGCCCGTCAGAGCCACCTCCAGAGTGTGCATTCGTCAGGGCACTTCAGTACGCTGCCCGGTGCGGGTTAAGACCCTTGCTCGAGGAGTTTAACCTGTAGTACGTGGTCTGGGCTGGCGTAGTTCTGAATCTGTTCCAGACCGTGACCTCTAGACTGTGCATTCCTGCATCATCTCCCCACTCCACTCCAAAGGTGCAGCTGTCTCAAGACCTACAGTGACTCCTTGTGAGCGGAGCCGAGAGCTGAGTGGCCTCTGCAGCTGAGACACAGGGCTGCACAGTGATGGTGGCCTGCTTCTCCAGCGTGGCTCCTCCCGCTCTCCTCCTAGTGGGTGCCAGGCTTCAGAAAGGCCCCAACTCCCTGTTCTATGAGGACTTCCAGTGTATCACCCACTGGGCTTTTTCTCAGAACGAGACTTCCATGTGGAATACCTTCACCCACCACAGCAAAACCCTCTTCATCTCTCAGATCTAATGACTACACTTCCTTGGTGAAAGCCTCTCCAGAGTCTCCCACACACACTCGTGCACACATGCACAGCACAGAAGCTGTCTCACTGGCAGGCACGTGCCCTTTCCAGGCAGAAACCAGAGACTTTCCTCTCAGTTCTGGCTAACCTTTACCTACGGATTCCAGCCCTGCTCTGTGTCAATCCATCATCCCATTTCCTATCTCGGCAGGCTGGGGGAGGAGGAGGTGGTGTGTGTGTGCGTGTGCGTGCTGGGGGAGGAGGGGGTGGTGTGTGCGTGTGTGTGTGTGTGTGTGCGTGCTGGGGGAGGAGGGGATGGGTGTGTGTGTGTGCGTGTGTGTGTGCGTGCGTGTGCGTACTGGGGGAGGAGGGGGTGGGTGTGTGTGTGCGTGTGCGTGCTGGGGGAGGAGGTGTGTGTGTGTGATGCTGGGGGAGGAGGGGGTGGGTGTGTGTGTGCGTGTGTGTGCTGGGGGAGGAGGGTGTGTGTGTGTGTGTGTGTGTGTGTGTGTGTGTGTGAGATGCAATTTCCCCTGGGAGAGATCAGTCGAGCCTCCATCAACCCTCACCCTGCTCACCTGAGCTCTTTGTGTTATCTGAAACAAGAGTCCTGAATAATGATGCCTCCTTGAAATTGATTCTGAAGACAATTTGAAAAGAGGAGTTGCAAAAGTGATTATGCCAAAATACATGAATAATCTCCAAAGGTTACTTCTTTCAAAGGAAAATACTCACTTGAGGGGATATAATTTATGGTCTCTATCATTAAACAAATTAGTCTAATTAGTGTAGAATCACATCCAACATTAAGCGTCTATTAGTGGGAGATGAAATCTTACTTCTTGATGTAATGCCTCACCGCATTTTAGAAAATCCAGTATTTCTACTAACTACCACTATACAGCACGCCTGATGAACTAGACAAAGTGTCACGGCTACATGCAACCAAAGGCTCTGGCCACCACAAGGAAGCATCTGAGCAGTCAAGATCTGGTCTCATCCTCTGGGAGTCTCCAGTCCATGGGGTTGCCTGGGCATCTTGGTTATTTTGGTCTTCTGCAAAGGAATGACCAGACTCACCAGGGGAGGGACGCGTGTGTAGCTGTTGACGAGGGGTAAGCGAGCCAGGCTGATGATGATGTTCTTGAGCACCGACGTGAGAAAGGCTGGAGTGCTGCTATTCCTTTTATGACCCAAGGCCAACACGGATGGCAAAGACTCCACCATTTCTGCCACCATCCCACAGGCTGCAGTGATATACTTAGGGTCTAAACAAACACCATGGTTAAGAGAGAACTGTTTTGTCAAACACACCCCAAAGCCACCACCTCTCCTCCTGATTTTCCCAGCATCCCAGTGCAGCAGGCACAGCCTTACTACCATCACTCAAGCCAGAAATGTATGGGCCTCCCCTAGACTTCTAGCTGGTCGCTGAAGGCCTAGAGATTCACCTCCTTTATCTCTATCTACGTGCCAGGATTGTTGCAATCATCTTGAACCTAGTCTCCTGCCTCCAGTCCCAGCCCTTCCACCCCCCGTGCACAATGCAGCCAGCACTGGCCAGCTCACATCCAGGAGCAAACGTGCAGCCCCTCAGCTTCACGCATCCCTCAGGACGCCACCCTGTGTTCTGGCTTTCTCTGGTTCTCCCAGGACCGTGTGCTCGTCCCTGAGTTGGCATGCAAAGAACCATGCTGGAATCTCCCATTCATTGCTTCCTCAAGATCAGGGGTTCTCATGGGTTGCAGGGGGCTTCTGACAGGACGCTGCATCCTACCCGAGAACTCCTGAGGCAGAATGCTGAGGCAAACGCCACACCCTCAGGTGAGACGCACAGCACCTCGAGGTCAGGGGCTGCTTCGGACTCACTTTGAGTCTGGCAGAGGGTATGTGCCAAAGAATTATTTGTTGAGCTGATAAATGTTTAGGGTTGTGGATGGATATTACCCATGGTCCCTGAGACTCAAAGTCTAGGGAACTTCCTCATCTAGAGAAGGAATTCTTATTGGATGTAAGGAAGCAAGCCCCAAGCTAAGAGAAATGAGGGTGACTTTAATCCTATTTATTGGACAATCTTTAAGAGGTATCATCTTATTGAGGTGATAAAGAAGCAAACTTCTTCCCCTGGCAACGATGAAATTAACTGGCCTCAAAAGGGCCATGGAGAATGAGCACAATTAACCCAAACTAAATACACTTCAGCCAATGGCTCTGCCTGCTCTGACGCAACTCCTTGGAACGCCTGAACTATCTTCAGAGGGATGGAAATTCAAATTATAACTAAAATAACGGTAACATTTGCTGAGCACTTAAAACAGGCCTGACGCCTGTTCTGGGTGCTTTACTTGGATTAATTTACTTAATCCTTACACCAACCCTATAAGTTTAGTCTCTTCTTAGCCTCACTGCAGAAGCACAGGATAGAAAACTTGCTAAGGCAACTCGGCTAGAAGGGAGCCAAGCAGGGAAGTGAGTGAGTGCACATCCCTCAGGCAACAGCAAGAAATCATGAAATCACATAAGGGCTGACAGAACCACAGAGTTTTGAGATAAACACCTAGAGAAGAGCTTGGCTGTGTAATGAAACACCATGGCTTGTGAATGGTCACAAAATTATAAAACCTTGAGCAGGTAACCAGAAGAAAAATTACTATGCTTAGTACTAACCACAGGAAAACTCTCTATCACTAACTGGGATTGCACTAAAGCTGGCAAAAAAAGATACAAAACATTATGTACCTGATACGAAAAAGGCATGTTTCTTAAGCCAAGAGGGCACGGGTAAGACTCCAGTATCCCAAGTAAGAGCGTTGCATAATACAGACAGCCAAGAACTGCCAGGTGGGGCATTAGCTTCCCATCATTGTGGGACAGGATGCAGGTTGGCATTCCTTTGGATAAAGGGCAATACGGCCTGGAGGTCCTTGGTGACAACAAGGAGTCACTTGGCCAAGAAGTTTTGCCTCACTACCATTTTCAGACTAAAACACCTGAATTAGGACAAAGTACATGAAAGACCACGGTGCATGCCGAAGTCTAGAACAGGCTTAAATGAATGGGATGTGGATCGTTTTTGTTTTTTAAGAACAGCAGTAATTTTCATTTAAAAATCCACCAAAACAAATGGCTGAAATAGACACCCAGGTTACCTAATATTCATGTGTGTATTTCCACTAACTTCAAGTTCTTCAGTTTTTCTATTTATTCCTTCACTACTCAACAAACATTGTTAATCACTTATAATACGGAGAACAGGGAGAAGGAAAACACGCTCCTTGCCCTCGAGCGGCTCAGAGTCTGAGGTGGAAGACACAGAAAGCAGGAAGTGCCACAGAGGATCTAAGCGCTAGGATGAAGGAAAGGAGGGCCTTCCCAGAGGAGGGGTGCAAACTCAGTGTTCCAGAAGAATGGCGATCCGGGAGGATTGCCCAGGAGTGTGACAGCCCAGCTGAGTTTGGAGGGTCAAAGAGAGTCAGATGAATAGGGGCAGAGTGTACAAGCAAAGGAAAGAGCATGTACAAGGCTCAACTTGCCCTGAAATTTAGGGACAAGCAACAGAACAAGCTAAGTTAAAGCAAGCTTTGAAGCGTCCACATTCGCCACTTTAAAAGTGTCTTTTGTGAATGAATTTCAAGCCCCTCAAAGAAACCAGGTAAGAAAAAAACGAGTCTTGAGACTTACTTAGTGTATTTGAATCTACTTCATCCTCTCTGGCAGCCTTTGGGGTGTTCGTCCTTCTTTCTGGACTAAGAAGCTGGTCCCCAGGCTGCACCACAACTAAAATCATAACAGAACAAAAAGAAGAATTTCCAAACACTTTTACCATTCCTTTTTATTCAAATTTTCACATTCATGCACCCTCATAACATTTTGAAGCGAGAGACTATGTCAAACGAAGTCTAGATTTGCTAGAATCAATTTCAGACAATACTAGACTCAGGTATCAATCTCTGGGTTAATCTGAAATGCAACAGGACTGGGACTTCGACATTCAGATTCTAAGTCCCTCCACTGTCTTCTGGTTGCCACCTCTAACCCTGAAGGTTTTTATCAGACAGTTCATGACTCATTACTGCTAAAGGCATCACTACAACCCCCAAGAAGTTGGGCTTTGAAAAATTACTCCCTGGATCTTCATTTTGAAGTTAACTACAAATGCACAGATGAAAACAATTTAAACAGTGAGACTTCAAAACACCACTCCACAATGTTTAATTTAAAAATACAAAACTTCAAAACACCCTCTAATATGTAAACTATAGTGTCAAATTTTTAAAAAATTTTGCCTAATGACCCTTGTTGAGGACATTGTCCCTTGAAAAGAATAAATCACTTTTATTTTAATATATTAGTATTACAATGCAGTATAGAAACAAACATTTCAACTCTAACAGAAAACAAGTAATCTTTTGAATGTAATCTTATTAATCTTAAAATCATTTAGGACTAAAAGCATGAAACAGTCCACTAGGGTCAGAGATTAAAGGGACATAAAATTAGAAGTATTTTTTATGAAAGCTGGAACTCCAAAATCTAAACAAAATGACTACAAAAGCAAATTCAAGTTAAATTCTAGTGTAGACTCCAAGATACCAGAGATTAAGGCAAGGCCCATATTTTATCCACCTCTTCACCCCGCCAATTCCTAACTTAGTACCTGGCAAACAGGAAGCACAAAATAAATGTATGTGACTACATTTGTGGAGCTGATTACTGGTTCAAGTGACAAGGGACAGAGGCCCGTCATGGTCACGGACTCACTGGCTTCCAGGAGGAACCGGACACAGTGAATGAGGGAGCAGGCGTGGGTCACCATCTCTGGGGAGGAGAGCACACTCCAGAGGCCAGGCAGCTGCAGAGCCAGGCAGCAGCAGTCCAGGCCCGCCTGGAGATCCAGACTCAGCGGGATCTGCTCGTGCATCAAATGCCATGACAGGGCCTGAAGAGGAAGGGCTGTGTTAAAGAAGGCTCAGACCCGTGCTTTCTTCTTTTTGCGGGGGCTGTCAGGGAAGCAGACAACTCTCGGCTGTCAATGAACTGTCCAAAGCTCGAGAGGCTGGCAGGTCCCAAGGACCCTGTCCTTCCAGAGGTCCCCACTCCCTCAACTTCAAGTACCCACTCCCCAAAGTGCCGGGGGCTCCCCTCTCTGCCAGAACACCCACCCTGATCTTGCTGCCCCTTTATCCTTCAGCTCTGTGAGCTCCTCTAGAAATCCTTCCTTGGCCACAACACCTCCAGGTCAGACTCTTCCTTGGGGCTCCACAGCCCAGGCCGTTCCTCTGCCGCAGCCACAGAGGCTGAATTTGAGAGAACGGATTCTGAAGACAGCCAGACTTGGGTTCAAATGCTGACTGACTACTTCCTAGGGGGTGAATTTGGCCAAGACCAAATCTCTCTAAGCCCTGCTTTCCTCATCTGCAAAATGGGAATAACAGAGCCCTCACAGGGTTGGAGTGAGATCTGAATAAGATGATGCAAGTGAAGCATTTCATCCTGCACACAGCAGGCACAGGAAAGAGCTCAGAGCAATCACTGTACTCTAACCATATGTTCTCTTGCCAGCCTCCCCACTACACAGAAACCTGCAGGACATGGGTCACGGCTATCTGACTTGGCCTGGCTCCACCTAAGTGCTTGCTCATCCTTTCATGAGCGACTGCATGAATGCCCTCCCAACACTTCTCTCTCGCTGCTGTAAAGTGGCAGGTGAAGTTGATGCTGAATCAGCTGTGTCCTCGCTTAGGCTGGTCAATGTAGCTCTGACCCTCTGACTCTTTAAGGATGCAGGTCAGACTCTATTTTCCAGAAGTCGTATGGAAAGCCAATCCATTCAGAATATGTACACATTAAAAAAATTTTAGGGGCTGGCCCTGTAGCCTAGTGGTTAAGTTCAGCATGCTCTGCTTTGGCAGCCCAGGTTCAGTTCCCAGGCACAGACCTACACTGCTTGTCGGTGGCCATACTGTGGTGCTGACCCAAAAAACAGAGGAAGATTGGCACAGATGTTAGCTCAGGAAAAAAAAAGAAAGAATTTAATGGACGATCTGTCCCAAAATCAAAGGCATCTTAGAATCAAGGAAATAGATTAACATTAAGCATGTGATGACTTGCCATGCTATATTTGGGAGATCCCCGAAAGGTTTTTCCTCATCTCTCTAATCACCCTTGCCTCTCTCTGCCTGACGTTTCTCCCTGCCTGGCCCTCCTCTATGATGGATACCCTCTCCCCTAAGCCTGCTCCCCAGACACAGGAGGGGTGAAGCTGGCTGCAAGGGAGCCTCGGTCCCAGGCCTGGCTCTTCCCAACCTCCCTTCCTCAGCTGTGCAGTAGAGACAGTTAGTGCTGTGTTCCCAATCTCACGAGGTGACTGTGAGGAACTGGTGTGGTAAGGGGTATGGAAGCACTCAGGAGAGGAAGGGATGGGCACGACACCTGGCAAGTAGTTACTGTCAGAAGGAGGTGAAGAGCACGCCAGACTGTGCACAGCTCTCGGTTGACAGTGCCAGTCACACCTCCCTCTGCACAGAAACACTGAGTTCCCAAGCTGCCTCTTACCTCGAGTGTCATGACCACAAACTTCACAGTGTCCTTCTCCTTCTCAGGAGGAAGGTGCAAGTGGCTGGGCAGTTTGGAGAACACCAGCAGGTACTGGGCCAGTGCTCGGGCCAGAGTGGTCAGAGACCGATACAATACAGCATCCCCTGAAACAGAAGATCTGAATGGGTGGACACGACTCTAGCAGAGGCTCATGACCTTAGAAAGGCAGTCAGGCAATTCTCTGAGAATCTGATGGGAGCCAAAGACATCGCTCCTCAGAAGCATATCTGCAAAGACACCCAAGTCTTGCACTCCCCCCCAGGTCTATCCTAGCGCTCCTGAGGACTTGAAGCCCGGACTATGTCAACAAATAGCAAAGTAGCAGACACAGCAAGAGACATGCAGAGCTAGGGACCCCAGTGTCATTTCTCAGTTACCTCTGTAATTGCTTTCCATTTATCAGAACAACAGAATTTCCTGAATCTTTACTTGGTGCAAAGCACTGTACTGGCTCTGCAGCATTTTTTAAAAAAATAAAAGAAGTTTTTATTTTAATTACCAAATAGATCATTCACTTTGCCCCAGTAGGTACTGGGCTCCACGGGTAGGAATGGTTGGAAAACTTGATGGACAGCAGGCAGCTGCTGAACCATGCTGGTCACACGGTCCAGAGTTACCACTCGAGCAGCTTCAAATAGGGGACTCTTCTGGCCTCCAGAAATTTCACGCATGCCCAGGCCCAAGCATGGGGCTAAGAGGCTTAAGTTGAACTCCTAGGCATTAAAGGTTCAACAACAACAATTATAAGCTTTCAATTAGGCAAGAAAAACACTACAGAAGAAAGGATATTGCAAACATTTCTGAGATAACAAGATTACCATACGAAAAAAAATATGTTAAAGAATATTCTACTTCTGATATAAATAAATGAACAACTCCATTGATCATATGCTCAGTGAAATATATTTCTGGTCTCTTCTGGGTACTTTAATTTTAAAGAAATGTTTTTATTTTTTATGCCTTCAGATGGATTTGAAATCAAAAATTTAATATGACAAAATCTTAATTGATAAAAATACAAAATTGAGTTGAAATGCCACCTAAGGAATCAGTGAAACACAAAACATTCCCAAAGTTTGAAAAAGGTAAGTTATATTCAAAAGCAGCTAGGGAAATCCAAGTAGCCAAATAAATGCCACAATTTTGGTTGGAAAAACAGCATTTCGTAGATCATGTTTCAATTTGTACTGTGTTTTGCCAACTTTTCAAAACCATTTAAGAATTTTTTTGGGTAAATTTTCAGGGAGAATATCAATCTTAATTAATATTCAGAAATGTATATGCCATCATCAGTGACCAAAATTAAACCTTTCTGTTACAGCCAGAACTTTAAAGGGGTTAAAAATCCAATTAGTGAATTTGGAAAATTCAGTAAATTGGTCATAAGCAAATTGATCATTCAGCAAATCAGCTTTCACTGAATGGGTCTTAAAATGATTTTAGCAAACTGATTTTGAGCCAATTCTCCTGTTTTTTTTCAACATAGCTCTTATGTTCAAATTGATGAAGAATAGGTACTTCTGTGTTGTCTCCACTTGGAGTCTCTCTTCATCTACACCTGGCACGTTCTTTGTTGCCCCCTAATTCACCTTGCCATCACCCCAGCTATCTGCTGCTTCTTCATTACCACTTGGTACATATCAAGACAGTGCTAAAACGCCTCAAGGTTTAGTTGACTGCTCATCCCAGTAGGTCTGAAAAGGAACCCGCTACATCTATAGCTGGACAGTACCGAAAAGGGGGGGGTTCCACTCCTCACAGGACCTGCCCAAGAAGTGAGGACAAGGACAAGGAAGCTTTGCAAGGGCCTCCTGGGTCAGCTCTGCACGGCTTGCCTGCACAAGATCAAGGGTGGGGATGCGGGACCTCATCACATCTAGTGAGGGGGTGGGAGACCTCACTCTAGGAAGTAGGGGGAGGGGGACCTCACTACCTGTGGTGGGGCAGGAGGACCTCATTACATCTAGAGAGGGGGTTTACTAAAGATCAATTTCCAGAATATCAGGAGAGAGTCAGTTAAATCATGCATGATGACACCATGCGAATGTTTCCTCATGACCATGAGAACCAGCAATCAGAAGTGACTATAATCTAAGAGAACCTATTTTCTTTAAAAGCATGAAATGTTGAAGTAAACACAACACGTGTCCTTTTGGGTTCTAATGTGGCTGAAATAACGTCCTGTCTTGTCTGCAGCAGTCTCCCCTCATCCTGTCTGTCTGGATTAGGGTCTCTGCCATTAAGGCAGAAAGGTGAGTGGTACATGTCAACAGTGGGTTGCATTACAATGAAACAAATCAGACAGGAAAGCAACAAAAGAAAGACAGGGTTTCCCTGGCCTCCCGCTCTCTCCGCCATACCGAGTTCATCATGAATGCACTCATGTCCCCGGGAGGAAGCCGATTCACCAGCTCTGCCCCTTCCAGCAGTGCGGAATCTGACCTAGTCCAGCACTGGGATTTGACTAGGCGTATGTACCAGTCCTGGGGAGAAGAAAAAGGTAGATAACAGAATAATTGGGCAGAGCTTTCAAGGCGCTTTGACACTTCTAGAAATGTGTTGTCTCTTTGCCTACTGCCCCTCACATCCTGTGGCTCCAGACCGAAGGACAAGTGGCCCCTGGACTATGAATGCAGCTTTGGCAACTGTGGCTGGGCGTGGGGGCTGCTCACCACATCACAGGAAATGCTCTGAAGGCTGTCCTTTGGACTCGCTGTTATTTACAGGTGCCTTCTCCCCCCCCACCTGGAGAGTGTCCCACTGCCCTTCAAACTCTGCTGAGGACAGCGGGCCCTACTCTGCACCTTCACCCTCGTCTGGCATCGCACCCGTCACCTTCTATTGGGGTGTCTGCTTTGCTCCTCTCCCCACAGAGCCAGCACAGCAGAGGCACTTAGCAAATCAAGCCTGAGAACAGAGGCCTGAACTTTGCTATTCTATGCCTGGACTGCTGGTTTCTGAACTCCAAGTTCATATTTAAACTGAACTCTCTCCAGGAAACAAGAGTATCAAGGTTATACCAAAGTCCTAAATGGTCCCCAGCTCTGAGGTGTGAGTGCTGAGGATGATAACAGCCATGGCTCTTGGAGAGATGGGGTCAATATGCAGGAGGTCAGCAGGCGTAAGGAGAGGGAGACAGGCCAAGCGGACATGTGCTTGAAGGCCTGTGCAATCGTGAGTGCAGGCCATGGTCACCCAGCTCCTGATCTTCCCATTAACTACCCACCACGAGTGTCCTAGGTCAGCATTTCCTTTCTCAACCCATGCCCCTGCTGGACCTCATGCATCCTGTCATGAGGTGACCCTGCCCAGTGCTGGAAAGAAACAAGGCAGGCCACGAGCTCTCAGGAGCTGCACAGAGTGCCAGGACGTTCTGCCTCCTGAGCCACCCTGCTGCACACTCTGGATTTGCCGCAGGCGGAGAGAGGTACTTAGTACCTGGAGTGGCCCTGTGTGTCACTTACTTTGTCTGGATTAACTGTCTCCAGAGCCAGGGGTCCATCCCCGTCCAGCGGGTGGGATGTGACCGGAGGAGAAGGGCCACATGATCCTGGTGCAGTGGCGAGACGAAGCCTGTCCAGCAGGGAGTAGAGCCTTTGGTGTCTGGAATACAATCACACGTGGGTTAGAGCACAGCTCCACAGGGAAGAGACACAGTAGCTTCTCAAAGTGAGAGGCAATGTATCTCAAGCCACCTCTTCAGAGCTACTTCTCAGCAACATTCAAAGTGAACTCAGGCCCTAGTTTACTCTTAATAACCACAGTTTATGCCTCATAAATATTTTCCAGAAATTTCATTTATGCTCAAACACTGCACCAGGCAATACACAGTATGATAGCTAATAAAAGCATTCTCTATAAATGCAAAGTGATCATCTATTCTATACCCAAGTGCAGGAAACCTATTTAATCTCCCAAAAAGATATAATATATACTAATTTATGTTCATTTTTCATCTGGTACAAGATACCTATAATCTTCCTCATCTGGGCCGAATACAAAGTCTAGGGTCAAAAAATAAAAACAGTTCGACTTCCCACCATCTGCTATGAGAATGACAACTTCATAAAGCAAGTTATAACATAATTCAGCCTGGCATACTGAAAAGTCACTCAAAATCGTGTGCTGCCCCTTCCCAACAAAAGACACCATTGATAAGCTTCTCTTAAGATCGAAGTCACAGCTGAAGTGTGCAGCCCAGCCCTATCCATCTCAGCTCTGGAGCCCACCAAAGAGATGACCCCACGTCCTAGTGGGACAGAAGGAGCCAGAGCTCTTCTGGGCAAACGTTATCTACTTCAGTCTCTCCTATTTATACCCGTCAAACATATAAATTTTTAAAATATAAGACAATCAGGAAAATGTGACCCACAATAAGAAAAACGTGGGGCTATTAGTACTTCTATGTGACAAAGACTCTCTCCTTTGACCACACTGCAGCCAACCTTCTCTGAGAACTCTTTTTGAGTAGGCCTTGCCCTTGGACTCTGTCCTTGGTCCACTCAGTCATTTTAGCAAGAATCCTTCTGGGTCAGTTTAGCGGAAACTGGCCCCACCCTTACTATCTGATCAAATTCCTCATCCGCTACTCTCCATATCTTATTGCCCTGGCCTGCCTGTAGCAAAATCCTGTCTAGTTGGTTTAGCCAGAATCTCCCTTACCCCTCAAGTTTCCCCATAGGAATTTTCTGTCCACTGGCCCCAGCCTGCTCCTTGGCTATAAATCTCCACGCGTCTATGCCGTATTCAGAGCTGAGCTCACTCTCTCTCCTCTACTGTAAAACCCTACTATAGTAGTTCCCCTGAATAAAGTCTGCCTTACCATCTTTAAAAAAAAAGATTGAAGTCACAGCACAGTATGTAGAGGAAAAAAGGTAAAAACCTCTCTTAATTTATTCTGCAATCATGGAAATATATAATAGATGTCATGATTTCTGATAAAGGCTTCTAAAAGACTTTGCAAACAAAATTAGGTAATAAATAGCTATAAAGAGATAACATTTTAACAAGAAGCAGATATAATTCTTACACGTGAAGAACTGGGTAATGTCTTTCAGACCTGCCAACTCTTATTTAACAATTAGGTTATATGCTTTGATTTTGCTAAGATAAAGCTGCTAACTTGTAGTCCCAATCGTCACCAGGCATGAACAGAGGCACTCTGAACCCCTGCCACCTCTCAGCCACCCACAGGACTGCAGGCATCCCTCTGTTAATGCGTAGAGGTCAGCCTGCCAGTTGTTCTTTACTCCTTTTAAACCCATCTATAAAGCACATCAATCTCTTGTCCTACGACTTTATTCCCTTACAAATCTAAGTCTTTATACCCCAAATCCAGGAACACCTGGCTCCAGCATTACCTCTGGGCTAACCCACTGTTCTGAAGGTATTCCTGGATTCTGTTGAGTTCTTCCACTGGCAGCTGGGCCATATTGCTCTGAAGTAGACAAGAACACATCAGTGGGTTTGTAAAACATAAGGGATCAAAATAACCTTGTGCTCCTTTACAAAGGATAAACTGACGGGGACAGCTTATCATAGCAAAGGCAGACTAGAAGAAAGCACAAGAAGCACTCATATCAGACATACAAGGAATGACCAGTTTATACATGTTATACACGTTTCTCTCAGTGGCCACATGAAGAATACGCCTGTAGAGGGAAAAAACAGCCAAACTGTTTTGCTTGCCCTGCTTAGTTTTCAATAAAAATCAATGTAAGTGTTTTTTTCAGTACCTGTAAATTTGCAGCCAAAAGCATTTCTACCCGGCGACAAGCAAGGGTGTCAACCATGCGAGCCAGCACACGGAGCGGAGTACACAAAAGCTTGTCCACATACAGCATCAGCACAGCACCCGACTGGCTGAGGTGGATCCCTTCCAAACACTGAAGAGTTTTCTTCAGAGTGGTGGGCTGACATTTGAGAGAAGGAAAGAAACAAGAGCAGAGTATTTTGCCAATTGGAAATCAGCAGTTTAAAAATCCCAGTACTCCATTTTTCAGGCAGAGAAAACTGTGACTGGCAGCAGCTGGCACCCAGGAGACTTACAGTGGAAAGATTTTCACAACGAGACTGAATGGCCTGGATGAAAAGGCCGCTGGCAGCAGAGTTCCGATGAACCGCACTAATGAAATCCTGCACGGGAGGCTCGTGGGACAGACCGATCAGATCCTGAACGTGGTTCACAAGGAGCCACGCTAAGTGCTCTGAGTCATGCAGGTTCTGGCACTGAGGAAAAAGACAATGAAAGACACATTTTCAAGTAGTCAAGGAGAGAACAGATATTCATGCCAGAGAAAAGGCCAAGGGGGTAGGAAGGGGAAAACAAATTCCAAATTATAATCCTCAGTGAAAATCTAGCTCTTGACCAGCAATAAAGGAGGAAGAAAACTCACTTTACAGAGCCTGTCACCTCCAAGCACATATTGTGGCTGAGGCTGTTGGAAGTCACACCCCACCAGGGAAATGTGACCCAGCAGGCCAGCCCCAAAGGGCACCAGCCAACGGCCAAAGGCCAGAGGAGGAAAGGAGCAGAGCCCAGGGCCACCACTGCCTGCCTGGTGAGACCCCAAGGCAGTGGGACAGTGGGAGCAGTGTGGCGCCGCCCTCACAGGTGACCGTCCCAGAGCCAGAACACACGAGAACAAGTGACGCTCCAGGCATCAGTCTCCCTACTCACGGATGTTCTCCAGTTATTCTTTCTCCAATTTTGTGACAGGTCAGTGGAAAAAAAAGAAATCACTTAACTGTCAGTTTTCACAGAATTCCTGAGTCCAAAATATGAATGGACCACACATTAAATGGATCTTAAGTGAAGAAATTTCACTTAAGGTTTATAAGGAAATACGAAGATAACCATTTTTAAATACACATGTTGCCTTTTCATCTTAATTCATAATCCTTCTAGACAGAAATTATAAAATGTGACCAATTCTTTGACATCTGTTCAGTGAGGAATATTTTCCATGTGGGATGATTTGATAGTATTAACATAAAATTAATATCTTTCTTACATTTCTTACATTTCTGTGAAAATCAGCATTATATAATTATATTATTTCTCAAAAGTGAAACAGGATAGAAAAACTATTTCAACATCAAGAACGTAAAGCAAAAAATGAATATGAATAAAGTGCTAGCACAACAAAAAATGATAACATTTGCTTCAGTTGAAGTCTGCTCAGAATGTTTAACAAATGATTATGTCATACACCTTAAACTTACACAACGTTATATGTCGATTATATCTCAACAAAACTGAAGAAACAAAATGAAAAGTAGAAAAACCACCAAAATGCTTAACAACATTTTGCTACGTGATAGCAGTATGTTCATGATACCATGTTTGTACCAGAGAAATGCATGTACTTTTATATTGGTATAGAAAAAGTACTAAACCCCAGCCAAAATGGAACAAGAGGTTCTCTCTCTTTTTTTTTTGTTTAAGATTGGCACCATCTGTTGCCAATCTTTTCTTCTTCTTCTTCTTCTTCCCAAACCTCCCCGGTACATAGTTGTATATTCTAGTTGTGATTGCCTCTGGTTGTGCTACGTGGGACGCCGCCTCAACATGACCTGACGAGGGTCCCATATCCGCGCCCAGAATCCGAATCAGTGAAACCCTGGGCCGCTGAAGGGGAGCGCGAGAACTTAACCACTCAGCCACGGGGCCGGTCTCAACAACAGGTTCTCTGTGAGCAATACAATTACAAAAGATTTCTTCTTTTTACTTACTTGGATTTTGTACATTTTCTATGTTAAATGTGATGCTAGTTTTATGGTAAAAAACTCCACAAAAGCTATTTTTGAAAAAAAGAATGGCATTCAAATAGGCATCTATTTTAAAACGCAGCAATGAACATCAAATACCTTTTTCACAGATTAATTTTAAAAAATTTAAAATCAGAACCCCACTCTAACCAACACTCTTCGCTTGCTTTCATTATTATTATTCCATCGCTTCTCTTGATACAACAATGCCAGCTCTATGAATAGCCCAGAGCAGTCACTCAATGTGTGTTGAACAAGTGACAGCCAAAGGAAACCTTTTACGGACAAACTCAAAAACCAGTGACCAGTGGGCCAAGTCCGGTTTCTAATCATAAAATCATCTGTTAGACAGGATTAAACATTAATTTTGGTTTTCCCGTTTTGATGGAGTGGTGGGAAAGTGGGAAGTCAATCTGGCTTTCAGACGGCCTATGGAAGCATCCTCTACACAGGGTGTTTCCAGTCCCCCACCCCGCCATTACTCGCTTTTACAAACTTACAACATAATCGCAGAAGAGAATGAGAGCTCCTCTTCGTACTATTTCTCTATTGCACATTCCAAGTTTGGCTGCCAAATCGGAATCCTCCTCCTCTCCAGACATCTGGGGACAGAGGGACTTTGTGCTGGACAGACTGCGTCGTCTAGAAAGAGGAACAGATGCACTGACGTTTCTGGGATGGCAGCAAGCTTATTTTCAAAATACTACAGATGACTATGTTTAGTCCTAAAACAGTCATTTTACATATTGCCACATCAGAATGATATATGTGTAATATATACGCTTACTTATGTATTCCTGAGATATGAGGATGCACTACAGAAAACTAAAGAAAACAGGATTTAACAAACAGAAAGTTAAAATGCTTGAATGAAAAGCAAAATCTACCACAAAGCTAGCTGTGCATTCAATGAGCACTCTTAGTTCAGATCTCTTACTGGTGATGTCTGATAACGTAGCAACTGCTTTTGGAATTCCCAGTTTTAGTCTGCCATGAAAGCTGCCAAGTGCCAGAAAGAAAGCCTTTACACTTTCATATTTTACTATTCAATTACCAATGAAACGTTACAACGCTAAATGTGGCCACAGTGTATATGCTATTACGGAAACCTTGTTTAAAAGCATTTATGCAAAATTAATTCCCCATTAGTGAAGTGAATATTTCACTTCATATTTACTTCTTCTCAGTTTGCCTTTTTTCTTTCTCAGTTGATGGGAATTATAAACCCTGAGATTCTCATTTCTAGCCACAAAACTTAAAACACAATTGTTGTCACACTTGCAAACAGTCCCTCTGACTTCAGGGTCTGACCTAGGACAGTATAGTCCCCTCGGCAGCAAAGAGCCTGCACATCTCTGCTCAGGCTTAGTGGAGACAGAGATCACATCAGGGCAAGAACATTCTGAAATGTGTCAACTTTTCTGGTAACACCTCAAGATTTAGAAAAGAACTGATACAAAAAATTCTACGGATTAAGACATTTTTTAAGCTACCATTTCTCTATTTCAACTAGTGAATGGACAAGCAAATTGTGGTATATCCATAAATGGAATACTACTCAGCAACCAGAGGAACAAACTACTGACAGAAGACCATGAAGGAACTTGAAATATACTGTGCTACGTGAAAGAAGCCAGGCTCAAAGGCTACATACTGCATGATCCCATTTATACGGCACCCTGCAGTAGGCTAGACACTAGGGACAGAACATGGATCCATGGCTCCTGGCGTGTGGGAAGGGGCGTGGGGTGACCGCAAAGGGACACGAGGGCACTCTTTTGAAGTGATGGTACTGTTCTCTATCTCGATTGTGGTGGTGGTTACCTGACTATATCTGGTACAAAAGAGTGCATTTTACTGTATTGTAAATTATATGTCAACTAAAAAACTAACACAAAATCTTCCCCTTCTCAGAGAAAAGGCTAGAAGGGTAGGAAGGGGAAAACAAACTCCAAACTATAATCCTTAATGAAAATATCTAGCATTTGACCAGCAATAAAGGAGGAAGAAAACTCACTTTACAGAGCCTGTCACCTCCAAGCACACTCCTTCCCTTTCTCAGTCAGCCCCAATGTGACTGACATTGAAGCTGCAATTGTGCATGTGCAATAGCACAGCTGTAGGGGAAAGAGCTTCTGCAAGAGAAGGGGCAGAGTTTCCAATTCAAGTATTAGCAGTAGACATAAAGAAGGGCCAATGTCAACCCAAACTGAGTCCCAATTTTTGCAGCATGGCAAGACACCAAAACCTCAGGAGAGGAGCTGCAAGACAGTGACGGCAAACGAACGTCCCAAATCTGGGATGACTGCACATGCAGGCCTCAGAATAGGTGGATGGGAAGTGATCACCACATCACATCCCCAGTGCCATAGCACGTGCAGGACCCTAACAATCCACTAAACATGGGACAGACCGAGAGCAAATCATAAGCCTATGATGACACAGTCCTGAAAATAAGAAGCAGACAAGAGCAAACCCTGCTGTTGTGGCCGTGGGTGCTTCCTGGAACAGTGCTGCCCAGCGTGGCCAGGAGCTGGGCTCACTGGTGAGCCAGCCTGCCCCAAGCCCAGCAGGAGTCTTCTGTAACAATCTGACAGAGTGGTTCCCTATCGGCTGAGTCTACAATAAAAAATAATGGCTTGTATTTCATATTTTGTACTTTTAGTAATTCATTTTTATTATCTTTTGGAAACAAAAAGACATGTCTACAACACAGCTGGAGAAACACCACCCTAGAACAGAGGTTTAAACAGGAACAGCTCTGCTCGCTAGGGGTGTTTTCGACATGTGTGGGAGTGTTTTTCCTTCTAACATAGGGGTACTTTAAGCACTTGGGCACTAAAATACTTATTATATACTTTTTTCTTTTAATTTTTACCTTTATATTAGCATTAAGACATTATATTTTTATGAAATTTAAGTATAGATAGATTATAGAATCCATTAATTTTATTTCAGGATAATAGAGGGGGACAATACAAAATGTTATAAAAAGGGAAACTGAGTCAGGTAGTGTCAAGAAAAACTGTCACAGAGTAAACCATCTACATTTATGAAAAACTGTAGTTTGCCCTCAAACAGCTCAATGGGGACACCTGCCAAATTCTAGACTATATTTGCTTTTGGTTCGTTTCTTTTAAACACCGACTGTCTATTCAAGTATTTCTGTTATTCCAATCCCAGGGACACAATTCCTAGATCCAAAGGTTTCTGATATAACATCAGACTAAACAAAGGTACACATGTCAGAAAAGGAGTGGGTAGTCTGAACAGGGGCATCCCAGAGTTGATGGAGAATAACTTGGTAGGTTAAATTCCTACCAAACACAAAAAGAACCAAAACACATACAGAAAGGCACAGATGGAGCATGGCGGGCCACAACAGGGACTCTTCCCACACACCCGGCTGGCTGGAAGCCGCCCAGGCCACGGGAGATGCTCCACGTACAATGTTCCTGGAGCAAAAGGGGAAACTGCAGCTTCTGACACTAATCAGCTTTCAAGACTGTTTGGATTTTTCAAGCATTTAAGTCCAATGACTAAATCAGCTTTTTTAAAAAGTTAAGTGAAATGTTTGCAATTCATAACCTCTGCAGCTTCTGTGTCCTAAATGCTATCAAGAAAAGTCCATCTTTTCCCCCCAACTAAAGACCAAACAGGAAAGTTCCCTGAAGTAAAACATTCCAAGAACAATTAAGGAAGAGACATCTGTGGACCCTAAGAGAAACACACAGACAGAAGGCCAGCCCCATCCTGGAGGGTTCGGTCAGCATCCTGAGGCAGAAAACAAAAACAAGGGGCATATGGATGGAAAAGAAAGATGTAAAGGGTCTTCATCCATAGATGCTGTGCTCACATACGCAGAAAACCCTAAGGGGTACCCACAAAAAGGGTACAGGAAGGACTGAGTTTAGCATGATCTTATGATATGAGGTCAATATATAAAAGCCAAGTGCATTTCTATACACTAGCAACACACCATGGGAAAACGAAATACTTATTAAAGTATCATTTAAAATAGCATTCTAAAACATGACATACTTAGGGGCAAATTGATTTTTTATAAATTTTGCAAATTTTATAAATTTACTTGTACACTAAAAACTATAAGATGTTGTGGCAAATTAGAGAAGACCTAAATAAATGGCGAGATAGACCACGTCAAAGGCTGGAAGACTCAATATTAGTTAGATGACAAATCTCTCCAAATTAATCTACAGACTCACTGTAATCCCAATCAAAATCCCAGCAGGCTTTTTTGTAGACATTTACAACCTGATTCTAAAATATAGATATGGAAATACAAAGAACCTAAAAGAGCCAAAACTATTTTGAAAATGAAGAACAAAGTTGGAAAACTTACACTGCCTGAGATTTGCTATGCGGCTAAAGTAATTAAGCATTAATGGCATTAACATGACAGACAGATAGACAGAGAGATGGAAATTAACAGTGAGTCCAGAAAAAGGCTCACACAAATAGATTCAATTGATTGTTGAGAAAAGTGCCAAGGTAATTCAAAAGAGAAAGGCCAGTCATTTTAACAAATAATACTAAAAGAACTATAATATGGGGGGAAAATGATTCTTTATCCCTACGTTCTGTCATACACAAAAGTTAACTCAAAATGGTAAAAACTAAAGCTATGAAAAGTTCCAGAACAAACCATAGGAGAAAATCTTCATGATCTTAAGGTAGCCAAAGATTTCTTAGATTGGACAGAAAAAGAATGAAATAGAAAATATCGACAAACTGGATTTCATAAAAATTTAAAACTTCTGCTCTTTGAAAGAAACCATTAAGAAAACAAAAAGGCAAGGCACAGAATGAGAGAAAACATTTACAACGTATGACAAAGGACTTACACCCAGAATATATAAAGAATCACAACTCAATAACAAGACAACGAATGGCCAAATTTTAAAAATTGGTAAAAATATTTGAAAACATACTTCACAAGAGAAGACAGATGAATGAACAATAAGAACATGAAAACATCCTCAACATTATTAGCATCAGAGAAATGCAAATTAAAACCACAACAAAGCACCACTATACCCCCATTAGAACGGCTAAAATTAAAAGCACTTGTATTACCAAGCGGTGGTTAGGATCTGGAGTAATCAGAACTCTCATACACTGTCTTTCGTACAATCACTCGGAAAACAGTTTGGCGGTTTCTTTTAAAGCTAAACATATCCTTACCACATAACTCCACAATTCCACTCCTAAGTATTAACCAAGGGAAATCACAGACTTCATTATGTCCTAATTCTGGTGTATATATTTGTCAAAACTCACCTAGCTGGACAGTTAAAAGAAGTGCATTTTATTGTATATAAATTTTACTATACAAAAGATTTTAATTAGTATTAAAATAGTCACAAAAATTTTAAAATAAACTAGAAAATAGAACAAAATAGAAAAAAACCAGAAACAAATAACAATTATGTGATATTTCACTATAGATAGCATACTACTAAAATGATTGAAATTACTAGTTCAATAAGAGCTGGGTAATGGGGAAACTGACTAATCACAAAATAGGTATTATCCTTGAATCTAATAATATCTCTTGTTGGAAAAATATTCTAAAAATATACCAGAAAAGAACAAGAACCAAGATTTCTGTGTGTGTGTGTAGACAGATGTATTTAAGAGACAAAGGTACTCCATATATAGCTGTAAAAAGGTTTAGAAATAGCCTACCTGCCCAATCAAGGAAGAAAGAGAGTCTGGTAAAATCATGCTAAAGCAACAAAACACAGTATCATTAGGAAGGATAGTATAAGCTGTAACAGCTGAAAAGAGTAGAGTTGGGGGAGCATGTGCACATACACGTTATTAACTTGTGATGTTATTTAACTTCTCTCGGAAAAGACGTTTCCTCATCTATGGTGTGCGTGTACTACTGGAGGTTTTGATAACTTATTATGACAGAAAGCCCTTAGAACAGTATCTGGCGCTTAACGCCATAGACATGGTAGCAATCTATATGTAAAACGTCTTTACTAATATATTATCATTGTTTCTATTACTATGAAGGTAATTAAATCACTAGCTCATGTTAGTGCTGGGAAGACAGTGGGAGCCCTCACGGGGCTTATGGTCTAGAGGGAAAGACAGACATTAACCAAATGATCACACAAATAAATTACAGCCTTGACATTTGCCACAAAGGAGAGACAAAGACTGGGGTGGAGCAGATAGTGAGACTTCACAGATCAAAGAGAAGTCAGGAAGGCTTCCCTGAGGAGGCGATTACCGAGCAAAGAACAGAGAAGCAACGGATTTCCCATCTCTACTAATATCTGGAGGGAAATCAAGAAACTGTATGTTCTACCCTAAAAAGCTAACAAAAACTAAATCAACATAATAAAGCCAGTGTCTGTGCCCTAGATCCCATCCGCTCTTGCCAACTCTAGGATAACCCTCTCGTCTGTAAGGGATCACTGTGATGAGAAAGCCACCATTCGGAGTTGCTGCCTCGGCATCTCAGAGTATAACCTGCTCGCACTGAGTCTGGACGTTTAGAGAAGGCCCTGAGCTTAGCTAAGGTGCCCACCGTTAAGTTCCCGTTTTGCTTTTCCTGGGGCACCTTTAAAAATGACCACTTAAGAGTTGAGCCCACGAAGAGTTAGTGACCTCCGCCCCAACCACCTTATAAATAACAGGTACTTGCTACCCTGCTTTCTGTCTCCTGCTGGCTCATCATCTGCATGTTATACCCCACCCCACACCCTGTTCTGGGATCTGTAAGTAATAAGTCTTGTGACTCTCCTTCCTCCGTGTGCATGCACTGAAATTGCACTGTCAATCAAAACGACCCATGGGTTTCACTTTCCCAAAGTGGGAGCTCGATCTGCCCGCCAACCCCGTGTGGGTGGCTTGTGCCCCTCATTCATCAGGTCCTAATCTGCATATTCTTCATTCAATCCCCCAGCTCTGGCTTCTCAACATAATCACCCATACCATGATTTCTCTCATCTAGAAACTCTCATGACCCCATTTCCCACGCCTCTATTCCCCTGTAGAGCAAAGCTCCTCCTAAGAAGTGTCTAGAGTTGCTGTCTAAAATGTCTTTTTCCATAATCTTTTTTCCTTAACTTTAATTTTGAAAACTTTCAAACCAATAGAAAAACTGAAAGAATAATTCAATGACCAGTCATATACTCTTCACCTAGATTCAACTAATATATTGCCACTTTTGTGCTTGTGACACACCCTATATACACACACACTGTACACATGCACAATGCACTCTACACATGTATCCTATACAAACGCACATTCTACACACATGCATGCACACACTCTACCTATGCACACAAAAACTCTACACACACGCACTTTTTTCTGCTTGCACCTTTGAGAGTAATCTGCAGGTTAAGACACTTCAGCCCCTAAATACTTCAGCAGGTGTCCCCTAAGTATTACTCAAAACCACAAGACACACACACAACAGGTTACATAGAGCTCACATTCAAATTTCCCCCATTATCCCAATAATGTCCTTTCCAGCTGTTTTATCCCCCAGACCCAAAACACAATCAAGGATCATAAAATTGCATTTGTCTGTCATGTCTCTTCTGGGTTTTTTTCATCTAAGCAAACACTTCTTTGTCTTTATGACACTGCCTGACATTTCTGGAGAGTCCAGGTGAGTACTTCCATGGAGGCCCCCTCCATTTGGGTGAGTCTGACTGCTCCCTCCTCTTTAGACTGGGGTCGACCCTCTGACTTCCTCTTGAACCTGCTCCAGTTCAGCTTCTGCTCTCACCACCCACCATCTCTCAAAGAGGAGGAAGAGGAGAGAAGAAGGGAGAGGAGGAGGAGGGAAGTGAGGAGGTGAGGGAGGAGGAAGAAAGAGGAACTAGGGAAGAGGAAGACGAGGAAAGAGGGAAGAGGAGGTGGAGGAGAAGAGGAAGAAAGGAAGAGGAGCAGGGGAAGAGGTGAGGGAAGAGGAGGAAAAGGAAGAAGGAAGAGGAAGAGACGGGGAGAGGGGAAGGGGGAAGAGGAAAGGGGAGGGGGAGGAGGAGGTGGGGTTCACTGGGGCAGGTGCCCATTTGGGTGGTGGATGCCTGCTCACCTCTGTCTGCCCACCCAACATCTGCTAGCACTCACAGCTAACTCAAGTCCCACCCCACCAAGCCTTCCTTGCCCAGTATGACTCAACCTTGGGTGCCCATGGCAGTCTCCTGAGGTGCCTGTAAAAACACAAGAGCCCAGGAAACCAATTCCTAAAATGCCCAGCCATTACGTCTGGCCATGGGCTGGAGTACAATCTTGGTCCTTGGAACAGGCCCCCTGGTGGCTCTGAGGCACACTCCTCAAGGACTCAGGGCCTTGTTGCTCAGAGCATGCTCCATGGACCAGGGCATGGGCACCATGTGGGAGCCTGGCAGAAATGCAGAGTCCCAGGCCTCACTAGCAATTTCCTGAATCAGAATCTGATTTTAATAAGCTCCCCAGTTGATTTATATGCACATTTAAGAAGCAGTAAAGCAGAAGACACTGATTTTCTGTTCCTGACTCCTATATTACTTATCAGTAATTTATAAGTATTTCAAACGTTTTCACTGGTCTGTTTTCCCCAACTCAACTGTAAGCACTCTGAGGGCAGGAAACAGCCATTATTTTTCCTTTGCATGTCCTACAACACAAAGCACAGGGCAGATGTTTAATAACATCTGCTAACATTGGATTTTCCAGCTGAAAGCAACAGACTGGCCCAAAAGGGACCCACAGCCTCACACAGCTCAATCTTTCCACACTGACAAGAGAGGAGTTGACCTTAATGCTGCAGCCCCTGCAGTCTCTTATTTCCAGAGCTTTCTCTCCTTGCCATGGGTTCTTGAGCTTTCCAGAAACATTGCACTGAGAACTCAGCTGGGGGGAGGTGGGTATCAAAGCTTTTATTTCCACACATGTACAAATGTCTGAGTTAGTGAGTGCCTAGAAATTGAGGTTTAAACCTAAAAACTTTTTACAAAAAGAGGGCCAAGTGCAATCAGATACTTAAGTCTTTTCAAATGATAAAAAAAAAAAAAATAAGGTATTTCCAAGCAGTTTTAAAATGCTGCTAAATAATTACTTCAATATCTAAGAATAAACAGAACCATATTTAACTTACAATATAGTTAAGCCATTGCAACGTGTCTGGCTCTGGAATCAATTTAAGGACAAGAACCTAGCAGGAGGGACACAGCATGACAAGAATGACCCACAAGATGGAACAGTATCAAAGAACTTGTCAAAGACATCACATTTAAAAAGCAGCGGCTGTTTTGAATGCCTTTAGTCAGACCATATTTTTTCCTTACAATATATGTCCATGAAAGAAAGATTAATCTGCAGAATCTCTACAAAACCTCATGAAAATGGGGCCAAACCTCAAGCTGCTGAGAGTCTCAGCACATAGCCCTGGGCTGGCCTTCTGGGCCACCCAGGGAGCATGGGACGTACTTGGGGGTCTGCTGCACCTCTGCCCACCAGCGGTAGTCAGTGTGGCTGACAAGCAGCAGGATCTGACACCAGAGCAGCACCAGGGCCGGGTGTGTGGGGACCATGGAGCGCACCCGCGCATTCAAGCTCTCCAGGCTGTAGAAACTGCTATCGGCGCCGTCAGCAGTGAAGAGTCTAGAGGCAGCTGCTGTGATTCTCCGGAACATTCCTAGAAACAAACCAAGAGTAAAACTGATTAAGGGGAAATCTCCTTGTTGCTCGTGGTCCAGCACTTTGCAGCTACAAGAAGATTTCACATAAAAAAGATAAACACACGGTTCTTTCCTACACTTACATATTCAAAGCATATGGCACTTAGAAAATTCTAAGTTTTCTAAGCAAAATAACAGATATTCTGCTTATTTAATGGAGCAGCCAAGGAAGCTAACCTTCTTATTCTCCCACATCTTTCTCTCACTGATATTACCAGGTTCTCCAGGAGCTCTGAGCCAAGGGTCTCCCTTGTGCTGTGACAGTGGATGCAGCTGCACCAAGAAGGAAGTGGCCAACACTTGGCGCCACAGGTCACTGCAACCAGGACAATGGGGCCTCCAGAGGACTGAGCCAAAGCTGCACGAGGGAGACAGCAGGGCCCTTACCACACCCCACTCCTGCCACAATAAATGGCTCCTTAGCTTGCCAAGAACTCAGGGGCAGAAACTACAAGACGTCACGTGAACCATCACGAAAGAAGAAAGAAGAGCAGTCAGTGCTCCACATCGGTCCCCACCTCATGCTCTGCAAGCTACCAAGAGCCAAGGGCCAGGCGGCCTTCACACTCACATGAGCATCGTGGAGCGGGGCAGCCACACGGTCAGCCACCCACACTCAGCACAGGCATACCAGCAGCAACCCAGATGGACTCTGCCCTCAAGTCTCTCCACAGCATCCTTTTCAGGGCCTAGAAAAATCCCCTCTGGGAATTAATGATATCATTCTATCCTCTCTTTCGGATAGGCACAAAGTCAGCTCAACATGCTTCTCTCTCCACCCTGCCATGGCTTCACATGAGCTGGCCCCCACCCCAAGAACACAGAGATGTGTACACTGCAAAGCACAACAGGGGAGGCAGCAAGACAAGGCATGGATGGGAGCTGGCCAAGGGCAACCTGTCCCCTGTATCCTGGTCTCCTAGCATCAGTGCTGGAGAGTCAAAATCTTATTTCTGATTTGAGTTTCAACACATCCCAAACGTAAAAGGGTCCTAACACAGGCAAAAACAGACTACAGACTTCTCCTCACTGCTTCATGACTGGTTACACCTATGACCTGAGACAAAGGACGAGAGTCAACAAAAGCAGGGCATCAGAAAAAAATCCCAACGAGGAGATTTCAAATGCTTGTCCTGTCTCTAGCCCCATTTCCAGGGTTCTCTCGGGCTGCTTCATGGTGAGCGGTGCCCACCTCCAGCCAACCCAGCCCTGGCCTGGTCCTTCTCTGTGGGGTCAATGGACACGAGGGCAGAGGCAGGTACTGCCCGGAAGGAATACTAGAGCCAGGCCAGGAGCATGGGGAATGAGACACCAGGAATGTGGGGTTTTACCGAACAGGTGTCAGGAAATTATGGTCAGAGCTGGTTCCAGGTGACTGAGCGTCACTGCAGGCTCTGAAATCAGATCATGGTTCTACCATTTCCTACTTGATGTCTCTGGCCGTCCATTACCTGGGGTCTCAGTTTCCTTATCTGTAAAATGGAATTAAGAGCAGTAGCTGCTCACAGGGCTGCAATAAGGATTGAATCATAAAACTCAAGAAAAAGGCTAAGCAGGGGGCCAGGCAGAGCAAATGACCACCACCTGGGGCTGCTGTTGCTGTTGGAAGGCTGTTTGGAAAGTTCACCTGGCCTTTGGAGGGCAGTGTCCCTATAAACAGAGAGAAGAAGTCAAAAGAGAGTCTAGGAAGTGAGACAGCTCACTGGGGTGGGGGAAGGAGTTGATGGCAATGCTCAGGTTTGAACATCTCTGAGGGCAAATGCTTATAAAGTTGGCAAGAAGAGAAAACTGGAGAAAAACAGCTATGCCAGCTGATGAGTTCAATTTTGAGCATAAATTTGAGGTGTTGGCAAGACACCAAGTCACATGTCTAGGAAGATGGAAATGACAGACTGAGGCTGACAAGACAATGGAGTGAGAGGACTATGCAGATAGTTTCAAGAGTCATCTCTGCAGCAAAAACTGAAGTGATTACAAAGGGGACGAGCCTACTGAGGGAGAGAGGGAAGCAAGTCAGAGAGACACAGAGACAGAAGGAGACAGAGGGGGAGGGAGAGAGAGGGAGAGAGAGGAGAAGAGAGAAGAGATCAAGGATAAAAACCAGGGCCAAGAAGACTCAATGGAGAAAAGACAGTCTCTTCAATAAATGGTACTGGGAAAACTGGATATTCACATGCAGAAGAATGAAACCAGACCCCCTTTTGTGATACACCATTCACAAAAACTAACTTGAAATGGATTCAAGATTTAAGCATAAAACCTGAAACCATAAATCTCCCAGAAGAAAACAGAGGGGAAAAGTTCCTTGACGTGGGTCTTGGTGATGATTTTTTAGATTTCACACTAAAAGCACAGGCAACAAAACAAATCAATAAGTGGGACTACATCAAACTAAAAAGCTTCTGCACAGCAAAGAAATCAAGAAAATGAAAAGGCGACCTACTGAGTGGGAAAAAATATTAGAAAGTCACATATTTCATAAGGGGTTAATATGCAAATATATAAATAACTCATAGAACTCCATAGCAAAAAAATAAACAACCCAATTAAAAAATGGGCAAAGGGGGCTGGCCCCGTGGCCGAGTGGTTAAGTTCACGTGCTCCGCTGCAGGCAGCCCAGTGTTTTGTTGGTTCGAATCCTGGGCGCGGACATGGCACTGCTCATTAAACCATGCTGAGGCAGCGTCCCACATGCCACAACTAGAAGGACCCACAATGAAGAATATACAACTATGTACTGGGGGGCTTTGGGGAGAAAAAGGAAAAAAATAAAATCTTAAAAAAAATAAAAAAAAAAATGGGCAGAGGATCTGAACAGATATTTTTCTAAAGAAGACATACAGAGGAGCAACAGGTACAAGAAAAGGTGCTCAACATCACTAATCATCAGGGAAACGCAAATCAAAACCACAATGAGCTATCACCTCACCCCTGTTAGAATGGCTATTATCAAAAAGACAAGAAATAACAAGTGTTGGCAAGGATGTGGAGAAAAGGGAACCCAGGTGCACTGTTGGATGGAATATAAACTGGTGCAGCCACTATGGAAAACAGTATGGTGGTTCCTCAAAAAATTAAAAGCAGAACTGCCATATGATCCAGCAATTCCACTTCTGGGTATTTATGCGAAGAAAACAAAAACACCAAAACTCAAAAAGTTATCTGCACCTCTAAGTTCACAGCAGAATTATTTATAGTAGCCAAGACAGGGAAATAACCTAGGTGTCCATCAATGGATAAATGGATAAAGAAAATGTAGTGTGTATATATACACACCCCCAGCCCCGGAGGAATATTATTCAGCCACAAAAAGAAGGAAATCCTGCCATTTGAGACAACATGGATGGAGCTTAAAGGCACTAGGCTAAGTGAAATAAGACAGAGAAAGACAAATACTGTATGATCTCACTTATATGTGGAATCTAAAACACCAGACTCATGGATACAGAAAGTAGAATGGTGGTTGTCAGAGGTGAGTGGTGGGATGGGGAGGTGGAGGAATTAGGTGAAAGTGGTCAAAAGGTGGTCAAACTTCTAGTTATAAAGTCCTGGGAATGTAACATACAGCACACTGACTACAGTTAACACTGCTGAGTTGTATATTTAAAGGTTGCTAAGAGAAAATATCTTAAAAGTTCTCATCACAAGGAAAAATAAAATCTGTAATTACATGAGATGATGGATGTTAACTGAACTTATTGTGGTGGTCATTTCACAACACATATCACAACAATATATCAAAACAATATGTTGTACACCTGAAACTCACATAATATTATGTGTCAATTGTATCTCAGTAAAACTAGGGGAAAAGGATAGAAACTAGGAACACATACAATTAAGAGCCTGAAAACAGAAGACCATAAAAGTGAAGTCAAGTGACAAAGGGGTTTCACAAAGAAGAGGGTCGTTCCAAAGACTCAGGCAGGGGGTCCGGGAAGATGAGGATTTAGGAAAGAACACAGGTGCCCTGTGCAGAGGCATTTCTGGTAATGAGATCAAGAGGCAAACTGCTGGGGACGGAGAAATGAGAGGGAAAGCAAAGCACTAGAAGAACAAGAATAACAAGGACACCAACCTTGAGGTGGCAGGACAAAGAACTGGACAACATAGTGGGAGGCCCCATTTTCTCTCTGCAGAGTTGGGGGTACATCCTGTGGGAGAGGTGGCACTGGAGATGGTGGGGGATATGCAAGGGCTGCTAAAGGCTCTAGAAAGCCTTGGCAGATGGTGCATTCTGCAGCCATGTCTCCTGCCTCATCTTCCTCTGACTACCATCACCCTGGAACCTCCTGGTTTTCATCCCCGTGGCTCTATCAAAGGTGGCAAACTGCCCACCAAAATCTGTGCACCGGCCCCTGTGCAGAGTTGTTGCTGGGAAGCAGTTATCCACTAAGCTGACCATTTCTCAGCTTACTGCATGGGGTGACAGCTGCGACAAGTTCTCACCAGAGAAACTTGAGCAAAAGCGATGTACATCACTTTCGGTCCAAGGCAATAAAGCCTTGTCTACCTTCCCTCTCCTGTTCCCCAACTGGACAGGCCAAGGATGTTGATGCTCAAGGATAACAGAATTCCAGGAAGGAGAGGGGCCTGGGCCTGAATCTCACATGGACGAGAGCCACCAGGAACCAGGAACACCCTCCTGCACCATTACAGAAAGAAAAACAAACCTCTACTGTGTTAAGCTACTGAAATGCTGATTTTGTTATGGTAGCCACTGTGATTGTAACTAACACAACAGAGAAGGGAGCACTTGACTGAGATTAGAAGAGGCTATTAGTGAGGCACCCTTTCCAGTCTCACGAGCCGTGAGGATCAGCTGAGACAAAGAAAAAGAAGGCAGAGCCCACAGCACAGAGAGTGTCTGGATGTGACTGGGAGGCAAAGGAAGCTGGAAGAGTCTAACGACCTGGGAGAAGAGAAAGGGGCCAGGGGCCTAGAGACAGTGACAAAGTGCAGAAGAGCACACGATGGCAGGAAGACAGATGAAGGCTGTGCGCAGAGAAGACGCCCTAGCCCTGTCCTTTTGGAGCTGAAAAAACAAGTACTGAGAAGAGTGACGTCAGCAACATGGCGGAGTGAGCTCACCTGGGCTCTCTCCCCTCCAAATTACGACCAAAAGGAGCAACTGAATTCCAACCAAAAGAATCCTAATAACACAGAGATCATCAGAGATCCACAGCAGCCAAACGACAGAGGGCAGACAGGCTGGAACCACCCTCGGAGGAGCTAGAACGGGGTAAGAGAGAACTTCGCTCCCTGCCCTAGAGACTGGGATCACTGGGATCCCCCGGGTGAGGGAAGGAGTGGAGGAGGGGCCGCACGTCTGGGGATCATCCAGGACTCCCACCACCAGTGCAGTGGAAACCCTCTAACGAGGGAAAGCTTTCGCGTGGAGGGGCCCCATCAAGCCAGGGCACCAGGAAACCAGAGAGGGAGAGCTGATCGGAATCCAGGTCTGCACCCGAGAGAAAGTGCCCCTCCTCCCGCAACCCACACTGCACACCGCCATTACAGCTGAAGGTGGAGGGCTCAGAATGCGCGGCTCAACACCCCCATCTACTGGCGACAGGCTGTAACTGCAACCGAATAATAGCATCATGTGCAAAAACCGCTCCTCTACCGAAAAGCAATTTATAAAAGCTCCAGTCCACAAGGAAAACAATAAAAACACAGAAGTATGTCCTGAGGACTTGGAAGTAGGTAAACCAAGTGAAGATGAGTTCAGAGTAGCTATCATCAAAACACTCAATGAGGTAAAGGGAAATATAGAGAAACAAGTCAATGAGTTCTGGAGTTACTTCACAAAAGACATTGAAACTATAAAGAAGAATCAATCAGAAACACTAGAGATGACAAATACAATGAATCAGATAACACAGAATACGGTCTCCCTGAATGCCCGTGTAGACACCATAGAGGAGCAAATTAGCATAATCGAAGATAGACAGGCTGAATGGCTCCAGACAGAGGAAGAAAGAGAACTAAGAATTTAAAAAACTGAAGAAAATCTCAGAGAAACAGCTGACTCAATGAGAAAAATGCAACTTAAGAATCATTGGAATTCCTGAGGGTGTGGAAAAGTAAAATGGAGCAGAAAGTGTGCTCAACGAAATAATAGAAGAGTACTTCCCAAATCTAGGGATGGAGACAGAAATGTGTGTGGAGGAAGCTTTCAGATATCCTAGACCTGTCAATGTACAAAGACCTACTGCAAGGCATACGTAGTAAAAATGGCAAAAATGAAGGACAAAGAAAGAATACTCAGGGCAGCAAGGCAGAAGAAAATAACCTACAAAGGAATCCCCATCAGACTTTCAGCAGATTTCTTTACAGAAACCTTACAAGCTAGGAGAGATTGAAGTGACATATTCAAAACTTTAAAGGATAAAAATCTTCAGCCAAGAATACTCTATCCAGCAAAAATATCCTTCAGATATGAGGGAGAAATTAAATCTTTTCCAGACAAACAAAAGCTAAGGGACTTTGTAGCTACAAGACCTCCACTACAAGAAATCCTCAAGAAGGCCCTCATACCTAAAAAAGAAAAAAAGGGAGAAAGGGGTTACAAAATACTGAGTAGGGAGACTAACAGATAGAACCAGAGTAGGATAGCAAATATCCAACTATAGCATTAGGATAAAGGGAAGTAAATCACCAAAGCAAAGACAAGCTTATCGCTCTAACCACAAACTCACAACACATGTTGGAATAAGAGATGAAAATAATAATTTAGGAGGGGAGGAGGAAAGGGATTGAATCAGTTTAGGCTAAGGAAGTAAGAGGCCACCAGATAATGGCCTATGTTATGCACGAAGTTCTGAATACAAATTGCAGGGTAGCCACTAAACTAAAAAACAGAACAGAGACACAAAACATAAATAAGGAAAAAGCTAAAAAACCCAGCAGAACAAATTGCAGAAGTCAATGGGTAGGCTAAAACACCCAGGACGAGAAACAAAGGAAAAACACAGGAAAACCAGAAAATGAACAATAGAATGAGAGCATTAAGCCCTCATGCATCAGTAATCACCCTCAATGTAAACAGATTGAACTCTCCAATAAAAAGACACAGAGTGGCGAGATGGGTTAAAGAACAAGATCCAACAATTTGTTCCCTCCAGGAAACACACCTCAGCTCCAAGGACAAACACAGGCTCAGTGAAGTGCCTGTGAAGGGGTGGAAGACAATATTCCAAGCTAATAGCAAACAAAAGAAAGCAGGTGTTACAATACTTATGTCAGACACAACAGACTTCAAGATAAGGCAGGTAAACAGAGACATACAGGGCCAATATATAATGATCAAAGGGACACTTCATCAAGAAGAAATAACGCTTATAAATATCTATGCACCCAACACAGGAGCACCAAAGTTCATAAAGCAACTATTAACAAACCTAAAAGAAGATATCAAAAATAACACAATAATAGTAGGAGACCTCAACACCCCACTCACATCAATGGACAGATCATCCAGACAGAAAATCAACAAGGAAACAGTGGAGCTAAATGCAAAGCTAAAACATTTGGACTTAATAGACATATATAGAACACTCCATCCAAAAACAGCAGAATACACGTTCTTCTCAAGCACACATGGAACATTCTCCAGGATAGACCATATGTTGGGAAACAAGGCAAGCCTCTACAAATGTAAAAAAATTGAAATAATAACAAGCATCTTCTCTGATCATAATGCTATAAAGCTAGAAATTAATTACAAGAAAAAAGCTGAGAAAGGCACAAAGATGTGGAGACTAAACAATATGCTATTGAACAAGCAATGGATCATTGAAGAAATTAATGAAGAAATCAAAAAATATCTGGAGACAAATGAAAAGAATAACATGCCATACCAACTCATGTGGGATACAACAAAAGCTGTATTAAAAGGGAAATTCATCACAACACAGGCACATCTTAACAAACAAGAAAACTCTCAAATCAGCAATCTTAAACTACATCTAACTGATTAGAGAAAGAAGAACAAACAAAGCCCAAAGTCAGCAGAAGGAGAGAAATAATAAATATCAGAGCAGAAATAAATGCTATTGAAACAAAAAAGGCAGTAGAAAGGATCAATGAAACAAAGAGCTGGTTCTTTGAGTAGATAAACAAAATTGATAAACCCCTAGCCAGACTTACAAAGAAAAAAAAGAGAGAAAGCTCAAATAAACAAAATCAGAGATGAAGGGGGGAGAAATAAGAACAGATTCCACAGAAATACAATGGATTATAAGAGAATGCTACCAAAACCTATATGCCAACAAAATGGATAACCTAGAGGAAATGGATAAATTCTTGGATTCGTACAATCTCCCAAAGCTTAGCCAAGAAGAAGCAGAGAATTTGAACAGACAAATCACAAGGAAAGAGATTGAAACAGTCATCAAAAGCCTCTCAAAGAATAAAACCCCAGGACCAGATGGCTTTCCTGGGGAATGCTATCAAACTTTCAGAGAGGATTTAATACCTATCCTTTTCAAGATATTCCAAAAAATTAGGGAGGATGGAACACTTCCTAACACATTCAACAAGGCCAACATCACATTGATACCAAAGCCTGACAAGTACAGCATGAAAAAGCAGAACTACAGGCCAATATCACTGATGAACACAGATTCAAAAATTCTCAACAAAATTTTGGCAACCCGAATTCAGCAATTCATCAAAAGGATCGTCCATCATGATCAAGTGGGATTCATACCAGGGACACAGGGATGGTTCAACATCCGCAAATCAATCAATGCGATACACTACATCAACAAACTGAGGAATAAAAACCATATGATCATCTCAATAGATGCAGAGAAAGCATTTGACAAGATCCAACCGAGATTTATGATAAAAAACTTTGAAAAAAATGGGGATAGAAGGGAATTACCTCAACATAATAAAGGCCATACATGACAAACCCACAGCCAACATCATACCCAATGGGCAAAAACTGAGCGCCATCCCCCTGAGAAGTGGAATGAGACAAGGATGCCCACTATCATCACTCTTATTTAACATAGTACTCGAGGTTTTGGCCAGAGCAATTAGGCAAGCGAAAGGAATAAAAGGAATCAAAATAGGAAGGGAAGAAGTGAAACTCTCGCTGTTTGCGGATGACATGATCCTATATATAGAAAACCCCAAAGAATCCCTTGGAAAACTTTTAGAAATAATCAACAACTACAGCAAAGTTGCAGGGTATAAGATAAATTTACATAAATCAGTAGCATTTCTATACTCTAATAATGAACTAACAGAAAAAGAACTCAAGAACACAATACCATTCACAATCGCAACAAAAAGAATAAAATACCTCAAGGTGAATTTAACTAAGGAAGTAAAAGATCTATACAAGGAAAACTACAAGGCTTTTCTGAAAGAAACGGATGCTGACATAGAGAGATGGAAAGACATTCCATGAACGTGGATTGGAAGAATAAACATAGCTAAAATGTCCATTCTACCTAAAGCAATCTACAGATTCAACGCTATCCCAATCAGAATCCCAATGACATTCTTTACAGAAATAGAACAAAGAATCCTAAAATTCATACGGGGCAACAAAAGACCCCGAATTGCTAAACTAATCCTGAGAAAAAAGAACAAAGCTGGAGGCATCACAATCCCTGACTTCAAAACATACTACAAAGCTATAGTAATCAAAACAGCATTGAGTGATACAAAAACAGGTGCACAGATCAATGGAACAGAAGTGAAAGCCCAGAAATAAAACTACACATCTATGGACAGCTAATCTTCGACAAAGGAGCTGAGGGCCTACAATGGAGAAAAGAAAGTCTTTTCGACAAATGGTGCTGGGAAAACTGGAAAGCCACATGTAAAAGAATGAAAATTGACCATTCTTTTTCACCATTCGCCAAAATAAACTCAAAATGGATCAAAGACCTAACGCTGAGACCTGAAACCATAAGGCTTCCAGAACAAAAGGTAGGCAGTACACTCTTTGACATCAGTATTAAAAGGATCTTTTCGGACACCATGTCTTCTCAGACAAGGGAAACAATAGAAAGAATAAACAAATGGGACTTCATCAGACTAAAGAGCTTCTTCAAGGCAAAGGAAAACAGGATTGAAACAAAAAAACAACCCACTAACTGGCAAAAAATATTTGCAAGTCATACATCCGACAAAGGGTTAATATCCATGATATGTAAAGAACTCACACAACTCAACAACAAAAAATCAAACGACCCGATCAAAAAATGGGCAGGAGACAAGAACAGACATTTCTCCAAAGAAATATACGGATGGCCAATAGGCACATGAAAAGGTGTTCATCACCACTGATCATCAGGGAAATGCAAATCAAAACTACACTAAGATATCACCTTTCACCCATTAGAATGACAAAAATAACCAAAACAAATAGTAGCAAATGTTGGAGAGGTTGTGGAGAAAAAGGAACCCTCATACACTGCTGGTGGGAATGCAAACTGGTGCAGCCCCTATGGAAAACAGTATGGAGATTCCTCAAAAAATTAAAAATGGAACTACCATATGATCCAGCTATCCCACTACTGGGTATCTATACAAAGAGCTTGAAATCAGCAATTCCAAAAGTCCCATGCACCCCAATGTTCACTGCAGCATTATTTACAATAGCCAAGACGTGGGAGCAACCTAAGTGCCCATCAACTGATGATTGGATAAAGAAGATGTGGTATATACATACAATGGAATACTACTCAGCCATAAAAAAGAACAAAATCATCCCATTTGCAACAACATGGATGGACCTTGAGAGAATTATGTTAAGTGAAATAAGCCAGATAGAGAAGGACAATCCCTGTATGACTCCACTCATATGAGGAATTTAAAAATGCAGACAAAGAGACCAGATTAGTGGCTATCGGGGGAAAGGTGGGGTGGGGGGTGGATACAAAGGGTGAAGGGGTGCACTTACAACACGACTGACAGACAATAACGTACAACTGAAATTTCACAAGATTGTAACCTATCATTACCTCAATAAAAAAAAGAAAGAAAGAAAGAAGTATTGAAAGGAATAATGGAAGCAGGAGTTGGAGACAGAGTACCATCTTCAAGCAGATAGGATGAAGTGGGCAGAGCTCAGGCTCTGGAGACAGGGGCCTGGATCTTCACCCCAACCCCACCCCATGATCTCTCTGTGTCTCAGCTTCTTCAGCTAGAACACAGGTATAATCGTACTTCACACAGTGCCTGAGCCCATAGGAAGTGCTCTGCAAACGTTAGCTACTTTGCTTACCATCATCCACTTACCACCCAAGAAGCAGCATGATATAATGGGCAAGAAAAAAATACTTGGGTTTTCATTCTTGGTTTTACCATATGATCTTTCAGAATGTACACTGTCTCATCAGTAAAAAGGGGGAAATATTTCATAGAGTTGTTCCAATGATCAATGGGGATAATACACATAAAAGGTACCACCTACCCATAAGAGAATACCCTTATTCCCAGCATTATGACCACTAGCAGCCCTGATCCTTGCCCAAGAATGAATTTGAACCAATGTGGATTTTACTATTGTAGAAAGAACCATTTTCTCTTTCTTCCAGTATTCCTACTTTGGCCCATACATAAAGTGTGAACAATGACTCTTTTTTTTTTTTTTTTTTTGCTGAGGAAGATTCGCCCTGAGCTAATACCTGTTGTCAATCTTCCTCTTTTCGCTTGAGGGAGATTTGCCCCAAGCTAACATCTGTGCCCATTGTCCTCTATTTTGTATGTGGGTCACTGTCACAGTATAATTGCCAACAAGTGGTGTAGATCTGCACCTGAGAATCGAACCTGGGCCACCAAAGCGGAGCACGTCAAACTTAACCACTAGGCCATGGGGCTGGCCCTGGAACACTGATCCTTTTGAAAGTATTGGGAAGAGAGCGCTGTCCAACCTTCCAGCTCCACCTACAAGGAAGGAAGGAAGTGTGCAGCAGTAACATCCTGCTTGCTCCTGCTTCCCAGAGGATCAGGAATGGCCCTATGGCTCACTGCTGCCCTCAATTACATGTCTGGATGGCGGTGGGGAAGGGCACAGGACATGGACTTGGAAAACACAGTGAGCAGTTAGGAAGCCTTATTGAGGCCACAGGCTAGAGAGCTTCAATCCAGCCATGCTTGCAACAAAGCAACGAATATTCTCAGCCCCATGCCTCAGGCTCCACTGTCTGCGAGGAGAGGAAGGGGTATTAGTTACCCAGATTTTGTAAAAATGGAGGCCAGGTATCTTTCTTGGCTATTCATTTATGCTGGATTAAAACTGAAATAGGCAAATGACTTTGGGAATCATACCCCTTCCCCTAACAAGAGGGGTAACAGAAAACTAGATGCCAAGGCCATTATTCTGACTAGTTCTCATTTTGAGAAACGGACAAATTCAAAGGTCTCAATTTCCAGGGGAGGAGTGAAATTCATTGCCTTTATTTAAGCAATGCATAAATAAAAATTACCAACTTTAGATACTAAATGCACCTTATTTATATAAAAGTACCAGATGACTGACTTCAACACTATCTCAAAACCACCAAACACAGTAATTCTACCCCCAGTGTCTTTAAAAGAAACGCAGTCAAAATCAATGAGAAGAAAGAAATAGACATTTATACATACGCACACCACACACCCCTCATTTACAAATACTGAACCAAGTGAACAATGTCCAAAGACACTAGCAGCAAAACACACGTGCCCCAATACCTAGCCCGGGCTCTTCAGTCAGACCTGTTGCCTCACCTGTCCTGTCTAATTCGGCAGCCACGTCACGTATGGCTGTTCAGATTTAAGTTAATTAAAATTAAATCAAATAAAAACTAGCTACTCAATCACACTACCATATTCCATGTGGCCCAACAGCCACATGTGGCTGGAGGCAACTGAACTGGTGCAGACACAGACCTTCTTCCATTGCAGGAAGCTCTGCTGGACAGTGCTGCAACAGACTATAAAAATATTTCCCCTGATTACGAGAAAAGGAAGAAGAGAAAGTTAAAGCAATGGGTTAGTGAACACCTTGAACAGCACAGAAACTGATGGGCATAAAGACACAAAACACACCACTCTCATCCAAAGGCAGAAAGCAGTCCTTGGAGATGAACTGGGGGCCCTCTGGTGTCAGATCCAAACCAACCGATGGCCAAATATTAAAATGACCAACATACTAAAAATGACCGATTATTCACAAGGCATAATTATTTTCTCAACTTGAAACTTATTATAGTGGGCCAGTGAGGCATAAACAAAAGATCCTCAAAAAGAAAATTCTTTCAATGTTAGTAAATGAGGTGGCTTGAAACTAGAGTCCATTAGCAAATTAAATTCTGGCCACTCAGCTGCCGAGGCATTAGCAATTAAATGAAGCACTTCCTTCTCCATGTCTCCTGAGCCAGGTAAGACCAGGTCCCTGCCTGCCTCCCCAGCGCCCCTCCCACCCCTCAGCCCTCACACACTCCGCTGCTCTCTCGGCCAGCACACTTCTCTCTAGGCTAGCTCCTCGCTGTTCAGGTCTTAGCTTAAGTCACCCCTCAGAAACCAGCCCCTACCTACCCACCCTGTTTTGCCTGTCACTGCACTATTTGTTTCCTTCATAGGAGATATCAAGACTCGTGATTACATGTCTGTGTGTTGTCTTCCCCGCTAGACTGTGAGCTCCACAAAGGCAAGAATCACATCAGCTTTACCAACCACCGTGTAGCCAGAGCCCAGCAGAGTGGCGGGCTGACTTGGTAACATCTTTGTTGAATGAATATAGGCTCAAAATGGTAACTATCTTTTGCTCTAAAGGCATGTACTTGGTGTGTATGTGTTTTAATTTGTATTAAAGTAGTAAATATGTGTGATTTAAAAACCCATAAAATAGAGAGGGGCATCTTAATTTAAAAGTGCCCTGCGCCATCCCTCTTAAGGCAACTACTGGTTATCATTCTGTTTTTAGTTCTGGTAGTTACCTCCAAAATTCTGCTTGATAAGCTTTTATCACTTGTAGCAGACCATCAATTATTTTGTTTGCTCCAATTCCCTTGCTGTCGGGAAGGGACACTCCCTCTCAAAGGAATGCTGTCTAATCTCTCATCTGGCCTGGCTTGGCCACAGTACACAGAGGCTCATGAGCCATTCATAGAACTCACGCAGGGGCTGAGACCACACACACAGAGGCCATCCTTTCTGCCATGGGGAAGGAGCCCGCCAGAGAATGAAGCCAACATAGGAATCAGAGCTGAGATGTGGAAATACATGATGGAGCAACAGAATTAAACCATCAGAGGCAGTCATACCTAAAGAGAGCAACTACCTCCGCACTTCCAGGAGCTCAAACCAGTCAGTTTCTTTTCTCGCTCTAGTTTAGGATGGAGTCCTATCCCCACAACTGAAACTGCCGAATACAACCACCATGTCATATTTACAGACTCGACCCGATTCGAGAATGAGACAGCTCACGTGTGCTCCCTCCTATCAATTTAAGCTGCATTTTCAGTTCTATTTGGTTATCTTTGTGGCCTCTATTTTTGTTCTGTCAACTTTAGATATCATTGCACAGCGTCGACAATGCAAGATGAGAGTATTAGTGCCCCTTCCATCCCTCCACCTCTTTCTCTACCTTCTACTTTGCAAATTAAGTTGGTTAGTTTCCCTTTATATTTGCCAGAACTGAAAACATTTTCATTTTGTTCTGAAACCATAATTAAGTAAATAAGTCTTTGATGTCTTATTCATACACTGATTCTAAAAATGAAAAGCCAAACAGCATTTACATTATGATGATATGAATATAGTTCCCAACAAAGCGAAGAAGCCTAGAAGGATGATAGCTCTTTCTATAGGTCTTGGTCATGACCCCTGAACCATTTAAAGAAGAATGGTTTCCATCAGATCAACTGCTGAAAATCATGTCATATTTTGGTTTGGTTCATATTTGGACCATGACTTCCTTGCTGTTTGTTTTCCCTAGAGATTAGAACTGCTTTTCATTTTTCTTGCTAAGAGAAGAAAGATACGCCTGAACCCTATAACTAAAGTCTTCCAGCTTCTCACTTACTTTATCTAAAGCAAGGCATTCTTCTTCTTCTTTGTTTTTTTTTGCTGAGGAAGATTCACCCTAACATCCATGCCAATCTTCCTCTATTTTCCAGTAAGTGGGCCACCAGCATAGTATGGCCACCAACAGAGTGGTGTAGGTCCACACCAGGAACTAAACCTGGGCTGCTGAAACAAAAAACACGCTAAACTTAACCACTAGGGCACCAGGACTGGCCCGAGGCATTCTTCCTGAAATACTCATTCCTCTTAGAAAACAGTGACTGTCCTAATATGGACTGGTTGCTTCCCATTCTTGCTGGATGGCTTTCATCTTGTGACTTCTCTCTTGGGTTCACTGCCTTTTTTAATCCACAGTCATGTTTAAAGGTAACCAAAACATCTTGGCCTTCCAAGTCTTTAAAACAGGAGGAAGCCCTCAGGTTTCCTCTTTTCATCAATAAACATTTTCAAATGCTCAATGAGCAGGGCAGACCTTGCACTGGACAGCACAGTTCCTATACTCTGAGTGTACAGTGCAAGAGAAGGAACATGCAGATACTCTACGAAGACTAGTCTGATGCACCTACCAGACTTGAAGATGTGGATCAGACACATCAGCAGCGTGCCTAGTTCTTGGCAATAGAAGGTATGTTGCTGCTCACTCATTTCCACTTTTAGCTGTTTTGTAACAATGTCCTCTAAAAGAATGCCAACCAGTTGTAGTAGAAACCTTCAAAGAAAGGGAAAAGGGTGATGGTGAATTAGGTGACTACTCTTATTGTGAGGCATATATGTAAAAACATTTACAGTAGATATAGGTAGAGTAAAAATATAAGTAAAGTAGAATAAACAAAACGAAATGTTTAATACCATCCCTTTGGACTAAGTCCTTTACCTCTCTGCATATTACCTTCCTCACTTATGAGATGGCAATAATCACAACACCTTCAAGGTACTCTTAGGAGGATAAAGTAACATTTAGTGTTTCTTTAAAGCTTTCTAAACCATAAAGCACGCTGATAATCTACCACAGGAATTTTATGTATCGTCCATTTTAGCCACCTGCTTAAATGTAACAGAGGGAGCCAACTTGTCAAACCTACAGACAAAAGGGAGCCATGCAGGTTTACTGGATTTATCTCCACAAACATGCAGGCACCTCCACCGATGACCAGTGAAGGGGTAGCTAAAATGCCATTACGGTGGATTCGGCTGGAAGGAGCACATTTGCAGAAACTGCACTCACAGGACATCCTCTAAGCAGCTCTTACTTAGTGAGTACCCTGAATCCAGCACAAGTGGATACACACTTGTCTAGGCAGCAAGCATTTATAGTGCCTGAACTGGGATCATTGCCCTCAAGAAGCTTCCAAGCAATTTATGAGGGCAGTCACAATTTGATACCACAAGGTTACGGAGGGGAGCACAGTGGGAGTGGTCCACCCTGAAAGGGAGAGTGTTTTGTTACTGACTGTTTAGAATGGCCAGCACACGGTGAGACTAAAAATAAGGCTGGCTTTTAGCGAGTTTTCAAATTCTCTGGAGGCAACATACGCCCTTATTGCCTGCACTCAGGGCAGGTTGCCCCCACCCCCTGCCAGCCTGGTGACCACTGTGTTGTCTTCAACAAGGATACAAGAAAGGATGTGACGGAGCCATAAGAGATGCAGGCACCAGGGGCCACAGGTGAGGCAGAACAGGTAAAGAAAACACACCGATACAGACTTCTTTACCTAACTCGCAGAGGTAGGAAAGACGAGGAGTAACTGCAGACTCACTGATGACGAACACCACATGACCTCCAGAAGGACACGGACTACCTAAAGGTTCAGATATAGAGCATACCTTGAAAATGTTTCTTCTGGTAAATTCTTCACTTGTCTCCCTTCACCTTGTTCTTCTGGTGTTGAATTACTGTCCCCATCTCTTAATCTATTAATTATTGGACAGGAGATTAAATATGGAGAGAAGGAAAGCTCCTGAATACGAGAAAGGACAATATCTTCAGTTGACTGGGAAATTAGAACTCTCAAAATGGCTAGGATTCCTGATATCCACAGTTGAACAGTGCTGACAGATGCCTAAAAGAAAGAAAATAAATGAGTAATAGCTAAAGAAAAAAGAGGATTAAATTTTTCCTGATTGTCAATTTCATGAATGAAAATTATCCCTACTGTACCATTCTATCAATAAATCTTTCTATTACTGGTTCTCAAAGTGTGGTCCCAGACCAGCAGCATCAATACTATCTGGGGACCTGTGTAAAATGCAAATTCTCAGGCCCCAACCTGGCCGGGCAGAGGCCCTAGGTGACTTGGATGAACCCTCTCTGCAGAGTTGTGGCCGCCAAGAGGCCATCATGAGGTGAGATACTCACCATTGTATCTGGAGTGACAAACATACTCCGTAACAGCATGTCCACGGGGCGCAGGGAGGAAGGGGCCAGGATCTCAAATAAAGTGTTCAGCACTCCAAGGGCCTCGTGAGAATCAATGTGCATCTGTTGCAATTAAATGTCACACAGGTTTTCCCATAAGCCAATACAAATGCCAACATTTATACCTCAGCTTAGGTATCTCAAGGTCAAATGACCCTGACCATCCCATCATGACTACCCTGCATTTAAATGCATTTTAACTTTAGTAGTGAACCAAGCAAACGCTTTTTAGAACAACACTGTAACAGCTATGTTTTTTCCACAATGGAAATTTCATTTAGATTTTTATTACATAAACAATATGCTTTCTGTAAAGATTCAAATACATAAAAGTGTGAAAAAATCAACTGGAATTGCACCATCCTGATACAATCACCATCAACATTTTGGGATCCAGCCTGTATACACATATAAGCTCCCAAAAGGGTATCAGACACACTATGTGTTTTCTCTTTGCTTCACTTGCACCTCAGCCCTACCCTGCCAATTAGCAACAGATGTTAACAAACTGGTATATTTCTCTTAAGTTTCTCCACATTCCTATAATCGTATATTCACACACACGGAGAGGTATTAAGTTGTTTTGAAAGATTATATTATAAACGTTTCTGCTTTTTTCCCTTAAAAATACAAGGGAGAACTCCCAAGGCAACAGTTTCTAAAATCTAACATTACTTTTAATAGATGCAAAATATTCCAAATTAAGTCTCTACCATAATGTATTCAACCCTTCCCCTATTGATGGGCACTGTTAACAATTTTTGTCACTACTAACGGGTGTGTCTACACATAGTAATCATATCTGTAAAGAGATGTGATTTTCAAGGTGCAAATCTCAACACCACACAGCGCTGAGCCGCACCCTAATGGTAAGGAACAACCTGCACCCACCAACTCTGCTTCTCTCCAGGTTCTCCAGGGGACTCACCATGCCCACAGCCGGGGCCCACCAGTTATGCAGCCAACCCCACCCTGTGTCTGGTGTCTGCTCAGGGACACCACAACTGCAATTTCTGTCCTGTACCAGCCAACTCCCCTCTGCTTTTGCCCTTGGTGTATACACAGACTCCTCCCTTCTCCAAACTCAACCTTCTACCTACCCCTCTTTCCTCCTCCGGCTGCCACCCCACATCTACTCCCCCTTAGAGTAAAGTCTCCTTTGATTCCTCTCACGAACACACTCCAGCTGGGCTTCTGTTCCCTCTGCTCCAACAAAACTGTTCCCCAGTGACCTCCGTGCTGCCAAACACAGGTCAGTTCCCAGGGCTCATTCATTAGGCCCATCAGCAGCTCCCAGCTGATCCCCCTCCCTCTTCCATGAAATGCCTTTTTTTCCTTGGCTTTAAGAAAACCACAGCTGCCTGCTCTTCTTTTCCCGCACTGGCTGGTCCTTCCCTGTCTCCTCTGTGGGCTCCCCCTCACCTCTCTAGCCTCTAATCTGGGGTTGCCCCCGGCTCAGAGCTTGGCCTTCTCCTCCTCCCAAGCTACACTGGGTCCCACTGTGACCTCGTCCAGTCTCAAATGTTCACCTCCTGCCCAGCTCTCTCTGGACAACTCCAGACTCATATATCCAAATGCCCTCCTCCGCCTCCCCAAAGTGCCTAATCAGGTGTACCAACTGAACATACCCAGACCACGCTGTGACCTCCTCCACAAATCCATACCTCCTATAGTCTCCCTCACCTTGAACACAGCAGCCCTATATTACCCTGAAATCACCTGCATACCCCTCTCTCACATCCCACATCGTCAAAGTTTACTGGTTCTGGTTCTACCTTCAAATTCTACCCAGCAGATGACCACTTCTTGTCACTTCACTCCCACCATCCTGGTCCACACCACTCCCGTGCCTCAAGTGGATCTCCCTGCTCTGCCCTCACCGACCCCTCGGGGTCTAGTCTCAACTCTCAAATCAGACCACGCCACTCCTTTGTACTAAACCCTCTGAAGGCTTCTCAAAGTCCTCCACGCTGGCCAGAAAGATGCTACATGACCCCTCACTTTCCCAGGCCCCTCAAAGTCCTCCACGCTGGCCAGAAAGATGCTACATGACCCCTCACTTTCCCAGGCCCCTTGCTTCCTTCCCTTCTCCCCGCTGGTGCTCCCTCCACCCACACCAGCCTCTTCCTGCTCTTCAATCCTAACAGCCATGTTCCCACCTCAGGGTCTGCACTGCCATTTTCTGTCTAGAAAGCTCTTTCCCCAGGTATCTGTTTGGCTCATCCTTTACTTCCTTCAAGTTCACTCAAAAACCAAACCAACTTAACAATGCAACCCCTCCCTGACGTGCCCAACTCTCTTCTCTCCTTCATTTTCTACATAGTACTTATTACCATCTGACATTTTATATACTTTACTAGTTTATTTTTCTGCTGTCTGTCTCCTCCACCCTTCATTCCAATGCAACTTTCACTCCAAGAGGGCAGGGTTTTTTACTGGCTCTGTTCACTGATGTATCTCTGCTAGTACCTGGTAAGTTTTTTTTTTTGAGGAAGAGTAGCCCTGAGCTAACATCTACTGCCAATCCTCCTCTTTTTGCTGAGGAAGACTGGCCCTGAGCTAACATCCATGCCCATCTTCCTCTACTTTATATGTGGGACGCCTACCACAGTATGGCTTGCCAAGCAGTGCCATGTCCGCACCCGGGATCCCAACAAGTGAACCCTGGGCCACTGAAGCAGAACGTGCAAACGTAACCGCTGCGCCACAGGGCCAGCCCTCCGCTAGTACCTGGAATAGTGCCTGGCACTATTTCTGAATGTCACATGCACCTGTGCTAAGCTACGAGGCAGGCTTTCACACAATTTCACAGTCGCAGAAATTAAGTTGGGCATTTACCATGCATTCAGTCTTTAACCTCCACCTTCCCCAGATTGTGTCCACGATAAGTAAGAGAATGGAATAAAACTTATAGAGTAGTACTCTGAAACTATTTATCTACAGGCATGGAATACATGACTACATTAAAACACCAAATCCATCAATTTATTAAAACTGCCATCCATCAATCTCACCAGAAGCCAAGACTCTCCTCCCTCTATCTAAGTGACCTTGGAATAACAAATCTGTCAAAAACCAGAATGGGAGTGAAGTTATGAAGACAGTAACTACTAATGCAGTGTGCCTACCTATACTTTTCCATCGAATGCCAAAAGCCATGAACACTGTGTTCCTTAGCCAGGATGATCAAGATGAACAAACAGGTATCTGCTGACTGCATCCAAAGCTCTTAAGACCAAGAGCTTTGTGGGCAGCTGGCGAGGTTTCCTAGAGGGACCACCTTCAGGAAGCCCCTGCCACCCTACGAGACCCCCACTCTGGTCACAAAGGTGTTGCTGCAGCAGGTGCCAAGTATCCTGCCCTGTGACGCCTGGCAGCAGACATGGTTCAGAAACCACGTGATTATTGGGCTCCATCCTAAATGGCATGGCCAGAACACTTCCTTTCACTGTGTTTCTGGAAACAACTGATTGCATCATTTGATTACAGAAATTCTGATTAAACGACGGATAACTGCTAAATTACTTTATAAGTGATAAAGAAAAATAAACACCCACAGATCAAACAAAAACATCCAATTGACCAGAATGAGGGAGGCAGTGTTGTAAAATAGGAGAGAACACACACTCTGGAGTCAGACTGGCTTAACTCTAGTCCCAGTACTTTCCAGCTGTGCACCTTTGGGTAACGTAGACAACATCTCTGAGCCCAGCGTTCTGCAATTCTAAAGCAGGAGACAACAGCAACCTGAGAGGGTCACTGAGAGAATAAACGAAAAATCCCTTGGCTCATGATGGACACCGATAACCATCATAAAATGAATCTATTATGATTTAATGAAAATCCAATCACCAGCGCCCACCTCCTCCAAGGATCTTCACCCACTTACAAATGCGTCACAATGGCTCCACAACAACGAGGCAAGACGGGGTGACAAACCTGTTGTTTGGCTAACATCGGGAGGATGATGTCGGCTATCTGTCGAGACAGCCGTTTCCACTTGTCTTCGTTCTCCTTGTGGCACTGCTGCAAGACTAGAATAAACATCTCCAACACCTGCAAGGAGTGTAGTGGCACAGTCATAAAGGCTCCCGGCCGAGTCTCCCGTCCATCACCACATGCTTCATCTTGCACTCATCCCAGCTCAGCTGAAAGACTCCACGATCCAAAACAACAGGGTCCCCAGAGAGGGCCTGATGAACCAGATGCAACCCTGGCCCTGGGACACGCGAGATGTGGGGAAACCAGAAGACGACGCAAGGGGTAAGGGAGCAAACTCCTCAACGGTAGGCTCACGCTGCACACTACTCAGGATGACTCAGCATCACTATTATTTCTATGGAAATTACAAGACTTCACAATCAGAGAAAAGGTACAAAAAGAAAAATCACACTCATATTAATCTTTGGCAAAACACAAACACAGCCTGGACTAAACTATTCTGCAGATGCCTCATAACTTTTGTGTACATGAATTTCAAGTCTGTGTTCTTTGTAAAGGTAACCTCTACTGAGTGGTACTTACTGTCAGAAGAGTCATGGTTGAGCATAAGTTCATTAGTGCTCATTTCTACAGAGAGATATATCCAAAGGCCTGTTTTGTAAATAAAGTTTTATTGGCACACAGTCATACCCTTTTGTGAACATAAGGACTAGGACTGCTTTCATCCACAACAGCAGACGTGAGTAGTCACAGACACCACATCGTCTGCAAAGCTTTAAAATATTTATCTGCTCGTTTACAGAAAAAGTTGCCGGCCTCGTCTATAAAATATAACTACTATAAAGAAGGAGACATCTAAGCCCACTCTCTCTACAGCCTGCCCGACCACCCCTTCCCACAGCAGCCTTCTCGGGCAGAGCTTCTACAACGGATTGTCCCTCATATAAGCTACTTGAGGGACATCTGCATTTAATTCTGACTCTCCCTAACAAAGCCTAGCCGACCCTCTCTGTTCTCTCCTGAACCAGGCTGAGAACTCTTGGAAAGCATGCAGCTGATAAGCCACTCTCTAGGCCTCCCACCAACACAGCATGCTTGCCAAGAGTCAGTTGCTGGTTCTCAAACCTCTTTATGGTAGTTGTACTTTTTATTTTAATTATGGGATTTAATTAAACAGTAAGCACTTAATTAAATATTATCCAGGTTAACCAAAATGAGAATGCACAAAGGAAGTGTTTCTATGAGAAAAGCTCATGACTTTATCAAGATTCAAAGACAAATAGCTAAAGAATCACCAAAGTAAGTATGGGGTGGGCAACTGGACCAGCCAAAAGAGAGAAGTCATTGAAATGCCACATTTCCGCACTCAGGCTGCACTCAAACTATCTGAAATTCTCCTCCACCTTAAGGAAAACAAAGCCAGAACCAGCTCAAAGAAAAAGACCTTGGTCCTACATCAAAATAGTGGTAAATAAATGTATAAATAAAGTCTTTAAGTTATTTCAAATTTGAGATCTTTTACATCATTTTTTAGAATTCTACCCTTTTGATCAATGTTGTCAATTAATTGATTTTTGGTCCTCACTTTGGAAAAGAGGGCCTTAACCATATTTACTCCCTTGAAAGATCTTGTGACTGTCAGCCAGGTATCAGGTGGCCTCCCCACGTGGCTGTGCTGCTTTAAAGACAGACCCCTACCAAACCTTCTGTCTCCCTGGCATCTCCCCAGCCCGAGAGCCCAGGGCTGGCACAAAGCAACACTCATGATGAACAGACAGCAGGGTCCCTGCAGAGACAATGAAGTATCAGCAACCATTCCTTTTCTCCTCTCACCTGATGGTACTGGATGAGTCTCAGTAACATTGACACCACCACCTCTTTTTGGGTTTCAAGCTCTTTTCCTGCATCAGCTTTATTGGTTCCTCTTAATACGAAGAGGTCATGGACTATGGGCTGCAGAGCTGGTATGGCTGTGGGTATGAAAGGGCATATTAAGAAGGCATTATGTGACACTTACATTTGGAAGACAGCGCTCAACATCTCCAAAATATTTTCAAGAAATAAAGAAACCCTAATCCATACTTGGTTCACGATAAGGGATAAATTAAGGTTACCAAAAAGTGCTGCGAAATTATCAGTATACCTTCATAGCAGGCCATGGTCTTCCTCGGACAATTACTGATAATTTTGTGAAATCTTACAAAACAAAAAAACAGCGTTTCTATAACATATCACTTCTGACAAAAAGAGACACAAATTCAAAGTCAAATTCAAAATAATAAAACCTTCCAACTAACTAACAACATTCTATTCTCATGCATAATGGACGTACAGATTTACCTGAACAGACAACAAATTCTTCTTTAATAGAAAACATTCAAAGTATTAGATTTCTATGCTATTTTAAGTAATTAGGTAAAGGATTTACCCCCCAAGTCTAGTCTTTATCCAAAACAGCAAAGTACAGTCATGCACCGTTTAATGAGGGGGATATATTCCGAGAACTGCGTCATTGGGCGATTGCATCATTGTGCAAACATCATAGAGTGTACTTACGTAACCTAGATGGTACAGCCTACTACACACCTAGGCTATATGGTACTAAATCTCATGGGACCACCATCATCTATGGAGTCCACCTTGACTGAAATGTTGTTATGCAATGTATGACTGTAAATTCTTTTAACACCACCACATGAATAAACTAAGAAATGAGTTTCATTGGGAAGGGTTCCGCCAGATCACGTCCCCAAGATTATTGACTGGCATGCTGTCTCACCCTAGTGACATGTACCGCAGGCATACACACCCTCCGTGACAAGCACCACGGGCGCACTCACCCGCAGGGACACACACACACAGGCACATACCCTCACTGACATGCAACACAGGCACACTCATCCTCAGTGACATGCACACACAGCACACTTGCTGACTTTTCCACAGATGACCTAGCTTTCTACTAGAAAGTAGGGTTTGGCTGCCTATGGATTTTCTATCCAAAGACCCTTAATCCAGGAAACCTTATTCATCCATCTGTTTGACATTTTCACTTTCAACTATATCCAGGGAACCTAACGTCCATATATGTAGAAATGTGTACTTTTGCTGAGGCATGAACTTCAGCCCTTGTGAGGCTGTGGCAAAGGTGACGCTTTAGCTAGTGTGGAAAGTGGGATGGCACCAAGCCCCAACCTCTCAACAAAGCTCAGTCATCTGCTCTACTGCAAATGCCCCAATGGAGAATGTGATATGTGGCAGCACTGTTCTCACTTCTGGGGTTTGCAAAGGTCTAAGGAGGTGGGCCCCCTGTGCCCCACCCCCCAAAAGCCTACAGATTCCTGACAATGGGGCCAGAGAGGAGTCAGTAGGAAAATGCTGGAAGATCAGTTTAAAAAGCTCAAAGAAAAGAGGCTGGCTTGGTGGCACAGCAGTTGAGTTCCTGCACTCCAATTTGGCGGCCCAGGGTTCGCCAGTTTGGATTCTGGGTATGGACCTACAAACTTTGTCAAGCCATGCTGTAGCAGGCGTCCCACATATAAAGTAGAGGAAGATGGGCAGGGATGTTAGCTCAGGCCCAGTCTTCCTCAGTGTAAAGAGGAGGAATGGCATGGATATTAGCTCAGGGCTAATCTTCCTCAAAAAAAAAAAGTTCAAAGAAAGATTTACAGCTCATTCTTAAAACCACACAAGCTCAATCTACAGGTTGGAAGGAGGCTGCTTGAGCAGCTGACCATTTTCTGTGGTCCTCATTTAAGCTGCTATAAAACAACCAGGCAAAACGACAGGTGCTGAATCAAGGCCAAACTTTAACTTCTAATACCACTGGATAATAAACCAAGTGTCCTTATATAAGTTGGGATTTTTAAATTTTTACGTTTTGTATGGATAGACAAGAGTACTTATGTCAGACTCCATCTGTACCTTAGATCATCTTCCTTTTCTTTATATTTTTACCTAAGTGGATTATAAACTCCTGAGTAAAGAATGTGCTCTCTCTTTTTTTTAACCTCTCTAACCAACGTATGCACACACACCCATGCACGCACACAGAGCCCCCGAAGCACAGAGCAGTTATGCACATGGGGGGAAGCTGGTGTAACTAAGACTAACACTGTTGAGCACATCATGATTACTGAGGGCCACAGTAAAAGGCTGGTCTCATTACCATGTGTCACAGCCTTCCTCCCACTGGCCATGATGCCATCACAGAGCTGAATGATTTTGGGAATTCCGATGATCTGTTTTGAATGATAGCGTTCATAAGATAGTAATACCAGAAAGAAAAAGATGTTTGGGATAATTGCCTCTGATTCCCTAGAAACAAAAAAATCCATTTAGACATTTCCTTTTAAAATTAAAATACATAATCAATATGAACAACATGAAATTACTCATGATTCAAAGTTGAAAGACACTGAGTGAGAGAAAGGGACAGAGCAAGGCAGAGAGAGTACACATTAAGCTAAAGGAGTCTGAGTGATGTAATTCAGTCCCATCAACATCATCACGCCTTCTCATCTATGAAGTGCATCTACTCTGCCCACTTGGAGAGCCTGGGCAGTTGGCAGGGCTAAGGCAGAGCTGGAGAAGGTACCCAACAGCGCTGGATGCCCACAGATACAATCTTAGTTCTCCTTCTGCCCCTTCACTCCGAAGTGAGGAAACTGACCCTCAAAGGAGAAAAAGTAACTTGCCTCCAATCAGAGTCAATGTGTGGCATAACTAGAATAAGGAACCGTCTCTACAGCCCAAGGGGCGCTCAGAACACTTTCTTTCTGCACAACATTTCCCTAACTATTCATTAAGTAGTTCAGAAACTAAAAATTTTAATTTTTAATCATTATACAGCTATAGCTGGCATAGGAGGAAGTATTAAAACCTTACTGTCTAGCAAGGAAAGCTGCAATTAATATAAGTGCATAACAATTACTTTACTTAAGATAACCATATCTAAAAAATGTTGTCTCTAAGAAGACTTAAAAAATTCGTGTTCTATCATTTGAGATTTCATTTAGCAATCTATTATCATAATTAAGTGCTTTGAAATGTGAAATGAAAAACTGACAACATATGTGATTACCAGATGCAGAACTACCACTAAACAAGTCTTGAGATACTTATTCATTAATTTTTAAAAGAAACAAAAATGCACAACATGTTAATCTGATTTCCATTACAAAATACCTAGCAAAAATGCCTAACAATCCTTTAAAGTAAATGTTCATCTAAATAATCCAAAACTACATGTAAGCTCACAACAAGGACAAGAAATCTAAAATAACAAAATGCTATTACCTGAACTGGCCCACTTCAATGTATTCAAACTGCTTCAGCACAAATCCAATAAACACCTACAAGCAGGAAAATAAAATCTTCACACCAATAATTAAAATGTGCAAACCAGGTTACTTTTCTTCCTACTCGTGTAAATTTTTAACAAGTTTCCTGATAGTAGATAAATTTGTTTGTATATAAGAACTCAAATGTACTCTACTGTCAGACTAGATAACTTCAGGACGCTTCCAGAAATCCCTTTAAACACACTGACTGAACACTGAGGAGAGACCTCTCTAGAAAAACAAATAATGAGCTCCAGGAGATAGCAGGAAGTACCCAAAAGACACATCTTGGGGATGTGTTTGTTCCAGTGCATGGCAAACCAAGCAGCACAGATTTCCTGAAGCTGATTTAGTAATAAAATGCCCAAATTAGTCTATCTTCTCCCTCCCACAGCCTGACATTCAAAGGAGCCCAACTCTGGGGGGGTGCTGAGAGGTGAGAGATGGCCTTGAGGAGCACACGCAGTGCGTCAGGACTGGATTAGAGACAGTTTTGCATTGAACTCTGTTCCAAGCAACCATTTGCTCTCTCTAGCCTGAAGCATGGCACTTCCATCTCCACTCCACTGTTTTCTCCTAGCACCTGGATACAGACAGACAACAGGTGCTCAACACAGCACATCTGAATTGAGTTCAATCATCTGCCTGTTCTAGTTTCCCATCCTTGTTCATAAAAAACTGTCACTATACTGAATTCTAAGAACTGGGGAGAAAGGCCACTGAGTGATAAAAGCAAATCAGAACAATTGTGAGAGGCTAGAGCGTCCACAGCAAGAAAAACCTAACACTGCCAAGTAAGAGGTCGCTGGGAATCGCTTCGTTGGAGTGAGGCAGAAAGTGCCAGGACCCAGAGGAAGCACGAGCTACAGATGAGCTCAACTCTCTGCAGAGACAAGCGCACAGGGAGAATGCTGAGGCCATCTATCCTCTCTCAACATTTAAGTACTGAGTGGAGAGTTTAGAAAGATAGAAGAAAGCAACAAAAATTATTCCATTTTTTAGAAGGCTCTACATAGAATGATTAAGCAAAGAATTTGATAAAAGTCAAGTCCACCTGACAATTCTATGCTAGAGTGGGGAGCTGTTTGTTTTCTTTGTCTACTAAAGACAGCCCCCAAAGAGACCTGTCTATAAGTACCAAATGAGAACATCAGTTTCTACCTGTGATGAGTCAGAACTGGGAAACTGTGAGCAAAGGGTGGAATGCAGTCTTTGATGTGTTCTCGAATCAATGGCTCTGGCTTCCCCTTGGAGCTGAGGCTCCTTTCCGGGAAGCCCTGGGAGCCCCCCTCATTCGTTATGCTCCTGTCATCTGCCCCATGTGCCCGCCTCCTTCTCCCGCCCACCGCTTCAGGCCAGGGCTTCTCCTCACGCAGCCTCCTGTCTCATGTCAGAGGAAGGAAAATGATGTCCCAAATCATCCCCCAATGAGTGTCTTCCCCAAAGAAGGAAAAGGACCTTTTGGACAATTTTCTTCTGATAACTGAAGGAAAAGAAGTATGAGTGAAAACGTCAGGCCAAGGCAAAGCCCCCCTTCAAGCCGTCTTTCATCAGAAGTTAACTCCCTTAAAACCACTTGTGGGGAAATCAGCATCTTAAACATGTTTTCTTGTTTCTCTTGGGGAAAGAGACCCTTTACGGTGAGTGACAGTACTGACAGTATCTACAGACATAGTTATGTCTAGAAGGAAATGGAGCAGTGTAGTATTTCTATCTCAAAAAATGTCCTACCTCACATAGGAAAGTAGCCCAAGATCACAGTCCAAAAACGACAGTCACGTTTTGATGACCTAAGGGCAACTGTATCTGTAGTGAATTTAGCTGGCTTTAAGACAATTTGCATCACAAAGTTGTACAACTTGCCAGAGTCACAACCTCCTGAGGAGCAGCCCCATGAGGAAGACGGGCAGCTGAGAGTCCCACCTGGTGAAAGTGAGTGCAAATAACGTGTGCTAGGTCAGACAATTACCCATGTGGGAATCCAGGAGCACGGGTATCAGTTACTGTCCCATCAGATCACATTCCTATTTAAAGAGGTGAGCTAACTTTAGACTGCTTGAAACAGAAAACATAATTGGTAATCTGTTTAAAATAAGTCTCTGCATTTTGCAAAAATGTCCTCCAAAACAATAAATCTTAATTATGTCTTACGATTTAAACTAAAATTTATCATGGAGTGGGGGGCGCAGGGGGAGGGCTGAGTGAATGGGAGAAACTTTTGGCAAATTTGTAAAGGCTAACCCTAAAACAGCCTAATACAGACTGGAGAGAGCTCGGGGCAAGGATGCCAACACTTGCCGAGGCCTATATGTGCCAGACATTCTGCATCAACTAGTGCATGAAACAGACAAGAGGCAGCAATGGTGGGGAAAAAACAAACTGCACATTTCTTTAAGGTAGATTTCAGTGTCTTTTTAAGATAATTTTCATTAAATGATGAACAGGTAAGGTAGATGAAAGATAAAAGTGACAAACCTGATCTGAATCCAGAAGACAGTAATTAACCCGTAACTGAACCAGCTGTGCCAGTAAATCCAAAACCTGCTTCTGTAACTGTACAGATGTTGTTGTAGTGTACTGTTTTAAAGCTTTTATAACAAGAGGCTCAAATAAACGAATGTGATTATGAATAGCATTCTACGAAAAAGAAAGAAAGAGAGAATCCATGAGTCTTCAACTAAAAGCTTCAAGTAACCAACCTGGAAAGTCTCAAGCTCAATTTTCCATTGAGCATTAACGCAGCCACGCATTCACCTGCCGGCTCCTATTTACCTTATCTGCACGGTTCTTTGTGACGCTCGTGAGGTTTGTCTTCAGTTGGGTAGACACTTTCTGGAGTACATCAAACCACCTGCCGGATACAAAAACAGGCGAGCAAAGAATACCCTTAAATACTCTCCTGTGTACTCAGCTATACTCCAGGTCGAACTAATGCATATTCACGGAATCAGAACACTTCAAAGTCAGAAAGAACTTTCTCGGCCACTCCATGTAGAGGCATCGTGCTCTTCTTTTAATGAAGAGAATTAGACTAAACTGAGAGTTTACAGTTGACTGACAGCCATCAAATCTTGTCAGCTGGGGCAGGCCACTCAAGACAGAGCTTTCCTCTGCTACAGGAAACTCACTACTCAGCCTAGTCTGTAGTGGGGCTAGAAAGGTGACAGTCATTGGACAGATCCAGTGATTTAAAAGACATTGCTTGATTTTCTTGGAAAAAAGTATCTTTAAATATTTGTATCAATTATACCCTTTTCTTTTTAAGAAATACATACAAAATTAAACAGTAATACACACACTCACATTTGCTTGTTTTTTTATTTAAACTCGCATTACTAAACAAAGTATTTAAAGAGCCTCCTTGTTCCTGAGACTTGGATATATAGTTAGTGCGTCACCAACATAAAGCCCGGAATACAGGCCTTTTCCTTGGTTCCTGACTCCAGCATTTTAACTGTACCTGTTTTATCACTACATCTATCAAAGGAAAAACAAGGAATTCTACTGAAACCATACAGAGTAGTACTTCAAACATCTGCTAATAATTATGGTAATTTAAGAGACAACTACTGTATTCCAGGCATCAAAAACACGACCATAAGCTTACATGAAAAGAGACTTTCAGCCATAAAGTTACAAAACACAAAGTAATATTATCCAAGACTCTTCTATGCCCTTCGAATCCCTTTACACACTAGCACCACTGTGCCATGTGGAAGCTGGTCTGTCACCTTAGTTAGAGACCCAAAACGTGCCACCTGCACATAGCACTTCACTGTAAAGGAAAATGTTGTTTATGAGCACTGGGAAATAATGATGTGCTTTAAATACATGAGGACATTACATATCGCCGTTTTGGTTTGTGGACATATTTTGACAGTGAGAGTTGGCTGTTTCACAGGGAGCCTGCTCGGTATTCCTCTTCCTCCAGCTCAGCCCCTCTGAGATGGTATAATCTCTCAAATCCCATCTCACTCACTGGACCAGACATTTCTTTGAAGGCAGGGCCATGCCTTCAGCATCTTTGCAGCAACCATATTTTCTAGAATTCTTTGAACATAGTAGACTATTAGAAGATGTTGGCTAATTTATTTTTATGTTTTATAAATTATTCACTGCTTGCTCCTTCATGTTTCTACCAAAGATGTTCCTGATACTACTGCCACAGCCAGGACAGGCGCACTGTTACCCTGAGGTGTCGTGATCCTGCTCCGCCTGCACCATGTTCCTCAGGCTGGCGTCGGCTAAGGCCTGGGTGAAGTGGGTGTATGGAGCCATGAAGCAGTAGTGGTACAAGCCTGGCCTCACGCTGGAAGAGCCAAGGCGCTGTGCTCGGCCTTGAGACTTGCTGGGGTTGGAAGACAAGCCATCAAACTGGGAGGCTAAGTTTGTCCCAAAGAGAGTCTTCAACAACTAGAGTGAAAGAAGTGAAGCCATCAACATTTGACTTAACGCAGCATGAGCAACACTTAAGAATTTCCCACACAAATATCAAATCTATCCATAAATAACTGGATATATTAGTAAAAATTCAGATTGTGAAATTCTGGTTGAGAATCACTATTAATACCTTATGAGACTGCTGTTATGAAGTTCTGTTTATACCTTAAATAAGAACCCTTGCAGTTTCAGGTCTCTCTGTGATTTTAAATGAGACTCAGTACTCTAAACAAAAACCTGGAGGGACACTAAGAGAACAGTTAAGTAGAGACTCCAACAGACCTTCTAATAGCCTCTGCCCTCCACGGTAATGAGGGCTCCTCCTGGACAGTGAGGGAAGAAGATCTCTTTGGCCCAATAATGGAGTGAGCAAAGGATTGACAAGTGGCTCTTGTCAAGTGGCCAGACACACCACCAGCACTACCTTCTAAATGACAAGCAGCTTTATATCATCATGCCTGGAGTGAAGGACTTAAAAGAAAAAGACAGGAAACTACTTTCTTACCTGTTGAACACAAACAGTTGCCATCATTGGTTCTCGACTGAAGCAGGATTTCAGATATCCCAGAATCTCTTCAACACACTGGGAAACAGTAAGTAGTAAGACATTAAAGCAAGTGACTCACAGATGACCTGCTATTGTTGTGAATCCCAGACAGAAATCATAGACACGAGATAGCTTCCATTTAAATTGTGTACATTAGTAAACATCAGAGGAAAATCAGAGGAAGGTTTTCAATTTATTGTGAACAGAGAAAGTCAATAAAAAGTATTAAAACCTAACCAGCTATATTTCAACCATTCTTTCATACATTTATATATTAATTCATTCCTTTGTTCATCTGTTCAGTAACCATTCATCAAGCGTCCACTGCCCACTCTGCATCCAGCCCTGTTCTCAGTGCAGGAACTCAGCATACAAAGGAGTTGAAAGCCCTGCATTTTGGAGCCCCTACAAATGTTCGGCTGAATGTAATACTAATACACTATGTGTGATTTACTAAAAAAAGTCCTAGAAGCATCTTACAGAAATCTGCAAAAATGACCAAAATGACTGCCCTCACATGACTATTCTCACAAACGACTTTTACCGGCTTCAAAGATGAGATCTAAAGCATCTCATGGGCTCTTTAGAAACCAAGGAGGATGAAGAAATGAACTCCCAGAATGCCACCAGTCCAGGCACTGCATCAATGGCACACGTTCTCATTATCTCCCTGGTCGCCAGCTACTGCTTCTATCAGCTTGGCTAAAAATCACACCAATTAGACTGAAAATGTCTCTCACTTCATTTGTTTGATATAATTTCCTATACCAAAAAGCAACAGACTTGATGGTTTCAAACACTCAAGGATCATATTTTTTAAATAACTCATTTACTCTAAAAATAGAGTCTAAATGTTCAAGGTTGTACGTTGCAGGGTTGAATTTGTCACATGTCACTTTTTGTTTTCAATAGCTCATAGCAGATAATCTAATAAATGCTAACTGAAAGAATTAAACTAGAGCCTCTCAAATCTTAATTTGTCTAACAAAGGACCTTATCTCTAAACAAACATGTATGCAATGCATGGTATGTACCAGAAACTGCAACAGGCACTGAAAATAGCTGAGAAAGGCTGTTAGTGGTCTTCTGAGAACATCCAGAGTAACAGGGAAACATGTCCCTGGCACAAATGTTAATCTATATTGTGGAGAGACTTTCACTCCTGGCCAAAGCAGGGGAAGAGGGACTAGATTTACTCTCCACCCAAACAACCAAAAAACCCAGATACAATATATGAAACCACGGTTCCAGGACATGGAACATCAGCCACTGAAAAACAGTGATCCTGAGAGACAGGAAACAAATGAGGTGAACCCTGTGACTGCCCCAGCTCACTGTCCTAAGAGTTTCCAGGTCATGGCACAAGGAAGAAGGACAGAGCAGAGCCCAGGGGACACCCTGAGTTGAGGAGGGGTGGGGAGCCCAGGGAAACTGAGACATTGAAGGTTCACAGGACAGAGTACCAGAGAAGAGAGAACTGTGCAGAGAAAACCCTGGCGATCTGGGGAGGCACCCTCAAGTATTCAGCAGGGAAATGATCAACGTGAGTGTGTGAGGAAACTACCTACAGCCAGGGAAAACTCAACAAAGCAGATTGCAGGCAGCAGTGGTCGTGCTCGCAGAGGGCTGGAACAGTTACTGTTCTCACTAGCCAGACTGGGTAGAGTACCCAGGAAGCTCTTGCCTCAGTGGCGGGAATAATTAGGCCTAGACTAAGCACTGCTCCAACCCATCTAACACCATAGAAGCGAGACTCAAGAATAAACTGTTTTGACATAACTTAACTGTATCTCAGAATAAAGCTCAAGAAGATTTACAGGAATACAAAAATGCCTAGCACCCAAGAAAGCAAAATTCACAATGACTAACATCTGATCAAAGATTGCCAGGCATGCAAACAGGTAGGAAATACATGATCCACAATGAGGACTATAATCAATCAATCAAAAACCACCTAGAATGACAAGATTTCAGAATTAGCAGAGGACATTAAAGTTATTACAACTATATTCTATGTGCTCAAAAAAGTTAGAGTTACAGGAGATAAAGCAGTCAAATCAGACTTACAGAGATGAAAACTAAAATGCTGTTGATGAAATAAACACTGGATGGGATTAACATCAGATTAGACACTGCAGAAAAGATCAGAGAACTTGAAGACACAGCAATGCAAACTATACAGAAGTAAACACAGAGATAAAACAATCAAAAAATTGAAAAGAGCATGAGTGAGCTATAGGACAACTTTAAGTAACCAAATATGCAGGTAATTAGAGTCCCCTTAGAAGAGAAGAAAAAGGATTGGGCAGGGGCAGAAAAAATATTTGAAGAGATAATGGCCAAAAATTTCCCAAACTTCAAAAAAACTATAAAACCATAGATCTAAGAAGTTCAACAGGGGCCGGCCCCATGGCCAAGTGGTTAAATTTGTGCACTCTGCTTTGGCGGCCCAGGGTTTCGCTGGTTCGAATCCTGGGTGCAGACATGGCACCACTCATCAAGCCATGCTGAGGTGGCATCCCACATGCCACAACAGAAGGACCCACAACTAAAAATACACAACTATGTTCTGGGGGGCTTTGGGGAGAAAAAGGGAAAATAAAATCTTAAAAAAAAAAGAAGTTCAACAAATCCAGGTACAAGAAACATAAGGAAAGGTACATCAAAATCAAATCACTCAAAACCAGTACAATCTTGAAAGAAGCCAGAGGAAAAATATGATACGGAAGCAATCAGGAGTTACATGAAAAAACATATACGAAATAATACCCAAAAAGTACTTCTACATAATAAATTTCAATTACGTAAAAATTGAGTATGGAATAAACAAGCTCTGGAAGAGAAGAAAAATAAGACATTATCTGTCAAGGACGTGCAATTATGATTATTTTTCATTCCCAAAGTTGCTATTTAGAAAAAAAAAACTACTCTACTTTTTATTCTAACATCTCTTTGCCTTTATCTGCAATAACCAGTTAGGCTCACAGAAATCTGAGGAAAAGCTGCTCCCACATTTTGCCAAGTCGCACTCACGTCTTCCAAGCTCTAAGTGTGGCTTTACCCTTGGTGCTGAAGCCAGCATGTGTTCAGAATATTCACGGCAGCAAAGCTGCTTCTTGAGGAACATGGAGGGCCCCCTGGCTCAACCACAGCAAAATCACGAACAGCAGTTTGTGGATCTAAAACCTGATCTGGCAACCAGAGCATGGGGACACCTTTGCACCCAGCCCAGCAGTGCCAAGCGGCAGAAGGGATCTCAAACCTCGCCATGCACTGTGAACAGCTAAGGAGACTCCTCACAAATAGCAAGGGGCCAAGTACAAAGAAGGACCTGTGACAGCTTCTACCCCACAGACCTTCATGCAAAAGACTAGGAATGAAGATTCAGGAGTTAAGCAGGAGAGGTTTCCAAAGTACAAACAAAGGGATCTACAGGAAAGTCAAAACTGGAGCTAAAACAGGCCTTTGTCATGACACAGCAAAACAGATGAACTCAGAAAAACAGGAAAGGAGAAGTGAGCAAAACCACCTTTATATACAAAGACACAGGTAAGAGGATCAGATGCAGCATTATCTGGTTACTCTTGTCCCAATATAAGGATTTTCAGAGATGAAGTTACTATATACACCATTAAAAAAGAGAAACATGACCATATCCCTCATTTCAGGAATAGGAAGACATCAATCTTCATTAGATTATGAACTGTTATTTACTTTCATATATTTGAATAAATGGAGAATTTGATAAATTTACTGACTGTAACTAAAAAACAACTATTTCTACGTATGTGTGATAGTCATAATAAAAAGATAAAAAAAGAGAAACCCAATACCAAAAAATCAAAGCATACAAAAACAAATTATAAAGTCACCTTAACTCCAAGAAAAAGGAAAATTTTATTATTTTAAAAATCTCATTTAGATGGCTTTTATTTCAGTATAGCTAACATCTGAATTTAAAACGTGTTATACTTTCTATTTGGCTAAAATGTGTTATACATACAGACCACAGGCTACTAAAGACCTCTTAGCAAGAGCAGTGATTTAGAAGCAAAAGTGGTAGATCTGAAAAGCTGTGAGATTTAAATCCCAGCTCTGCCACTAACTTATCTGGCCCTGAGAAAGTCACATCTTTCAGCTTCAATTCACGGAGTGAAATGGGCTAACAACAGCTCCCTTACAGCATGGCTGCAGGATAAATGAGATACAGTATACGAAAAGTGCCTCATAAACTGACTTTTAACAAGAACACCTACTATTCATTCAACAAATGTGCCCTGAATGCCTACTATCTCCCAGCCACTACTGTAGGCACAGAAAAGACAAAGAAGTAAAATGAATAAAGATTATGTTTGATGATGCCACAGTCAGAGAGAGAAATAAACAGGGAGAGGGAATGTAGTGTATGGAAAGACGCAATCTTAGAATGGCCAGGCAGGTCTCACCGAGAAACCTTGGACAAGTTTCACTCAGAGGGGACAATAATTGAGTATAAGTGGAGTAGACTACTATATGGCCATTAAAAACAATAAGTATGTGCACTAAACTGACACACGCAATAAAAGCACAAGGAATAGCCGAGAGAAAAAATATAAAATAATGTGTATAATGATTAAAAATAGGTAAGCTTTTGTGCATATCAAGATAAGATAAAGATTTAGAGAAATGAAAACAAACGAACTTCATCAGACATAATATATTCCACTTAAAAGAGACACACGTTTAAAGGGGAGGCTATCTGTAACTCACTTTGAAATTCATGAGAAAATAAGATATCCTGGTAGCTGGATATACACACAATAAAGCAAATCTAGCGAAACCTTAACTGCAGAATCTGGGTCATGGACATACCATATGGTGTTCACCACAAAATTCTTTTAACTCTATGAGTGCTTTGAATATTTCCTTACAAAATGGGAGTGGGGGAGGGAGACTACTGAACTTGGAACCAATGAATATGAGCGTCAACCTCAGCTCTGTTGCTTCCTAAGGCATCGAAGGAACAAGTCATATACCCTCACTAAGTCTGTTTTTGCTCTTTCTACTTGCAAATGTCAAATAAGAAAATAAAGGGCTCCATCAGCACAGTTTTAAATCCACCAATTTTCTAGAATAAACTGGGTCTAAGGTAATAAACAGCAAAGAACTGAAAATAGGACACAAATAGAATTCCCTCCCCAACTTGAGGCTAAGACAAGAATCAGATTCAGGTGCCATGATGTAAGCAGTGAAGGGGTCGAGGAAGCTTCTCCCCAAGCTGTTACCTGGGCAACGGCGTTCCATCCCCAGAGACACTTGGCTCAAGGAGAAGAAATGAAACACAAACCTTCCCAATGTCCTGCAGTGTTGCCAATTCTAGAATCTGAGAGAGAACGTCCAAGGCAGAGCGCAGAAATCCCCCAAACTTTTCAGTGCTGTTCTGAAGATCCAAGGTGACCTTGGGAAAGTGGAGGGAGAGAACACAATTACCGGCACTGTGGAACACTGGTTATTTAAAACTAAGACACACGCTATCTGCTGTGGCGAGACACGTTCCATTATGCAGCCCTACACGCTCACCATCTGGAGTGTTTCTGTTTGTTTATTTGTTTGCTTTTAGCACTGGGAAAATGACTTGGAAAGGAAATTACTCTTCCAGATAGCTATACAAAAACCGTTAGGGGCCAGCCCCATGGCAGAGTGGTTAAGTCCACGTGCTCCACTTCGGTGACCCAGGGTTTCACGGGTTCGGATCCTGGGCACAGACCTAGCACCACTCATCAAGCCATGCTGAGGCAGCATCCCACACAGAACAACCAGAAGGACCTACAACTAGAATATACAGCTATGTGCTGGGGGTCTTTGGGGAGAAGGAAAAAAACCTGTTAGCTTTCAAAGGCATCTTCCAACTTATACTGACACTACTGAAAGAAATAATTCCTAACCTTCTATCACAATGAGAAAAAAAATTTTAATGTCCATCATAACTAGTATCTGATAAGCAGCATATGAAAAAATACAAAATACACATCCTACTCCATATATATTAGGATCCCTGAGGAAAACTGTTATCCATTTCAGACAGTGCCTTTCAGTCTGGCTACAGTAGAACATTAAATTAGCCTTATGAAGTATTAAGATTCTAAAGGATTCAACTTAAATTAAATTATGCAGCAAATCCTCAATTAACAGACCAAGAGAATGGATCAGTTCCAAAGATATAATATGTAAGAACAAGGGTGGGGGGGAGAGATTGACTATGAAAATATAAACTGACAAAAACCCTGTAAAAACACTACAATACATAGAAAGGAATTTGCTCAGTGAAATAAAATCCAACCACCCATGAGGAAAGAGAAAACACTTTCTGGGAAAGGGAGAGGAAAGTAGGCAAGAGACAGACACAGAAAATGAAAACGTAAGTGACCTAATAAATGCTGTGACCACCCTACATCAACCTGTGACCACTCTATGTCAAGCTGAAGGTGTTCTCAATAGGCCAAGGAAGGAAAAAAAAATCCAGGAGTGAGACCACGAAAGACCCAGGGATGGGTGATTCCATGATAGCATGTCCTGGGGAAACAGGAGAGAAGGGGTTCACCTCCAGCAGGCACTGCTATCCTCTTCAGCCCAGACAACAGGAAAGGAATGTCGGTGGGGAGGAGGTCAAGGGAGAGTGTGCATGGGGAAGGCCTTTCTTGAATAACCAAGAGAGGTCATGAGGTGAGAATTAAGATCAAAGGGCTCTAAGGAGAGTGAAGAAGGATTTGGAGACCAAAGAAATAAACCAGGGAGAGCAAAGGGCTGACAGGGGAGCCCGAGGGCCAAGCAAACAATGGGGAGCAGCCATGCTCGGGGGCTCAGCAGAGGCTGAACAAAGGAAATGGGGAGGTTACTCCAAACACAGATAAACTGAGCTAACCAGGGCTCAGGAGGCAGGAATCTGAGATACCAGGGAGGCCAAAATCAAAGGGGTACACCTGGGAGTCCAGGACATTCAGGAAGGAAAATGATAAGGAGGGAGCAAATGCTGAGAGCCTTGGGAGGGGCCCCTGACTGAGGACAAGATGGGTGAAAAGAAGTGGACAGGAAAGACCTTTTCTGTGTGGGATTTTAAATGTACCCTCCTCTACTTTGGGGCTGACGTGAGAAACATCCAGCTAAACAGATCCTCCAAATCTTCCATAAAATGTTGTTGAATAGCAAAATTGTTAATATCCTTCAGAAAAGAAGCCTTAAATAAAGTTTATAAATGGTTTTCCAAAAAATTGAGAAGTATCTATTAGTAACAAAAAAAAGATGACTACCTGGGCACATATTTATCAAGAAATGTGCAAGATCTATGCAAAATAATCTTTAAAAATTCTTTAAATTTCACGTGTATCTGAGGCACATAGTTTTTTCAATAAACAAAAAAGCATCCCACACTCTGGACAGGTGCACTTAACACCTATAGGTTTCCCTAAACTAATCTACAAATTTAACATAATCCCAGTGGAAATACTCCCAGGATTCTTTGGAATTAAGATTAGCTTATTCTCGTGTTCACATGCAAAAGTAAACAAATAAGAATACCCAGGAAAATTCTAAAGAAGAATAGGGGAATTGATCTCCCCAAAAACATATTATGAAGCTACAATAATCAGAAAGTATGTTTCTAATAGATGAACAGATTGATGTAACAAAACAGTAAATGAAACTACAGAACCAGGAGAATTTAGCATTTAATAAAGGCAGTACTTTAAACCAATTGGTTCAGAAAAAATGGATTATTCGGGAAATAGTGTCGGGGACAACTTGTTAGGCAGCTGGAAAAAAATTAAGTTAGATCCATACTTCATATCTAACATAAATTACAGACAGAAAATTTCAAACTTAAAAAAACGAATGAAAGAAAAAAAGGAAAAGCCCTAAAAGAAACCTTGGCGGGGGGGCCAGCCTGGTGGCATAGCGGTTAAGTTTGCACACTCTGCTTCAGTGGCCTGGGTTCATGGGTTTGGATCCTGGGCACAGACCTACATACCACTCATCAAGCCACGCTGTGGTGGCATCCCACATACAAAATAGAGGAAGATTGGCACAGATATTAGCTAAGCAACAATCTTCCTCAAGCACAAAAGAGGATGACTACAACAGATACTAGCTCAGGGCCAATCTTCCTCATCAAAAAAAAAAAAGGAAGAAGAAGAAACAACCACGGAAGATTTTTCCTTAATAATCTCAGAAAGCGAAAGCCCTAAGTGTGAAACATACCTGTGCAGAGAAGCAGCAACATAACAGACTGCTATCCTTCCAGAAACCTGCTTGCAAGGCTGGTCCTGGGAGTGGCTGGGAACCTGGCCAGTACACCATTCTTACACTGATAGCACACTTGCCTAACTGGAGAGGGTGGCTTGCTGGGCTTGTGTTACTTGAAAGGACAACACGTCTTAAGCTGAACACCTGCTTTCCTCTGCGAGTCTGGCAGTTTGGTCTGTTAGGCAGGAGAGCCTCCATGGTCAGCAGGCTGCTGCATTTTCGTTGCTGAGGGTACTCCGCGCAGCCCTCAGGGAGGGAGAGCACACAGAAAGCCTGGGCATGGATCCCTCTGATTCACCTGTGTTACTGTCCCTTATCGTCTGGCTGTGAGTCCTTACCACACTGCTGTAAAAAAATCCTAGCTGTGGGTACGATTATATGCTGAGTCACATGAGTCCTTCCAGTAATCTCTGAATGTGGGGGTATTCCTGGGAAACTCAGATGCAGCACCCATAACCCATAAAGAGACCATTTCTGCAACGAAAATCCTAAATTTTCTCTGATAGAAGCTACCACAAACAAAGCTGAAAGACAAATATGAAAAACTAATTCTAACTCACAACCCAAAGGCCTAACTGACTTATTTATAAGTATGGCTATGTACGTATACAAGCTACAAATCTTACATCAACAATCCATTAGAAAAACATCAACAGTCTATTAGAAATTTGTGTATCTGCATATTTTTACAAAAGAAGCAGTACCTTGTAGTTAGCATGAGTAGCTTTCAGGACATCATGCAATTTGAGGTATGAAGGAAGATGATAGAAACTTCCCAGTGATGAGGATTTATTTGCTGGAACAGGCCCTGAGGTATCAGATTGTCGAGAAGCTTTAAAAACACACACACAAAATAAACTTTTAGATCAAAAGAAAACACGTGACGTTTAAGAGATTACTGGCAATGATGAGTTTAAAGTATCCTAGTAGAATAAAGTCCAAATTTTTCCTCTTTTTGATCAGTTAGAAGTAACAAGAAATTGACTAATAAACATAAGTAGAATCTGAGTACCTCCCCAAAAACAATAAAAGAAGAAGAAAAGCAGCGTGATGCTATTACTTGTTTTGCTCTGGTTGCCTGTTTGCAAATAAGAGGAACAACTAATTCCATGACCTGTAGCCAATCACACAACCTCTCAGGGGCCCAACGCTCCCAGTGCCACGGGGGAGCCCAGCCAACTTAGGTCATGGGCCCTTTAAGCAATCAAACGGATGACATGTGAACATGCTCTGAAAACTGTGAAGGGCACACACATTATCATTAAACTGATATTAAATATTACAATGCCAAGCACTACATAAAACTATTCTACTCTAATTTTAAAGACTTTTGAACTGGATTCCTTAGTTTATCAGAAAGACGATCAGTCACATACTGATGATAAAATTTCTGAAGGTTTTAAGCTTGTAAATCTTCCTGCAGTACTACAGCCAATCATTAGAAAACAGCATCTTTTAAAAAGCCTTAACATAAATGCTTTATAAGCAAAATATATGGGAGAGTCATGACCAGCCCCCAGGCACTGTGGGATGGCGCACAAACGGGTTATGGGGGAGCACAAGCACAGACGGGCAGGCGTCTGGGATATGAGAGGCAGCCAGTCACCTCCTGCTTTGCCTGGGCCTCCCGGTGCCCACCAAGAGCAGCACAGACTGCATGAACTGTGGAGTCACTCTATAACTCTGGCCCCCTCTGTTCTGAGACTTGCACAGGGGTAGAAGCCCCTCCAAGCATGTGTGAATTTTTCAGGTTCCTCTCACTCAGATGATTTTTATCCCCACTTTACATCTCGTTTAGCACTTCCAAATGTAAATTTTCCATTTCCTACTTCAGAATTTTTCACATATAAGAGACCAACTATTTCACCCCACTACCTCTATTCCTAGCCATTCCTACCACCTTCCCTTACTTAAAATCAGGAATCCTTTCCATCCCTCTTCTCAATGAGAAGAGAAGGGAGGAAGCACAAGGGAATAAGACAGCAGGCCAGGCCCCTTGCTATGGGCCAGATGCCTGGAGACTATTGAGTCTGCATATTAGCAAGTGTCATTTAGAGATGCGTAAGACCAAAATGTGGTCTGTATACAATTAGTAATTAATATTTAATATCTGAAATCACAACGGGGAAACCATTTCTCTGGCTTCATTGCTGCGTATTTTATTTCCCAAAAATATCCACTTATTATGTTAACCTAATATCAATGAAGCTTAAGTCCTAAATTTCTACAATATAGATGGTGTCCCCAAATCTCCTCCGTGTCCCCCTCCCCAGCCATCGCTTCACACCTGGACTGGCTTCATTGCCTTTCTTGGGACTCAATGGTACAGAAGCCTGCTCTCCCGGTTCTTTTTCCTTTCCCTTTCGTCGGATTGGACTTAGAGAAGGGGGGTTTGTTAGAGATGGCAAGGCTGCCTAAAATAGAAAACAAGAAACTGTGAAGGAAGTATAACCAATTCAGAAACTGAAAACTATAATTTATGGTTTTACCATTTATTGAAAACAACCAAGCCATGCAACTCATTATTTTCTCTGAAGCCACATTTACAGAGCTCAGATACTGTACATATATCATCTACTTTAACCCACACAACAATAATACATAGTAGGTATTGACCGAGAACTTCGTAACAGGTGCACTGTGAACAAATAGGGATGAAAGGAGCCCTCAGGGAGTCAGGCGGGGCCTGAGGCCACTGGAGCCCCCAGTCACATCAGCTCCAACAGCAAGCAACCAAGGCATTCTATGGGAGCCATGACATGAAAAAGGGTTTGAAGCAATGTTTTAAACTCCATTTTCCAAATGAGGAAACAAGCTCAGAGATGAAGTGACTTATTCAAGGTCACGGCAAATAAGTAGCAGAGCTAGGAGTCAACAAACCCTGCCTATTCAAGAAGCCCACACTCTCTCCAATACTCGGGACAGAATACAGAATGCACAGGCTTCCATGCTATAGAAGGCAGCTGGCATGGGGGCACAGCGGAGAGGCTGACAGACATGTGGACTTCAGACCCTAGCTCTGCTACTCACTCACTCCTCAATCTTAGAGAAGTCACCACACATCTCGGAGCCTTGTCTGGAAAATGGATGTAATGAGATAAATGGCTGCACTCAGGAGAATGGAATGGAAAGCAGCAGGGAAGGACTACACAGAGACCAGGAAAGGAGTTGCTGCACCAAGAAAACATGCTATGGGAAAGGCGCCAGTCACGAGACACCGATCGTATGGTTCTATTTACATGAAACGCCAGAATAGGCAGATCTATAGACACAGAAAGTAGGCTAGCAGTTGCCTAAAGCTGGGGGTGATAGCTAAAGGGTACAGCGTTCCTTTTCCAGTTCACAATTGACTGTGGTAATGGCCAAACAACTCTGGGCATACAAAAACAAACTGAATCATACACTTTAAATGGGTGAATTGTATGGTAAGTGAATTATGCCATAATTGTATGACAATGCTGCTTGAAAAAAAAAGAAAAGACACTGCTACAGTACTCTAAAAGAGATACTCCATCAGTTTGGACCAGAACAGTGGCAGTGAACACAGAGAAAAGTATGTGTATGTATAAGTATGTGTACCTGTATGTGTATGTATGCATCTGTACGTGTATGTGTGCACATATATATGTGTGTATGTGTGTATATGTACATGAACATGTTTATGTGCATAAAAGTATATGGGTTTTTTGCAAGATACTGAGTAGGAAAAACAAAGGACTTGGTGAGAGAAAATGAACAATTGGAATAACTCCTATTTTCCTAGTTTGACAGAACACAAAGTGAGAGAAACAGAAGTAAGCACAATCTGGGGAGAAGGCTGAGAAGTGGAGTTTTAGCACGTGCCTGCAATATCTATGAATCATCCGGGCAGAAGTTTCATGTATAGCTGGCCACACTGGCCTGGCACTCCAAAGACAGGTATAGAGTCTCTGATGTTTAGTCACTGAAGACATGAAAGCAGACCCAACCTCCTTGAGTTGCCCTGTCCCATACTGGAGCCACAATCTACACATGGCTATTGAAATTTAAATTTAATGACAACTAAACAAAATTAGAAGTTCAGTTCCTCAGTCTTGCTGGCCACATTTCCAGTGCTTAGTAGCCACATGCTGTTAGTGGCTACTGTCCTGGCTTTCCACCATTACAGAAAGTTGTACTGGATGGCAGTGGCCCAGCAAGTATACAGACAGAGGCTGACCTAGGACAGGCCTGGAAAGCAATAATGGTGCGCAGAAAGTCTGAACCAGGAAAGTGCCTGGGAAAAAGAAGCGGGGTCAGAGAGAAACAAAAGACAATCTGGAAGCCAACCAGAGCGAAGATGTCAGGACAGAGTGGCCGTAGTGAGTGTGCAGAGGGGAAGTGAGATAGGACCTGAGACATCCCTGTGAGATTCAAAGACTGATCTCAGCAGGAAGAGCTGCTATGGAAAGTGGTGGCAGAAATCAGATTGGCAGGGGTTAAAGAAGTGACGGCTGGAGCAGTGGACAGAGAAGAGAGCAAAGAGGCCTTACAAAAGAAGGCCAGCATCTGAGTGGTGGGAAGCACCAAGGTGCTGAGCAGGGAGACAGAACTCTTCGGAGAAATCTGTCACAAGGGGAGACCGGTTGGCAGCTAAAGGAAAGTCTGAAGTTAGAGGAGAGTCTTTCTAGATGGCAGAGACCTGAGATGGAAGACACAGAAAAGAGAAAGAACAAGCAAATAAAAGTGACCTGATTGATCTTAAACGCATCTTGTGAGTAGTTTAGCATTGGCTTTGAAGTTGATTTCACTGAACTGTACTTCACAGAAAAGCAAAACTGTCTGTCAAGATTTCAGGAGCCAGCAAACGAGCTACTAAACCAGCAACTTCAATTCTGAGCTTTCCTGGCTAATCCTGACAGCCTAAAAGGAAAGCTAGCTTTTTTCCCTCCCAGAGGTAACAGTAATTAAAGATGATACCAAAAGGGCTACAAACTGGATGAGTAAATTTTGGTGTTAAACTTAGCATCATAATATGACCAATTTTGTTCATTTTAAGCAAAAGAGAATAAGGCAGGGACAGAAGGTAAACAAAGGCATGTTTGGAACCTATGGAGTCATCTGGATTACATTAAAACACCTGTCCAAGTAACAAGTTACCTTTATTGCTGGTCCAGGAGCCACATCATCCAAGACATGTGCACAGATATTAATCACCTTCAGCAGGTGGGAGAAGAGCTGCTCAACCATGGGCACTAGGGTCCGGTCACCCAGAGCTGGCCAGATCTCTTCCTGTTTGGTGGCTGCTGGGTTGGCCTCTTCTTCAGAGGTCCATGAACTTCTTAGAGATTTGGGGGCACTGGCTGTGACAAAGACACATGCATTATCTCCCCACCTCCACAGTGTGGGGAAAAGAAATTGCTTAGAGAATGTAAGTCATTCAGACCCATGTACATTTAGAGTCTGCAGGATATCTCTACCTGAGGGTCAACTGATACCTCAAATTCAACAGGAAATTGACATTTCCCCCCCCAAATAGTGTGCCCAATTTCCATGAATGTCACCACCATACACCCACCCAGGATGTGACAGGCATCCTAGGCCTCTTCTTGAACTCTACAACCAAAGTTTGATTGGTGATCAAGGCCTGATTCTGCCTCCTTCACTCTATTTCAAGTCTCATCCCCCAAAATTTCATAGACATTATCTTGTTCGGACTCTACGTCTTGCCTTAACTACAATTAACCTCCTGAGATTCCCTACCTTCTCCTCCAACCCACTTTCAAGTCAGCTGAGGTCTTTTAAAGTACTAATCTGACTGCTAGTCCTCCTTAATGGAGCTGGTAACACCCCACACCCATCAGTTTCAATGGGCCCCTCCTTCCTCACCAGTCACATTCTCCATCCTAGTCCTCACCCTCATGCGACATCCAAAATTACTTACAGTTCTCAAATGTCACACAATTTTTCATGTCTCCAAGCCTTCGCATGTGCTCCGCCCTCCAACTGGTGTGCCCTTCCCTGCCAGCTCATAAATCCTGTTTCCCATCCTAATCCCCAAAGGAGAGTGATATGGCCACTCTGTGCTGCCATTGTCCTTTAGTTTACATATGTCCCCACTAATCTACATTTGACTTGAGAACGGAGTTCACACATCATACTTTCTTATAGCCCTGGTGCCTGTGACAGTGCCTGGCTCATGGTGCCCATTAAAATTAAATTAGAAATGAGTTCACCTATAGCTAACTGAGGGGCCAGACTGAGAAAGGCACAGAACAGCTGCCTACAGTACACATTTATGCATGTTGGTAACCACAGGAATAAGCTATGGTCTCATGTTCTTCCTTCCTATGCCCATCACCCCTACCTCCAAAAGGAAATCAAAAGCTGAAGCCTTAGAATCCCTGTTCCAACTCAGCGCCAATACCTGCAAGCAAGTTTCCAGCCAAAATCAAAGCATCTTGATGGGCTGAGAGATCCAACGGGAACCACGCTGACGACAGCAGGGTAAGGATCATCGTGGCCATCCCAACAGTACAGCTCTTTCTGGCCTCATCTGAGGCACTCAGAGGGGGCACTCTGGAGGCACACATTTGCAAAGTCGAATTACAGAAAAATTTTATTTATTTATTTATTTTCTTTTTTTTTTGAGGAAGATTAGCCCTGAGCTAACTACTGCCAGTTCTCCTCTTTTTTGCTGAGGAAGCCTGGCCCTGAGCTAACATCCGTGCCCATCTTCCTCTCCTTTATATGTGGGACGCCTACCACAGCATGGTGTGCCAGGCGGTGCCATGTCTGCACCCGGGATCTGAACCGGGGAACCCTGAACCAGCGAACCCCGGGCCACCGAAAAGTGGAACATATGAACTTAACCGCTGCGCCATCGGGCCAGCCCCTAAATTTTTAATACATAGTGAATAATTTTGGAGAATAAAGCCAATCAGAAAAGTCCTCTGCCAGCATACGCAAAGTCCCTTACATGAGCCTGCAAACACACCCTCAAATCCTCCAAAATGCTCAAAAGCATGCACTTGACATCCACGAGAATTACAGCAAAGCCAGCGTCTCCCCACAGCCCTATCACTGGGTTCCCATACAACTAACAGGGCAGAAGCAAGTATTCCGTCTGGTATTTTTCCAAAAGGTCAAACTGGTAAAAGACCTAACGAGAAAGAACAAAAGGGATGCCAATAACTACGTCTGTACCACCTAATCGTAGATACTCATTTGCTGAGGAAAATACATACCCACAGTGCCACCCCAAACTCCAAACGCAAACTGGAAAGGCAGTTGAAAGAAGACACAGAGCTTCACAGCATCCAAACTAAGGAAGAGAGGAGCAGTGAAGTCACACCCACACACCAAAAAGGTTTATTAAATTGAACTTCCTTTACCTTTTATAAAAAGTACAAACAATGAAAACAAAATTGAGATCTGTGTCTAACGATAGGCTGTCTGTCCCACCACGGTACACATTCATACCTGAAAAGACGCAGCTGTACAAGTGAAATACGCGTTTTAAGGGAGAGTCAGTTATATCCCTGTGAAGACAGGCCAGCAGTGGGGGCTCCTTGTGCCCGAAACTGTAACTGTCCTGTGCCACCCTCTTGGCCTGGAGTGCCCTCCCTGCCCCTCCCTGGTCTGCTCCTGTGCTCAAGCTGACTAACGTCCATCTCCCTGACCTGACCACAAGAACCACAGGGCAGGGATCTACTTTATTTTTACATCCCAAGCCAAGAACAGTGCCTGACACATGTAGGCCACAATAAACACAAATAAATAAAGTTTATATTTTGAACAAATCAGGGGAAGACCAAACTACAGAGCCCAAAGAGCCCAAACAATATTTAGGTTTGAAAGGCTCTTACATACTTATGAAAATGGCCTAAGTATAATTGTCTGAGTTTTCTACAACATGCAAACATTTCTTCTGTAACATAAAATAAAACACATGGTTTAATATGATAGCAAATTAACACTACTTCTGCATAATATTCTTTTTCCTGATTATGAAAGTTATACTTGTTCATTTCAGAAAATTTGTAAATATTGGAAAAATATAAAGAAGAAAACAAAAGTCATTCATAATCCTAAAATTCATTTTGGCAATTTCCTGCCCATCATTTTCCTGAGTATATGAGATATGTATATATGTGAATATTATTTTTCATAACTGAGATCTGACTAGACACAAGCATAGTTTTGTACTGTGCCTTTTCCACTCAATATTATAACCCAGATATCTCTCCATATCATTAAAAATTCTCCAAAGCATAATAATAAAGAGGTGCATAACAAATATACTACCACATACACAGAATTTAGTCATAATCAGAATCTAATCATTATTGGACACTATGGTTCTTTTCTAATTTCAGCATCATAAATAATGATACAGATAATTATATTATACAAAAATCTTTGTTAGCATTTCTGATTCTTTCCCCTTCTATATTATATATATATATTATATATATATATATTACATAGTCACTGAGTCAATTATAACAGAGATATTTTAAACTTCTGCTATATTACCAATTCAGATTACGGTAGTTTTTATTTTCATTTTTATATCTTCCTGCATTGGCTGAATTTTTTTTACAATGAGCATGTATTACCTTAATAATCAGGAAAAAAATAGCTGTTTACATTCCTTTTGGAATAAACCAGGATTTTGTTCAGAGAAGTACAATTTCTTAGTAAGCCCCACTTATAAGACTCTAATACAAGCATTTTACCATTGAGAACTGACCATACAAACTAATGAAAATTAATTTCATTGAGACCAACCCAAAGAGACTTACTGTGAGCGCTCGCGTGGTTGATGTGATTAGTTCATGAGAAACCGCTGCAATAACTCTCGAGAGGTTATTTTCCATAGTGACATCTGTTATGCTTGGTAGTAAGTTATAGCCTCTATATATTCTAATAAGAAAAATACAGAAACTTAAAATCTACTATTAAAGCTTATAATATTTTCAAAATTCAAATAACATTTAAAAGTTTAAGATTAAAGGCTACGAGAAGTGAAAGCAGTCTTGTAACTTAAAGAAAGACTGTACATAAATCTGGTCATTATTCTGGAAAGATGGCTGAAACGACCCCTCCCTTCCTCCCAGTGTGCCGCAAACACCTCCACCACAGCACCGGAGCAACACGCTCCTCACAGCCTTGCCTGCAATCTCTCTACACGCCCAAAGCCACCCATTTTCCAAACTTTAAGTTAAAAGAAATACTGCACGAAGTGACCCCTGATTCCAAGACAAAAGAAGTCCTCTCTCCACTACAGGACTGCCGGGGCACTTTTTCCAAATTCCATTCACGGCACAGAGCAGTTTCGAGCCCTCACAGTAGCTACACACAAACTCTAACTCCCCACTATATAAATGAAGCCCAAGCAGGCAGGATTCACGCTGGGTTCAGTCTTGTGTCCCTCAGTGTCCTGTCCACAGAGGCATTCAACAACAAAACTAAGACTAGTATTTTACCTTCTCACATAACTTCTAAAACAGCAGGTAGCTATGCTGCAAATATAGCTGCACAATAAGTAACTATGTTTATCATCCAAGAACCAAATAAGCAGAGCCAAACGTCAAGAGGATAGCTTAAGCTTGGAACTGGGAAAATTTTCGAAGTAGTAACCAATTTTAACAAAATATTATACTCATCTCTATTGGCATCTAAATACTCATTTTCTGAAACGACATTTAGAAAGAGCAACTTACTCTAAGCTTGTCAAATTCCTGATAATGAAATACTCTTATATTGCTTCTGCTTATCTTAAAGGAATATTTATCCTGAATTTTTTCAAAGAGAGAAAATGCCAGTTTAGAGGTTACAAAAGGAAAATTCGCCGGGAAGACAATATGAAGGTAAACAAGAAATTATTCCATGTGTGTTTTTTTAAGCAGGCTTTATATGATAAGAGGTGATATTTATTTAGGAATAAAGACTTCAAAATTTGACAAGCTGAGTTCCAAATTCAGAACAAAAGCATCAGGTGAACATTTCAGCTTAGAAGCCATTAAGTTCAAGTTTTTAAAAAAATTGCCACTCAGCAGAGAGTTACCATATAAAACTAATTTTTAAAATAAAATTTAAAAAACAGAGTTAAAAAAGCATAATAGTCTTCTTATCACTTCTGCAGCCCTCTTGGTAAACTAAAATTCTAAAGAAAATCATAACTTCATTAAGGCATTTCTACTCTAATTACTTTCATAGTCTATGCTGCTCATCTGAGAATCAGACGAGAGTGGGCTATGTAAGGCCATTTGAAATTGTATTTAAAAACTCCTCACAACAAATGTGAACAATAATTTTAAATCACTGAACTAGTGGATAACTCTAAATAACACTGACACTTTTTAATAGCCTGCTCACCTAAAAATTAACAGGCATGACGTACCCGAGCTCTTCATAGCTAGCACAAATAAAGTGAAAAATTTAAAGGACAGCTTAGTAGATAAGACATAGCATTGGAGTCGTGTAGAACACTACACTCATCACTAGGCAGCTTGCAAAGAACAAACTAAAAGATCTACGGTATCACTGCTGTGTGACTGCGGCAGAGCTTAAAGAGGAGGGGTGGTAAATCCTGAAAAGGAGAAACAGCCTATCAAAGGAAGACAACCTACTCAAACATTCTCAAACCCAAAGCTTTTTTTCTAGGCAATGCTGTGTTTTAGATTAAAGCCCTAAGACAATGTCAGGACATCAATAGGTTAGTGTACCTGGTTATCGTGCTGACGGAGAAGTGAGATGGAGGCTGCGTCTCATGCATGAGAAGTTTCAGGTAAACACTGCTTTGATCTCTTGCCACAGCCACTACTGGATCAGCTTGTCCTTGGTCACATTTATAAAACAGCTTTGGGACAAGCCTAACATAAAAGCGAGGTTTATTTACTTAAGAAAGTACATGAAACTCACCTGTGATTCACCACTCCTCTCTGTGAAGGTGGTTAAGCCTAAAACACCGTCTGCCCACAGAACACCACTTTCCTTTTTCAGAGGCGACGTTCTTTAAGCTCAGCAGAGCAGGGGTCTCTGATCACAGGACTACTCACCCACACACCCACTTTGAAATAACTAGGTGCTGTATTTTCTTTTTGTCTATCATAGAATTAAGTACCCTTCTCTAACATATAATTCTTGCTTTGATTAAAAACCAACAACCTTGAAAGTTCTCTTTCTAATCACCTTGACCAACATCAACATGTGCATTAACCCACTATCCATAGAAAGCACTAGAGCAGAGAACAGATCTGAATGCCAGGGGCTGTCCCTCACTCATTTTTCCAATTTTGCCTGCAAAACCATCCCATACATTCCCAGACAGCAAAGCTCCAGCTGTGACTCCTCACGAATCTAAACTGAACTCAAAGGCAGAATATGGCAAACATTTCCTAAAGGAACCAAAGGCCTCATTTCTGCAATCAACACTCAGTGCATATTTTGCATGACCGTATTGCTACACTTACGGATGGGGTGTATAACTTTTAGAAACAATCAACTATTTATTACATTGGTTTACAAACCTAAATATCTAATTAAAATCTCTTTCCTCCATGGAGAATTGGTCAACAGTACAATTTTTTTCCTAGGGTATTATAAATTGCTATCATTTGTAGAAAATGGTTAAGATCCAAAGTCTTTAATTAGGCAAGTCATACAGACCCAGTTAACTACATGAAAAAGCACACCTCACAAGCAATCACAGAAATGCAAATGATAACACCACAAACTGAAAGGTTATACGCCAAAATGTAACTTTTATTTTCTTTGAATAGTTTGATTACAAAGATTTTTATTTATTTTTTTATACTTTCCCTAAATTTTATTCAGTAAACATGTATTATTTTTAAAACAAGTTAAAAGTTATTTTTTGAAAAATAGCAATTTCTGCCTAAATAATGGACACAAATTTAACTTTTTTTGAAATATTTGTTGTGGTGAGAAGACTCAGGCACAATCATATTCTGGTAGTGGCAATATAAATTGGTATGTTCCTAGAGAGTAATTTCACAAGTACCAAAACCCATACAAAATCCACCTCTAGGTATCTACCCAAGAGAAATGAAAACATATGTCCACACACAGTCTCATAGGCCAGTGTTCAAGCAGCATGGTTCATAGCAGCCAAAAAGTAGAAATAATATCAATCATCTGCTGAACAGATAAATAAAATATGGTATTATCCATAAAATGGATAAAAGGAATAAGCTACTGGTACATGCTACAGCATGGATGAACCTCAAAAACTAAGTGAAAGAACTCAGATGCAAATTCCAACAACTGTATGATCCCATTTATATAAAATGTCCAGAAAAAGGCAAATCACTAGGGACAGGAGGTAGATTAGTAGATGAATTCCCACTGTGGGTGGGAACTGGCAGTTACTGCAAAAGGGCACAAGGGATCTTTTTGCGATGGTGGAAATGTTCTAAAATTGGATGTGGTAATGGTTACACAAATTTGTAAGTTTACTAAAATCATTTAATTGTACACTTAAAATGGGATATAAAATTATACCTCAATAAAACCACTAGAAATTTTAAAAAAAATCATCAAAAAGCTTGGCCTAGTAACTCAACTTCCAGGAATTAATTCTAAGAAACAAAAGATACATAAACATGTACGTATAGCAACAGTATTACTCATTATTCAAATCAAAGTAAACTTAATATTCAACCAAATAATATTTATATAAAAATTTAGCACAACTACATAGTAAAAAAATGGCTACTTGGGGCTGGCCCCATGGCCTCATGGTTAAGCTCGGCGTGCACTGCTTTGGTGGCCCAGGTTCGGCTCCTGGATGTGGACCTAGACCACTTATCAGCAGCCATGCTGTGGTGGCAACCCACATACAAAATACAGGAAGACTGGCACAGATGTTAGCTTAGGGCGAATATTCCTCAAGCAAAAAGAGGAAGATTGGCAACAGATGTTAGCTCAGGGCCAATCTTCCTCAGGAAAAAAAAAAAAGGCTACGAATTAAATTTTTTTTTGTGACGATGATTTGCTCTGAACAAACATCTGTTGCCAATCTTCCTCTTTTTTTCGCTTGAGGAAGATTAATCCTGAGCTAACATCTGCGTCAATCTCACTCTATTTTCTAAGTGGGTCATCACCACAGCATGGCTTGAAAAGTGGTGTAGGTCCACACCCAGGATCCAAACCTGTGAACCTGGGCCGCCAAAGTGGAGCGCGTCACACTTAACCGCTATGCCACAGGGCCAGCCCCAAAATTTCTTTTTTTAAAACAATATTTATAGCCTTTATTTACCTCACACTATATGAAATGTCATGCATGTCATATTTCACTACAGAAAAATGAATGTATCTGAATACAGGGTGCTGTCCCAGAAAACACTGGTGGTTAAAAGTTCTTTTTTAGAAGAGTATTTGATAACAAGAAGATGTTTACTATATTACAAACTTGTAAGTATATTTTGTCCCAATTTTGAAAAAGAAACTCATACACAGGATATACAAAATGTTAACAGTGCAAAATGTTAAGTGATTATCTCCAGTGGTAAAACTGAAGGTGATTTTTATTTTCTCTTAGTGCTATTCTCTATATTCCAAAATTTTGACAATGAAAGTGCATTACTCTTACAATAGGAGGTTAGTGTTCTGTTGTTGTTTTATCATATTAGACCCTTACAGTAGGAAATAATATCTTTTTTGATAGTTTAAGAGTAGCTGAAACAGTGAGCCCAAAAGATTTATGAATACTGCCCAAATACTCTGAATTTTTCCCTCTCTTCTTACTCCCATACCATTTAGTACTTCAACCAAAAAAGGGAATAAAGAGAGAAAATATTTGATAAGTACCTCATTAATGAAGCTGCAGCAACATGTCGCACCCTGGGGTCTTCATCCCCAAGCAAATAGATGACAACATTATTGAGCACTCGTTCTTGCAGTTTTAACCGCTTTAGAGAGAAGGATAATAAAAATAGATATAATCTCTGTATTTAACTAAATTTTAGGTAAGATATTTTGGAAACCCAGTGAGGAAGAACTCAAGATCACTAGTCTTAAATTCACATATACAATCACAACTTTCATGATATAAATTGTGAAATAAATCTAAAACAGGATGCAGTCAGAGAAATTCTAAGCCACTAGGGAAGTGGAATTCCTGGAGGCTAAAACACAGCCTCACGAAAGTGAACTGCTTACCCCTGTGTAATGATGAGCCCCTCTGTGTATGTTTTCCGCTTTTGCCTCCAAAAAGCTCACCAACCTAACGAAAGAACATATTTAACAATGAAATACTTTAGTTACTCACAAACACCCAGTGATGGCCTGCGAGACAGACAGACAGAACGATGAGGAAGGCTGGCTCCAGAGTGTGTTAAGCCAGCTGCAGTGGAAGGCTCTAAGAGGCAGCACTTACTTAAAATAACAGAAAGACTAATAATTTTAAAACAAGCAGAATTTATATTCCTCTCAGAATTCTACTCAGTAACACAGTACTAAGTAAATTGTTTTTCTTCAAAATAAACATCTACTATTTTGAAAGACTCCAAGTGGCCTACAGAATTAGCTCAGACACCTATCAAAGAAGGTGTGAGAGCTGAGATTCCCGCACCTTCCCGCTGATGCAGATGGGGCTGTGTGGCCTCGGGCAAGTTTTCACCCACCCTTCCTCTGTGACGTGGAGGTGAGAACAATCCCTAATTCACAGAGATGTTCTGAGGATGAAAGAAAATAACCCTAGCACCGAGCCTGGCATGTAATAGGCACTCTAAATGATGGATTAACAAAACAAAAATCTGGTTACATAACAAAAGAAAATTTCCCTTCTAAAAGAAAGCATTGGAGGAAACATCTCGAAGCAAAACTTACTCTTAGAAAATGAAAAATTGCAAGATATCAAAAGTTATTTTTAAATTTAAACAAAATACAAATCAGCTATTTGATCTAAGCTCAATATAATGATGAGTATATTCCTTTTTTAAACAAGCAGAATTGATATAAACTAAATTATTTTAAAAGTTTGAGCTCTTTTATTCTCACCATTAAGGACACTAAAATGACTAAGACCACCAGAAAAGTCCACTCCTCTGCCTATATTTAAAAATTACAAAAATAGGGCAAAGTCGAGGAGGAGAAAATCACTATCAGCTATCTAAACTCCTCAGATTTCTGATGCACAGCTTCCTTGATAACCATCACTACTTGTATTGACTGATCCTTTCAACTGATCCCAGGCCTTTCAATTCTTAGTTCAAACTTCTGAGTAGCTTTGGTGCATCAACATAACGAACCTCATTCGCTTACCTAAAGTCGATCTCTGCAAGAGTTTCCAAAAGCTCTGTCCTCACCAGCCAATAGGAACTATTCCTCAGAGTCAGCACATCAGTGATCAGCTGCAATCCGAATTCACTATAGCTGCTGCTACAAAGACTCATGACGCAGTGCTGAAACACACGGCCACCGCAGGATGGCGGCAGGGTTAGCCTCGTGCTGTAGCTGCAGCTGGATGGTTGATGACATCACTCTCATACATACCTATTTTGTCTTTTCTTAACTGCAACAGGGATGTTGCACTTTTTCCACATCGGTCAGAAATATTTATAACATATAATTTATCTCAGTAAACTCAAGTTGAAAAGTAAATGTGTCCCTTTCACATAACTTTGCTTCTTTCTTCCTCTCCTTCCTGCCTTTGTCATGGTCTCCACGCCCAGACACCAACTTCACAAACATTTATCAGTGGTAAAGAGGGAGACCGTGTAACACTGCACCACCGCCACTTCTGAAACAAATCTCAGACCCAGGGCAGGGACACGGGACCCAAGGCCTTTTTGATGTTACTGTGTACTTCACTGTACAAGGGGACAGGAGAGGGCCCCTGTGGTGGTAGTTCCCTTCCCTGCACCTTCTGAGCACAGATGTGGGCATTTCCACACACAGGCTGATTCGTGCTGACTTTGGGCCAGCAACTTCACTGTGATGCCAACAACTTCCTTCTGCTCCAGGAATGACAGACCGGCTGAAACTTGGCAAACATTTGGAACTAAAGAACAATTCTGGCCAGGCCATGAAATTTTAAAAAGGGAAGGTATCCAATAAATTTGACAACTGTAGGGTTTTTGTTTTGATTTTTACTGTTGTTGACTTGTCAGTCATGATTTAGGAAACAGCTGATATATAAAGGTTTGACACACTACCATTTACAGGACTGAGGCTACTCCACTGATACAAACATCAGAGGTGATTAAAGAACCTCCAAAGCTCACTCTAACTCGCAGCACTCTGTGGGCCTGAGAGAGCTGTTTTTTAATTCAACAGGTTTTACACTTAATGTTAAACAAGGTGTATTTCAAACAAATACTCTGAGAGTTAAAACAAACTAAAGTCTATTAAACCTTAACTTCATTGGCAATGTTTTCCTTTTAAAGCCAAGTGGTAGATACAATATTGTAACAATATGTAAACATACCATATACAGCTTTAGAATGTCTGGAAATATTTAATATTAAACTCCAATTTTAATTGTAACAATGGTAAAATCTCCACTAATTAAAGAAATGATTTCCACAAATGATTATGCTTACCCTCACAGCTGTACAAGCCAACTTGCAAGTAACAGAAGATTCATCCTTCAAAGTTTTCTGCAGCAAAGGAATGCAGTCCACCAGAGAAAACGTATTTCCTGATCAGAAGAGCAAGCAACAAATACCTTCATGTAAACTTGAATTTGAGAATTCTATCTAAAACAGACACTACTGAAAACTGGGCTGTTACCTGTCAGTGTTCTAACGGTGGCCACCCAGTCTCCCACATGGAAGCGGGACCTGCTGAGGATGGAGTAGACAAGGGTCCCACAGAGAATGGCTGTGGCTCCTCTGACCTGCGGATCTCCATGGTCAATGTAGTTCAAGACGTCTGAGACATACTGCTCCTCTGCAGGGATAAATTGCCCATCCACTGTACGAGTCCCCACCATCAACTTTTATTTTATTTTTAAATTTTAGTATGTTGTATTTTCATTTTCATTTGCCTCCAGGTATTTTTTTATTTCTCCTTTGATTTCTTTCTTTTTTTTTTAATTTTGTTTTTTGAGGAAGATTAGCCCTGAGCTAACATCTGCCACCAATCCTTCTCTTTTTGCTGAGGAAGACTAGTCATGAGCTAACATTCATGCCCATGTTCCTCTACTTTATATGTGGGATGCCTGCCACAGCATAGCTTAACAAGTGGTAAGTAGGTCTACACCCAGGATCCAAACCAGCGAACCCAATGCCGCTGAAGCAGAATGTGTGAACTTAACTGCTGCACCACCGGGCTGGCCCCTCAACTCTTAATTCAAAATAAAAGCTTAATTCTCAGGGGATTAAAAAGGGGAGGGGGGTGCAAGACGGCGATCCATATCCAGAAAAGACTTGAATATAATAACCATGAGTGGTAAAAAGTATTTTGGGGTTTGAAGATTCTAGATTCATCATATCCCTGATATCACTTCAACACAACAGATTTTCTGGATTATAATCCCAGGTTGTCAGCCAATAATCAAAATTCCAAGACTTTATTTCAAAAAAAGATTAGAGAAACTCAAGCTAGTCCACACCTACTTAAAAGAAATTCAAAAGCACAAGTTTGTCCCCTCCCCCAAAGAAAAAGAGAAGGCGGGACTCTGGTTTCAGAAGCACAGTTCTCCCCAACATTTACTCCATAACGGCCCGCGTCCCAGAACGGGCGCCATGCGTGACTGGGTCTGCTGGTATTTCAGCCGGTCCCAGTTCCCGCTTGTCTGAGTGTGAACGTCTAGCCTGCTTGAGTGTGACTCAAAGCAATTTTAATTATACACAATTTCTGCTTCTGGTATAAATCCAATACATATGTAAAGTGGCTCTTACGTTCCCAAATTTCTATTCATTTGTGTGTTTCAACTAAACATCACATCTACAGGGAGTCCAAGAAGCCAAAAACATTACTATTCGTGTGTTTTATGGAGAGCTACAACAGTTCAAATGCCACAAATTAACTCAAAAAAACTTATTAATCTAAAACAAAACAGCCAAAATAATGATTAAACATGAGGAATGAGATGTGAACTTTTAACATACCAGGGTATTCCGTGGTTTCAAGAGGTACTTTATAAAGTTTGCTGAAGAAAGATTCTGGATGAAGGGCCACAGCAGCTCCCACACAGCTGAGGGCCAGCGCCTTCACACTGACCCTCACGTCCCTGTCCGGAACCAAGGCTGCAAAGAAACCACCTGGGTCACCTTCAGCTTAAAAGCAGTAAACATTTAGTTTCCAAACAAAGAAAACTAGACCCACTAAACCAGCTCCCCCATCAGCCCCTCTCTTCTCCTGTCAGCTAGTGAAAACAAAGCTCACCCCTAGATTCTACTCCCTCCGCTCAAGAACAAGGCACAAAATTGGCCACCAAGTTGACCTCTGACACCTCAAGTTCCTTCCTTCAACTTTGCACCTGCCCTTCTATACTTACCATTTTTTTCCCCAGTTAGCAAAAACGAAGCAGACAAAAGGCGGACACAGTGGATGAGAGGAGCAGAATCATCATCAGCAGATCGTCCTATGTCTCCTTTGATCCGGCAAGGCTAGAACACAGGAACTGACATTGTTTGTCTTATAATCAAACAATCAACACATCTGCTCATTAGTTCATTCAACAACTAGTTCCAGCACAGCAATTATGCCAGGCTCCAGGGACACAGAGATGCCTCTCTGTGCCCATAGACATGCCTGACCTTGCAGACCACAGTGGAGCAGAATTACACTGGTCAGAGGCAGATTATGACACAGGGTCTTGTGGGCTGTGGCAGGGAGGAGCTCAGCATGCAGCGAGGGAGCACTGGATAGGAAGGCAGCTAAGAACCAGCATCCAGGAGAGGCTGTTCAGGGAAGCACAAGGACAAGGGGAAACTACTCAGGCAGAGGAAAAAGCCTGGGGAAAGCCCCAAACTGAAAGGGAATAGGCCTTGTGCAAGGGGACCTGGAAAGAACTGCCAAGGTTGCAACATAATTGAGCAACTACTGCAGGACTAAGTACAAAACATTATTTCTTGTGCTGAAAGAATTTAAAATTAACTGGGAAGACAGGACATTTACATGTAAAAGGGTAAGAAATATACAGGTATTTTAAAAACAGTTCAATAGATAACTCAACAACAAAAAAACCCAAACAACCCGATTAAAAAGTGGGCAGAAGACTTGAATAGACATTTCTCCAAAGATACAGGACTAGCCAATAACCCACATGAAAAGATACTGGACATCACTAATCATTAGGGAAATGCAAGTTAAAACCACAATGATACACCACCTCATACCCAGATGGCTACTATCAAACAAACAGAAAATAAGTGTTGGCGAGGATGTGGAGAATACGGAACCCTTGTACACTGCTGGTGGGAATGTAAAATAGGGCAGCTGCTGAGGAGAATAGTATGGCTATTCCTCAAAAAATTAAAACTAGAACTACCACATGATCCTGCAATTCCACATCTAGGTCTATACCCACAAGAATTGAAATCAGGGTCTTGAAGAGAGATTGTCCACCCACGTTCACAGCAGTATTATTCATAATTGCCAAAAGGTAGAAGTAACCCAAGTGTCTGTCAACGGATGAACAGAAAAACAAAAGGTGGTATACAGATATCATAGAATATTATTTAGCCTTAAAAAGGAAGGAAATTCTGACACATGCTATACTATGCATGAACCTTAAGGACATTCTGCTGAGTAAAATAAGCCAGTCGCAAAAGGACAAATACTGTACAATTCCACTTACAGGAGGCCCCTAGAGTAGTCAAATCCACAGAGACAGAAAGTAGAACGGTGGGTGCCAGGGGCTGGCGGAGGGGAATGAGGAGTTAGTGTTTAATGGGGACGGAGTTTCAGTTTGGGACGATGAAAAAGTTCTGGCGATGGATGATGGTGATGTTGCACAACACTGTGAATATACTTAATGCCACTGAACTGTACACTTAAAAATGGTTAGGATGGTAAATTTTATGTTATGTGTATTTTACCACAAAAACAAATAAACAAACAAATTAATTAATTCAATGGAACAAAAACAAGAAATGTTGCAAGGCCATGCACAACCATCAAACAAATGGTCCAAGAAATCAGGTGAGGTAGCAATCAGTTAAGACAGATTTGTCTGGGAAGGACTCTCAAGGGAGGCAGAACTTTAGGCAATTCTTAAGGGATTGGGTGGTACCTGGAGAGGCAGAGAAGAGCAGACCTGGGAACAGATCAATATTTAAAGGGAAAGAGCTGAGGAAAAGCTTAGAGATGGGAAAGCTAGAAGCATGGCAGACAGACAGTAGCCGAAGTGATTTTAAACACTCATACAAGCTCAGAATGCTGAGCAGTCTCATGCCTAAACGTCTCACCTTGTTTTCTTGATCTCCTGGTTCAGTAGCTTCATCTCTTGAGACAAATTTATCTATACTGCTGTCAGAGGGCTGCCTGCTGTGGCCCAGCCTTTCCAACAAATGTGCTTGTTGAAGGGCTTCAAAAACAGAGAAATCGAGATTAAGTGACAAGTTTCCAATTAAAACACAAAAACGCATATTTACACAAAGTCAACATGAAAGTACAGGATTTAGATCAAGAAAAAAGATGATCATTCCTCAATTAATCTCATTTGCTATTTACAACTCAGATAACAAAGATATCAAAAGATTTCTTCTTGGAAGTTAAGATAAAACTAAGATGCCAGGGTTGAAAACAAGACCATTCCATAGTATGTGGCCTGAAGTCAACATACCAACTGCGGAGTCTGTGAAAGCATCCACGTCTTCATCGGGAAGAAGACCTGCGGCCTCCTCACCCTCGTCCCGCGGCTGTCCGATCTGCATCCCCGAATACTGGCCATCAGGACCATCTAACACCTAAAAGATTCGAGAGAGGCTGTGAGAATTCTGAGTGTGACTGCCCAGGGACAAGCCCCTCAACACAGAAAGGCAAAGGCCACAAATAACAGGAACTACATCTCACATCCTAACACAAAGGTCCACCACAAAGGTCATTTCCTCACATGCACAGAAAGGCATGCGTATAAATAACCAAGAGTTTTTGATCACACATTACTACTACATTATAAAAAGCTTTTATAACTTTAAAAATTCCAAAGAAATTCCAATCTGGAAATTTCTCTTTTTGATTAAAAAAATCCAAACAAAAACCTCTGTCTTCACAAGGAAATTTTACAGTAAGTCAAAAATGAGGAAAATCTTTTAGACAAAAATCTAACAACATAACAGGTTATCTCCTAAACTGCTAGGACTGAACCAACTCAGTTGTCTTTTTTGAGGAAGATTAGCCCTGAGCTAACATCCACCGCCAATCGTCCTCTTTAGGTGCTGAGGAAGACTGGCCCTGAGCTAACATCTGTGCCCATCTTCCTCCATTTTTCATGTGGATGCCTGCCACAGCCTGGCCTGATAAATGGTGCACAGGTCCACACCCAGGATCAGAACCATTGAAGCCTAGGCCACCAAAGTGGAACGTGCGAACTTAACCACTGAAACACCAGGCCAGCCCCTCCAACTCAGTTTTGAACACAGTATTTCATATATTTAGCCATAAACTTGTGTTTGATTCTATATTGCAAAATTTTTCACAACCACTTCAAATCCCATGTAATTTACCCTAAACACCTGAGTGATGAACCCTCAGTATGCTAGTAAATTAGTTGAAATAAATTCTATATCATTTTTAAAAATCTTTCCAAATCCTTACAATTAAAAAATTAAGTTACATGACCAAAACAATCAAGAAAGAAATGATTTCGTCCATTCTCCACCCTCCAGATTAGTTTGCCAAAAAACCTTGCTGTAGTTACAAAAAAAAAAAAGGTTAAAATGAAAAGTTGCACCATATTAGGAATACCTTACTATACACTAGGCAGGATCAAAAGCACTTTACGTGTATTATCACCCTTAATCTTCATAAGTCTTACAGTGTAAGTACTGTTATCACCCTCATTTTACAGAAAAGAAGACTGAGGCAAGAAGGGACATAACTACTCCAGGCTACACAGCTAGTAAACAGCAGAGCCAGAATTCTCATCCTGGTGGGCTACCCCTGAGCCAAGCCACATAACTACCACACTGAGCTGTCTCATGAGACAATTCCCTATCCCCTTCACTCTGCTTATTCTTCTCTATGGCATTTATCACCATCTGCCCATGTATTTCTTTACTTGTTGATTGATCATTAGCTTATCATCTGCCCCCCACACACGCACACACTCTAGAACAGGGGTAGGTAAACTACAACCTGTGGGCCAAAAACTGGCCACCACCTGTTTTTGTAAATAACGTTTTACTGGAACACAGTCATGCTCATTCATTAACATATTGTCTATGGCTGCTTTCACACTACAACAGCAGAGATAAGTGTGCAACACAGGCTGTATGGCTCACAAAACCAAAGATATTTACTATCTGGCCCTATATGGAAAGAGTTCGATGATACCTACTCTAGAATATTAGCTTCATGAGAGTAGTTTTGTTTGTTGTGCCCTCTACTTTATCTCCAGCTTGTAGAACAATCCCCAGAATATAATAGGTGCTCAATACATTTGTTCAGCAAAAAATTAAAGACTATAGCACATGGAAGCACCTTATAAACTAGAAAGAACTAGACCAGTGTGAGAAATAGCAAGGGAAGACATTTAGTTAAGCCCCAGAGAAGTCTACATAGGCCCCACTCCCAGCACTATCACACAGTAAACACCTGCTGAAACACTCCCAAAGAAGGAAATTTTCATAATTCCTATGGTCATTCATTCCTATTTCTAACAAGTCTGTCCAGAACTCATCTACTACGAAGAGGCCAGATGTCCCATGGAAGTTGGTGCAATAAAGAATGCAGACATTCCCTCCGCACACTTGACACACTACTGAGCCCAGAGCTTCCCCACCTTCTCTTCTCCCTGCACGCTGGTTAGAGCCTGTCTGCCCTTTCCTTACTTGAAATCACTTCCCACTGTTTCAGTCATTTGTCCCATCCTCCTCCAGGTCTTCCAGTTAAAACCCTAACCGTGAGCTCACTTCTCCAACAGAGTAAGTGTAAATCCACACGCCATTAGAAACCACATCCATGTGACAATTTGACAACTGCCAAAGGGGACATGCAAGTGCTTTACCTTGGGATTGGTAACTCAATGTTTCTGTATTTGTTCAAGTAAAAAAAACAAAACCATGTTCTTAATAAAATACATTCAATAGTAGCAAAACACTTAATGCACAAACTATTCAAATGAAATTGGGATGTGAAACTCAGTATACACTTGTACCAAACTTTTTGATTAGACTATCCTTGAGGTGTTTCTTGTCCACTAATTCAGAGATCAGAGGTACTTAAGTCCATGCTCTATAAGATGGGATACGCTGTAAAAGTTTTTTAAAAGGCAAAAAGTGTTAATGCACAGTATTAATGTTATTAATCACATTGTTAATGTCAGGCTCCTCACGGACTTTTTAAAATAATGATTTAATCTGTGCCCAAAAAGGTCTTAAAGAATTGAAAATGCACTCTATTTTAGCAGAGTTCATATCATCAACTAATTTTTGACCTCCGTGTTCAACACAAATGACACTCTGCCACTTCCTTCAGTGAAGGTGTCAGATGGGGTTGAGCTCTCCATTCACGATCTGAGCTGGTGACCTCTGCACTGCTATGAGTGGATCAGACAGGAGGAGAGGAATAAGTAGGAGGGTCCAGGTATGGGCCTACAGGGAAGAGCTCGGACATACGACAGGTCTCTCTTCAGAAACCAGCGACCCCCTCTGCCCACTTACAATTTCAGAACTGTCCGAAGGGGTCACGGCCGAATCCGGCCCTTCAGTGGTGGTTTGTGAGCTGTCACTGATGGGCGAGGATGCCTGCGTCCCATCATTCAAGTCCATGGCAGGATCAGACGGGACAGCGCTGATCTGGCTGGAGCTGTGGCTCAAGATGTCCTCCTCATCCCCATCGGTGGCAGCGCTCGTCAAGTCACAGCCAGTCAGATCCACTGAGTCTGGCTGCAGTGTATGCTGTGACCGGGGCTGCTCGGTGATAATGTCGTGACCCGCAGAGTCAGCGGCTGAGCTAGCAGAGCCAGGAGTGGAGACCCCTGAAGAGGCAGCCAGCTCACCACCAATCTCACCCTTGACTGAGGCTGGAGACAAAGAAACACTCATTCCTCAATGGGCAGGAAAAACATTCAATAGAGAATAACATATTTGCAAAATACCCTCAAACGCACTGTCTCCAAATGTTTTAACTGCAAAAAATCCTGAAACACAGTGAAAATATGAACTAGTAAATTTCAAAAGACAACACTGCATCCTCCAAATGTTACTAAAACTGCCTTTTCCTGTATTATCTACTTACCTTTTACTATATTCCTACATATTAATAAAATAAAGATCAGCAGCAGGTATTTTTTAAATACTAGGAATATTCTCAAAAGGTATTTCACTGCAAAAAACTGAAATATGGCCAGCCACATTACTGGTTCTTAAGCAACTTCAAGTTCTTAAGTAACTGCTCTAACCTTAGCTTGGAGCCACAGAGAGAGACTGCCTGGCAACCACAAGCAGCCTGGTCAGGTGCAGCAGGCTGGGCGCACACAAATGCCTGGGTGCTTGAGGCAAGCAGTGCTCAGAAAATAGTAAATTCACCGTCTCTTTGATGTAGGCTTTCTTCTTCCAAGATCCTATTCAAGACCTCTAATCCAGTTCTATTCTCCTGCAATATAAATCTGCACCACATTTTCCTAGTTTTTCGTTTTTTGGTGAGGAATATTCACCTTGAGCTAACATCCAATCTTCCTCTTTTTTTTTTTGCTTGAGGAAGACTGGCCCTGAGCTAACATCTGTGCCAGTCTTCCTCCACTTTGTATGTGGGACGCCTTCACAGCATGGCTGAGGAATGGAGTAGGTGTACACCTGGGATTTGAACCTACAAAGCCAGGCCTCCAAAGTGGAACGCACAGAACTTTAACCACTCGGCCACGGCGCCGGCCCCCCTAGTTTAGTTTTTAAATTCCCATTTAAAAAAACAAGAGGGGCTGGCCCCGTGGCCGAGTGGTTAAGTTCACAAGATCTGCTTTGGTAGCCCAGGGTTTCACCAGTTCAGATCCTGGGCGCAGACATGGCATCGCTCATCAGGCCATGGTGAGGTGGCGTCCCACATAGCAGAACGAGAAGGACCTACATCTAGAATATACAACTATGTACTGAGGGGCTTTGGGGAGAAGAAGAAGAGAAAAAAGGAAGAAGATTGGCAGCAGATGTTAGCTCAGGTGCCAATTTTTTAAATAAGTAAATAAATAAACACTACACACAAACCAATTAACAAAAAGATCAACATCAAGCTGTTAGCAATGTCACTCCTGGAGGCCACTGGGTCAGTGAGCACTTAAGCTGCACAATGTTCTGGATAAATGTAATTTTTTGTTGTTTTAACTTTTTTTAATGTGGAAAAAACTGATTTCTATTTTGTAAAATAAACAAATAATTGCCACTAGAATTATTCAGAATTTCCTTCCCAAATATTTGAGCCTTATTTTCAGTTATCTAAAAATATTCTTTTGGATAGGATTATACAACCCAAACCAGTCTCCTTTAATCCATTTATTAGCGTCTTAGTCAACACTCATCTTTTATAAGGCGAACTGAGAATCTAATTAGGTAACAAACAAATGTAAACAAACAAATTCTTTCAAGTTAAATTATCCATGACAATTTTTTTTTTTTGAGGAAGATTAGCCCTGAGCTAACATCCACTGCCAATCCTCCTTTTTTTTGATGAGGAAGATTGGCCCTGAGCTAACATCCATGCCCATCTTCCTCTACTTTATATGTGGGACACCTGCCACAGCATAGCTTGATAAGCAGAATGTAGGTCCACACTCGGGATCCGAACCAGCGAACCCCGGGCCGCCAAAGTAGAGTATGCGAACTTAACCGCTGCACCACCAGGCTTGGCTCCTATCCATGACAATTTTCAATCCCATTCTCCCCATCACGAGCCATCCAACTCACTTCATGAGACACTTTACCCACCATCCCTTACTCAAAAAGACTTATGTGCAGGGACTAAATCTAATTTTAAAACAGCCCAAACCAAAGAAAACAGCAAATATTTGATGCAAGAAAACACACACCTGTTTCAAAGTAAACATTATAAAAGAAGCCTGGATTAGCCACCATTTGAGCAAGTTGGCTTCACCGCTACCCACCAGGAGGTACATCCACTGAGGTGCAGGGGAGGGGCAGCGGTGGGGGCCAGTAGAGAGGAGGAAGGTGGACACCACTGCCACTCATGAGAGCTACCTGCAAAGGCTGGGCTGCTGCTGTCAGACCTTGACTCAGAGTCCTCCTCCAAGGCTGCTGCTTCTCCCAAGAGCACTTTCCCTAGAAAATGATGGCAGGAGAGTCCCTTAAGCTTGCTAAAAGGAAGGACTTTGAAAATCAAATAAATGCACATTCTAAGCAGACATTCATAAGCAGATTTAATTCACCCCCCCATACAGTTTATCACTATATGTAAGTATTTTTAAACCTCTAGGGTGCTAAACACAAAGAATGTAGCAATATTATACTTAGAGCATTACTAAAATCAATAAACCTATATGGAAAAAAGGTTAAAAGCAATGATTCTCAAACTGTACCAAAAAGTATTTTAATAATTAATAAATATTTATTGATTTATACTACTGGTAATATTAAATAATTCATATTACTTAATTAATTATTAATTAATTATTTAATCTTAAAAATGGCAAGTTATGGCTGGAGCCAATTCTGTTAGTCCTTGGGCTACTCATTTCACATCTCCAATGGCACCTCAGAATTTATACATAAAACTGTTTTTGCTTTTTTTTTTTTTTTAGGAAGATTAGCCCTGAGCTAACATCTGCTGCCAATCCTCCTCTTTTTGCTGAGGAAGACTGGCCTTGAGATAACATTCACGCCCATCGTCCTCTATATGTGGGACGCCTACCACAGCACAGCTTTGCCAAGTGGTGCCATGTCCACAGCCGGGATCCAAACCAGCGAACACCGGGCCCCTGAAGTAGAACACGCGCACTTAATCGCTGAGCCACTGGGCCAGCCCTAAAATGTTTATATCTAAAAGTCACTATTATTGTATTATCTTTTAATTTGCTAGATTCTAGGGTTGACAATCAAAACTCAAGCACTGTATGATCTGGGAGGATGGAACATTTCATCTTCTGCAAAATTCTAAAAATGCATTTTACAGGGGCCAGCCTGGTGGTGTAGTGGTTAAGTTCGTGCGCTCCGCTTTGGTGGCCCGGGGTTCACCTGTTCGGCTCCCAGGAATGGACCTATGCACCACTTATCAAGCCATGCTGTGGCAGGCATCCCACATATAAAGTAGAGGAAGATGAGAATGGATGTTAGCTCAGGGCTAATCTTTCTCAAAAAAAAACACATTTTACAGTTCCTGTTCCCAAACTTTATTTTAAGAAAAAAAGAAAACAAAAGTCTTAACTTGATTTAACTGGACTCATTAAATCGTTACGGTAACATTAGATACAAATGTCATTAAATGACACTAGCAAAATTCTTATTGGCAATTTCTAATTTCACTGCTTTTCAAAGAATAGGTCACAGCTGTGATAACTTCCATAAATCTATACTGATGTGACAGTAAAGGCAAAAAAGAAAAAGAAAAGGAAACCCCAAATCTAGATGAAATCAACACACCATTTGGCTTATCTACTAAATAATAGGGTCCTTTATTACAGAAAAAGTGATTTACCTTGAGAAAGCAAATAAAATTCCAACCTGTGAATTCATGTGTTAATGAAAGCAGTCTCCTCCTTGCAACTCATAGTTTGCAAATCTCTTCCATGGAGCCCTCCCCAAGGAGGGGGAAGGGCCAGCTGCTGCCAGAGAAGGAACCCCAGGCCACCACTCCCCTCACCCTGACCCTGATCCTACATCCAACCACTCTGCTTTTATCTTTCTTATATACTGGCAGATTCCACTTGAAAAAAGGAATTTTGCGAGTACAACAAAAAAGTTTGAAAACCGTAGCTTTAAACGAGAGAAAAAAAAAAAAAACATTGGAAAAATAAAAAAGAGATTGAGGGGCCAGCCCCGGGGCTGAGTGGTTAAGTTCATTCACTCTGCTTCGGCGGCCCGGGGTTTTGCTGGTTCAGATCCTGGGCGCAGACGTGGCACCGCTCATCAAGCCGTGCTGAGGCGGCGTCCCACATAGCACAACCAGAGGCACTCACAACTGGAATATACAGCTATGTACCAGGGGGCTTTGGGGAGAAGAAGAACAACAAAAAAGAGATTGAGGACATCTCCCGTGTCCTAGCTAGAAGATGACAAAAGAACTCATCTTAATCACGTGAATTAGTCACCTTTTTCATCATCACTGGGCAGAGCAACTAAGAAACAAAGGAGGCAAGTACCAGACTAACTTAGCCACAGGCTTGAAATCTTTCCTAATTCAAGAAGAGAGACACTAGCTTTCCCTAGAATCCTTTTGGCTTTCAAACAATCTCAGTGTTTCACCAAAATCTCAAACTTGGTTAAGTATCCCACACTAGGATGGCCCAAAAATTACTGATTACAAGTTCTTCTAGGAAACATTTATTAATTCAGTCAAGGCTAGAATATTATTCCTGTTAAGATCCCATTCAACTGCAAATAATATTACGCATCAGGCTCTCAAACACTCAAATCATGACACACAAAAAAGATTAGTCTCTTAAGATTCCAAATAGAAAATGATATCAACTCTTTCCTATGGAAATCTAGACTGGAAAAGAAAATGGGTGGTGTTGCAAAGTGATAATGTATAACAAAATTATCATATTATATCAGAAACACTTCAATTTAATTAAAATAAATTAAGCGCATCAGAACATTTTAGCATATACAAAGCTAAATATGGCTGAAAAGTGATAACCAGGCCAAATGCAACAAAATACTTAAATAAACATTATTCCTAATACTAAACAAAACTGACTGGGAAGATGCTACCTTTATAAAATATAACAAATTCCCTAAAGCAGGAGTAGGCAAACTACTGTAAATAGTTCTGTAAATAGTTTCACTGTAACTTGGCCACATCCGTTAGCCTAGTATTGTCTATGGCTGCCTTCCTGCCACAGGACAGAGCTGAAGAGTTCCAAGAGACAGTAAGGCCCACAAGGCTAATATATGTACCATCTGGCCCTTTACAGGAAAGTTTGCTGACCCCTGGTCTAAAGCATTAGAAACTTATGACAAAGCAATTCTGATACACAATCAATTTTTAAAATCCACCCCACAGAACTATTCAGGCCTAGTTATCAGATTCCAGCAACATTTATACTACGTACAATCACTGTGCTGAGAAGAGGCACAGACACAGTCGACAGTGTTCCAGAAATACAGAGAAAGCAGTAAGATTAACATAAGACTTCGACTTCTGAAATAATCACCTTTTTGTTTTCTTGAAAGGACAGGGCTGCATGAAGAACCCCCTCCGGCTGTAAATCACAGAAAATGACAGATGAAAGTAAGGCAATTAGCTGCTAAAATTTAGAATGAATTCGAAAATCTTCAAAAAGTTTGATTTAACTTTAAAACTAGAGAATATGTGAACATATTTCCACAGGTGGTGCTAAAACACCATACTGTTAACACTTCAATTTCAAAAACGTGAAAATTACATTAACACTGAAATACAGATTTCTAAAGATAAGAACTAAAATGTCAAAAGAGATAAAATAAAGCGCATTTAAGAAGCCAAATTAAAAACGTTAGAAATCTCAGATTATTGGTCAACTGATAATCAAGTATAAATTTTCATTAGAAGCAATCATTAGAAATGAGTATTTGCAGTAATTATTTGTAAGGCATGCATCCCACAGAGAAAAGGATTATCAGCAGAGAGGACAGTAAACAGGCATATTAACATTTTCTGCTAACAGTTCAGGCAAACATTTACGTTCAAACCAGGCAGCAATCAGCCCTCCAGGCATACTCTCCAGTCTGCTGCGCTGTGAGCAGAGGCCATGCCCCACCCATGCTGTACTCAATCGACCACAGACTGCAGGGCCTAGATAGAAGAGGCCTCCTCTGGGCAGGCCCCAGTTCTAGAGGATGCACTTCAGGGATCCCCCCCATTCCAGCTCCAGAGGGGCAACTCCACATCAGACAGGGCCCACTGAGGATGGAGGAAAACCAGTGGTCACCCTGTAGGGAAGCATCCCCTTGTGGGACAAGGGCCCAATCCTCGAGAGCACAAAGAGCAGATGGAACAGAGAAGGTGCCGAGACAGGAGAAAGGGAAGGGGTTTTCTAAAGTCAGCGAGGACAGCAAAAAGGACCCAGAGGACAGAAAGGAACTCTAAAATCCCTACAAAGACTTGAAGATCCCGTCACTGGCAAAGAGGTCCTCCTAGAAATACTTTCCCTAAGGTTTGCATTTCATGATGGATGAAATGTCATGTGGAAGCAGCCAAGTCAGAGAGAGTCAGGAGGCCGAGCATTAAGTGTTGGCCTCATTTTGCCACCTAAGCTTTCTACACTTAGTTATTCTGTTTGTAGAATAAGGGCGGCTTCTGCACTGTAAGATTTTGTAAGGAACTGAGATCTAAGTTGCTTAGCACAGCGCTGAGCCCATAATTCAACAGAGCGTAACTAGTATTTTAGTGCGGGGTTAATTGTAAGAATCAGCCTTCCTAATAACTTACCTATAAGTTCCACAATACTCCCGCTACGACTTCGGCAACTGGGCTCATCTTTAGCCGCAGCGAGCCGCCCAAGGCCACCTGCCGTGGTCAGAGCTTGCAGGAGCTCCGGAGGAGGGGTTCTGAAGAGCTGCTGCAGGAGTTCTAATGCTCCAGTCACCACATTGTGGTCTTGGTGCTGAGTATAACGCAAGGTCAATTCGTAAACCTTGAAAGAGATAAACCAGTGTTATTGCCACAGTTTTTACGTGTCCTAGGTTTTACTTTTTTTGTTTCTGATAGTCTTATGTTGGCAAAATTTGTGCCATAATTTCTTCCCCCTAAAAATGTCTCTATAATTTCTCCCAGAGGGATCATTAGCTTCCATCTTGTTTTCTAAATTCCCATGATTTCTTTCACTGTTAAATTAACTCCTTAAAAATAAATAGGGGGGGCCGGCCCAGTGGCACAGCAGTTAAGCTCGCACGTTCTGCTTCGGGGGCCTGAGGGTCGCCAGTTCGGATCCCGGGTGTGGACCAGCACACAGCAGTACTGTAGCAGGCATCCCACATGGGAGGTGGAGAAAGATGGGCCCGGATGTTAGCTCAGGGCCAGTCTTCCTCAGCAAAAAGAGGAGGATTGGCAGCAGATGTTAGCTCAGGTCTAATCTTCCTCAAAACATAAATAAATAGGGTACTTCCACAAAAGTAGAAGCATGCTAATTAAGATCTCCATCTCCCTAACCAGGTGACCAGTTAAGCTCAATATACACTGAGAGTGTAGTTAGTTTGACACATAGTAATAAGCAAGAAACACTGGTATGAGGGCCACTGACAGAGTTGTCAAAAATTTTAAAGACATTATGTCAAAAATTTATTAGTGCTCTTAATACAATATCATACCATAGGCACATAACGAATTTATTCTTTTTCCCCTTAATTAGAGTTGCCAGATAAAATACCAGAAGAGCACCAAGTTAAATGTGAATTTCAGATAAACAACAAATAATTTTGTAGTATAACTACGTCCCATGCAATTTGGGGCATACTTACACCACAACCTTACTCATAATTCATCTGGAATTCAAACTTAATTGGCACTTCGTCTTTTGCACAGTAAGTCGGGTAGCCCTTCAATATCATAAAAGTAACAAACATGTGTAAAAACCAGACAGTATAGAAGAATATAAAGAAGAACAGTAAAAGTCTCAGAGGTAGCTACTTTTAATCATTTGTTTCAGTTCTTCTGACGGTAACCTCCGTAACTCTAGGTCACAGGTCTGCAGACTGCAGTCCACAGGCCAGCTCTGGGCGCCACCTGTTTCTGTACACCAAGTTTTCCCGGGACGTAGCCACGCCTGTGTAGCATCTGTGGCTGCTTTCCTGCTCCAGCGGAGGAGCTGAGTAGTCGGCCCCTTAGAGAAAAGCCTGCTGCCCTGCTCTAGATCATCAGCTGACACCTTGATTTCTGAAGCCACCTATATTGACCAAAGGATCTCTTGACTCCTTACTGTGTAAAATGAGGAAATCAACACCCCACACTCCCTTCTCTTCATCTGCCCCTTCCCAAATTCTGTTAGCAACACCATTACTTTCATATTATTAAGATTTATACTGTTCATATACTACTAAGTAACTATTTAAATCTTATGTACTTTGCCTAGAAGTTGAGCCTAAAAACTGAATTAAAAAAAAGTATCTTATCATGTGTACATAAACATTATTCACTGCAAAGCCTATTAATGTGACTAGACCCAAAAAGAAAGAAATATTTCATTATTAACAGACCTGTGTCACTTCAAAGATATCCCAGAGATAATAATTAAATGGATTCTCTGTTACCATGATCTATTACTTGCTTAAAATTATTCTACATTTTAATTTGCTTCATGATTGGATCATAAGTGGCTGTGATAAACCCTCCTGGTTTTCCTGGAGTTGCTAATTGCCTTTTATCTTCTCCTTGTAATACACACACACACACCCCTTCCCTCTTGCCCAGCTTCTGAATCCTGACATCTGTTGCAGAGAGCTCCTTGAAGGTCCTCTGACTTCCTGTGTCTAAGGGGAAAGGCACATTGCACAACAATCACCTTGGAATGGCTTCTACCACATTTCTGGGTTAGGTGCTTTGTTTCTTGAACTTCGGGGCTTCCTTTTTTTTCTAATCTATTTCTTGTTTTCCTGGAATACATCTTCAAATAATTTTTTCAAAAAGCATACATGAAAAACGAACTGAGTTCTTGTATATCTAAAAGTATCTATATTTTGCCCATACTCCTTAATAGTTTAGCCAGACACAGGATCATTTTATCAAAAACCTCCCAAAAAATAAAAGTCCAGGACCAGATGGTTTCCCTGGTGAAGTCTACCAAACATTCAAAGAAGACTTAATACCTATCCTTCTCAAACTCTTCCAAAAAATTGAAGAGGAGGGGAGGCTTCGTAACCCATTCTACGAAGCAAACATTATCCTGATACCAAAACCAGACAAGGACAACACAAAAAAAGAAAATTACAGGCCAGTATCACTGATGAACATTGATGCAAAAATCCTCATCAAAATACTAGCATATCGAATACAACAATACATTAAAAAGATCATACATCATGATCAAGTGGGTTTCATTCCAGGGATGCAGGGATGGTTCAACATCTGCAAATTTATCAACGTGATATACACCACATTAACAAAATGAAGAATAAAAATCACATGATCATCTCAATAGATGCAGAGAAGGCATTTGACAAGATACAGCATCCATTTATGATAAAAACTCTAAATAAAATAGGTATAGAAGGAAAACATCTCAACATAATACAGGCCATATATGACAAACCCACAGCAAATATCACTCTCAATGGAGAAAAACTGAAAGCTGTCCCTCTAAGAACAGGAACCAGACAAGGATGCCCACTGTCACCACTCTTAGTTAACATAGTATTGGAAGTCCTAGCCAGAGCAATCAGGCAAGAAAAAGAAATAAAAGGGATCCACATTGGAAAAGAAGAAGTGAAACTGTCACTGTTTGCAGATGACACAATTTTATATCTAGAAAACCCTAAAGATTCCACTAAAAAACTTTTAGAAACAATAAAGGAATACAGTCAAGTCATAGGATACAAAACGTGCAAAAATCGGTTGTGTTTCTATACACTAACAACAAAGTAGCAGAAAGAGAAATTAAGAATACAATCCCATTTACAATTGCAACAAAAAGAATAAAATACCTAGGAATAAACTTAACCAAAGAGGTGAAAGATCTGTACACCGAAAACTATAAAACATTGTTGAAGGAACTCGAAGAAGACACAAAGAAATGGAAAGATATTCCATGCTCTTGGATTTGAAGAATTAACATTGTTAAAATGTCCATACTTCCTAAAGCAATCTATAGATTCACCGCAATCCCTATCAAAGTTCCAACAACACTTTTTCACAGAAATAGAACAAAGAATCCTAAAATTTATATGGAACAACAAAAGACCCCGAATAGCCAAAGGATTCCTGAGAAAAAAGAACAAAGCTGGAGGCATCACAATCCCTGATTTCAACATATACTACAAAGCCAAAGTAACCAAAACAGCATGGTAGTGGCACCAAAAGAGACACACAGATCAAGGGAACAGAATTGAGAGCCCAGAAGTAAACCCACACATTTATGGACAGCTAACATTCGACAAGGGAGCCAAGAGCATATGATGGAGAAAGGAGAGTCTCTTCAATAAATGGTGTTGGGAAAACTGGACGGCCACATGCAAAAGAATGAAAGTAGACCATTCCCTTACACCATGCACAAAAATCAACTCAAAATGGATTAAAGACTTGAATGTAAGACCCGAAACCATGAGACTTCTAGAAGAAAACATAGGCAGTACTCTCTTTGACACCAGTCTAAGCAGCACATTTTCAAGTCCCATGTCTGACTGGGCAAGGGAAACAAAAGCAAAAAATGAACAAATGGGACTACATCAAACTAAAAAGCTTCTGCACAGCAAAGGAAACCATAAACAAAATGAAAAGAAAACCTAACAACTGAGAGAAGATATTTGCAAACCATATATGAGATAAGGGGTTAATATCCAAAATATTTAAATACAGTTAGCCAAACTCTATTAGCTGAGTTGAACTTCATAATCAAAATAACTTAATTCAGAATGGCTATTAGTCAAAAGAAAATGGATTAAGATATGATTTAGAGATAATCTTGTCTAGCTTGCTAATTCAACAACAAGCTATATGATTTAATCACTTTAGAGAAAAGTGACTATTAAGAAAATCAGCACTGAATTAAGCACCACATCCAATACCCCTGGACCCCATGCGCCCAGGATAACTGCTGTCCTGGTCTAAGACAGCTCTCAATAGCCCTCTAGCCTTATCTGTTACCAGCACCCCGGCTAAACTACGAGAAAGCCTGGAGACCCTGACAGAGAGCTGCATGCTCTTACTCCTTGGGCTTGGCAAAGCTTGTAGTTTCTGTCTATAAAACTCTCTTCTCCCAACTCCATGTGCCTGGTCAAAACTTCCTCGCCCACAAACACGAGCTCATAACTGAGCTCCCCCAGCAGGCCTCCCTGCCCTGGACATACAGGGGGCATTATGTGCTCCCATAGCACCCTGCACCCCCACCTTACATGCTATTTAGTGACTGTTTGCTCACTTCTTCCACTAGACTAATGGACCCCAAATCTTTTCGACTAAGCAGGCTTTTTTTTTTAAAACATCAGAAAAAAACTGAGTATACAGTCCCAATACTTACATAATATTTGTCTTAAAATATTATATAAGTACTACTGAACTCAGATATTATGTACATTCTCAAATATGCACTGAATCTGACAAGCCTCTGGCTCCAGTTATTGATTTACAGGAAATACGGAAAACAAAGAAACATGTTAATTTACACAACGGAGAGGCAAGTAATAGGACCGCCAGGAGTTGCACAGGACAAACAATCTGTTTCTTCAACAAATGAACTCTCAGGGAAAAACAGGGATGGAAGGGAACCATCAGATCAAGGAGACTCCCAATCCTTATCAACCAATCCTATTTGGATACTGATTCCAAAAGAGTGGAGAAAAAAATTGACAGCAGATAAGTATGTATTTGATGTTAAGGAAATGTTTATTTGTTTAGGTGTGACAATAGCATTGTCGTTAAGTTCTAAAAACAAAGAGTCCTCATCTATAAGGATACCTACTAAAATACATACATGAAATAACAGGATGGTTAGGATTTGCTTCGAAATAATACAAAAGAGGGAGAAGGAAGTGGGATTATAAGTGAAGCACGACTGACCCTAAATGGATAATTACTGACGCAGGTGATAATTACTGAAGGGGTTCACTAAGCTATTCTGTCTACTTTTGTCTATGTCTGGAAATCTCCATAATAAAAAGTACACAAACAAGGTAAGGATGAAGTAAACTATTTTTTAATGTATTTATTACCACTATAACATCTTTTATATGCACTAAATCATTCAGTAATGATTTTTTTGTGAGGGCAATATAATTAATATGAAGTGTCATATCTCATGAGACTGTCAGAGCTTGTATTCTGTAAGAAAGCTGAAAGGCAGCTGGTCAGGGTAGAACTGTTGGCCTGACATTTACTTAGAGCCCACTTCTCAGTTATTTATCATTAACCAGTACTCACAGGGCCTGACCATGTGCCAGGAAGGATTCTAAGTACTTTACAAATAGTACCTAACTCAATGCTTAAATCATTAGGACTATCTTTAATTCATGATTTCTATGCAGAAATCATTTTAAGCCACTTACAATTTTGTACCGTAAAAAATTTAGGCAAAAGACACAACTGATAAATCCAGTTGACTCAAGCACCTACAAACTACAGTATCACCAATATACTGAAAGCAGACAACTGAGTCAAGGCACCCCTCTCAAGATGCCGGGTCGTGTGCCTCGACTCCTGTAGATGCCATGTAACTATTTAACTTATAGAAAGGGTAAGGGCTTCAATAGCATCCAGTACATTAAATATGGTATGAACCTAACATAACTTTTGTGTGTGTGTGTGTGTGTGTGTGTGTGTGTGTGTGTGAGGAAGATCGGCCCTGAGCTAACATCTGTTGCCAATTTTCCTCTTTTTGCTTGAGGAAGATTGTTGCTGAGCCAACATCTGTGCCAATCTTCCTCTACTTTTTGTATGAGGACTGCTGCCACAGCGTGGCTCATTGAGTGGTGTGTAGGTCTGCACCCAGGATCCAAACCCACGAACGCTGGCTGTTGAAGCAGAGTGAGGGAACTTAACCACTACACCACCAGGCCAGCCCCCTAACATAACATTTCAAATAAAGTTCCCAAAATCCAATTGCTTAAAATGCAGCTGCATTGTTACAAGGTTGACAAAATAACCTGGGTGAACTCACTGCAAAGAACTGAAATCAACTGCCAATCACATGACAGTCATGTGTCACCCAATCACAGAGATGTGTTCTGAGAAATGCATTGTTAGGTGATTTCATTGTTGTGCAAACACCACAGAGTGTCCTTACACAAACCTAGATGGTATAGCCTACTACACACCTAGGCTACATGGTACTAATCTCATGAGACCACCATCGTATATGCAGTCTGTCGTTGACCAAAACATTATTATGCAGCACATGACTGTGCATGAGAATTATTGCAGGATTTCTCTGCATAGGAAAGAGAAGTTGTAACATTTTATTCCTCCACCCCAATGGACCATGTTCCCACCTCTCTGGGTGTGTAGACTACAGTACCAGACCACTGCATCCGAAATGCTCACCATTGTACCCCCAGCACCTCTCCCAGTGCCTAGAATGTAGTGGGTGCTCAATAAATATTCACTGCACGATGAACACATTTCATGAGCCCCGGTTTTAGAAATGGGGCAACAGTGTTCTCTGTGACAGGCAGGGGTTAAGCGGTTTCTGTAACATTCTTGGTAACATTATAAGAGATTACCTTCCTTTTACTCTCACATCACTGCCATATGGAGGTCACATAATTAGGAGTCATGAGCTAGGACCTGAACCAGGAGGTTTAGCTCTTAACCCTCGGTTTCACCACTTCTCTTGCAAATTATTTGATTCACTAAATGTCAGTCATTTATGTATAGGTACTGAGTAAACCACGTGGTTGCTACCTGGACAAGCTGCTCTGTCGAGGGAGAGACTTCCATTTCTTTCCGTGTCACCCCAAAGCTGCCTTTCAGGCTTGTGTCCTTGACCTGCTGCTGTAGCAAGGGCACCAAATACCGCAATGTGAGCAGCACTCCAAGAATCAGGAGGGTGGAGTGTTCATCCTCGACAGGAACTAGCAAACCTACAAAGGCAGCAACAAGATTTCTTAACATCGGATTCACTGCTTGGAGATTCATGTCTACATTGTTAAAAAGAGATCCACAGTAGAACCTTATGAGGCTGGCAGTGAGGGATAAAGATGGCACAAACATTACTGTGAAAAAATATACAGTGTATCTCATTGTTTGGCCAAAATCCAGGAGTAACATTAAGGAAGACCTCTAAATCCTTAGCTTAGCAAGGCCCTTGACAGTGAGTTTTATTGCATTTGAAGTCGGGCAGTTCTTTCACATCAAATGTCCATATGCTCTCTTCAGTACTTGCGAGTGATGATTTCCACAATTACCCCAAGTACAGAAGGAATTGTTAGCAGACCTACACCTATACAGAAAACATGCAGGGACCTTCAAGCCTCAGGGCCTCACTGCACTCAAGAGCTACCACGTACGGCTGTGCAGTTTGGCTCATAGAGGGCCAAGCCCAGGAAGGAGGGTGGAGCTGCAAACTGGCCCATACACACAGCCCAGCTAGATGTCCTTGGGCATGGCAGCACCTGTACTTCAGCACAAAGGATGAGGAGACTTTTCCTAATCCTCACACAGACCCACATGGGCTCCTAGTCCCCACTTACCAGTCAGCCAGTGCCAGAGGCCTGGTCCGGAAGCTGAGGGACTGTCCGATTTTAAAGAATTTCAAAGCATTCAAGTAAATGCTAGAGACTCCACCATACCATGGGGAAAATCACTAATATTGCCTGCATCTTACCTAAGAGTACATTTAGTAGCCAGGTATAAAAATACTGCGTCCTTCTTGAGTGCTGACAGATGCTCACTGCTGAGCCAGCTGCTGTCCGCCGAATGGTAGGGGAGCTTGACTTCAGATTTGCTATGAAAGCCTTTAACAGAACCTAGGGAAGCAAAAATCCAAGCAGACAGATGGTGAAATGCCTATGAAGCTTATCATGTATTTCAAAAACTTAATTTGCCCCAAATTCTTATACAGTATAAATTATAAATAATTTGAGACTTTCCTATAGCTGAATGGAAGCACCTAAATTTGGGATATTTCAGAACAGTCTGCAAATGTGTAGTCTATTTACTCCCTTACAAGCTGCAAGTAGGGACTTGCTCAGCATCTACATCCTCTATGCAACAGTGAAAGCCTCAGCTTCTAGCAAAGGTGTACTCACAGTATTTGGGGACAGGGTCAATAAAAGACACTATTTAAAATAAAGGTAGTAAAAAAAAGTCAACAAATAATGAGGTCAAGGAGAAAAGAATATTAGCCAACTACAGCAATGTCTTGGCCTAACGGATAGCTTGCAACTTAACTGCACTGTGACAGCATACTGCCCACAAGTGTTTTCCTAAAAAGTTAGACAATAAGACTTTACCACTGCACCTACAGGACAACCCGAAGAAGGGAGTGCTATAATTCTAACTGTTGCCATTTAGGTCCTAACAAAAATATCCCAAGAATGAAAAAGGGTGACCATCTAGCTGCATGAGTTTGGTGACCATATTACTTAAGAACATCCATTTTCCATTATTCTAAACTATGCTCTGAGCAACAACTTGGTTCCAGTCATTGTGTGGCATGCACTGAGCATTACTGACTGAGTCAGGGACTTCAATAGGGTCTCACTACTGGAGGTAGGACCATAGGCAAACAAGCAGCAAATTACAGACTGGTTAGTACCTGACATCAATAAGCTTCTCCTTAAGAGTGTGCTTAGCATAAACTGCTTCTCAGAGGCTCATCAACTCTCAGCAAATTTACAGATTAAATCTCTGAAACCAGAGAGGCAAAGAACCAGACCCCTGGCCAGAGGACACCCCCAGAGCCTCCAGTTTCTCCCCTGAGATACCACTCAGACAACCAAGTCAACTGGGTTAAATCTGACAAATTTTTTTAGCTCCAGGAAAAGATACTGGCATATTAAAGAACTATCTTGAGTGAAAATACACACATATACATCATTGAAATAGTAAATTAAGAATCATTCTATATTAGTCTAAATTTATAAGCACAATGAAAGCTAAACCTTATTATGAAGTCAGCCCCTGGTGAACTTAAATATTTTGGAATAATAAATAATAAAATTGAGTTTGAGAGCTTGAGGGGGTCTTCTCAGGTCAAATCCCACAATCCTGAGAATGCCTCGTAGAAAGGCAGTTGGCAGGAGGTACCTAGACCACGCTTAAAAGGTCTTCTCACAATGAGGAAGGGCGCTAGATTTTAGGTCAGATAGCTCCACTTTTCAAAACACACATGATGACATATTTTTAAGAGTACTTCAAAAGGGAAAAGATGCAAAAATCATTCAACTTTAGAGTGAAAAGCACTTTAGGGAATGGAAATGGAAATTAAAATGTGATGCCAGAACCTACTCATCAGAATGGCTAAACTCAAAAGGACCAACAATCCTGACGTTAGTGAGGATGCAGAGCTGCTGGAATTCTTGCGCACCACTGATGGTAGTACGGCCACTTAGGAGAGCTGCTTGACAGTATCTACCGAAGTTGAAATACACACACCCTGTAGCCCAGCAAATCCACTTGCAGATATCCACAACATAAAGCCGTAACTGTGCTCCAAAAGACATGTACAAGAACAGATACGGCAGCACCCTTCACAATAGCTTAAAACTACAAACAATCCAATGTCCAGGTACAGTAAAATGATACACTGTGGCATATTCATACAACAGAACCGCTAGGCAGCTATAAAAACTGCACGAAGTACTAATACACACAAACACATGAAAAAAACTCACAAACTTAACATTGAACAAAAACAGAAAATAGACAGAAAGAAAACATACTTATACACTTCGACTTGTATAGAATTTAAAAACAGACTCCATGGCATTAGAAGCCACGTCAGTGATTACCTTTGAGGAGGAAGCAGGGAGCAGTGACAGGGAGAGAGTATAAGGGGGCTCCTGGGATGCTGGTTATATTCTATTTCTAGACCTGGGTGGTGGTTACAGGGTAAGTTCACTTTGTGATGATTCACCTATGATTTATGTACTGTCCCGTATATATATTACATGTGAGTAAAATAAAAACCTCATATTCTCAGTCTCTGGCAGGTATCTGGAGGAGGAGAGGACACCAGAGGTAAGGAGACTCCTGATCAAGCAGCCTGGATTGGACATGCAAATCTCGGCTACCCAGATACTCCACCAGAATCAGGTGCACAAGTTCTAACAAACATAAGCTTACAAGGACAAGAAGAACAGGACAGGAACACGAGCAGACTAGAGGCATCAACAAATTTTGGATGCTAGAAAGTAAACAAGTGGTAACTGACTGAATCACAGTAACTGAAGTTCACATGCAAGCTTTTTTGGGAGTTAGGGGAGGAGGTCTGAAGGCCACCAACAAAAAGCAAGCTCACTCAAGCCACAGAACTCCAAGAAAATCTTAGGCTTGGCAGGCGCCAGAGACATCTGAAAGTGGAGTGACTGCAGGGATGAAACAGCTGCTTGTCTAACTGCTCCTTGTGCAAACGACCAACTACTGAACCCCAAGTCTCCCCTCCCATCCAGGTGGCCCAGGACATGGCCTTCCCTTCTCCGTCCCCTGCAAAGACTGGGGCATAATCTCCAGAGATGCTGGCACAGCTGAGGACAGCCATGAGGCACAGAGAGACAACAGAGAAATTAAGAAAAAGTCTGAATTCTGACCAGTGAGGCTGTTAACCCCCTTCCACCCCAGGGTCCCAGGACAAATACAGCCAGGCTTATGGCCCCAAGCAGGAGATTGAAGAATTTTTCTCTAGGGATATTGACTGGCTCAAGAGGAAAAGACTTACTTATACTGACATTTAAAGATCCACAGTGGAAAAGCAGGCTCACCATCCATCACCTCGGGAAGCCCACCAGGGGACAAACCATGCCACACGATTGCTTTCAATAAGCTTTTTAGGGTCTCATTCAAATCTACGTGGACAACTGCTCACATAAAAGAGAAAGACCAGAACAAACAGAACAGAGGAAATCAGAAGAAACAGACAATGCAGAGGTCAAAGGAAGTTGTCAAGAAAATATAATATCCTCAGAAAGATAAGAGTGCATTCATGAAACAAGAAGAGGATGTCAGAAAACATGAGCATTCTGAACACAAGAAAGAGCTCTTAGAAATTAAAAACACAGGGGCTGGCCCCATGGCAGAGTGGTTAAGTTCACACACTCTGCTTCAGTGGCCCAGGGTTTCGCAGGTTGGGATCCTGGGCGCAGACATGGCACCACTCATCAGGCCATGTTGAGGCAGCACCTGACAGGCCACAACTAGAAGGACCCACAAATAAAAAATACACAGCTGTGTACTGGGGGGATTTGGGGTGAAAAAGCAAAACAAAAAAAAGAAATTAACACAGGAGCAGGAACAAAAATTCAACAGAACGGTTTGACAAGGACATCTCCTAGAAAGTAGGGGACAAAAAAAAGGAAAATAGAAATAAAAGATAACACAGGGGCCAGCCCTGTGGCCGAGTGGTTAAGCTCACATGCTCCGCTTCGGCGGCCCAGGGTCTCACCGGTTCGGATCCTGGGTGCAGATCTAGCACCACGCATCAAGCCTTAGTGAGGCGGTGTCTACACAGCACAACTAGAAGGACCTACAACTAGAATATACAACTATGTACCAGGGGGCTTTAGGGGAAAGAAGAAAAAAAATTGGCAACAGACGTTAGCTCAGGACCAATTTTTATTTAAAAAAAAAAAGATAACACAAATGTGCATCAGTCTAGGAGGTCCAACACCTAACTAATGAATTTCAGAGAAAACAAACATGGGCAGCTGGTCAAAGACACATAAAGACACTTCCCAGAGTTGAAGGATAAATGTTCCAAGTTAAAGGCTACCAAGCACCCAGCACTCCTCCCCATACCAAACAATAAAAAGCTTCCAGAGAAGGACACATTCAGAGGCTAAGGAAGGAGGTCTTCTCGATCACCACCCTGAAGACTATCAGAGAAACAAAGCCTTTACATTCCTGAAGGAAGATGATTTCCAACCCAGAGCTCTATACCCAGCCAAGTGTGAGGGAGGACTGGAAGCACCTTTACGAATGCAAAATCTCAAACAATTTACCCCCAGTCCTGCTTTCTCAGGAAGCTGCTAGAGGGTGTGTTTCATCAAAACAAGGGAGTGAGCCTAGAAAGACAAAGACATGGCATCCAGGAACTGGGCACCAACAGGAGAGCAGCAACAGGAATTCCCAGGGTGACAGCAAAGAAAAGTGCTTAGATACCACTGTGCAAGAGACATAGAGAGCATCCTGACCAGGCTGGAGCAGACAGCTAGAGAATTCTAAGACAGATGACTCTGCTGGAGGAAATGGATCCAATAAATTATCTGTCATGTCGAAAATTGTATTGACACACATTTTACAAAGCTACTGGAAGGTGCAAGAAGACATAAATGGCCAAAGAATAATAAGCAAGTGGAAAAGAAGCAATTATTAACTCCAAAAACCCAAAAAGTTGTACAAAGAAAGATAATCATAGCACAGAACACAACTAGCTGTGACTTATTTACTTCGGCATAAGAATGTACACACTGAACACTGATATATAACTATAGCGAAAAGATAGGAGAAGGGTCAGAGCTAAATTCACTTCTTCCACAGTAAAAAATCAAAAGATCCAAAACTAGCAGTGTAAGCATGTTATTTAGAAATGTGGAGAGAAATATCAAAAGAAATACTAATACAGGACTGACCCACAAAAAGGAAGAGATCCAGAATCTGTAATACTCAGGGCCACAATTTCTGGACATTATACACAAAACACTAAAGCGAGTGTAAAGGCCGCTTACTGGGGCGAGGACAAAGAGGAAGTCCAGCGGCCCCAGCAGCTGCAGCTCCCACAAGGTGCCAGCAGTGAGTCCTCTCCCACCTGCCGTCCCAGGACAGTCGCCTTCTCTCAACTAGGTTAAGAGTCAATCTATACACTAAAAATCAATCTCAAACAATGCCTTTGGAATTTGCATCTATAAACCACCCCCCTATTCAACTTTTCACCCCACAGTAAGAAAGCACAAGTGGAAAGAAGCTCTTGGTGTGCTACAAAATAACAGATTTTAATCCAAATTATGAAGCATAACACAAGTCAACAAGTACTCTCAAATGACCACCTGTCCCCAAAACCTAACTCCCCACAAGATTCTTTCTCATGTTTGTGACTTGAAGTAACAATCATACCTTAATTTCATTGTCATTTGCAAAATTCCCAAAAGAAGCCATAATTTTGGGTATAGCTGTAGCCAAGGTCTCCTGAACAGATTCCTCAGGTCTTTTGCTTGTTCGAGTCAGGCAAGGCAAAAGGTTTACCAAGTAAGGCCTGCATATGTGCAAAGGACATAAATTAAAATGAATTTAATGAGAAATATAAGCAATTAGTTTAGTACCTGTTAGGGAAAAGCCAGTTTTTAAATGCTATACAGCTCTTAATGGAACGTGGACAAACCTTAGCTAAAAGAACAGGATAAATGCAGATGAAGTTCAAACTTTGGGAGACACACTTCATTTCTCTTATAATCACAGAGGATTCCAAAAAGCTTGTTTTGAAAATTATTTACAGTAAGTTATAACAGTTAGTAAATACTCATTTTAAATTAGAAAATAATAGATAATATACGAAAATACCACCTAGGAAATAAAAGTCAAGAGGTGAGAATAAGGCTTTTTTGAAAATGGAGCATTACAAAAAAGTTTTTAAGGTGTTCAAATTAAATAAAGCCTTAGAGCTAAGACTTGGCCCTCCAGAGAGAAAAAGCAGAGCATGTAGGACCAGAGAGAAGCGAGTCACAGGACAGAGGCCAACACCACGGGCATTCCCTGAGCCAACACCTGGCGAAGGTGGCAGGCGCCCTCTAGTGGCAGAGATGGGCAACAAGTGGGTCTACAGCTGGGATCACATTAGGGAGGCTAGGCCAGCCTCTCCAAGGACATGAAGTTTTTGCTGAGACCTGAGGGAAGAAACCAAACCAGCCATCAGGAGGAAGAGAATCTGATTTTCTGAAGAAGTAAAATCAGGCCAATGAGTCAAGAGAAAGTGTCTTAGGTGATGGGGGCCCCTGGGGACAAGATCTCCCTGCGCCTCGGTGTGAAGTCTGGGTTTTATCTGAACAGCTCTGGGAAATGAGCAGAGTTTAAGTAAGGGAACAACATGACCCAATCACATTTTTTTAAGGTCAACTTTGGCTGCTGTGTGGAGAACTTCGGATGTGTTGTTTTAGAAATATTACAAATTTTTCAAAATAAGGATAGTAAAAAAAAAAAGTTTTATAAAAAGAAATTTCCTTATTGATTGTATCTCTACAGCCATATAAGATTCTTATTAAAATCAAACTCAGTGGAATAAATCATTGTCTCATATTAATAGTGAGGGTTTTGGCCACTCCACCAGATCCCCAAGGACAGAGCTAAGGGTCTGTGGACATCAGAACATTTTGCTTGTTAGGAGAGAAGGAAGGAGTTGAAAATTGTGGTCCTTTTGTTTTTTAACCCATTAAGATAGAACTGTTTCAACTACTCAAAACTTTATTCATAGTTTAACATTCATACTTTTAACCCATGTAATAAACAAGGCATATTTTTCTATAATTCCTGGAAGCGATAATGAGGTTGGTACTCAATCTTAGAGCATTTGACAAGTATCCCGTCAGCGACTACCATCTGCAGACACCGTTATCGGTGTTGGGCTGCAGCAGGGAACAGACAGGGAAGACTCTGCTGTCCTGGGCCGTACATCTCCCATGTCTCTTGGGGGAGGGTGGCAACAAGTACACTGATAAAGTGCGTTGAGAATACCTCTGAAAGGAATAGGTGCTACAAAGAAAAAATAAACAGGACAACATCAACTGCAATTTGGAGGGGCAAAGGCGGGCAACTTGAGACAGGGCAGACAGGGAAGACCCCTGAAGAAGTGACATCTGAGCTGAGAGATGTAAAGAGTCCATAGGAGCTAGTCCTCCACCAAAAAAAATTCTCATAATAATCCAGAGCGTACAATTTACCTGCATTTCTGAGGCCGAACTAGGTGAGCCAGCTCAGCAAACCTCCACAGGGCAGCACGCAGGCTCCGAGGAGCACCGTTCTGAGTGGATTTAATGAGTGGCATGTTATATTTCAGTCACAGACAGTAGTTACCAAGAGGACTTCATATGAACGAAAGCATTTTTTTACTGTTAATTTCTATTTTCAGAGAAAAGACCACTCAAGTGCACATCTACTTGAGAAATTTTAAAGTCTAGTGGACTTGAGTGATAAAGATACAAAAAATAAATTACCACTTTTAATTCCCATCTCATCTAATAAATAATGAAGAATGACCTTATGAAGAAAAGTGAAACAACAGTCCATTTTACCAAACAGCATTTCCTTCTAACATTTTTACTTATAAAATAAAAGATAAAATTTCACATATACTGCTCAATACAGTGAAACAGTACCATTTTTTCAATAATGTAAAATAAAGGCCTACCTTTTTAATTTCCTTATAGAGTTCTAACTGTAACCTTGGAAGATTAGAATCCATCAAAGCCTACAACAAAACACAAGAGATTTGTTCATGGAAGACACATTCCACTAGCAGTTCTAAAGAAAACTAAAAGGCAACTAAAATGCCAATTTGGGGGCAAAGTAGAATATAATAGCAACTAAACTAAGAACCTATTCATTAAGAAAGGAGCATATATATGCAGGAAGTTACTGAATAAACTAAATACAGGTCATTCACTTGAATAAAAAAATGTTGGGAAAAGAATTAAACTTTTATTACAATCAAATACTACACAATAACAAACTTAAATGGTAGATGGTTCAAATCAAATCTACAGTTCTTATATTAAATCTTTAATATTCAATGAGTAAAAGAATAACCTGAAAAGTTTCTTTCTTCATTGAAGTACACTCTGTTGAATGATCCAACATTAGCAATGCCCTCCAGTCTGCAGTGCCAGGGAAGCAGTGGGTGTACTTTAAGACGAGAGCCTGTCGCTCTAGGAACACACCTCTTGATGCAGAAGCCCACGTCCTTTCTGAAGGTCTGGTCCTCCCTTGATGCACAGATGCTCCTAGCCCCACGGCCCCAGTGACCCTCTGAACCCAGTGGCAGTTGGGAGCCTCACGCTCCTCACAGCACATTTCTCGTCCCCTCCCTGGTCAGTTATGGGCCAAACCAAAACAAGTGGCCATGTGGCCAACTTCAACCCCATAAGAATGGCTGATGGCAACACAAAGTTCATGTTAGAGAGGGCTTCTCAAGATGGAAGGAAGGGAGAGGAAAAACTTCTGTGCCCTACTCTCACCTGTAGGAACCCTCTCTTCTGAAAGGGTATTGCCAATGTCTTGTCCACCAAGAAGAGAGGAAGGAAAGATGTAAACAAGCCTCAACAGAAAAGCCCTCCTTCTTTCATGTGATATACAGCATCTGATGTCTACAAACCAAACTGGTCTTAGTAAACTCATGTGAGGTCACCTACTGGTTCAGTGAGCTTGAAAATCAAAAGCAGAATCACACTTTGGGAGGTTCTGAAGTATGATAATGTCTCAGAAATTTTTAAATCCTAATTCTGTTGTTTCAGTTTGTACTAAAAATCCTTAACGGAGCAAACCAAAATGGACAAACATATGTTAAAACACTACTTTGCAGAGGCCGGCCAAGTGGCTAAGTGGTTAAGTTTGCACCCTCTGCCTCAGTGGCCCAGGGTTTTGCTGGCTCAGACCCTGGGCACAGACATGGCACCACTCATCAGGCCATGCTAAGGCAGCATCCCACATAGCACAACCAGAAGGACTTACAACTAGAATATACAACTATGTACTGGGGGACTTTGGGGAGAAAAAGAAAAAACAAACATTGGCAACAGATGTTAGGTCAGGTGCCAATCTTTAAAACAAAAGAGAGACTGGCCAGAAGTGGTGGGAACAGCCAGAGCCCCAGACCTCCATGATAAAGTATTCCCATAGTGAAGATGACCCAGGCAGGAGGGGTGTGAGGACAGGGGTCTGGGTATTTCAACATGGAGGGGAGACTGGACCTCTGGCTTCCTTTAAAAAAAGAGGAAAAGAAACCCACGCTACTTTGCAAATAAAACTAGGAGACATATTAAAGTTTTATTTTGTTTTATAAACTAATATCAAACATTTTATAACAAGAGAAAAACCAAACCTCAAACCCCTAACAATAGCACAACATCAGCTCTCACAGCCACTGGGTGATGGTAATATACCATCTGATCCCTCCTTGCTGCTGAACCCACCTCCACACTGAAGCAGGCACGCGCTCAGCTGTCTCCTCAGGGGCATTCCCAATGCCACCATCCTAGTTCTAGACTCCACTCTCTTCCCTGGACTACTCAGCCTCTAAGGCAGGCTACACGTTGTCACCATGTTACTCTTCCTAAATAAAGCACTCATCAGACCACATCAAAAATCTTCAAGAACTCCTCATTCTCTACCAAGTAAAGTACGAACCCCTTGAACTCACCCTCGACACCTCCCATTCTCTGGCAGCACACACCGGGGCCACCCTCCTCTGTGAGCCTATGGAGGTTTCCTGGTGCCCCCTAGAGGCAGGATGCTGCAGTGGTTAAGAAGGTCCCGAATCTCCACGCTCACCTACTAGCCACCGCCTCGAGGAAGCCTTTTCTGCCTCCCTCATCAGAAATCATCTCAGCCTCCTGACTGCCGTGATGAGTTGTCAACATCTCTCAGAACTTAGAGTTTATACTACGCATTAAGTTATTTCAGTATAAACATGCTTCCTCCCCAAGACGTAAAATACTTGAGGGCAGGGGCATGATGTCAGGCTGAAGCAGATCCCCAGTGCATTTTCCTGCATAAATGAAAAGCAAAATGTGCTCCATTTTCTTGGGTCATATAGAGTCTGGTCCTTATCATAAGCATATAACAATACTCATTAGAAAACTAAAGTCTGGAACCTGACTCCTAAGGGACTCCTCCTGTGTTCCTGCCCAACCCTGGCCTAGGGCCATCCACATTCTCCCAAACATGTCCTTCCTCTGCCACAATGAGAACAAATCTGGCCAGACCCTGATCTCACTCCCAGCCTGCTGAACCTGAGTCTACAGCATTTGAGGAAGCAGAAATTTGAGCACAGCCAAACCCCGTGATGCCCAACTTTAAGGAGAAAGAGGAGGTTTAGAGAGACTGACCTCATCCCATGTTCAGGGGCATAACATGAGAAGCTGGAATCTCTGCACTGGGAGACTAGAAACAAAGAACAGGAAAAGGGAAGAAATAGGGAAATGGCCAGGAAGAGAACCCAGGACCTAAAGTTACGACCCAGGGTCACGGCCCACAATTCCCAAACATACACCAAGCTATTCTGCCCAGCAGTTCTTGGAAACAGGTTTCTGAAGACGACAGGCTTAAAAACAGAACAACGCCTATGTGTAAAATGACCAATCGGAGCAGTTTGGGATCACTCTGTTCTTTCTGCCCTCCTTAATTCCTCTCTTGCCATGAACCAAGGTAACATGTGGTGCCCTCTTTAGGTTTTCTGATTCTAAGGGTCAAAATTCGAGAACTGAAATGTCAGAAAAAGCCCAGCCTGGTCCTGCCAATTGGAATAATAAAAGCAACAAGGATATTTAGTGCTGGAGAGAAGTAAGTGTAACTGAAAAATATCTGCAAGTACGCTGTGGGACCCCATGCACATGTGAATGTCACAATGGACCATCTGGCATAGAGAATAAGGTTAAACGACCACTGGCCATTATATCATATTGGGAGGGGGGATGAAAGCAAAAGCATGAAACGCAGGTGAAGGAAGACCAGGTGCCTACCACGAGATGAAAGAGGGATCTCCCAAAGGCTGCTCCTGACTGAGGGAGCTAGAGTCCCGTGGCCACAGGGAAGCCAGCATCCTGAGCACAGAAAGCATGACTCGCCAAGAAACGATCTGCTGCCAGACGGGACGGACTCCTTGAGCAACAGGAGACCATGCAATCCACAGGACGGAAAATGGAGAGTGGCTGGTGCTCTCGCATGCCCCTCAATCTCTTTGGGTAAGAATGTAAGAATCTCATTACCAATAAGAATACGTCTTACCACTCTGGGGACCAGCAAGTGGCCAGGATGATGCCAAGCACATCTTGAACATAACTGCATTTGATCCTCACACATACAAGCACTGACACACACTGCCAAAACCTTGTCTGATTGCCTTTATAGTGAAGGCTCATAAAATCAAATACATTCCCCAAAGTTGTCCAGATAGTAGAGGGCAGAGGCAAGATTCAAATGCAGGTCTCTTTCACTCCAAAATCTACGTACATCCACGGGGAAATGAGGCCTCAATCGCCTTAAACACAGGAGTAAAGGGGTGATCATCTGCCTGAGGAAGGCTGGACCCATGAAGGAAAAAGGAAGGATAATTTCTTGGCCAATGTAAAATGTGACCACTCTCCAGAGAAAGGCCTTGGGAAGACTCCAAAGAACAATTTTGTTTCTCAAAATCCTAACGAGAAGGGAATTAGTCAACTAACCTATGTTAGGTTGGAGTTGTTGGCTGATCTAGGCAAGTAAATATTATTAGAAAGAGAGCCTTCAAGGAAAATGAAGATGCAGCCTCTTCTCAAAGCGTTATCAAAATTTCAGGGGTAGAACTTAAAGCAGTGGAGAAAAATAAGAAAGACTGGAAAGATCCAATAAACAAGGATCCCTGCAGAGGAGAAAGTAAGGTACATTTTCTCCACAACCATTATCAAGAAATGGTTTTTGGAGAAAGTGTCAAGAACTACATCAGAGAACCTTCCTTGGTGCTGGCTAGCCTACAGTGGGAATATCTAAAGTTGGACACGCAATTCAAAAGGCCTGTTCATAAACTCAAAGGTGGCCTAGAAGGTGACCAGGATGGGTTGGGGATGCACACCAGGAAAGGGGCAGAATGAGAAAAACAAGGATAGCTTTTCAATACATCAAGAATTATGGAAGAAGGACTTTATCCTCAATGGCAGCAGAAAACAGAAAAAGGGAACAGTAGATGAAAGCTATGGTGATCGTGGGCACAAACTACATAAGCGAGCCATAACAGAAGACAAGTATACCCTTCTCTCTCCTTACCTCACTTATCATCCAAGGGGCTTTGGCTTTCCGGCTTTACCATTCTTTTCTGGGAACTCCTTTCTCCCCAGTTACGTCACACTAAGTCCAGCTAATCTACTATAGAACTCACGTCTTCACCTGCAAATAGTACTGACTGACCCAGGTCTTAGGAGGAACAGGGAAAGGAAATGAAAGAAAGGAGGCTAGAGACACCAAAGACAGATTCTATTCACCCATTCCTCTGTCTTCTCAGAGTCTGAGGGTTTCTCTGGGCTTTGCCAATCAAAAGTTGGTGCCTGTAGTGACATTCTCCCCAAGAGCACCCAGTGGCCACCATCAGTGCCCATCCCTGACCTACACACTGCACAGGCACAAGCGTAAACACAGTCCCTTCTGATTCAGCAGGTGTGGCAAGCACACTGGCACCTACCAGAGCACCTCCAAACCACATACCATGAATGAAAAAAGTTCAGACATCCTAAGGGACTCTGCTACTCAAAACAAAAGAACACTCCATTATGGTTTCCTCTCTGAGTCTGTAATAATTACAGCTTGGAGAACACCGTCCACAGGATTCTTACTTTTATGACTTTGTTGAGGCATTCGTCAGCCACCATCCTGACATCTGACTCTGCGTCATCACTGCACAGCAGAAAAAGTTCCATAGCGATGCCCAGAAGTTTCTGAAATTCTGGAGAATTTCTGAGTAAAAAAAAAGAGAGACTGTCACACCCAAGAGGAGCCTAAGACATGAAAACGAAATGTAATGAGGTATCTTGTATCCTATATGGGATTCTGGAACAGAAAAAAGACATGACATAAAAATTAAGGTTAATAGTATATCAATATTGATCCATTAATTGTGAAAAATGAACCGTGGTAATGTAAAACACTAATAATTGGGTTAACCGAATGTAAGGTACACAGGAACTCTTTATATTATCTTTGTAATTTTTGTGTAAATCTAAAACTACAGTAGTCCCCCCTTATCTGCAGGGGATACATTCCAAGACCCCCATGATGCCTGAAACTGTGGATAGTATGGAACCATATAGAGACTATGTTTTTTCCGATACATACATACCTAGGATAAAGTTTCATTTATAAATTTGGCACAGAGATTAACAACAATAACTAATAATAAAATAGAACAGTTTTAACAACATACCATAATAAAAGTTACAACAGTTCTTAGCAACCTCAGCATACAATTTTTTCTTTCCTTATTAAGTAGAGAGCTTTCTTTCACCTTTTCACTTAAAGGAAGCATTTTACGGCCTCTCTTTGGCATATCCAAACTGCCAGTATCACTACTCTCGTGCCTTGAGGTCATTATTAAGTAAAATAAGGGTCACTTGAAAACAAGCACTGTGATACAGCAGGTCAATCTGATAACCTAGACTGCTACTAAGTGATGAACGGGTGGGTAGTTTATACAGCATGGACCGCTGGACAAAGGGATGATTCACGTCCTGAGTGGGACAGAATGGGACAGGGCAAGATTTCATCACACTACTCAGAACGGCATGCAATTTAAAACTTATGAATTGTTTATTTCTGGAATTTTCCATTTAATATTTTCAGACTGCGACTGACCGTGGGAAATTGAAACCACAGAAAGCAAAACCACAGATACGGGGACTACCGTATTCTAAAATTTAAAAGTCTACTTAAAAAAAAAGAAGAGCCTGAACTTGCAAGACAAATCTCATCTTTTTCAAGTTTTAATTAAAAAGTCTTGAACGGATACTGCTTTATGTGTTTTTTAACTCAATTTAAAAAAGAAAAAAAAAAGACACTGCTTCAGATACTCAAACCCCAGATAGCCTCTCTGCCAGCAGGTCACTTTTACTCACACTTAACAATATTCTTGGAACCTTGAAAATCAGTATACCAATACAACTGTTTTACTCCTTTTTAATCTTGCTTTCAATATGCTCTAAAGTACAATCATATTTCACTGTAGACTCAACTTACTCATGGTAAGGCTATGTTTTTATTGCTCTATCACAGTCTTACAAAAACTGGAGTTGATGCAATATTTGTAAAGGATTTTAAATGTTTATCGAGAGCCTGTTTAGGCTGACGTGATCCAATTTGTTAAACATAGCCAAGACAGAGATAAGCTGATGGGCCACGTACACGAAACTAATTTCACAGCATTGTGAAGTATGGCAATGCAATAAGACAGCCCGTGAATAATGCTGCAATTCTTGAAACATCAAAATCAGATTGCTGTTTCATGATCTCAATCTAAAATATCCTGAAATGGAGTCTCCCTCAGCCTTTCTCTCTACATCATAATTCCTACCAATAGTTGGAAGAGCAGTGAGCCCAGGAGAAAGCCAAGGACCACATCAGTAATGATCAACAAATGCAAGCAAGAAACAAAGCACATCACTCAGCAATATTTCAGACCTCATCTCTGTGGAGTACCGCTGTGGATAAAGGATTAAGCAGGAAAGGTCCATAAGAGGCTTGCATAGCATTCACACACTGCTCAAAGCAGTGCTGTCTACAGAAATATAATATGAGCTACTTATGTGATTTTAGATTTTCTAATAGACATCAAAAATAAAAACAGGTTAAATTAACTTAATATTTCATTTAACAAAATATATTCAAAATATTATTATTTCAACATGTAATCAAAAACAAGAAATTATTGAGATACACAACAATCTTTTTTACAGCACATCTCAATTTAGACAAAATTTTCATCAGAAATACTTTATCTGTATTTAGACTTCATAAAATTCAGTTGAAAAAGTAGGTTCACTTGCAACTAGCAGATACATAAGTTCTGGATATCTAATGCACAACGCAGTGATTATAGTCAATAATACTACATCACAAACTTCAAAGTTACTAGGAGACTAGATCTTAACTGTTCTCAACACAAAAAAGAAATAACTATGTGATTTAATAAAGGTTTTAGCTAATGCTAATCATAGCATTGCATACCACTGCATAGCAATCATATTGCAATATGTAAATGTACCAAACCAACACGTTGTACACCTCAAACTTACACGTTATATGTCAATCATTTCTCAACTTTCAAAAAAGAAAAAAGGTAGGTATATATACCATTTCCAATTAGGCTTAGAAGTGCTCCAATAACTAAATCCAAACTTGATTTTTTTAATTTTAATTTAATAAAATAGATATAGGGCTAATCAGGTTATCTATTTCTGCTTTAGGGAGCTTTAGAAGTTTGTCTTTCAAGAAACTTTTCCATTTCATCCAAGTTGTCAAATTAATTGGCATAAAGTTATTCACAATATTCTTATAATCCTTTTAATATCTATACAACATATACTGATATCATCTCCCTCATTCCAGATATCAGTAATTTGTGACTTCACTCTTTCTTTCCTGACCAGTCTTATTAATTTTACTGATGTTCTCAAAGAACCTGCTTTTGGTTTTATTGATTTCCTATAGGTTGTTTTCTGTTTTACTAAGTTCCATTCTTATCTTTATTATGTCCATTCTTCTGCTAAATTTGGGTTTCACTTGCTCTTCTTTTTCAAGTTTCCTAAGTTGAAAGCTGAGGCAATGATTTGAGACCTTTCTTTTCTAAAATAGGCATTTAGTGCTATAAATTTCCCTTTAATATGCTATAGCAGCATACCAGAAGCTTTGAAATCCTTTGTTTTTATTTCAATCAGTTCAAAATACTTTTAAATTTCCCTTTTGACTTCTTTGATCCATGGGTAACATGGAGATGTGTTATATGTTTTCCACATATTTGAGGCTTTTCCAGGTTATCTTTCTGTAACAGCTTCCAATCTAATTACACTGAGGTCAGAGAGCATACTTTGTATGATCTGAGTCCTTTTACATTTAGAGACTTGTTTTATGGCCCAGCATACGGTCTATCTTGGCAAACGTCCTGTGAGCACTTGAGGAGAGTGTGTCCTCTGCTGTTCTGGGTGGAGCGTACATAACTGTCAATCAGGACACAGGGGCAGATAGTGTTTTCAAGTCTTCTAGATCCAGATTTTAAGTTTACACGTTCTAAGAATTTTTGAGAGAGGCTGTTGAAATCTCTGACTATAACTGTGGATTTGTCTATTTCTCCTTGCAGTTCTATCAGGTTTTGCTTCACGTATTTTTTAAACCCTGTACTTAGGTATATCAACACGCAGGACTGTTATGTCTACTGATGAACTGGTGCCTTTATCATTATGAAATGACCATCCTATTCCTGGTAACAGCCTTTGATTAGGAATCCACTTTGTCTGATATTAATATAACCCATTTAGCTTTCATCTGATTAGTGTTAGCATGGTGAACTTCTTTCCACTCTTTTACTTTTAACCTATTTGTGTCTTTATATTTAAAATGGGTTTCTCATAGGCAGTCTAGACTGGGTCTTGCTTTTTCATCGACTCTGAAAAATCTTTTACAATTAATGTCATTATTGATATAACTAGGTTTAAATGTACCAGTGTACCATTTCTTTCCTAGTTGTCCCACATGCTCTTTATAAGCCTTTTTCCCTATTTCTACCTTCTTTTGGCTTGAGTATTTTTATGATTCCATTTTCTCTCCTTTTTGGTATACTGACTATAACTGTTGTGCTTTTACTTGTTGCTTCACTGCTTATAGCATATATCTTTAATTTATCACAATCTGCATAGTGATATTATACCACTTCACATATAGCATAAGAAACTAACAGTGTATTGTATTAGTTTCCTGTGGCTGTGTAACAATTTACTAGAAACTGGGTGGCTTTAAAACACAGTAATTTATTGTCTCTCAGTCATGGAGGCCAGAAGTACAAAATCAGTATCGCTGAGTCACAATCAAGGTATTGGCAGTGCTGTGCTCCCTCCAGAGACTCTAAGGGAAAACGGCTCCTTGACCCTTCCAGCTCTAGCTGCTGCCAGCATTCCTTGGCTGGTGGTTGCATCACTCCAATTTTCAAGGCCAGCATCTTCAAATCTGCCTTTGTTTCATCTTCACATCACCTCCTGTATGTGTGCGTGTGTGCATAAAATTCCCCTCTGCCTCCTTTTTATAAGGATACATGTGACTGCACTTAGGGCCCACCTGGACAACCCAGCATAATCTATCTCAAGATCCTTAACTTACTCACATCTGTAAAGACCGCTTTCCCTTAGAAGGTAACATTTACACAGGATTCCGGGGATTAGGACCTGATATGTTTGAGGGGAGGAAGCATTATTCTGCCTACCACAAGCGTATTTCCATTTCTGCTCTTGGGGCCTTCAAGCTATTATTGTCATATATTTTACTTCTACATGCTATAAACCTCACAATCAATTAAATTTTTAGGAGATTAAAAATACGGGGGAAAGTCTTATATTTACCCACTCTAGTTACCACTTCCATAGCTTTCCAATCCTTCATGTAGATCCAGATTTCTATCTGGTATCATTTCCCTCCTACCTGAAACACTTCTTGTCTCTTACAGTGGTTGCCTGCTGGACATAAATTATTTCAGCCTTTGTATGTGTGAAAAAGTCTTTATTTCACCTTTGTTTTTGAGAGAGAGATTTTTACTAGGTATAGAGTCTATGGGTTTTTCCTTCTCAGAACTTTATAGATGGTGTTCCACTGACTTCTGGCATACACTGTTTCCAATGAGACACCCACTGTCACTCTTACCCTTGTTCAACTTAGGTGTTTTTTATGTCTTTTTCTCAACATATTTAACCTTTTCTCTAGCTCCCTGAACACATGAAATACAGTTACAGTAACTGTTGTAATGTTTCTGTGAACCACTTTTACCACCTGTGCAATTTCCAGGTCCGCTTGACTTGATTTTTCTCACTATGAATCACATCTTTCTGCTTCTTTGTATTCCTGATCATTTTTGAATGGATGCCAGACCTTGTAACTTTTATCTCACTGGGTGCTATATACTTTCGAATTCCCGTAAATATTCTTCACCTTTACTCTAGAATGCAATTATGTTACTTTGGAAGAGTATGATCCTCTTGGATTTTGCTTTTAAGCTTCCTTAGGCAGGATCAGAACAACATCTCAGTCTACGGCTAAGTCAGCCCTGTTGTTAAGGCAAACCCTTCTGAGTCCTACAACCAACGCCCCACGAAGGATGAGGTTTCCACTCTGGCTGGTGTGAATAGGAGCTCTTCCAGGGTCATTTTTCACAAGCATGTGTGTATCAATACTCAGTTAAGACTTGAGAGCCACTCTGCAGGTCTCCAGAGATCGCTCTGTGCAGCTCTCTCCTCTTTGGGTATGCCCCCATGGGCTCTAGCCACCTTGGTCTCTTGGGACTACCAGCTCTGTCTTCTCAGTTCCACAACCACTGGGCTCTGCCTGGGTGTCCCCTCCTCATGTCATGGCCAAGAAACTCCCTTCAGGTATCAATCTGGGGAAATCATAGGGCTCCCACATTAGTTTTCCATTTTTCCAGGATTGCTATTGTTCTTTGCCTTGATGCCCAGTGCCTTGGAAACCATTGTTACATATATTTTAACCATTATCAATTGTTTTAGGCAGGAAGGCAAATCCTGTCCCTGTTACTTATCTTAGCTAAAAAAAACAATCTTTCTTGATTTATCTTAATTTTTTAACATATTAATATCTTTTCTGATAACAAATATAAATATCTACCAGTCATCTTTTATAAAATTAACTAACATTCCCTTCTATAAATGTATAAACTTTTCAACTCCCCTATCGGTAAGTCATTAAGATTATTTCTAATTTTCTAATGGGATAAACAGCACTGCACCAACATCATCACACCCTTGACTAAGGATAAATGCCTGAAGTGAAACTGCTAAGTCAAACACAGATGACAGTCTACAGCTTTATATTTTGCCAAATTGCCTTTTAAGAAAGTTGTATCACCTCTGATGAAATCTTGAGTACTTTCTGTTTGCCAATTGACAGGTAAAAAATGTTATTTTGTTTTAGTCTCATTCTACCGATTACTAGTAAATTTGAACATTTTTCCATAGGAAGCATGAAATAAGTGTTAGCTATTTACGTTTATTGGCCCAGTCATATTTCTTCTTCTCTGAACTACCTATTCACGGTCTTTGGCTATTTTTCTATTAGCTTGATAGTCTTTTTCTTAATGACTATAATTGCTCTTTATGCAGGCTACTAAGCCTCTGATATATATGCTGTCAATACTTTCCCCAAGTTGAATTTACTTTTGCGTTTAAGATGGTCTTTGTCATACTGAACTATATTCCAGCCAAAACAATTTTTTCCTTTATATTGTTAGTCTTCCTTAGCCTAAGATTAAATGTTCTTTTGGTAGTTTTTACATTTATGTAATTAATCTGACACTTGTGTTTGTTTGCAACGAGGTACACAATTTCCCCTAAATAGTCAGTTGGTTCAACAGCCCACTATTGCCCTACTAATACAAAATGCGACTTTCATCATAAATTCATACACGCAGATACACACACACTTCCCTAACTTTCTATTCTATACCTTCTTCAGTGTCTAATAGCAATTTTAATGTGATGTGCACATGGTCTCACCAAATTAATGATGGTTTCAGATTTTCTTTGCAACAGTTGTGTATTTATTCTTGTAGCTGAACAAGTTCAAAAATACCCCTACTAGAATTTTGATCAAGATCATTTGAAATTTACAGATTAATTTAGAGAAAATTCAACTTTATGATAAAATCTTCCCATCTGGGAAGGAAAGTACTCACTTATACTTTTCAGGAAAATCAATAGGGTCTTTATGTAGTTTGTGCATATTTCTTGTAATTCCTTGAAATGCTATACGTTGGTGCTACTATGATTTGGATCTCAAACCATTATATTTTCTAACTGATTTATGCTAACATATGGAAAATCTATGGATTTCTATATATTTATTTTTACTCAACCACCTTGTCAAGCACACTTGCTTACATGAGGGTTCCTAGGTATTCCCAAGAGGATACTAGTTAAAAACAAATCCCTAGACTCCACCTGAACAGAAAGTTTAAGAGTGTTGGAGAAAGAGGGCAATGAGGTATCATCATTACTGTATTTTTGACAAATTTTCCAGATGATTTTGATGCTCATCCACATTTAGGAACCAGTAGGTCAGACCACCAAATCAAGAGCTCAAGCAGACTAATAGTCACAACGTACCAGAAGTTTCAGATGACTTCTCACATTAAAAACTCCACAAGCTGCCACTGAAATAACCCCACTGGAGATAAGGTCAGTAAATCACAGAAGCTACAAGAATGTACCAAAGACTTAGTTACATTCAAGGAGAGATCACAAGAAATACCAGCCATCAAGAAGATTTCATAAAACATTATATATACATAAAATAGCCACTTCAGCTCTACCCTCTGAAATTCCTACAAAGTATGGAAAGCATCTTAAAACAAACTTGTTCTTTGATCTGATGAGACCAAAAATAACCTCTTGGGGTCCATAAAATATCCTACTAACATCCTCCTCTAGGGGCTGGCCCGGTGGCACAGCAGATAAGTTCGCACATTCTACTCCAGCGGCCCGAGGTTCGCCAGTTTGCATCCCGAATGCAGACCTACGCACAGTTTGTCAAGCCATGCTGTGGCAGGCATCCCACATGTAAAGTAGAGGAAGATGAGCAGGGATGTTAGCTCAGGGCCAGTCTTCCTCAGGAAAAAGAGGAGGACTGGCAGCAGATGTTAGGTCAGGGCTAATCTTTCTCAAAAAAAAAAAGCTCCTCGGTAGAATAAGAAGTATAATGACTATCAGCATTATTCCATAAAAACAGAATAGATACACAGTAGCTCCCCCCTTATCCACAGCTTCGCTTTCCGCAGTTTCAGTTACTCATGGTCAGTCACGGTCCAAAAATATTAAGTGGAAAATTCCAGAAATAAACAATTCATAAGTTTTAAATTCCAGGCCATTGTGAGTAGCGTGATGAAAGCTTGCACCATCCCGCTCCATCCCATCCAGGACATGAATCTTCCCTTTGTCCAGTGGATCCATGCTCTATACCCTACCTGCCCATTAGTCACTTAGTAGCATTTTGCTTATTGTGGTATCACAACGCTTGTGTTCAAGTAACCCTTAGAAATGCCACAAAGCATAGAGTAGTGATGCTAGCAATTTGGATATGCCAAGGAGAAGGCGTAAAGTGCTTCCTTTAAGTGAAAAGGTGAAAGTTCTCAACTTAAACAAGAAAAAAATTGCATGCTGAGGTTGCTAAGATCTATGATGGGAACGAATTTTCTATCCATGAAATTGCGAAGAAGAAGAAGAAATTCATGCTAGTTTTGCTGCTGCACCACAAACTGCAAAAGTTATGGCCATAGTGCGAGATAAGAGCTTAGTATGGGAAAAAACATAGTATTTATAGGGTTCAGTACTATCCATGGTTTCAGGCATCCACTGGGGGTCTTGGAACACATTCCCCTCAGATAAGGGGGAACTACTGTACTAATGTGAAAACTATTAACTGCTACTATTTTGATTTAAGGTGGCAAACTGAACCACAAATCAACCTTAAGATATCTCAACATACTTTACTAATATGTGAATCTAAGCCACAACATTCCACCAATTCCACTGAAAATTACCAAGAAACAAAATAAATATAAAGCATTTTGAAAGGTTATGTATCCGGAAAACAAGATCTCTTCCACTCTTATTCCTTGAGACCTGGATGGTGAAGATCAGATGAACGGAGCTGTGCTGCAGCAGCAGGGCACCAAATGCTTGTCGGGCCTTTAAAGTCATTTCACACAAAAGCAATGATAATTTATAGGACAACGTACATCGTGACAGGTTGTATTTCTTGCTCTCAGGCAGCTCTTGAATACATCTATGCAGTTCTTTACAGTGTTTCACATGTATCACTTGATCCCACAAGAACCCCATAAAATGGGGTTTTCATTTCGTAACTGAAGCAACAATAGAGGCTCCAAGAAGTTAAACTTATCTAAAATCACCCAGCTTTAAAGGAGTAGAGATGGAATTCAAACCTTTTTTCATACTTTTACCATAGTATTGTTTTCTACAATAGCACGCTAACTTAGAATTTGTATATTTTCATTTTCAGCACATATTGTCATTTATTTCACCTTCTTCCCACATTGTTACAAATTAGACAAAAACAGAAAGCATCCACTATATTTCACATCCAACAGAAGGAGTTCAATTAAAACGAAATATGTGAAATCACTTTGAAAGTATAAAATACAAATGCAATGTGCAATTAAAAATAAGTGAATTACCAATTTTCTGTCAGTACTAAAGTCAAGATTATTATTCACAGGGCTTTTTCAAACAGATTACAAAGAGCTCTTTCCAGCTGTCCCGCAGAAGAATAACATGAATTCTTTATTCCAAAGGAAAGAAAAGCAAGGAGAGAAGTATTTCATATATGCCCATCTGGGTAACAGAATTCAGAAATCAGGTACATCTGTCTCCCACTCAGCCATCAGAAACAGGCCTAACACATTTACATCCACAGCTACTACTAGAACAATGCTCAGAAAGACAGATGGTCAAAAGCTAAGAGGAGGAGGAGAATTAGCAAAGAAGCTACAAAAGAAGGTGCCATTAGTTCACCCAGAAGAAAGACCAACAAGGGAAGCAGACCTACAGTCAACTGCCCATGACCCCACTAACCACAGAGCCCAGATGAGCAGGCAGCAGCCCCACAGGGCAAACAGACAGCAGCGCAGAACCAAAGAAAAGGAACTATGAGAGACAATAACTGGACAGGCTCAGGCTGTTCGAATCACTGCAATCATGTACAAATAACAAACAAAAGATGGTTTTTAAATGATTACTGTTACCAAGAGAGCTAATTAAATATAAACATACTGTTTAATTAACATAATGGTTACAACTGTCACACGTAAGATTACAGAAAGGAAACATTACTCCTTATAGTGTCTGGGTATCCTTGATATATATATAGCTAGAAGTATGGGGAAAGAGTCCTTTAAAGATTTTAAGACAACTGAGAAGACAAAGAATATTCTAGCCCATTAAGAACGAAAATAATAACCCACAACTAAAATATACAACTATGTACTGGGGGGATTTGGGGAGAAAAAGGAAAAATAAAATCTATTTAAAAGAAAAAAAATGAATGAAAATAAAGCTTTTTTCTCACTAGAAAGTTCAAAGTGCAATTACCTGAGAGACTGCGCCACTATGTTTTCACATATTGTCAGACAATGATTCACACGGTCTTTCTTGGTGGCTGAGAGTTCTTTCTTTCTAAAAGAAAAAAGAAAGCAGGAAAGGAAGTGAACATGTGTTGAATTATCCACCCCATTTATTTCTGCATATCATTCATTCATTCAACAAGCACTTCTTGACTACTAGGAATAAACCATATACTCCATGCTAGGGGGCAGGGTAGGGGATCAGGTCAGGGAGGTGGAGATGAGCTCAACCCAGGGTTTCCTAAACCACACTGCTCCATAGAAAAGATATGTGATGCTACTAATGCACTTAATTTTTCCCATTTGAGGGAGAAGGAGAAATTACATTGCAGTGACTCACCCAAGATCACACAATGGAGGGATGCGCAATTCAATGAAATACATAATGTAATATACACTCTACACACCAAGCGGCCTCCACTGCTCAAAATCGCATTGTTAATTGACTGCAGTCAGCATACCACACAGACCTCATGCTGTCGATTTGGTATAAAATAAGGTATACACTACGACTTATCACTCCTATACCCCCAAATAGCTACAAAAAAGCCTCCTGCTCAAAGCCTTTCTCCAAAGCCTCCTATTAAGACTTCTCAGCCAAACAAAAGGAGATAAATAGCCTGATCAGGAAGATCAGATTAAAGATGCTTGCTTCCCATCCAAACCTACAGCTTCATAGGTCTTCAAGGTAGGTACATTGAAATAAGGTAGAGAGGGATGATCCAAAGAGGAAGGCAAAAAATAAAGCAGGCTTAAGAACTACATCCAAAAAAGAACTTGACTGTGGTTGTTACCAGCACATGGTACTAACTAGAAACAACTAAACTACAAGACTACCAACTTTTTGAGAGAATTCTGTTACCAAAGAAATTAAAAAAAAAAAAATCTAACCTACAAACACCTGTGACTATTTAATCCCTAATGCACCCCACCCACCACCCCACCCCAGCCCCAGACCCCAGCTCCAAATCGTGCACCTGAAGGAACAGGCTATCACAACTGTGCAAATCCAGTGAAGACATACCCTCAAAAGAGACCTCAGACATGGCCAGGGCAGAAAACTGGCAAGGAAAAACCTCCAAAGGGAGAAGTCAGTGGCCGAAAAGAGGAACAGACAGGGTACCCAAGCAGAGAAAAGAAGCAGGGCCTGAATGAGAGGCCTAGTCCATGGCAAGTGGAGAGGGGCTTCCCAATGACGGCCCAGTAAGAGTCCATCATTCTGTGGGCTGGTGAGTGTGAGCCCAACGCCCAGTCTTAATGGGACTTTTACTGACAAGTTATACTGCAGACTGCTGATCATCCACAAAAACGACATTCTTCCCCTCCTGGACACACGCCTCCTGCTTAGAAGTTCCATCGCCCAGCCTCCCTGCACCCAGGGATAGACGCATGACTTAGTTCTCACAGATGAAATGGGAACAGAAGTGGAATATGGAGTGTCTACCTTGCTGGCTTGCCCTGGGTATCTCGCCCGTTAGTTCCCTCCAATTGGAACAAACTTGTCTAACACCCAGTTTTTGATGACACAGATAAAGACAACAAGAAGGCTACAGAGCCACAGGATGGAATGAGCCTGAGTTCTAAGTGACCACAAGAAGCAGAGATCCCCTACTCCCATCCTCATGAGCCACCCACTTCAAAAGCATGATGACTGAAACAACCCAAATGTCCTTCACCTGGTGAATGGATAAACAAACTGCTATAGCCAGACAACGGAATACTGCTTAGCAGTAAAAAAGGGCAATCCACTAATACACACGAGGGTGAATCTCAGTGTACCAGGTTCAAGACTACACATTAGATGATTCCATTTATATAATATTCTGGAAGAGACAAAACTACAGGAATGGAAAGTGATCAGTAATTTCCAGTGGCCAGGGAGGAGGAGTTGGACAGCAAAAAGGCATGGGGCATGGGGAAGTTTTAGGGGGTTGTAGAACTGTTCTAAATCTTGATTGTCGTAGTAGTTACATGCCTCTATCCATTTGTCAAAACTCAGAGAATTATGCACTAAAAGGGGTACATTTTTGAGGCCAGCCCTGTGGCCTAGTAGTTAAGTTTGGTGTGCTCCACTTTGGCAGCCCAGGTTTGGTTCCCAGGTGCAGACCTACACTAACCGTCAGCAGCCATACTGTGGCAGCAACCCATGTGCAAAACAGAGGAAGACTTGCACAGATGTTAGCTCAGGGTAAATCTTCCTTAGCAAAAAAGAAAAAAAAGGGTACATTTTACTATATGTAAATTATACCTCGGTCTTAAAAAGAATGTGCTATGAGAATTAAAGTGCTCTCTTCTTCCAAGTATCATATTAAAGTCTCTGTTAAAGTAGCTTAGAGTTTACCCAGTTTAAGACAGCCATGAAGAAAATTAAAGAACACCGATCATTTTAAGCATTTTAGGAGGCAAACTAACTCACCTATCCATTATTCTTTGACTTCCAAAGTGAAAAACCTTCCCAAGGCCTTAAATGAACTGAAATCACACACCAGTCTCCTAGCTATATAGGGAGTGGCCCCTCAATGTGACAGTGTCTTACACTGGGTCTAAAATGATTCTTCAGGGGAGTGGTAATGAGAAAAAAATTGACAAATGCTAAACTAAATGCACCTCACAATTTAATGGTGGTCAGAATAGAAATAAATACTCAGGACCAGAGATTTCCAGCAAAGTCAGAATCTAAACAAAACCTTCATCCTGTGGAGTCTCCGCTGCCAAGCCTGAGAGGTAGTGAGTGTGCGATTCATGGCAAGCCCCTTGCTCTGAGTGGGCCCTTTCCCAACCGTAACTGAACGGCTCACTGAAGTAGCAGCGGTAGCCAGGTATCTTTGGATGGGCCAACTCAGATCAGTGGCCATGGCTGCCCAGAGCATAGCCTGGAGAATACCGGGGCCTCATCTGTACTGAATAAGAAAGACCACAGTGGTGAATGGCTCAGCTGTCATAGACTGGGGGAGACGAGTCCCAGGGTCCCCCCAGGTGCAACATTACAAGCACTTATGAAGCAGAAAGTATTCCCTGGACTTGACAAGAGAACTCTGTGTACTGACAAAAGCAGCAGGTCAATACGCCAACTACATCTTTGGTTAAAATTACAATGTAGGGTGTCACTGTGCATCTCTCTCAGTAGAGCCACTAGGGTACCCAAAGAGAGTAAAGAGTCAACACACTACTTACTCACATGCCTGATGGAACATTTATCTATCCTCTTAGAAGTGACAGATACAAACAGGAGTTTTAAAAAGAACTTTGTCTCTCTCCTCATAAATGGGATGAACCAAAAGAACATAGTTAGCAATGAAAAATACCCGCCACATGATTTATTAAGACCTACTTGTGCTGTTCCCCATGCCAGAACTTGAGCAAAAGTTTATCAAACGAGGATTGTCAAAGACAGAATATTGATCTCAACCCAACAAAATAAAAATACATGTTTCTGTGGTCTGTTTCAGTCTAGCTCCTCCTCTGAGCTCCTGGTGGGGAAAGGCTGTCTTAGTCACCAGGGCCCCTTCCCAAGGCCCTGCCAGCAGCACTTCCATCGCACTTAGGGAACAGCTGTTCCTCCGATGATCTCCCCAGGGAGACAGACTAAGAGCAAGGGCCGTATCATATCTCTATTACTAACACTCAGCACAACACCTACACTTTACAGGTGCTTCATAGACTGCAAATAAAGGAAAGGATAAATAAATGTTTTCTGTAGGAGAATAGGTCAAATACACATTAAAACTGACTCAAAAGTTCTTGAGTCAGTCTCATAAATAGGATTCAGAAGATAAACGAAAATTACTTTAAACCTAAGTTTCTAGGACCAAGAGATGAAAGAAAAGTAGAAACAACAAAGCTTAAAAAAGAAAATTGTGGAGGGCTGGCCCGGTGGCATCATGGTTGGGTTTGCACGCTCCACTTCAGTGGCCCATGGTTCTTGGGTCTGAATCCCAGGCACAGGCCTACACCACTCATCAAGCAATGCTGTGGTGGCAACCCACATACAAAATAAAGGAAAACTGGTACAGATGTTAGCTCAGGGACAATCTTCCTCAAGCAAAAAGAGGAAGACTGGCAACAGATGTTAGCTCAGGGCCAATCCTACTCACCAAAAAAGAAAGAAAGAAAGAAAATTGTGGAGAAATCCCAACATACTTGAACTCAAACACTTTGCGGACCGACAGGCCTAGCCTGTGGAATCCCTCCAGCTGTAATCAAGACAATCAATCACAGGTCTTTTAACAACACCTTCGACGAGTCTTACTCTCAAGACTTTACTATCAAAAAGAGGATAGTAGGGGCTGGCCCCGTGACCGAGTGGTTAAGTTCGTGCGCTCCGCTGCAGGCGGCCCAGTGTTTCGTTGGTTCGAATCCTGGGCACGGACACGGCACTGCTCATCAAACCACGCTGAGGCAGCGTCCCACATACCACAACTAGAAGGACCCACAACGAAGAATATACAACTATGCACCGGGGTGGGGGGGATTTGGGGAAAAAAAATAAAATCTTCAAAAAAAAAAAAAAAGAGGATAGTATACTTTCTATCATGGTCAGCTAAGAAGAAAGCAATATTTTAAGTTTCTCTTCTTACCTCATCCACAATCATTTTCCAGCAATCCAAATCCTTTTTAGGAAAAAACAAATCTGGCAAAATATATCTAAATTTTAAAGTCACATGTAAAAGAATGAAAATTGACCATTCTTTTTCACCATTCACCAAAATAAACTCAAAATGGATCAAAGACCTAAAGGTGAGACCTGAAACCATAACGCTTCTGGAAGAAAACGTAGGCAGTACACTCTTTGACATCAGTATTAAAAGGATCTTTTCGGACACCACGTCTTCTCAGACAAGGGAAACAATAGAAAGAATAAACAAATGGGACTTCATCAGACTAAAGAGCTTCTTCAAGGCAAGGGAAAACAGGATTGAAACAAAAAAACAACCCACTAACTGGGAAAAAATATTTGCAAGTCACATATCTGACAAAGGCTTAATATCCATAATATATAAAGAACTCTCACAACTCAACAACAAAAAATCAAACAACCCAATCAAAAAATGGGCTGGAGACATGAACAGACATTTCTCCAAAGAAGATATACGGATGGCCAATAGGCACATGAAAAGATGCTCATCATCGTTGATCATCAGGGAAATGCACATCAAAACTACACTAAGATATCACCTTACACCCATTAGAATGACAAAAATATCTAAAACTAATAGCAACAAATGTTGGAGAGGTTGTGGAGAAAAAGGAACCCTCATACACTGCTGGTGGGAATGCAAACTGGTGCAGCCGCTATGGAAAACAGTATGGAGATTCCTCAAAAAATTAAAAATAGAACTACCATACGATCCAGCCATCCCACTACTGGGTATTTATCCAAAGAGCTTGAAGTCAGCAATCCCAAAAGTCCTGTGTACCCCAATGTTCACTGCAGCATTATTTACAACAGCCAAGACATGGAAGCAACCTAAGCGCCCATAAACAGATGAATGGATAAGGAAGATGTGGTATATATATACAATGGAATACTACTCAGCTGCAAAACAGAACAAAATCATTCCATTTGCAATAACATGGATGGACCTTGAGGGAATTATGTTGAGTGAAATAAGCCAGCGAGAGAAGGATAATCTGCGTATGACTCCACTCATATGAGGAATTTAAAAATGTGGACTAAGAGAACAGATTAGTGGATACCAGGGGAAAGGTGGGGTGGGGGGTGGGCACAAAGGGTGAAGTGGTGCACCTACAACACAAATGACAAACATTAATGTACAACTGAAATTTCACAAGATTGTAACCTATCATTAACTCAATAAAAAAAAAATCTAAATTTTAATCTTTTCCACACTTGATAGCCTTAGCATTATAAAATTCTGTGGGTAGACAGTCAATGTCTTCAATAGTTGCTAGTATTAAAATTCAAACAATAGTAAGTACCTATTTTGTACGAGAAGCATAAGAACAAACCACCTGGTTGCTACCCAAATACTTTGATTTTGCTCCATTTTTCTTAAACCCACTGTTATGTCTAACAGGGCTACACGTGTGTGTAACTGACATATTATCATTAAAGAACTACACAATTTTACCACGTCAAACCCTAAAAATACCAGCTTAAATATGAGGGCAAGTGTAACCAAAATCTTGTAAAAATTATCTCCTCTTTTATCACACTGAAGAAATACCCACGTTTTAAAGTGTGAGGATCAGACTTTACCCTCAGACACCCCAACAAAAGACATTAACCAAAACTATCAGAAAATTAAAAGAAAAAAACCTTCCAGTGTACCCACTGAAAGACGTAAAGGCAGCAACGTAATTAGTAAGTATAACAAGCCACTACCAGCCGGTGTAAACTTCCAAACCCAGTTGAACAAGGTCCATCACAATTTGACCTCAGGCTACTTTCCAAGCTCCATCTTCAGTCTGTATTTCTGAACCTTCAGAGAACTCTGGCCACTCGAAATAACTCACCTGTTTTGGGCATGCATCCTCAAACCCAGGTCTTATACGTTCTATGGTCCCTGCTTGAAATACCTCCTTCCTGTCTTATTTTGTCCAGTAAACAAACTTGGAAGTTTAAAAAATTACAACTATCTCATTCTTCCCTGGAATTTAACTAGATTGATGAACTGATAACTCAAACTGACTTGTTCTACGTGAAAAGTAAGTACGGAAATTAAGATGACAACGGAACTGCTTTGCGCGCTGGGCAGGAACTGGATGAACAGGGTGAGCACAGTCCTGACTCTTCAACCATTTTTTGGTAAACTTAGTCGTTCTAAGTTTAAATGTCATTAAGTTAAAATGTCATTTTAAGGCATTTAAATTTCACCTTCAAAATGAAAACAAACCTCAGCCAGCCCCCTCTGGTTGTGCAATGAAGCAATCTGCACGTAAACACACATTTGTAAGGAGAATCATATAAAAATCAAGGACTTTACAGCATACTACATTCACGTTAAAACAATGATCAAAGGACTCATTCTAAAAATAAGAATTCAAGCCCTCTCATCTCTTGTTTTTAGAATTACGCTACTTTAAGATTATGCATGAAAGATATGATTCCAGGTTGAAGATGGGCAAGGGAGAGGCCTATATTACCCAAGGAACTGAAAACAAGCATTCATTTTGCACCTGTCTGGCTACTCGTACTCACAGCACTTTCACATACACATTTCAAGTCAGTGCCTGCACACCCCACAGAGTGAGTAGACCTGAGGGCTAGAGGCTGCATGTCCTGCAGGAGCAGGGCTGGAAACAGCTGGGCAGGGATCCAAGTCTTCGGATTCCTCATCAGCTGCTCTTTAAGTTTTGCCAAGTACTATACTAATGTGAGAGTATTCCTAGAAAATTAGGACTCTTTCAGAAAAAATTTTTTAAGAAGAAATGGGACACAAAGAGTCATTGTGGAATTATGTTTCATACATAATTTAAAAATAAAAGTACTGTCTGATTAGGGGAACCAAAGCCTAAGATTGCCCCACACTACAGTCTGTATCATAGAAAAGGGCCTTTAAAATAAAGCCTTTCTCACTAGTGATCTAACTGAATGCAGTCACAATTACTAACAGAAAAAGGTGCAATCCACAAACCAATCTGTTATACTAAGTGAAAAAAGTCTAACACAAGGCCCCATCTTGTATGATTCCATTCATAAGAAAAGTCCAGAATGGGCAAATCCACAGAGACAGGGGCTGCCAGGGGCTGGGGGAGGGAAAATAGGAAATGATTGCTAATGGGGAGGGGTTTCTTTCTTTCTGGGGTGATGAAACGTTCTGGAAATTAGATAGTGGTGATGGTGGCAGACTCTTGTGATATACTAAAAACCACTAAATTGTACACTTTGAAATGGTGAATTTCATGCTATGCGAATCATAATCTCAGTTTCTTGAAAATCTGTCTGCATATCCTGTCAGCTCTTCCTCCAAAGAGATCCAGAATCTGACCACTTCTGACCACTTGGCACAAGCTGCCAGCACCTCTAGCTTTGATTACTTCAATACTTTCCAGCCGTCTCCCTCTTTCATTCATGCTCCCTGTCCACCAGCACAGACCTTTTTTTAAATTTGAAGTTTTTATTGAGATGATTGTAGATTCACATGCAATTGTAAGAAATAATAGAGATCCAGTGTACACTTCACCCAGTTTCCCACAGTAGTGACATTTTGAAAAACTATAGTATAATATCACAACCAGAACACTGACAGTGACACAATCCACTGATTTTAGATTTCTGGTTTTACTTTTACTCATTTGTGTGTGTGTATGTGTGTGTGCATGTGCATCTAGTTCTAAACAATTTTATCAGATGTGTAAGCTTGTGTATCCAACACCAAAGTCAAGATATAGAACATTTCGATCACCACGAGGATCCCTCTCTTTGCCCTTTCAGAACCACTCCCACCCCCTCCTTCCTCCTCTGGGGATCCCACCCACCACCCTGTCCCTAACCCTGGCAACCACTCCTCTATTCTCCATTCCTAGAACTCTGTCATTTCAGAAATATTACATAAATAGAATCACACGATAGGTAGCCTTTGGAGATTGGCTGTTTTCACTAGCACAATTTCCCTAAGATTCATCTAAGTTGTTGCATGTATCAGGAGTTTGTTCCTTTTTATTGCTGAGTAGTTTAACCTTTCACCTGCTGAAGGACATCTAAGCTGATTCCAGTTTCTGGCTATTATGAGTAAAGCTGCTACGAACACTCGTGCACAGGTTTCTGTGTGAACGCAGGTTGTCGTTTCTCCGGGATAAATGCCCAGGAGTGTGACTGCCGGGCCACACAGGAACTGTGTGTTCAGTTCTACAAGCAACCACCAAACTGTTTCCCAGAGCAGCTGGACCATTTCACAGTCCCACCAGCAATGATCAAGTGACTCAGTTTCATCTGCACCAGCATTTGGCGTTGTCAAAGTGGTCTTTCAGAAACATAAATTAGATCACTTGTTTCAGCACACAAGTGTGTATCTGGTCAGAGTAAAATCCAAGGTCCTTAGACTGGGTACAGGCCCCACAGGGTTGACCCTCATCTCTGATCTCCAACCCCTCTAACCTCATCTCTTATTTCTTCTTTTCTTTTCAAGATTGGCACCTGAGCTAACATCTGTTGCCAATCTTTTTTTTCTTCTTCTCCTTCTCCTCAAAGCCCTCTAGTACATAGCTGTATATTCTAGTTGCAGGTCCTTCTGGTTGTGCTATGTGCGACGCTGCCTCAGCATGGCCTGATGAGCAGTGCCATGTCCACGCCCAGGATCCGAACCCTGGGCTGCCGAAGCGGAGCATGAGAGCTTAACCACTTGGCCACGGGGCCAGCCCCCTCATCTCCTATTTCAGACCTTTGTTTTGCTTCAGCCACTGGCCCCCTTACTATTCCTCGAATATGGAAAGCACTGCTGCTTTTCTGTCCCCTCTACCTGGACCTCTTTTCTTTCAGATATCAATATGGCTTGCTCCCTCCGTTCTGCTCCAGTATCATCCTCTCAGTGCACTTCATACTCCAAACAAAATCGCACACCCCCTCTCCTCCTTATTCTGCTTTTTCTCCATAATATTTATCACCATTTGTTTTGTTCACTGCTCTAACACCAGTGCCCAGGACAGGGCCCGACACACAACAGGCACTTGGTTGAAAGGAATCTTTCCGGGTCATCTAGTCCAATCCCCACTTAAGCCCCCACTCCCAGTAGCTGGGAGCTCTTAATGCCACTGAAGCTTACTTGTCAGTGTTACAACCTACTCTGCAGCTACACAAATGCTCAATGGCCCTAGGGAGAGAAGTTATACTGCCTCAGCTACACCTGGACATATATAAGCAACATAAATCTTCCCTCCCAAATGCTGACAGCGTTACCAACAACAACAAACCTAAGGCCTGATCGTCTACAGTGGAGCGTCTCAAGCTTTAATGAGGACACAGATTGCTCGCAGAACTTGTTAAAATGCAAAGTCTGATTTGGCAGGTCTAAGGTCAGGCAGAGATTCTGTACTTCTTGCAAGCTCCCAAGTGATACCAAACTGTCGGCCCTGAGACTACACTTTGAGCAGCAAGGATCTATGGCATTTCTCGTCTCTAAAACATATTCTAGCACCTGAGTTGATTCAATTTAATGAGATATTAAATAGTGTCTAATATCTTTATCTTTATCCATACCTTTATTATTTTTTTCTTTTTTTGGCTTGAGGAAGATTAGCCCTGAGCTAACATCTACGCCAGTCCTCCTCCACTTTGTACGTGGGATGCCTCCAAAGCATGGCTTGACAAGTGGAGTAGGTCAGCACCCAGGATCCGAACGTGTGAACCCGGGCTGCTGAAGCGGAGTGCGTGGAACTTTAACCACTACACTACGCTACAGGCCCAGCCCCTTCTATATCTTCAAATAGTATCTTATGTCTTTATTTTTCCTTCTTGTTGTCTGAATAAGACTAAAGGTCTTGAGGGTGGATCCATTCCCAGGTAGTTTACCAAGTGGTTGGCTCACTTGCAGGAACTGGAGGTAATGGGGGTGGGTCCTCTTAGGGCAGAAAGAACGTGTCAGCAGCCCATTTGAAAGCCGGCACAATGTTTAATCCCAAAAGTCCTCTTTAAAAAGAAATTCTACACTACTATATAGCAATTAATAAGAATTACAGGCACTGCTAGTGAACAATCTCTCTATTCTTGCTAAGTGAAAAAAATACGGCGTGATCTCAGTCATGCAAACAAAAAAAAGGACACCTTTAAATGTTTGTATATGCATTAAAAAAATCAAAGAAGCAACTTAATAATTGTTATTTTTAGGGAATGAGACTGGGAGAAGGGCTTTGTTTTTCATCTTCTGTGCTGTTTGCAGATGTTTTTACAACATATATGTGTAACTTGCAAAATTTTTTAAACTAATTAATAAAAAGCAACCAAAAGGGGCCGGCCCAGTGGCGCAGCGGTTAAGTGCACATGTCCCGCTTCAGGGGCCCGGGCTTTGCTGGTTTGGATCCCAGGCGTGGACATGGCACCGCTTGGCAAGCCATGCTGTGGTAGGTGTCCCACATATAAAGTAGAGGAAGATGGGCATGGATGTTAGCTCAGGGCCAATCTTCCTCAGCAGAAAAACTGCTTCCCAAAAGTGATCCTATCATATTTAATCTATGAGTAGGCAAACTACAGCCTGCCTATTTTTAGCCAGCCTGCAAGCTAAGAAATGTTTTTACATTTTTAAATGGTTGACCAAAAAAAAAAAAAAATTAAAGAAGAATATTTCATGATGTGAAAATTACATGAAATTCAAATTTCAATGTCATGAATAAGACTTTCTTGGAACACAGTCACACTCGCTCACTTACCTACTGCCTCTGGCTGCTTTTAGTCTACAAAAGCAGACTTGAGTAGTTGTGAGAGGCGTGTGCCCACACAGCATGAAATATTGACTATCTGACCATTTACATAAAAAGTTTCCAATGTTCGCGAATTGGAAGACTTAATATTGTTAAGACGCCAACACTCCCCAAACTGATCTGGAGAGTCAGTGCATCCCCATCAGAATCCCAGCTGGCTTCTTTGGAGAAACTGACAACCTAACCTGACAATTCATCTGGAAACAGAAGGGTTCCAGGATAGCCAAAACTATCTTAAAAAAGAATAAAGTTGGAGGACTCACATTTCATGATGTGAAACTCTGATACAAAACTAGATTGATCAAGACTATATCGTACTTAGAGGACAGACATATAAATCAATGGAAGAAGATGGAGAGTCCAGAAATAAATCCATACATTTACAGGCTATTAATTTTCAACAAGGGTGCCAAGACAATTCAATGGCGAAAGAACAGTCTTTTCAATAAATGATGCTGGGACAAATGGATATCTACACGCAGAAGAATGAAGTCGAACCCTTACCTTACACTATATATATATAAAGATTTACTCAAGATGGATCAGACCTAAATGTAAGAGCTAAAACTCTAAAATTCTTAAAAGAAAACATGGGAGTAATAAACCTCTGTGACCCTGAATTAGGCAACATTTTTTAAGATATAACACCTAAATCACAGCAAGCAAAGACAAAATAGAAAACTGGACCTCACCAAAAGTAAAAACTTGTGCCTCAAAGGACACTGTCAAGAAAGTGAAGAGACAACCCATAGAAAGGGAGAACGTTTTTACAAATCACATATCTGAGAAGGATCTAATATCCAGAATATATAAAGAACTGTTACAATTCAACAATAAAAAGACAAATAACTCAACTGAAAAATGGCCAAGAATGAGGACCAGGGCTTACAAGCTACGTATAAATGGTCCCGAATCTTACTGCTGCACTTCCTCAAACAGACTTATTTTTGTCTTAGAATAAACTCTTATCTGTTTGAGCTACTGCAGCAGGGTTTTCTGTTATTTGCTGCTGAATACAATCCTAACTGACAACACTAACTACAGCTACATTAAGTCAGGCTTAGCAGAGATGAACAACTCCTGTTAGTTCTACCCTCAAAATCCAGTCACTTCTCACCTTGCTACTGCCAACATCTGGATCCACCACCTCTCACCTGTTCACAGCAACAGCTTCCTAATTGGTTTCCTGCTTCTGCCCATGCTCCCCTTCACTCTGTTCTCAGCTAGTGTTCACTTTTAAATGGAACTCGAATCTTGCCACTCCTGTGACCAAACCCTCCAATGACTTACTCACATAGTAACCTTACTCACTAAGTGACCCTCTCACTTAGAATAAATGTGAATGTCTTTATTCCACCTGCAAGAAAGGGCCTATTAATCTGGTGTAGCACTTCCTCTCCCTCTGACCTCACCTCCTACTTAGAGCATCCCTCTCACTAATTGAACCAGCCAAACTGACCTCCTTGTAATCCCTCAAACAGGGGGACCTTGGACCTATTCCCCTTGCCTGGAATTCCCCTCCTCTATACACTCTCATAGCTATATCCTTGACTGTCTTTAGGTATTTACTCCAAAGCCACCATCTCCATGGACCTTCCCCAAGCACCTTATCGAAAATGTCAACACCTTATCAACCCTGACATTCCCTAGCCCCCTTTCCTGCTTTGCTGTTCCTCCTTCATTTATCACCATCTAACACACTGTATCTATCTTGTTTGTTGTCTGTGTCCCTCACTAAAATGAAAGCTTCCTGAGGGCAGAGCCTGCACCTATTAGAATAGTGCCTGGCACATATTAGATGTTCAGCAAATATTTATTGATGAACAAATAACTAAAGTCAGGGGAAAACTAGGCAGGAATCTGAAGAACGACAAAGTGCCAAAGGCAAATGTCAACTGACTCATAATTATAGTTAGGACGCTCCCCTGCACGCCAGTCCCACCAGAAGCCCTGCATCCTATATGCTGAGCTGAGAGCAGGCACTCAGATACTTTAACCGAAGCCCACACAAGGCTGTGACACTACACTTCCACACAAAAGAGAGCAAAGAACATAAAAATAGAACAGATACTTCCTAAATTGCCTTTGGCCAATTTTACTTTGGGGAACAGATTTTTCAGCTGAAGCATCTGAACAGAAATGCCAAGATCTAAATACGAAAGCAGTGAGTTTGTTACTCAAAATTAATGAATATCTGGGGCCAGCCGGGTGGCATAGTGGTTGAGTTCTGGCACTCTGCTTCAGCTGCCTGGGGTTCACCAGTTGGATCCCAGACCCAGACCTACACACCGTTAGTCAAGGCCACACATGGCAGCATCCTACATAGAAAGTGCAGGAAGACTGGCACAGATGTTAGCTCAGGGACAACCTTCCTCCAGCGACAGCAGTTGAGACCTCTCCCACCCAGAGCCCTGCTTAGTGCTTCCAGTTGTTTACACAAGATCCACATAATGTGTGAACTTCCATGATGTCTACCTCCCGGAGAGGCACCACAATAAAAGTCTGGAATGGTTATGATTATAAATTACCCGCTGTAGAGATAAGTCAAATTGTTAAAAAAAAAAAAAAAAAAAGTTCTCTAAAAGTTCTCTAAGTGTCCAAACAGGGCTTTCCTCTTACAAGAAAAAACAATTTATTTCTCAATTTTACTCTAACAGATAAGCCAAGATTAGTCCCCAAATCCTCATTTTTTTAATTAAATTCTCAGGACACAGCAAGGATCATATCACAAACATAAAGAACAAGAAAACATTACGAAAAATGCATCAGTCTTAATAGAGTGAGCTTCTTAAAGGGCTGCTTCTTGAAGACTGTCTCATTAAATGCGATCTTTCACATCCTCAGATCAGAAATAAAATGCCCCGAGGTCAGGGAAAGGCCTGAACTGCAGCGGAGCCCTCTAACCTCTGCTGAACACTCAGCACAATGGACTTCAGGGCAAAGTACTCGGGTTCTGTTAGAAGGTGCTATTCACGGTCTCTTGTTTCAAAAATGCTCCTAGGCACAAGCCACAGGGACTCCTAGCTTCCAAACAACACCAAAATGTCAGCAATGAAAGAAACACACGTCCCTGGGGTCCACAGACACTCACGTTCTAGCAAGCTGGGCTACAAGACCTTACTGGTGAAACGCACACCCTTCACCCTCCAGCAATTGACCTCTCCCTCAGCAATGTGTCGTTTTTATTTCCAACTGAAAACAGGTAATAAACTTCACTCAACTCTTCCTAATATTTAAGTCAACTTTATTAATTCTCTTGTTAATAGTAATAATAACTTGTCAATAATAATTAATATCTTGTTAATGATAACCATCTAAGTAGCTCACCACTTATGCACTTGGCAACCACAACTCATTCAAGTGCCTGCAGACCAGCTTGAGCTGATGCTTAAAATCCTGTTGCTGCCACTGCGATGCCCGAAGTAAAGGAAACGTCTTGCGAACGTGGGAATGCAGCCCCAAGTCGCAGGCTGTTTAAAGGGCCCCTTGGAAAAAGAAGCTCCATCGGGCCGCATCCGCACTCCCCCGCCCTCCCAGCCCGACGTCCTAGAGCCATGATGTCATGCACCATCCCCACATCACCCAGCTCCAATTCCCGGCTCCTAGCGAAGCGCCCTGCGCCCCAGCCCTCCTCCCTCTCAGACTAAGAGAAAGGGAACGGAGGAAGCGGCCGGAGAGAGCCAACCCGGACGCGCTCTCGGCTCCTCCAAGTTCTGCTCACAACACAGTCCCAGTTTGTTGCAAACCTAAAGCGGCGAGTTCCGTCCCCAACTTGGCCTGCCGGGCAGGGCAGACGACGGGGCCCGAGACCGCCTCGGCGCCTTCGGGAGAGCCGGCGAGGCAGTGCCGCGCGCGGAGGGACGAGACCCGCGAGGGGCCGAGGAGGGACGCGGGACGGGGTCTCGCGGCAGGAGGGGCGCCTGTGCCCTCCCTGGGCTCGGGGCCTCGGGGTGGCCCTGTCGCGGCGGGGCCGGGTCCGCAGGGCCGCCGCTGACCCGGCGTCGCCGGGTGGGGACCTGCAGGGGCCGCACTCACGGTCGATGCAGCGGCTCCTCGGCCGCGGCCGGGCCGGGCGGCGGCGGGGGCGGCGGCGGCGGCGGCTGCTGCTGAGGCGGCGGCGGCTGCGCCTGCGGTGGCGGCTGAGGGGGCTGAGGTGGCGGCGGCGGCTGCTGCTGCTGCTGCTGGAAGGACTTGAGGGACTCGAAGGCCTTCATCAGCTTTTCCAGGGTCGCCATGGCGGCCTCCTGCCCCGCGGGGACAGTCCCCGGAGCCCTCGGGCCGGCTCGCGGCGCCGCTCAGCAGCGCGGCAATGAATGAGGCTCCGGGCCGCGGGCAGAAGCGGAACCCAGGTGCTCGGCCATCTTGGGCCCGTCCCGGCAGCCCCTGCGGTCCTGCGTTCCGGGACGCTCCGCCGGCGGGGCGGGGCCAGTCCGGGCCTGCGGGATTGACAGCCAGAGGCGGCGGCCTCTACCAATGGCCGGCCGTGGCGCCGGCCCACCCCCCGCGCCCTCCAGCTCGCCTGCCGTAGCCGCCGCGGCCTCAGGAATCACAGCGCCGCTTCCCGAAGAGGGCACGGGGCGCGGCGGGGGCGGGGCGGGGCGGGGCGGGGCGCAGCGATAGGGGGCGGGGAAGGGGGCGTGGCGCAGTGATAGGGGGCGGGGCGGGGGCGGGGAAGGGGCGGGGCGGGGCGGGGAAGGGGCCCGGCAGTGGGGGCGGGGCGCAGCCGGTAGGGGCGGGGCGGAGCGGGGCGGTGAGCGGCTGGGTTGCAGGCGCTGCGGGACATGGGAGGGGAAGGCGTTGAGGGAAAAGAGGGAGAGAAGCTACCGGAAGGAGGCGCGACGCTGAGGAGGTAAGGATCGGGGCGCAGCGGAGAAGGAGACCTCCCAGGGAGCAGCCCCCGTTCGAAAGGAGCCCCTGGCCGACGCCTGGGGTCGCAGGCAGTGCCCGCCGTGGGCCGAGAGCCGGGGACCCCCGCGGGGCGCGCCTGCCCACCCAGCGGCCGGGCCGAGGGACGGGCTCCCTTGGACAGCCCTGCGGGGAGCGAGTCGGGACACTGCATGCAAGGAGCAAGCGGGAAGCGAGTGCGCCCTGCACAGAACCGGAGGATCCTACGGTTGGCGAAGACCTGCGGCATTGGTCCTTTGGGGCGGGAGCCCAGGTGTGGCCCCCCAGAGAGGAGAGGGGTCCTGGAGGCCGGGGGCCTGCACCTCCCAGAGGTTGCAGCCCGAGGGGGAGGGGAGGAGAGCGGCAGGCACGGTGCCCGGAGAGGCTGTGGCTGTGCAGTGAGAAGTGCTTTGACCCCAAGACGCCCCCCCACAGGAATGACTTTCCGACCAAGGGGCTCCCCTCCAGGGGAGAGGACCCCTGATCCACAAAGGCTTATGGGCACCTCCTGCGTAGGGTGGGGCAGGCTGGCAGTGGCAGGGTCCCGATCTCCAGAGCCTCACCGCCTAGAGGGAGGGAGGTGAGCCAGCAGAGGGGCACAGAGGATGGGGGCCAGGGTTGCGGGGGCCGGCATCCGAGGACAGCTATCCCACCCGCAGGACAGAGAGTGGATTGGCCTCAGAGAGAGCCACCTGGGTTAGGTGATGCAGGTAGTGATGGACCCTCCAGAGCCTGCTTAGGGCTGCACGCTGTTCTGGCCCACAAGCCGCATCTCCACCTTCTCTCAGAGCCCTCTCATTTGTCCCAAAGCGCCAGGTAAATGGAAACCCAGCATCACCACAAAAAGCATTGTCCCCAAGAGGACAGCAGCGTCCCCTCTTCAGGGGAAAGACTGCATAGAAACATGTCTCCAGCCTTGAGGTTGTGATTCCCTGTTAACAAAGGCCCTCTTCCATGGGAGCCAGACCATGAGCCAGCCTCCACGCAGGGCAGGCTGTGATGGCAGGGCTCCAGGCGTCAGGTGCTGGGGTGCACAGCCTTCTAAGATGACCCAATGACCCCTCCGGTGTTCACACCCTTGTGTAGTCCCCTCCCCCTGAGTGTGGGCTACCTGGTGGCCGGCTTCTACTCAACCTAAGAAAGCAAAGGGGATGGGATGGACCTCTGTTACCTTCTTGGCTCGCACATATTCGTGAAGCAAGCTGCCATGTTGCAGAGGCCCACATGGCCAACAGCCAGTGAGCATCAGAGGCTCTCAACCCAACAGCCACAAAGAACTGAATCCTGCCTACACCACACGAGCTTGGCAGCGGATCCCTCCTCAGTCCAGCTTCAGGTGAGAGGCAGCTGGTACTTGATTGCAGGCTTTCAAGAAATCCAGAAGTGAAGGGCCCAGTTAAGCTGTGCCTAGATTCCTGGCCCACAGCAACTGGGAGATCCTAACTGTGTGTTGGTAAGCCCGGTGTGATTGGTTACACAGCAGTAGGTAAGTATTAGTTCTCTAGGGCTGCAATAACAAAGACCCGCAGACCTGGGGGCTTAAGTGACAGAAGCTGATTCTCTCACTTCTGGAGACTGGAAGCCCGAGATAAGGTCTCAGCAGGGTTGTTTCTCCTGAGGCTCTCCCCTTGGGTTGTAGACGGCTGTCTCCTCCCACTGTCCTCGTATGGTCATCCCTCTGTGTGTGTCTGTCCTAATCTCACCCTCTTCTTATAAGCACACCAGCCATTGGATCAGGGCACACCCTAATGACCTCATTTTACTTTAATTGCCTCCTTAAGGACCCCATCTCCAAATATAGTCACATTCTGAGGTGACACTTCAGCATATGAATTGGGGGCACTCAATTCAGCCCATAACAATAAGTAGTGAATTGTCTCCTAATAGCCACTCTGATAGGACCTCAGTTTTTTTCTGAGTACTTTTCCACTTAGTTAAAATAGTTCATTCCCCATCCTTCCTTTTAGCTGGCTGTAGCCATGTGTTTAAATAAGTTCTGGCTGATGAGATGGAAGCAGAAACGATGTGTGTTCTAGAAAGTCTCCTTATAAAGGAAGAGATACACCTATCTTCTTCCTGCTGCCTGGAATGGGGATGTGTAGGTTGGCACTTGAGCAGTTATTTTGGGTCATGAGGATGCAAGCCACATTCTGGGATAATGGAGCTGGAAGAAGGCAAGGCCCAGATGACTGAGTGGAGCTGCCATTCCAGCCTGACTTGCCCATCCCTGGATCTCTCACAGATGGAAATCTGTGAGAGAGAAATATAATTCTAAAGCCTTAGAAATGGGCACAGTCCCTGAACAGCAAAGACACTTCCAGTGACTTACCCTAGGAAGATAATCGTGTGTGTGAGGATGGTCATTCATCACAGCAACACTGAGGACAAAAAAATGGGAACAATGTAAATGCTGGACAGAAGGAGATGGGTACGTGAATCGTGATGCATCCACATGACAGAGAACTGTGCAGTCATTTGAAGAGCAGTTGTGACATGGGAACAGGTGTGCAGTGCGTTAGCAATTGCACTACTGTGTGTAGTGTGATCCCCCCTCTTTTATTTTAAGGAGAGAAAACCACACACACATAGAAAAGGGACCTGTCACCAGCTCTGTAACAGTGACTCTCTCTGGGCACAGGGGATTTATATCTTAATCTGTGTGCTTTTCTGTAGTTTTCAGATCTTCAGCAATGAGCATGCACTATTCGGGGGGGAAAAATGTAAAAGGATAAGTTTGGGTGAGGAGCTGAAAATGAAAGCTGAGCACCACATTTGTGACTGGCCCTGCCCAGGAAGAGAGGGAGATATTTAAAGCAGCCCGACACGCGTCCCCCACCCCCACAAATGAGGGACACTCCAGCTAGGGGGCTGGCACCTGCCCTGAATCCAAAACCAGGTGGGAGTCGATGGCGGGTGAGGCTTGGGCAGGAAAAAGAAGAGAATTCGAAGCGGAGCCAGAGGAATGAGATGAGTAGGCAGGTAGCTCCTGAGGCAATTTGGTGGGCCCCTGCCAGTCCCTGCTGAGGGTTCCTCCCAATTTAGAGGGTATTATTGCCATATATTTGAGTTCTACATAAATACACACACATATTGCAAAAGACAGTAATTGTTGTTTTGAATGGTCAACATTTGTTTAAGTTGACTCCTAAATTTATCATTTTTATTACTCTTCATTCTTTCCTATGTTTCTGATTTCCCATCTGGGATCATTTTCTTTTGCCTGGAAGACACTCTTTAGAATTTCTCTTACTGGATCTTCTATTGCTGAAATCTCTCAGTTTCAGTTTATCTAAAACTGTCTTTATTTTACCTTCATTCTTATGGATTTTCGGTTGGGTGTAGAATTCTAGGCTGGCAGATACTTTCTGTCAGCAGAGTGAAGATCTGGACATCGCTGTCTTCCGCTTTTCATTCTTGCTGTTGGGAAGTCAGTTGTTGATTTAATGGTTGCTCATTTGAAGGCGGTGTGTCTTTTTCCCCCCTCTGGCTGCTTGTAAGATTTCCCCGTGCCTTTGGCTCCCTGTAGTTTAACTGTGCCGTGCCTGAGTGTGTAGGAAGAAACCAGTCAACTTGTTACAGGATGACCCTGGGGATCCTGTTCAGTGATCTAGCAGGAGGCTGCGCAGCAGGAAGAGCTCAAAAGGCTGGCCGATACCAGTTCTGGAAGTTGTGGATGAAGCTCCCCTGGTGAAAGGTGTCTAGGATGAGGACGTTCTTTTCACCAGCAAAGCCACTCCCCACAGACTGAAATCTGCCATTGCTGCATGCTTGGCCAGGAGCTCCCTGTTCCCTTCCAGTCCCCCTATAAATACACAGAATGACAGGGAGCAAGGTCTCTCTCCTGGGTACTGCCTGTGGTGGAACCAGCTGGGCCTGGAGCTAACACAACTCTCCATGGGATGACGAGAGCTTGGGAGACAGGCACTGCTTCTAAGGACCCTCTGCCTCTAAGTTTCTCGTTAACTCCGGTTTCTGCCTGTACCGTGAGTTGTTTGTGGTGTCCTGGCTTGATTTAACAGTAGGATTTCTCTTCATTTAATCTGCTTGGGATTAGTTGGGTTTTGAATCTGTGGATTGGTGGCTTTCATGTTTGGAAACCTCTCAGTCATTCTGTCACAACATTGCTGCTCTCCCTTCCTCTTCTCTCTTCCTGGTGCTCCATGTAAATGTAGAGTAGATATTTTCATATCCTATCTTCCATTTTCCTTTTTTTTTGGCATCTTGGTGCTTTATTCTGGATAGTTTCATCTGACTTATTTTACTGCTTCTCTGTTTGGCTGATTCCACTGTTGTTAAACTTCCTATTTAAGCATTAAGTCCTAAAATTTTGTAGTTTTCAGTCCTAGAATTTATACTTAACTCTTTCTAAAGTATGCTGTGTCACTTTTTATATTTTGTAGTTCCTGGCCAAAATTTTCAAGCTTTGCAAGTTTTCTCCTTGAGCATAATAAGCATTGTTGTTTGAGTCAGTTTTTCATATATTTCCATTATCTATCCAGTGGGAGAGCTATGTTCTTTCCTGAGCAAAAACTTTAAAGCTCAGTTGTTTCCTTATTAGAAGATCAGGACTGGAAAAGCTCCTTCCTGTTTAAAATGGTGACGTGCAGCGCTGTTTGGCCCTCCAAGTGACAGGCATGACATACATCAAGCGGAAGCACAGCCCCCCCACCACACAGCGCAGGCTCTACCCTGGGCTCATCTTCCGAAAGAGAAGGGAAAGAAATGTGATGGAAAACAATAAGCATTTGTTCTAACGATAAAGAGCAGTGTCTAAGAATTTCACTAGGGTCACTTAAGAGGGGCAACACAGCAAAGCAGAAGAGAAAGGGGCCAGAACCTGCCTGAGCAGAGGGGCTCTGAGATGGGCTGAATTCAAAGTCAGGGCATCAGAGAAGGAAAGTTTGAGACTTCAGAGAATGAGCCAAAGGGAAAGCTTTGTCACTCCACATGCTTCACTTTACAGATGATAAAGCACAGACCCAGGAAGAGAGATGTTTGACTCCAGGTGACATTTAATTACACACCGTGCCCAGAATCCACAAAGTCCTGGCTGTAAGGCTCCAGGGTGAGGTGTGTACAATTTATAAAAATAGTAGACTCGTGATTCAGTAAGTGAGTAAAGGGTAAAGGGAGTACTAACCAGGATTGGTAAGGACACACGGAAACAAAGACTTCCGTTAACTGCCAGTTCTAACAAATGCGTATGACTTTTCTGAAGAGTAGTTTGGCAAGGTCCGTGAAAAGACTTAAGTATGTGACCCATTTAGCATATACTTACGGAGCCTTACTCTAAGGACAGTATTAGATAAGCATTCAAACATGGAGATACAAAGATGTTAATTAAAGCAATAATAATATAAAAAAGATGAAACAGCATAAGTGTTCAACAATAGGGAATTGGTAGAAACAGTATTTTTAAACGTTGGAATAGGGGCTGACCTGGTGGTGTAGTAGTTAAATGCACACGTTCCGCTTTGGCGGCCCAGGGTTCGCCGGTTCAGATCCCGGGTGCGGACATGGCACCACTTGGCACGCCATGCTGTGGTAGGCGTCCCACGTATAAAGTAGAGGAAGATGGGCACGGATGTGAGCTCAGGGCCAGTTTTCCTCAGTGAAAAGAGGAGAAGAGGATTGGCAGCAGTTAGCGCAGGGCTAATCTTCCTCAAAAAAAAAAAAGTTGGAATAATGCCAAAAGGCCATTAAAAATGACATGCTCAGGAGGACGTGGAGAAATTTGAACCCTTGTGCACTGCTGGTAGAAACGTGAAATGGTGCCGCCGCTGTGGAAAATGGTGTGGCAGTTCCTCAAAATATTAAAAATAGAATTACCATGTTTATTGTTGTTGTTAGTGCCATCAGGTGGATTCTGACTCCTAGTGACCCTGTGTACAGCAGAGCAGAACCCTGCCCAGTCTTTTTGCACCATCCTGCCACCTTCCAGTGCCATATCAGACAATGCTCTGCTGCTATTCATAGGGTTTTCATGGCCAATTGTTTCGGAAGTGGGTGGCCAGGTCCTTCTTCCTATTCTGTCTTAGCCTAGAAGCTCTGCAGAAACTTCTTCACCACGGTGACCCTGCTGGTATTTGAGATACTGGTAGCATAGCTTTCAGCATCACAGCAACATGCAGCAGCCACGGTATGACAACAGATGGATGTTGTGGCTCCCTGACTGGGAAGTGAAACCAGGCCACGACCGTGAGAGCACCAAATCTTAGTCAACAGACCACCAGGGCTGGCCTGTATTACCATATGACCCAGCAATTCCACTTCTGGGTATACACCCAAAAGAATTGAAAGCAGGGTCTCAATGAGATATCGTGCACCCATGTTCATAGCAGCATTAATCACGATAGCTAAAACGTGGAAGCAACCCAAGTGCCCCTCAGTGGATGAATGGATAAGCAAAATGTGGTCCATCCATACACTAACATATTATTCGGTCTTGAAGGAAATTCTGCAATATGCTACAACATGGATGAACCTTAAGGACATTATGCTAAGTGAAATAAGCCAGTTACAAAAGGACAAATGCTGTATGAGGCCATTTATATGAGGTCCCTAGACTAGTCACATCCATAGAGACAGAAAGTAGAATGGTGGTTGCCAGGGGCGGAGGGTGGGGGTGGAAGTGATGCAGAGTTACTGTTTCATGGCGATAGGGTGTCAGTTTTATAAGATGCAAAGTTATGGGGATGGATGGTGGTGACAGCTGCTCAACACTGTGAATCTATGTAATGCCACTGAACTGTACGTGTAAAAATGGTTAAGATGGGAAATTTTATGTTTATTTTATCACAAAAAAAAGAAAGAAAAAGAAATACCTAGTTTCTAGTGAAACTGTTCACCAAAAGAAAAACCTAGTTTTTGGTGAAACTTTAACAGGGAACCGTTACTCATTTTTGGCGAGAGGGGAAAATTGTGAAAAATTTTCAGAAGGGCAATTTGTTCATATAGGCATATAATACACATTCTTTAAAAATGTTCATACATCTTTTTTAGTGCATAATTGTGCTTTATTTGGGGAAAAAAGCAAGTAATTTTTATAACGTGATGTTTATTTTTATGTTAAGAATACATAAACATGGTCAACACAAAGAGTCAAACACAGTGCTTATAAAGAAAGCCGCATTCCTCTGCCTCATTTCTGCCCGTCCCAGTGGGACTGCTTTCCAGACATAACCACTTTTAACTGTTGTAGCTTTTCTTGTAACATTTTCATCAACTGTTCATGCACTTTTCCCAGGGCGCCCCCTGCTGGGGATCTGCCCTAGAAATATTGTCAGGTGTGTGCACAGAGAAGGAGGCGCAGAGATGTCCATCCCATTGATATTTATAACAACAAGAAAACCAGAAGCAACATTTGTTTGGATTGTTTGAATAAATGATGGCCTAAATGTGCGATAAAAGATTAAGTAGCCAGATATATTTAAATAACATGGCAAGAAATAACTATAAATTATATAAATATGTAATAAAATATAGGGATTATCATTGGACAGTGGCTGATATTAAAGATGAATTTTTCATTGTATACTCTTTTTAATTTTAAAATTCTCTTTAATATTTGCTTGCTTATTTTTTTTTTTTTTTTTTGAGGAAGATTAGCCCTGAGCTAACATCTGCCGCCAATCCTCCTCTTTTTTTTTTTTTTGCTGAGACATACTGGCCCTGAGCTAACATCCGTGCCCATCTTCCTCTACTTTATATGTGGGATGCCTGCCACAGCATGGCTTAACAAGTGGTGCGTCCACGTCTGCACCCAGGAACCAAACCAGCGAACCCAGGGCCACCAAAGCGGAATGTGCAAACTTAACCACTGCACCACTAGGCTGGCCCCTATATGCTTGCATATAATCAGAAAGAAAAAAATATGTTCAATATGTTAATTTACCAAATAGTCTGTAAAAATCCTTACTGAGATTTGTTGTCTCAGTCAAGGCTTTCTCAGTTGGGCATGGAGACAACCCAGATAGCTTAAGAAAAAGGAAAAACAAGAAAAAAGAAAACAGGACTCTGTTGGTTCCTACAGCTGTGCCCTAGGGGTGCGAATGACCCCTCAGGCTCTGGCCCTCCCTGCATCCATCTGGCTTCCTCCTCACACTTGGCTCTGCAGGCAGGTGGTGTCTGCATGCCCAGCCTCCACACCCTGTGACTGGCCGAGGGAAATCTGGTCCTCAGCCCAGCCTGGCCCTCGCCAGCCCTACCAGATAATCTACAGCAGAAGGCAGGAGGGTCCCCCAGAAGGGATGGGAGGTAAACACGTGCACCCCACCCCGAGTGTCTACACTGATAGAGAAGAATGTCTGGAGGACTCAGGATATAAACAGATGGTAGCAATAAAGGTGATTTTTATTTTCTTTACATTTTCCTGTATTTTTTATGATGAGCACATTTTCCCACCATTGGTAACACATTTATTGAGGAGGTATCATGGACCAAACACTCTGCTTTTAAATCTTTTATGGAAACCGCACTTTCCTCTCAGTCTCCTCATGAGGCAGGAACTCCTGCCATCCCAATTCTAGAGACGATTCTAGAGATGAGGATGAGGCAGAGCAGAGGTGCCAGGGTCTCATTGCGGCTGCCAACCCTAGAAAGCCCCAATCAGAAGAAAAGCAAAGCTATTTTGATCCCCCTAAAACAAAGGCCCCAGACCCCAAGATAACATCCCCATTCCCTCACCCCAGTACAAAGAAGGCTCTGGAAGGACTTCTTGTCAACTTACTGGACGTCACCCTGGGAGGTATTTTCCTCTGGAACGCTGGTCTTGCTGCTATCATTTCATAAACACCCTGCTGCAAACCACACCTCAGGAAGCACCTTTTGGGCTCAGTGACTACTAGGGCAGAGCCGTCTGCTTGGGGACACACTGATGTCAAACCTGAAGTGAGTTCGCTCACCTGCTGTGCAGCAAGCCAATCTCTGGCACCAGGTGTAGTGGAAGAAAGCAGGAATTATATTATTGCACAGCACTGAGCAAGGAAAAAAGGCAGCTAACGGTGAAATCCAAAACTCCCCAAAAAGCTAAAAGTAAGGGTTTTTATTTGGAGTTTTAGGGAGGGACAGGGGAGCATATAGCCTTGCTGGTCAGAGTCTTTCCACCAGCCTGTTTGGCCTTGAGACTACTTGCAGAGAGGATGAGATATCGAGTCCAGGTGCTTGTCCTTGGCTGTCTGTCTCCATGGCAAATAGTGGATTCTGGAGCCAGGAAGCCAGCGAGTAAGCAGGGGATGAGTATTTGGTTTTAACCCCATATATGCTGGGTTTAATGTAGGGAAACTGATACCAGGGCCAGTATCAACACTGCCCACAGGAAAGCAACACCGAGCCCGGCCCTCGTGGGGAGATCTCAGCACTGCCCTGGCACGTTCTCCACAGCATGTGACAGTGTCCTGGCATCCAGACCAAGTCCTTACTGTTTGGTTGAAGTCACTGAAGGCTGGCCCTGGCTTCTCACACACCAGGGAGCAAGAAGGTCCTAGCAAGCTAAAGGACACCTACAGTGGGGGCATCTGCCGGTGGTGGTTCCCGCCTCTCCCCTCAACCAGCGTTCACCTTGTCAAACACCACTGCTCCTGTCCGAGAAGCCCCTGCTGGAGGCCACGTCTGCATGGGGACTCGGGAAAGCCCAAATCTGCCTCTCGGGCCCACTCTCCAGTCACCCAGCCGTAGGCCATCACCGACTGAGAGGTGTCCTCCAGCACGTCCAGCTCTGGGAGCCTCTGCGCTCGCGGTTCCTTCCCCCTCGCGTCTTCTCCGTGGAGGAGTCTTGGTGCCCTCCCCAGGCAGAACCCCTGGCGCCCCTCCTTGGTCTTTATCACTTGTCCATGCACTTCCTGTGGCAGCCCCTCACTCGTGGGTCCAAGTGTCCCTCCCCAGGTAACAAAACCCACAGGTCCACCTCAGGCTAGGGGCTCCACCTCCCTCTCTTGGTAGCAATGGCTGAAGGAAAGAGTTAACTTTGGAACTCAGGCATTCCATAACCTTTCTTGAAAGCTCCTGAACCCCTAAGGGCCAGCCAGAGCCTTGAAGGGTAGGCTCCTCACCCACAACATAAGCCCAGGTTTTCTTGGGCTCAGCCTTTCACCTTTGACTCAGTCACCTGATGCCAATTCTAAGAACATGAGGCTCATGCACAATCCCTGAGCATCCCAGGCCCCTGTAATAGAAATCCTCCCAACACACTTCAGAGTTGGGGTGTGCAGCCCCTGACAGCCAAGCCCTGACCTCAAGGTCCTGGAAACACCCTCTTTCCGAGGGTAGATCGGAGTGCCCAGGCCAAAATTTAGCCACATGCAGCGGTTAAGTTTGCATGTTCCACTTCAGCGGCCCGGGGTTTGCCGATTCGTATCCCCGGTGTGGACATGGCACCGCTTGGCAAAAGCCATGCTGTGGCAGGCGTCCCACATATAAAGTAGAGGAAGATGGGCACAGATGTTAGCTCAGGGCCAGTCTTCCTCAGCAAAAAGAGGAGGATTGGCAGTAGTTAGCTCAGGGCTAATCTTCCTCAAAAAAAAAAAAACTTAGCCACAAAGCCATGCACACAGGAAGACGCATGCCTCAGGAAGGTGGAATCTATAAGTAAGGCATGGTAGACATCAACATGAGTGTAAACAGGCAAAGACTTTCTAACCCCGTGGCCCTGGAGAAAGGGTGCCTGACCTGCTCCCCCCACCTCCACCCCCACAGAGCACTGGAGGACACTCCCAGGTGAGGAACAGGACGCTTGGCTCCAGACACTGTTGGGCTGATGCCCAAGCCTGCTCTCCTCCCCTCTCCGTGGGTACACATGGAGCTCGAGTGCCCGCTGCAAGGTGTGGATTTCTGGGCATCACAGTCGTCCTCAAGTGGCTTTTTCTTCAATCCAGCTTTAGTGAAAAGACAATCTAGGTATTAACATGGAAAAATCTGCAAACTCAAAAGGCACATTTTAAGATGTGTCACGTTATTTATTGCAATTCACAGACAGGATGAAACTGCAAGCTCACGCTCCTTGGCACTGGGGTCCTGCTTTGTGCAATGAGTGGTCACAGTCTCGTGGGCAGCTCTTCCTTCTCACTGGGGCTAGCGTTAATGCAGCCCTGCAACATACAACACAACGGTTGGGTCAGTCACTTTTCTAATGCAAGCTGCCTTACCTTTCCTGAAGTGCACAAGACAGTTTAAAAACTTTGGGGGGTGCTGGGGCCGGCCCAGTGGGGTAGTGCTTAAGTTCACACACTCTGCTTCAGTGGCCCAGGGTTCACAGGTTTGGATCCCCGGCACAGACCTAGCACAGCTCATCAAGCCACATTGTGGTGGCATCCAACATAAAATAGGGGAGGATTGGCACAGATGTTAGCTCAGCAACAATCTTCCTCACATATACACAAAACAACTTTGGGGGGTGCTAACTTTAAGGTGGGAAAAACCCTTAAATATTTTTCTCTTATTTTCTTCAGTGTGGAGGATGCTCAATTCACACGCATAGAAAATATCTCAGACTTGCTCTGCTTCCCACACTTCCTCTTGCACACCCAAATAATGTACCCCATCCAGAGTGGAGTGCATCGAGGCAGTGAGGCTCTCTGGCTCTTGCTCTAAGCAGTGCCGTGGCGAGGAGCAGCTTCACCCTGCACGATCATATTCCATCTGCTGTAGGTTTCCCTGAATGGCTCCACCTCCTCGGTTGGAACTGAGTAAGGAGCATTTCCAAGCAGGACCGACTGGCACTGAGAGACAGGCTGTCTGGGAGAGCGACTGGGTAATTCATGCCTAACCCCTAGTTCTCAGAGGAAATGTCGTCACGGTAAATGCACTCTGAAAACTGTTTACCACCTAAGGCTTGTTTTTTTACATGAAAAAAGATGGATTAGAATGTTAGTGGACAACCTCTGAATAAAGTCCTTGAGAATGGACAGGGTACAAAAGCAGGATAATCCCCTGGTCCAAGGAGAAAAACTTCACTTGGAAAAAAAAATTTCTAAATTTAATGCTACTATAGAAAAGTCTCTCCAAATCACTCTTCCGTTTTCAAAAGAGAATCGGCTTTCCCTGTGAAAGTGGGCCAATGAGATGACAGCTGTAAGAATCAGAACGTGTAATATAGAAATTTAAATAATAAATGTTGTTCTACAAGACACTGAGTTCTGAGCCTAGCTTGGAATGCTTTGTCATTGACAGAGGGATCTGTCACTGAGTGTCGGTAAGCCATGCCTTCTTTCTGGATCAGAACAGAGTCTTCACACCAACAGCAAACGTCACAGTGAGGATTCTTCTGGCTGGGCTCAAATAGCACCATATGGCTGGCTCAAACTATGTGCAATGTCTTATATAAGTTGCATTGAAAAAAGAAAAGAAAGTTTTTACCTTGCTGAAATATTTCTTGTAACATAACACATTGAAAAAAGAAAAGAACAAACCATCTTTACACCCTCACCCCTCTTACAAGGAGTCTGTAGAAGAAGCCTCTCTTTGATTTAGGAAGTGCTTGATGTGTTTTCTCTTTTCGATCTAATGCCATATTTTCCCCATTCTCACTTTCGTTGATGTCCTTGAAGCATTCTGATTCGATCATCTGCATCCACAGAAGAGAAGGACAGAGAGTGGTGGGGAGACACCAAGACGTCAGCCAGCCGTCTCCCACCTGGCACCAGTGCTCAGCGCTCTGGGGCCATTCCAGTTCCCGCCCTCGATTCCTACTTTCCCGGCTTCCTGACCTCTTCTTGGGGGAAGTAACTTGACCTCCTCTTTCGAGCATACCCCCAAAACAGTTAACTACCGTGGGTACCGTGGTGTCAGCCAGCACTGCTTAGGGAGCAGAACCCAGGGTGGGCAAGCCCCCCTCAGACTCCACCTTCTGTGAAGGGACCAGTGGCAGTGGCCATGCAAAATGTCACTTCCAAACACACTCACACACACACACACGTGCGCGTGTGCAAATCTGTGTGTATGTAAAATAGCTAAAACAATATTTTAAAGAAGAAACTGTTTATTATGCACACTACACATAGTTCTTTTTTTTGTCATTGTTCTAGCTAGTATAAACCCGCTATGCTGGAAAGGGCAGTACCTCATTCTGCCAGGGGATGGAGACACACCCCGTAACAAACTGACTGTAGAAGGTGTCATCTGTGGTGTCCAAGTAGACTCCTTTCACCGTGGAGAACTGGTCAATATCCAGGACGTCCTTACAATAAATTGCACGCGGCTGTGCGTCAACAACAAAGAGGCATCGATCGTGAGATGACAGGACGCTTTCGTCGTTTCCTTAATTACTAAGAATACAATGCATGTGAATCAATGCACGAACACCCCTACTGTTCCTGTTCTTTGCTGAGTTCCTCATTTGCAGCATTTTCTAATCCTTCCTCCAGGGAACTTTCAGAGTCACAGACCCCGTGGACACTGGCCCACAGAGGCTCCCACCCTTCTCTCCTGCAGTGGAAGATGGACTACAGTCAGGAGCCAGGGATCAAGAAGGGAGAGGACGGGTGATCTTGCTGGAACGCTGTGGAGAAGGCTGGCGACCATCGGCTGTGGACTCTCACCCCTGCCTCCAGCCCTCAGCTTCCTTCACGGTAAGCACCCTGCATAAAGTCTAAGTGAAAAATGGCAGGCCCCGCTTCTCGCTGTCCTGTCAGAACTCATCTAGTGGTCTCCAGCTGAGGGGGGCATCACAGGCAGCAAATGCCTGAGCCCTCCCGCTCCACTCTGTGGGTTAGCAGACCCCCTACTCTGGGACAGGAGCCCAGGCCTGCAGCACCCACCCTGGCACTGGTGTCCTCAGGTGCAAGAAGTCAGGCAAGCAGGCAGAGCATGTCCAGGCCCAGGTCGCTGCCCTCTCCAGGGTGGCGGCCTGCACTTCTGGGAATAAGGACCAAAAGGCACAGGAGTCTGCAGCTCCAGGCCAGGCCATGCTAATGCAAGAGGCACGCTGCAGTTCTGAGAAATGTTCTACCTGCGTGCCTGAACTTGCACACGACAATGAGTGTGATAATCAAAGAAGTCATGTCTGTAGGTCACCGGTCAGAACTTCTCTGAAAGTGGTGGTCATTCATTCAGTCAATTACCACAAGGTGGGGAAATGGAAGCCAACTGGCAGGCCTTGCCCTCAGGAGACAGTGCAGGGCAAGGCTGGCAAGTATTGAGCCCAGGCTGAAGGGGCTTCCCAACTCAAAGGAAACTGCCTGACCTGTTACCATCAGATCTACTGTCAACTGGCCCCCGTGGGGTCCTCTGCTTAATTTCAGCAGAACACCCAGAGCAGCCCCAGAGCCTCTGCCTGGCAGGCTCTGCTCCACGCTTCTCAGTACACACCTGATGTCATATCTCCCTCCCCAGAGAGACTGTCTTTGGCCTCTCTTCCCTGCTCCAGACCCCAAGCAGCCCCCAGGGCCTGGCAGAAAGAAGGCTCTTGAGACCAGATGGCCCATCTGCAGTCCCGACCATGCACTATCGCTGTCCAGTGTTTTCTGCATCTTGTAATTTGTTTCACTGCCTATTGCTGAGGCCGGAGCGAGCCCCACAGCAACACAGACTTCGTTTTCTCGCTCTCCCTGTGGCCCTAAGACCTGGAGCTGTGTCTGGCAGGTAGTAGGCATTCAATAAATATGCAGTGTGTGAACTAATTCAGAGGAAGAAGTTACTACTATAACATATATAAATATAAAATAAACATAAGTTCTGAATTATACAACTAAAAAATTTTAATTGTACATCCTACTCCCATGATACCCTGCAGACTTATCTTATCTTCACATTTCTATAACCTGCCTGTGGCAGATTGTTAAGGGTAGAGTCCAGACCGTTGCGTTCATACATTTATGCTTTCATCAACAGGAACTGACGTCTGCTGGGGTTCCCACCAAGCACTGACACGTGCCGGGCCGTGTGCTAAGCACCTGGGGACATGACCTCATTTGAGGGCCACAACATGCTCACAGGGAGGCTCAAGGGACCGCTCCAGGGCCCTCAGCGTGGAGCCAGGACCTGGTGAGTCACAGGGTGGGGAAGTGCCTCCCCGACTAAAGAAGCACATGCCAGCACTGACATCAGAAAGGGGCCCTGGTAGCACAGAGGGCCCCACACGGCACACCGAGGAGATCGTGAGCTGGTGCTGAGGTTTCTGGGCAGGACAGTGACACGGGTGATGGCCCACACCAGACACCAGGCTTCGGAAGCCTGAGGGCTGCTAGGAAGGCCTGTGAGAAGGGGTGTGGTGAGCGGTCTGGGGGCTAAGTGGGGAGCAGGGGAGGGAGGAAGAACCAGACGGAGAGGCACCACAAGGCAGAAGCCACACCCAGGCTGCACCAGGCGATTCTGTATCTGCTTGAAAACCCTGTTACGTGGACCCACTTTCTTGGACCCCTCCTGCTCTTCTGGCAGCATACTCACATCAGGACAGAAAGGAGGGTCTAACATGTTTGCTTCCAGCCTCTTGAAGTTAATGTTCTTGAACACAGGGTGTCCCTTTACTCCAGCTGCCCCATCGCCCTTACAGCCCAGGCGTTGGTTGGGGTTCTTGGTGAGTAACTGGGTAAGAGGCAAAAATGGAGTCAATTTAAGCTCCTATGCCAAAAAAGAAAACTCAGAAAATCTCCATGATGATAACCGAAGAATGAGGAGTGGCAAAGAACACCTCCATCTAAATAAAAAAAGGCACTGAAATTTCAAAGCATCAACCAAACCTCATTAATTCAGATTTTACTAATCTACAATGTGATGCTTCAAAAAGGAGTTGAAACTAAAGTTTTGCCTTTGAGATACTATTTCACTGCTAAGTTATAATTAGAAACCATTTAATGCATTCATTAAATCACCAAGGACCTCAGATGAGGCAAAAATTTAGCAAGCTTAGTTCTAGAAATTGTATATCCTTAAAATTAATAGAAAGTATCTCTTTCAAAAGTATTTCTTTCTTATACATTTATAATTGTCAAATTCAAATAAGCCTTCCTCCACAATTATTATCAATCAAAAAGGTTTGGCTGTGCTCAAAGCCACACAGGAAAGTTCTGGGCCTGTAAAATATAGCCCAGACCAGGGGCTGGGAGGTGCAGCCACGGGCCACATCTCACCAGCTGCCTATTTTGTAAATAAGGTTTCCTGGGAACACAGCCGGGCCCAATGGTTCAGCTGTCCGTGGCCGCCCTCGCACTACAACGGTGGAGTTGAAGAGCTGCGGAAGAGATCTGCAAAGCCTAAGAAATATTCACATCTGGCCCCTCACAGAGGAGTTTGCTGACCCCCGGCCTAGACTCACAGCCAGCACCCGTGGCTTTTCTGAATATAAATCAAAGTCCCAGGCAAAGACCAGAACACATTCTGGTTTCAGCTTCTCTGCGCCGCCCCTACAGCCTCACCGTCTGAGCTCCAGCAGTAGCGCACACTCACTTCTTTCGCTTCCTCAAAGTGCGGTGCCATGCCTGCCCCAGGGCCTGTGCACATGCTATGCCCTCTGTCTAGAAAACTTTGCCTGGCTGACTCCTACTAAACCCCTCAGGTTCCACCTTCCTGTCTCAGAGCATCCTCGACTTGTCCCTTAGGATACCCGTCACCACTAATGAGAGTACATCCCTCAGATAATTGCTTAGTGCCAGTCTGTCCTGCAGGACTTGAAGCTTCCGAAGGCAGGGGCTGTGAGAACGCCTGCTGTATCCCCAGCCCGTAGCCAGAACAGGGGCTCAATAAGATCTGCTCAATGCAGTTACTCTTTGCATGCTTTGTTTATTGAAAACATATCTGAAAATTAAGTGTAATGCCAAATACAATTCCGACACCTCAGGGACTCCATGACTCCATCATCCAGCCTGTGCCAGCACACACTGTCCAACGGCCTGACCGGGCAGCACAGGGCAGAGGAAAATCTTGGATCCGTGGTCAGAAAGCCTGGGCTCAGATTCGCCCGCTGCCATTGACTATGGGACGTCATGAAAATCAAAGTCTTAATTTTTCAACTATGAGGCTATGAGAACATCTTAGAAATCCATTGTGAGGATTGGATGAGACAGTGTGTCAAAGAACTCTGAAAATTACAAAAAGGCACCCAAACGTCAGCTGTCACTATGACCTCCCGTTTGGCTTACTGTAAAAACCCGATTTTTTCTCTTTCCTTCCCTTCCTCTCTCTGTCCTACACAAGCCCAAAACTCTGATCTTAAATCCAGCTCGGGCCACTCACTGGGCACACGAGCACAGCGTACTGGGAGCAGGTGCCAGGCAAAGGAACAGGCGGAGAGGGCGTGGAGCCCTGCAGAATCTGTAGGCCCCCTTCAAGTGCTCTGGGCACTGGGGCCCAGCCCACCGTCCCTGTCCCCGTAGATGTTCACTGTGCCTGTTGCCCTGCTGCTCAAATCAACTTTGCATCTTGAGATGCCCTTCCTCCAATCCCTGTTTGCTGGAATTTAACCCACTCTTTAAGAACTCATGGTTCCTCCTCTTAGTAATTACTGAGGATTTTTGTGTTACTAAACACTTTACACGCCTTCTTTCATTTTATTGTCCCAGCACTCCTAAAAGGTAGAAGTTATTACCATCCACATTCTATAGACAAGAAACCTGAGGCCCAGAGAGGTAAGCTCGTCATGGGAAGCTGAGACTCGACCCTCAGCCCCAGCTCACAGCCAGTTCTCTGAGTCATAGCACTGGCCCTCACTCAGACACCACCTTCTTTTCCCAGCATCTCCAACGGAACGGCATTTCCTCACCCTGAGAACCGCTGAGCCCTTGTTTCTATCTCGTTTATGGCACTCACCAAATTCTGCTTTGCTATTATAGCTATTTTTATTTGTCTTAGGCCTAACATTAAAGTGCGAGCTCCTGAGGGGTAGGCTCTATTTCTCTCTTCACATTTCGGCAGCCCAATGAGCTGTGTGTAGCAAGCGCTCAGTCAATATTTATCAACTGAACATGAACAGCAGCTTGGGCAGAATGATATGAAATATGGAGCAGCTGACTAAACACTGTCAGCTCCAAGCAGAACAAGGTGGCTGGAAGAAGGGCCAGCCTGAGCCCACTGCCCAATGACAGGCCACTAACGCATACTGCTTCTAATACAGACACAAGGAAAGGGAAACAACTCTCCTCCAGCCACACCAACTCCCATGGTTACTGACATCCTTCAGTGTGAGGCGTAACTGCTGGTGATTCCAACGCCCTCTTGGGGATGCAGTCCGCACCTCTCTGTGGCCTCTTCTCCAATGATCTGGTACTCTGTCCCTGCCCCTGCCACTGTCTCCCTGGGTCACAGCCTAGACTCTTCATGACCAGCAAGACCCACGTCTGCTGCATTTCAAGCAGCTTCCTCTCTGTGCGGCCCTAGTCTTTCTAGCTCTGGCAAGGAGGAGCCCTGACTCCAACAAGCTACGGCTCACACCTCCCTGTAATCTACTGACTCTGCCCTTGCCTCATTCTCCTCTGTAGCCCACTGAGACTCCATGGCCCCATCATTCAGCCACTCCTCTGCACGCACCCCAACCCCGCTGCCTCGCCCCAGCTCCTTCACACTTGCTTAATGAAACCACAGTGCTGGCCGAGTCCAACTCCCTGACTGTTCCAAGCCTGCACTGTCCCGCCGAGCGGGGCAGGAGCATGACACACAATCAGGGCCACCACCTCCCTTTACATCCATGTAGGCCCCTGACACTGCCAAGGAATTACTCCCACCTCCCTTCAGTCTCATCTCCTCCCTCATACCTCCAACGGCTCCCTCCTACTCTCATGTAGCTGATGACCGAAGAGGACAGAAGCCACAAGAGAACATTCACAAGCCCCACCTGCCCCACATCTCCTGTCCACACACTCCACTGGGCGTCAGGTCCTGTCCTCCCAGCCATCACTAGGCTTTGCCCCAGCTCTTCTTCCCTTCCCTGCAGCAGTGTGGACCTCCCCACACATCCACCACATCACAGATCCTGCAGGGTGCTACCTGCCCATCCATCTGGACTCTGACCACCTCTCATCCAGCTCTGCCACCACCCAGGTCTGAGCTCCCCCAACTGTCACCTAAATCTCTGCAAAGCCCCAGCTGGCCTCCCTCTGTCCTGTCCAGTCTCTTCCCAGCACCTGGCGATGGCAAGTCCCAGCACGTCACCCCCTCGGAACCCTGTGATGGCCTCCCAAGGTCAGTGGCACAGCCCCTTGCTTCCTGCCCTATTCTGTCCCCTCTTTGCCCCCTACTCCCGACCCCTCCACACTTCCCTGTCCTGCAGAGTCCACACATCTTTCTCATTTGTTTGGTTTCCTGTTGATTCCCGCCACCCCTGCAGTAGAATGAGAGCACTGGAGGGTGGGATTCTTGTCTGTTTTACTCAGGATCCCCAGTGCCGAGGACAGTGCCTGTCCCATAGAAGATGCTCAATAAATCCTTGCTGAATGAAAACGAAAGAAAAAAACATGCTTGGAAAGTGGTAAGTATTGGCTTAAGATAAGTAAGTGACAGCGAGAGCTTCTCTCATTCCCTTAGTGTCTGGGCCCTAGGGAGTAGAGAAACCGGCCCAGCCCCGAGGGCACATGGGGGCCAACCTGTGCCTCTGGGGCCTTGTGGGGTCCTTAATACATCAAGGAAGGTGGCAGGCACATGGCCAACCATCAAGTCAGGGTGTCTGTTATGACTAGAGTCTCTGGCAGCTAGTTAAAGCGAAGAGAAAAACCTTACTGTTTCAAATACATTGAAGCTTCTGCTTTCTGTTTAGTTTCATAGGAAATTGGGCAGTGAAGTGAGGCTCAGCTGTGTTCTGAAAGGACAGATCGTACCTTGGCACGCTCTTCCCTTTCAGCAGCATCTTTTGAGAAAGCAAAGAACTCCAATCTGCTTAGCTCTGATCGATCAGAAACCAAATTACGTCACTTTCCAGATGTGTCTGGAACTTTTCCCTACTGTCCTGTCCAAATGGAGAGGAAGCCCCATTGGCATCCGCGTCAGGAGGCATCAGGAAGCGACCTCTCGATGCCTCTCCTGAGCCCAAGCGCTCGCTGCAGTGGCTGCTGAAGACCAGCAGGAGGCCGGCTGGGTTTTCCCAACTGCCAGTGAAAGTGACTAGAGCGAGTCAGAGCGTAATTCCCAGCCTCCCGGGGCCCGACCCACCATCCTGCAGATGGACTTGGCGTCCTCCGAAAACTTCTCCGAATACTCTTCAGTATCCTTCGTCGCTCTTCGTTCTACCTCGTCCCGTTTGACTTTCTCTTTGAATTTTCTGAATGGAGAATGTCCCTGAATCATTTCATATATCAGACAGCCGAGTCCCCACCAATCAGGACTAAATGTATAGTTTTCATTATTGATAACTTCAGGAGCTACACAACAAATACAGGAAATATAAATTAAGTTAAATTTGGGGTTTAAAATTTCTTGTAACTAATTCCAAATAACACATTATAAATTTAATGTTTGTTACAGCATGGATGAACCCTGGAAACACGTTAAGCAAAAGAAGCCAGACACACAAGGCTAAAGAGTGTACGATTCTACGTATAGGAAATAGGCAGGATAGACAAGTCCATGGAGACAGAAAGGAGGCTCGTGGCTGCAGGGCTGGGGTGGCAGGTGAGGAACAGGGAGTGACCGTTGATGGGAACACAGTTTCTTTTTTGAGGTGATGAAATTAGACAACGGTGATAGTTGCACAGCTGCGAACAGACTGAAATGCACTGAACTGCACGCTTCAGATTGGGGGACTTTATGGTATGAGAATTGTATTTCAATAAAGCTCTTATCAGAAACAGTTTGTACTATTCACAGAGCATGAAATGAATCGCCACAGAGTAACTAACATGGGGAAAATGGTGCCCTAGGGAAGACCCCGCCTCTTGAAGAGGGTGTACCCTCCAAACATGCAGAGCCACGCCCATGGGCACCCTAAGGGTATTGGCCATCCATTCCCAACATAGTCAAGGCCCCCAGCAGCAGGTGACAGCAGACACAGTGGGCCATGGGGTGTACTGCAGAACTCTGCAGAGGCCCTCATTCACCCTCACATCAGAGGCCAGCCCTGGGTCCGGCTAGCGCTGTTGGGCCAGGAGCTGTGAGGTTATTCCTCGGGAGCTGACCCAAGCCCAGAGCCTCCCATTCACAGAGGCTTCAGCATAAGCAGGGAACAACGATTTCCCAAGGGATCTGCAAGGCCAGAGTGTACAGAGGGTGGCAGCGTGAGGGTGCGGAGACCTGCTGGCCTGTCCTGCCTGCCTGCACTCAGCTGCATGACTTCCGCAGGCTGCAGGCCCGTCTGTAAGAGGAGGGTGGACTGCAAGACTCCTGCAGTTTCCAACCCTGGCTGGGCACAGACTTCAACCCCCCGCCCCGCTTATCTACCATGGCTTAGACCTGATCCCCAGGTGCATTCGCATTTTCATTCCTCGCTGTTCTGAGGACTCGGACATCTAGAGAGAAAACAAGGACCGCTGCAGTGGTCTTTTACGCACCCATGTAGCCAACTGTTCCAACTCTTCCTCGAGTTGTCTCCCCTTCTGGGATCTCCACGGCTAAACCAAGATCTGAAATCCGGATGTGTCCTGTGTGTGTTCAAACACATTACACAAATCACAGGGGGACGGGCTGACACTTTAACAACAATAAAAAATGGGGAAAAAACTCTAAAAACCATGGATGGAAATCATAGCAATTCATACTCATAAACATTTAAATCTCAGATTACATCTAACTTTTCCACAGTTGGTAAAATATTAGACAGTGCATTCAGTTCCACTAACAGCGAGAAATTAGATTGACATCTGGCTATTGGTCAGGAAGCCCTTTAACCGCAGACAACCATTTGATAAGACAGAAGCATTGCATTTATTATTTTATTTCTATATAACTACCAGATACATAAAAAAACTATAATGGATGCTACATCAACTACAAAACAGCAAATAAACACTGTCAGAATGCCAGCATGCTTATATCCAGAGACAACAACAGACAAATAACATGAAGTTCTTCTCTGAACAAACGGTAATGGAGGCAGGAAATAGTAAAAACAATTAAGGAACTTCACTTAAAAACTGTGTTATGCTAATGCCTTTACACAGGAAGGTTTAAATAGTTATTAAATTCCTTATGAAAATAACCAATTATAGAAAACATTCTTTTGAGAGTCTAGAAGGATAAACCCACCCCGGAGATGGACACCCTGTGCAACTTCTTCACCACTGTGTCCCCAGCTTCTAACACAGTACCTGGCATGCAGTAGGTGCTCAATAAATATTTATCAAAGAAACGAATGAATCAACAGTAGCTACTGCCTGAATACGAAACATACGCAACACGCCTTCAAGCACTGAAGTCATTTAAAACAGTCTACATCCTACTTCCGACGGGCCTCTGACAGCCTCCGCCACGTTATGAATCGTGCTGTGTCCCGGTCGCACGTCCATGCCGGGGGAGGCAGGAGAGGCGGGGGTTAGTGCAGATTCTGGGGCCACACGGCCTGGTGTTGAGTCCCAGTCCTGCCATTTAGTACTATGGCTTGGTTTCCTTTGAAACAGAAAGAGTCTCTCAATAATGCAGCTTTTATGTGTTTTATGTTTAAGTAGAGTACTGGCATGTCGTGAAATTTTAAATATCTATGTCTTATTTTTCTTCTAAAAAGTAATGTTTTAAACTGAGAAATGAAAAGTAAAAATCACTGATAAACTGACAAAAATTCAAAGTTTGAGAGCACAGTCAGTTGGCGGGGCTGCGGGGAAGCAGGGGCTCTCACACAGTGCTGGTGGGAATACAAATCAGCACAGGGCCCTCGAGAAGAATCTGGCAACATCTGGCAAAACTGCACGAGAACCTATCCTTTAGCCCAGCACTCCCACTTCCGGGAGTCATCCCAAGGATACACTAGAGAAACAAGAAATGACACGTGCACAAGGCTGTGCACTGCAGCACTAACTGAAACAGCGAAAGACGGGGACAGCCTGCGACCTACCGGGGGGACTGGGAACAGCCTGCGATCTATCGGGGGGACTGGGCAAACCAAGCCAGTTTATCTGCAGGCAGCCAGACAAGGGAATGAAGAAGATCTCCATTTTGTGTTGTAGATTGATCTCTGTTATAGATTTAAAAAGCAAAGTGGAGAAAAATACTGCAATTATGTTAATGTCATTAGGAACTAATATTTTCAGTATGAAGAGAAAAAACACAAACGTGAAATGAAGAAGTTAAATGAGAATTGGAAATATCAATATGAATCCATGATGGATATTTTCTTCAAACAATCGATTTTTTCTCTGTCCACTGAAAAGGCTGAGGAAGAACGACCCACAGCATCAATGAGCACCATGGCGCCCACACTATGGTCTCATGATGTCGCTTTCCACACAGAGGACCAGGGCCCCTTGGAGAAATAGCTGATGCCAAGTCTCGGTCAGGACACGTGCAAGATAATCCCGGGATATCTGACCCCAGCATGAAACAAGGAAGTTCTTCAAGACGACTGATGTCCACTGGCCAAAGACAGGACAATCCCAACACTGAAAGGAAGAATGACTCCAGTGGATTAAAATACACCAAAGTGTAAAAACCCACAAGTTCATAATGATACCAAGATGGAGAAAAACAAAAGCCTCATTGGTCATCTTGGAGAATGATAGAGAACTAACACAATATTCTGAAAAGTGGGAAGAAAGGGAAGTATTCAAGTATTTTACCTGCTTTTCCTAAAGCAAAGTTCTTTTTTTGTACAAATAAGTGCAAAGGAAATGACAGAATTAGAATATCATCATTTTACAATCCCAGTGAAATGATCGACCTCAATATCAATCCTTAAGACATTAAGTGAGAGGCTGGAAGGAACTGAATAATAGATGGATCAGGCTGACAACATTCACAACCACTGCTCAATCTGAACACCACAAGAGATATTCAGCCATCATATGCCTCCTGGTGTAACGTAATAGGAAGTACACACAAAGTATGCACACCAACACTCAAACCTGGACCTATTCCAGCCTTCAGATCTATCCACAGGAAAAACACAGGAGACGGAATACATTAAACCCAGCCAAATCTAGAACATGGGAAAATCCACAGGACAAATGTCTGCGTAGTCATCTGCTAGGCTGCCATAACAAAGTGCCACAGGCAGGGGGCCTTAAACAACAGAAATTTATTCTGTCATGGTCCAAGAGGCTGGAGGCCCAAGGTCAAGGTGTTGGAAGGGTTGGCCTCCCTCTTTGGCATGCAGATGATTACCCTCTCCCGGGGTCCTCACATCCATCTATGTCCTAATCTCCTCTTATAAGGACATCGGTCATATTGGATCAGGGCCCACCCCAATGACCTCATTTAACTCTACTGATATCTCTAAGGACCTTATCTCCTAATGCATAACATTCTGAGGTACTGGGGGTTAGGCCTCACATCAATTTTGGAGGGACACAACTTGGCCCATAACACCTGGTTTCACAAACAACCAAATGACAAAAAGAAGCAGGGAGGAGGAACCTATGAAGCTAAAAAAGACTCAACAATATATCAACAAATGTAATGTGGACTTGGTTGAATATTCAATACGCAACTATAAAAACATTTATGAAATAATTAAGGAAGATTTAAAGCCAATGGGATATTAGGTGATACTAAGGAATCATTAAATACTTTAAGATATAATAATAGTATTGTGTTTATGTTAAAAAAAAAAAAAGTATTCTTGGGGCCAGCCCTGGCGGCCTAGTGATTAAGTTTGGTGCACTCTGCTCAGCAGCCCAGCTTCAGTTCCCGGGCCTGGACCCACACCAGTCGTCTGTCAGTGGCCATGCTGTGGTGGTGGCTGACATACAAAATAGAGGAAGATTGGCAACAGATGTTAGCTCAGGGCAAATCTTCCTCAGCAAAGAAAATAATAATAATATCCTTATCTTTATTTTATAGATAGAAGAATATGATATACAGGATTTCCTTTAAAATGATTATCAATAATAAAATGGTACTTGTTTTTACAAAAACTATTTATCCCATTTTTTAGGAATATATCTATTCCATAAAACTGAGGCCTCTTCTTTAGAAAATATAAGCATGACTCAGTTTCCTTTGTTATCTCAAACCCCAGCTGCATCTCATAAACCATGTCCTTCTTAATTTATAAGTTTGCAAAAAAGAGTGCTGCCATATTTAGGATGGACAAATGGTAAACGAACCTCACAACCTAGAACAGATGATAATTAACATTTTTTTTTTACCTAATTCCACCACAAATGTCAAGTTCTGATTTATGAAAACAGAAAAACTAATAAGCGGTCAAGAAGGGAAAAGAAGTATTTACACAGACAATCATGTTACTCTGATGTTCTATGGCTTACTGGTGGAAATTAGTTCTTAGGAATTTTAACTGCATGATAGTAAAAATCCTAAAATCAATTGTGCTGTTTAAATCATAGAAACTAAAGTATAGCCAGGAGTATGTTTTTAAAAATTAAGAGTAGAAAAACTAGAAGAAAAGAAAATTAAAAGTCCCCTGAAATCAAGCAAAGCAAAACCCAGTTTTGTCATTCCTTTCTATTCTTAACTGGAATGTGACCAAGTCCATGGTGTATAGGAACAAGTAAGGCAGTAACTCCCACAGAAATGGTGCTGGGCTCCTGCCTCTGGGCGGGGTGGAGAAGGGCAAGGCGGGCCCACGCTACCGCTGCCCACAATGAGAAGAGCCTGGCAAATCACAAAAGTCACACTTTAAAGGCAGCAGCGAGCGCTGGCAGTGACTAGACCAGATGGACTAAACCTTCTGAGCAGGAAAAGCACAGAGGTGAGCTGACGAGGGGCAGAGGTGTTTTCCTCAGAAGCAACTGCAAACCCCAGTCAAACGTGAGGCTGCTGACAGGGGTGGGGGACCCTCATGGAGACCTTCCAGGTGCTGCCACCTGGACTCTAACTGAGGCTGGAGCAGCTGGAGGCTGAGAGTCGAGATCGGAGCCCTGGAGAGAGCTTCTGGGGCAGAGACACCAGCACAGATTCTGGCATTCGAGCGCATGGAAGAGGCAAACTTGGGGATCAAGGACCTCAAAAACAGAACCAGCTTCCTCCTCAAATATCAGGAAACAGAATCTAGCAATCTAGGTAAAAGATAACACATTATGCCCAAGTTGGATTTATTTTAGGAATGAAAGGTTAGTTTAATGTTTGAAAATTAATTGGTGAATTAACTATATTAACAGAAAAAGTGTATCATATAATCACCTTGATTAAAAAAAAGCACTGACAAAATTCAACAGCATTCATTATTTTTTAAAAAAGGAAAATTCTTAAATCTGATAAAGAATTCCTACAAAAATACTACAGCAAATTTCATACTTAATGTTGATACATTGAAAGACGACTCCTGAGATCAGGAACAAGAAAGGATGCCCACTATTTCCACTTCTAGTCAATGTTGTACTGAAAGTCCCACCCAGTGTCACAAGGCCAGAAAAAGAAACAAAAGCCTTAAGAAGCAGGAAGGCAGACGTAAAACAGTCATCTGCAGATGGCAGGGTGGTGTATGTAGAAAATCTCAAAGAATCTACAAACTTTTAGAATTAAGTGAATTTAACAAGTTCACTGGATATAAAGTGAATTGTGATTGTAACCAAAAGCACAATCCATGAAAGAAAAAATTAAGATGGACTTCATCAAAATTAAAAACACCTTCTCTGTGAAAGATACTACTAAGAGAATGAAAGACAAACCACAGACTGGGAGAAGATCTTTCTGAAACATTTATCTGATAAAGGACTGGTATCAAAAATATACAAAGAACTCTTAAAAGTCAACAGTAGGAAATGACAACCCAATTAAAAAATGGGCCAAAGACCCGAACAGACACCTCACAATGAAGATATACAGATGACAAGTCAGCCTGTGAAAAGATGCTCCACATCATATGTCATTAGGGAATTGCAAATTAAAACAACAGAGAAGTACCACTCCACACCGACATTCTAAAATGGCTAAAGTTCAAAACACAGATAACAGCAAATGCTGACAAGAATGTGGAACAACAGGAACTCTCATTCATTGCTGGTGGGAATGCAAAATGGTACAGCCACCTTGGAAGACAGTTTGGCAGTTTCTTACAAAACTAAACATACTCTTACCATATGATCCAGCTATCCCACTCCTTGATATATATTCAAAGGAATTGAAAACTTATGTTTATGCAAAAACCTGCACACAGATATTTTATAGCATCTTTATTCATAACTGCTGAAACTTAAAAGCAACCAAGGGGCTGGCCCAGTGGCACAGCAGTTAAGTTCACATGTTCCGCTTCGGCGGCCCAGGGTTCGCCGGTTCAGATCCTGGGTGTGGACATGACACCGCTTGGCACGCCATGCTGTGGTAGGCGTCCCACATATAAAGGAGAGGAAGATGGGCACGGATGTTGGCTCAGGGTCAGTCTTCCTCAGCAAAAAGAGAAGGATTGGCAGCAGATGTTAGCTCAGGGCCAATCTTCCTCCAAAAAAAAAAAAAGCAACCGAGATGTCCTTCAGAAGGGGAATGGATAAACAAACTGTGGACCATCCAGACAATGGAATATTTTTCAGTGCTAAAAAGAAACGAGCTATCAAATCGTGAAAAGACATTGAGGAAATTTAAATGCATATTACTAAGTGAAAGAAGCCAATCAGAAAAGATTAGATGACATTTTAGACGAGGCAAAACTATGAGAACATTAAAAAGATCAGTGGTTGCCAGCGTTCGCGGGGAGGGAAAGTCACAAATAAGTGATGCACACAGGACTTTGAGGGAAGTGAAACTATTCTGTGTGATGCATACATCATTAGTACACATTTGTCAAGACCCACAGAATGCACAACACAAAGGGTGAACCCCAAGGTAAACTATGGACTTCAGTTAATACTAATGTACCAATATTGGTTCATAAATTGTAACAATGTATCAGACACTATTACAAAATGTAAGTAATAGAAGAAATTCTATTTCTAAACATCAGCAACAGGCAAATAGAAAGTGAAGTTTTAAAAACAATAGCGCTAAAAAACATCAAATAACAAAAACACGTTACCTTTTGTAAAAAAAGACCTTTACAATGAAAACCACAAAGTGATATTGAGAGAAATTAAAGGAGACCCAAATATATAGAACTATATACTATATTCCTCAATTGAACTATTCTCGGTAAGAGCCAGAAGCTATGAACATGCCTTTGGGCAAGATACTTCCAATCTTGGTACTTCCCTTGATAAAGTAAGGATTCATTACCTTCCTCCCAGGGTGGCTGGTTCATGCATCAATTAGATAACAAGCAGGAAAGCTTGGCAGAGTCTGTATAAAAGAGGTCTTTGCATTAAAAGTACCCCATGTTTGCCTTCAGGATGCATTGTCTTAAACACCGCCCTGTTCTCCTTTACTGGAGTCATCTTGGCCTGGTCTCACGCTCTCCACTGGACTGTAAGACTTCTCAAACAACCAAAAAAGTCACCTGAAAAAAGTTCCCTCCAAATATTGCTTATGTGGTTACTTGTTAATACACCAGCTAGAGCAGGTGTGGCAACAAGTCTTATATTCTCTTGTGCAGTCGGCACCCAGAGAACCAAGGTCTGAGTGGGCACCTGTGCTGCTGACAAAGAGCTAGCCCCAAAGGGCCATTATTACAGGGTCCCAAACTGCCAGTCAAAAGAGAGCTCATGCAGCAACCCGTGTTCCTGCTCTGTGACGCATGCTCTTCTAAAAGAGGCCAGCACAGAGAGCAGCACGCCATGGTTCAGGAGGGCGTGGAAATACACATCTAAGAAGTAAAGCAAGATGTGAGTCAACGGCAAGAAACAGGAGAGAGAAAAATGTTCTTCTTTTGAGTTTACTTTAATATGCTTCTAAAACTCAATTATTAACTGAAAATTATGACCATCTGCTTCTTGCCTAAATACAGGGGAATGACAACGTTATCTACGTTATATTTTTTAATGAACACGTACCAGAGAGTTTCTCTATTTGTTGTTGTTTCTATTCTGCATTAACCAGCTAAGTCCACATTAACTTTCTACATCCAAGTTCCTGTTAACAAAGTCTATGCTTTAGACGTGAAAGGCTCAGTCACTTACCATGATCATCGAGGAGAATATTCTCAGGCTTTAAATCTCTACAAAGGAAGAAACAACAACAAAAAGCTCAATTATTCAGAAGTTGACACTGCAATTCACCAGCAGCCTGCAGAAATAACCACAGATGTCTCTGCTGTGAGCAACAGCAATAACGGCAGATGACAAAGCCACCCGTTGTGGATCAACTTAGGAGCCCTCCAGTCACCACAGGTTTCAGTCATCACGTGCAAGGACACGGATTCTTCAAAGGATCCATTTCAACAGGCAACGTACATCATGACGACAGTGTAAAACGAACTGCTTTGCATAGATAAACAGATTTCAGTGAAGACATTTCAGTGACGAAATGTGCAGCCCAGTAGTAAGGAATTAGTCCTTAATAAACTTGGTTCAATTTTTCTTATCATTAATATGCTTTTCAAAATGTCAACAACTGAAAATTTCCCACACTAGAAGAACTCAGTTTTGGGGGTGAGACAGACATGGATTCGAATTCTGGCTCTGCTACTTTTCAGCTGTGTGACTTTCCCTGTCTAAGCCTCAGTGTCCTCGCGTGTAAAGCAGAGTGATCAACACCGGCCCACTTCCCGGCTGCGCGGCTTCCGGCGAGCTCAGGCCTCACAGCAGCAGCACATAGTCAACCTCAGCAACCGCCACTCGCAGCTCATCGTGAAGGTAGAGGGGGACCACACACTTCGAATAAAAGTACATCACCACAGACTAAAATATTCAATTGTAACAGCTCAAACTATTTGTTTTTCCCCTTAGAGAAAAGAACAATTATTTTTCAAAGGATCTGTATTTAACTTTGATTTCAAGTGTGATCCTATCACAACGATCCATCTGCCCTGAGCATCACCCCTCAATCCGCGGTCACGTCACTAGAACCTACAGAGGGAACTGAAGCCAGATAAGCACTGAAACAGACAACGCGGAAACAACAAAGAGCAGGAGGATGGGCTCGGGAATGGTCTGGAAAGACAGCTCTCGCAAAACCAAGAACAAGCTAAACTGAGTGCTCCCCAGCACACCACAGGCTGCAGTTAGTGCAAAACCAGGCTCCCAGGAAGCGATGGCAATCGATCCTGCTCAGTAGCTCAGAGAGGTGAACACATGCATGGGTAGCTGTGTAGAATCGTTTTCTGGAAAGACACCCATGCCACTGTGTTAAAAGTCTCCACGGAGAGAGGGACTGGCGGCGGAGGGCTACGGATGGGTGCCTTCTGTGTTTGCCTTTTCTGGCCGTGTGCACAGGCGCCTGCATTACCTGGATGAGATGTTGACCATTTTTGTTTTTTCCTTCATTCTTTTCTGTATTAAAAAGAATCCTAATAATGTTATTAAAAATAAAGCAACCCTCCTTGACAAGGAACTTGCACAGCCTCCTCCATTACGCAGTCTTATGCTCAACATCAACAGAACACCTGCCCACCTATCTTTAGATTTGTCTCATCAGACTTCCTAAAGCCTCGCTGCTCGCTGCTCGGAGTGTGGGCCAGTGTCACTGTGGGGCTGGACAGAGTGCAAATCGTGGGCCCAACCCAAGACCTACTGACTCGGACCCTGCATTTTTGCCTGGTCCTCAGGATTCCCTGTTCTTTAAAGTGTGCCCTAAACAACTCCCTCCAGCTCTACACTCAGCTGTCACCATCCACTGCTGGTCACCTTGTTCTGAAAGGACACGCATTGGATACAGTACACAAAATAATGATAGTAGCAGTAGTGATATCAGCTAACATCTATGGGATGCTCACCATAGGACGAGACTTGTGCTTCAGCATTCTAGGTACACCATCTCCTATAACTGTCACAAACCTCTGTGGAACAGCTATAGATAAAGTGCTGCTCTTGGGGTGCAGCAAAGTGAAGTGGGTCCCAGAGATGCTAAACAACCAGCTGGGACAGACGCCAAAGCCAGCCTTGCTCATGGCCCACCGCACACACCGCACACTGGATATGTAGGCGTAAACAAGCATCGCAGCTTTAGGCTACAAAGTGTTGTCATCTCTTGAACCTTCCATCAAAAACTCTCTCTTCAGGCTTTTAATCAACCCAGTCGTTCCCTCCACGCCATCCGCAAGTCTGGGCCCAGGGCGCTATGTGGAGAGGACACTGGCCGCGGCCTCATCACTGCACAGGTCACTCAGCCCCTGGGGCTTGGTTTCCTCAACTGTCAGGTGAAGGAGTTTCCTAGGTGATCTTTTCATCTCCTTTCGGGCTGAAAAGGGATGATCTAATCTTAATCTGAAAACAAGAAGACAAATGACGTTCAGCATGTACAGGAGGGTCTGACCGAAGCTGAGGATAAAAGGAAGTAAGGATGTCTTCCGGCTTTTTGGTAACTCCTCCCACGAGAGAGCCTGCTGACCTGGTGCAACCTGGATGTGCTCTGTTGTGCTCACAGGGCGTTGAACTCATCTTGTACCTCCATGTCCTGCCAGAAGCTCATTGCTGGGCTTCATGCCTCTCCTCTTCTTGATAAAAAAGTACTTTCCTATCTGTATCCCATTTCCCAACTGCTCCAGGTCCTGAATTATCCTGAGATGGTAAAACTGAAGATGATTTCTGGAGACTGCCTGCTCCTCCCGCATCCCAGCGAGTCTGCTTTCTCCTGCTGCCTCTCTGTATTCTGCTGTCAGCCCCTCCTGGGGAGAAAGACCATGCACAGACAGAGAAGACAACGGGGACAGCCTGCTGGGCACGATTCTGGAGTAGGGTAAAGAGAAAACATGGGCTGGCAGAGCCACAGTTGAAGGTCCCAGAACTCTGGCTTAACTAGAACTTCAAGACCCTAGCCTTGAAAATTAGCTCTGTTCTAACCAAAGGCATCAGGAGCAATGTCCTTGATGGGGGTGTGGGCGTGTGATGAGAAAACAGCCATTCTGAACTGCTGCTTGGGCATTTTACAGTGTGACAACCTGCTCGCACTGAGTCTGGACGTTTAGAGAAGGCCCTGAGCTTAGGGTGCCCACCGTAAATTCCCATTTTGCTTTTCCTGGGGCACCTTTTAAAATGACCACTTAGAGTTGAGCCCACAAAAAGTTAGTGACCTCCGCCCCAACCACCTTATAAGTAATATGTGCTTACTCCCCTGCTTTCTGTCTCCTGCTGGCTCGTCACCTGCTCATTGCATCGCCCCACTCTGTTCTGGGATCTGTAAGTAATAAATCTGGTGACTCTACTTCCTCTCTGTGCGTGCGTTGAAACTGCACCTTCAACCAAAACGACCCATGCGTTTCACTTCCTCAAAAGTGGGAGCTCAGCTGATGCTGAGGGAGCTACCTGCTGACTCCACGTGGGTGGCTTGTCCCTCATTCATCAGGTCATAATCTGCAGGCTGTTCATTCAATCCACCAGCTCCAGGCCCCTCAACACAGGGGGAGGGGCAGGGCAAGGGAACAAAGGCAAAAATCCCTTTGGCTCACTCCCAAGTGTTCCCTCACAAATTCTCCAAGAAAATATGGCTCACCAGTCTCAGGCCAAGACTCTGAGGTCCAAGTCAATCAGTGGCCCTGTCCAGAAAGGCAGACCTGCCTAAGAGAAATGCCAGCAAATGGGCTTGTTCAGCTACTGTTGTTTTTAGAGAACTAGCTACCAAGAGGTAGCAATTTCCAATCTGGAGGAATGTGGGTCATATACAGATTAACAGTTCTTATAAACAGTAAAACTCACCATTCTTTAAATAAATTAACTTCTCTGTTTCAAAAAGGGTAGAAAACAGAAGACATTATCCTTTGAAGCACTTGTAAATGGTAATTATATTTCTATTTACATGTTCACTTGCACACTGTTCTTCTGGACTCTAGGTTATAAGCTTCCTGAGGACAAAGACCTCAAAATATGATCTGTTCCCAAGACTGTGCTTCCAGCACACAGCTCAGGAGCATGTATACACCTGGGGCTCAATATATATTTCTGGAATGAATGAAGGAGCCTTTTAGCTACAGATAAATCTAATGTGATAACAATAATCTGTACTGTCTAATGGCCTGTTATGGCCCAACTGACTACTGAAAAAGTTATAGATACAAATCACTTGCTTCTCACCATCAATCTATTACACACCAACTCCCTTCTCCTTTTTACAGTGGGGGAGATGTCATCTGCTTTTAATCCACAATTCATCCCCTAGAAAAAGAGATCCAATGCACAGCTAAACATCCATCTCCCTTAGGAAATTTCTAATGATATCTTCTCTTAATTATTTCCAACTATAGCATTCCAGACCGGTGGAAATTTCATGCTTCACATTGTGTTAATAAAGAAAGAGTCAACTTTCTTTGGAAATGTAACAATCCAACAAAACTGCCAAGAAAAGCCTCAGGTTTACACTCCTGTTATGGGAAAAAGTGTCCTGAAGACAGAACACAAGACCTCGAGACCTTGTTCGTATCCATTGCTCACTAAGAAGGTGACAAGAGACAATCTCTCTTATCTGTAAACGGATGTGATACTTACCTCACAAGACTGTTGGCAAGATGAAATTGCTATTGGCCCTGATATCGGTTCCCCTACGTTAACCCCAGCATATATGGGGTTAAAACCAAAAGCACCCATCCCCTTTCCCTGCTTCTTTAGTTACATCACATGTAAATATCGGTTTCTTTAACCTTGTATCCATGAGCTTCACAGATGCAGGAAACTAGTGTTGAGATTAGATCACTCACCTCCTCCTGCACAAAGCACATAGAAGTTACAAACTGTTAAAATCCAGGTGGCCTCACACTGAAGTCTTGGCTAATTATGGGGCCTTGAAGTTTATTGTAGGAAAACAGACATCCAGAGAATATCAAGAAACTAAAGTTTCCCAGACTCCAACTCCTTGGGTTCCCGGCCCTGGAATCCACCATCCATCACGGAAGCAGACAACCAGGGACACTCACCTGCAGATTCCCTCATCTCGCCAGCCCTCTCCCTGCACATAGTCACATTCCTCACAACCTTTAAAACTCCTTGCCTCTCGTCTCTCAGCAAGACAGATCTGAGTGCTTATCCCTGTCTCTTGGCTGATGCCACCCAAAATAAACCTCTTTCCTTGCCACAAGCCTGGCATTCCAGTTTTTGGCTCCCTCCTGTGTGGCAGGTAAACGAACCTGTGTTTGTATTCAGTAACAAAATGACAACGTATGTCAAAGTGCTCTGTAAATGTTATGTGTTCTACAAATAAATGTTATTAGTATATATATTGACCATAGCTAGCAGCATTTTTTCTTATTCATATCATACTGAATAGTTTTCTTTAAATACAGTGATACATGGAAACTAAGTAAAAGGCATGTATCGTAAGTTTAATTTGTCCATCATTATGAACTCAAACTCTGTAGAAATGATCCTGGTTACTTTCGGTTGTTAACATTAAGAATTGCTCTCTCTAGGGGCTGGCCCCGTGGCCGAGTGGTTAAGTTCGCGCGCTCCGCTGCAGGCGGCCCAGTGTTTCGTTGGTTCGAATCCTGGGCGCGGACATGGCACTGCTCATCAGACCACGCTGAGGCAGCGTCCCACATGCCACAACTAAAAGAACCCACAACGAAGAATACACAACTATGTACCGGGGGGCTTTGGGGAGAAAAAGGAAAAAATAAAATCTTTAAAAAAAAAAAAAAAAAAAAAAAAAGAATTGCTCTCTCTAACCACATGTGGGCACCCAGCTCATGGTAAATTCATGACCTCAACAGTCTCCAGGGACAAGCTGTTTTCAGAAAACTGGTAGCATGAGACATTACACTAAACACATCTACTACTCCTGAAGTAACAGATTGTGTCCTTTCTCTTCTAAGAGGGCAGGAGGCAGGGAGCTTTGGTTTTAAATAATTTTATATCTTAAAAAACCCAAAACTCAGGGCAAGCCCAGTGATGTAGTGGTTAAGTTTGCACGCTCCACTTCAGTAGCCCGGGCTCACAGGTTTGGATCCTGGGCATAGACCCAGCACCATTTGTAAAGCTACGCTGTGACAGCATCCCACGTTAAATAGGGGATGATTGGCACAGATGTTAGCTCAGGGCCAATCTTCCTCACACATACACAAAAAACCCCCAAAACTTCCCAGAAGCCAGTCTAATCATTTTGAATTACACATCTCCACTCACTACATAATGTTGCTCCTTCAGAACCAAAAGAAGTTATTTCCTGACCATTCAAAAAGCTACCTGTCAGCTCAGTCCTGACTCCCATGAGTAGTGCAAAGTATCCAAATCCACTCAGAAGTCCTGAAAGACGCCATGATTGTTAAGTATAGTGTCAGAAAAACACCTGGCCAGAACACTGTACAAGCCACCTGGAGTTAATTTCAGGACAAGCAGATTATCTTTCAGAATTTGATAAAACCATAAATAATTAGCCTAGATTCCACAATCGCTTTCAGTTTGTGGATGTGGTATAAGCCTTGACAGTTGGTTTTTCTTTTTTTGTAATGTAAGTGCCTGACTTAATCTTTGATTGCTGAGGCATCCACTTCAAAGGCCATCTGAATAAACACACTAGATAAAGAGCACCCCCCCCCACCAGCAAGGACACAGGATCATTTTACAGAAATCAGTGGTATTCCTACATACTAGCAATGAACAATCCAAAAATGAAATTAAGAAAACAATTACAATTGAACAAAAAGAGTAGAACACTTAGGAATAAATTTAACAAAAAAAAGTGCAAGACTTATACACTGAAAACTACAAAACACTGCTGAGAGAAATTAAAGAACATGGGAAGACATGTCCTAAATAAATGGGAAGACATCCCTTGTTCATAGGTCAGAAGATTGAATGTGGTTAAGGTGTCCATTATGCCCAAACTGATCTAGAGATTCAATGCAATCTTTAGCAGACAAAAAGACCCTTTTTTCAGAAACTGACAAGCTGATCCTAACATTTACTTAGAAATGCAAAGGACCGAGAATAGCCAAAAATGTCTTAAAAAAAAGAATAAAGTTAGAGGCTTCATACTGCCCAATTTCAAAACTTACTACAAAGCTACAGCAATCAAAATAATGTGTTAATGGCAGGAGGACAGACATATAGACCAATGGACTAGAACTGAGATTCCGTAAATAAACTCCTCCATTTATAACCAAGTGGTTTTTCAAAGATTGGCACCTGAGCTAACAACTGTTGCCAATATTCTTCTTCATTTTTTTTTTTTTCTCCCCAAATCCCCCCAGTACATAGCTGTTTATTTTAGTTGTGGGTCCTTCTAGTTGTGGCATGTGGGACGTCGTCTCAACATGGCCTGATGAGCGGTGCCATGTCCACGCCCAGGATCCGAACCAGCGAAACCCAGGGCTGCCAAAGTGGAGGACATTAACTTAACCACTTGGCCACGGGGCCGGCCCTCCAAGTGGTTTTTGACAAAGATGCCAAGGTAATTCAATGGAGAAATGATAGTATCAACAAATAGTACTAGGATATAGATGTTTACCCCACCCACGCTATAATAAAAAATTAACTCAAAATGGATTTTAAACTTAAAAGTAAGAGATAAAACTGTAAAACTCTTAGAAGAAAACATAGGACAAAAATCTTAATGATGTTGGGTTGAACCAAGATTTCTCAGATATGACACTAAAAGTATGATCAATAAATAACTGATAAATTGGACTTCATTAAAATTAAAAACTTCTGCACTTCAAAAAACACAATAAAGAAAATGAAAAGACAAGCCACAAACTGTGAAAAATGTTTGCAGAGTGACGTCAGCAACATGGTGAAGTGAGTGGTTTTCTTTGTCTCTCTCCCTTCAAACTACAACTAAATGGACATTCATTGATCAATGCAGAATACTTGCACAGCACCTCAGGTTGCTGAGAGACCCGAGGTGCTACACATCAGAATGTGGATGGACTACGCCCAGGGAGGAGGTGGAGATAGGTGAAAACTCTCCAGCCCCCAGACAGCTCAGTACCCACAAGTGACTCTCTCCCGGCTGAATCACTCATACACTGCTGTGGCCCTGAGAGTGGGTGCGCACATTGGTGTGACTGAGGAAACAGGTGACTCCAGCCCTAAGCCCCCGATGACTGCTCTTTGGACCAGTGGGAAAATCCACCATCCCACTGAGGCCCCAGGGAGAGACTTGGGTTCAGACTCAGTAGGGAGGCCCCACCCACCAAGCACAAAGTCTCTATGCAGAGCACAAATCCATGCCATCAATCAGTATGAAAAAATATACTAAATCTCCAGAACAGAAGGAAAATGACAGTACCCAGAAAACAATCCTGAAGACACAGAAGTCTATAACCTAAATGACAAAGAATTCAAAACAGCTATCATTCATTAAAAAACTTAATGAGTTAAAAGAGAATACAGATAGACAATGAGTTCAGGAGCTACATCACAAAAGAGCTGGATATTACAAAGAAGAACCAATCAGAAATGTTGGAGATGAAAAAAAATGGATGACATTAAGAAAAATCTGGACTCCCTGAACAGTATAGCTGATAATATGCAGGACAGAATTAGCAGTCTGGAGGATAGGAATATAGAAACGCTTCAGATAGAGGAGGGGAGAGAACTAAGACTGAAAAGAAATAAAGAAACTCTATGAGAAATATCTGACTCAATTAGGAAATGAAACATAAGGATTACAGGTATCTCAGAAGGAGGAGAGAAGAATAATGGAGCAGAAAGCATGTTCAAAGAAATAATAGCTGAGAACTTCCCAAACCTGGGGAAGGAGCTAGAAATCCATGTGACAGAAGCCAACAGATCTCCAAACTTTATCAAGGTAAAAAGACCAACTCCAAGGCATATGGTAGTAAGCTGGCAAAAGTGAATGACAAAGAAAAAATATTAAGGACAGCAAGGCAGAAGAAAATAACCTACAAAGGAAGCCCTATGAGGCTGTCAGCAGATTTCTCAGCAGAAACCTTATAGGCTAGGAGAGAGTAGAATGATACATTCAAAACTCTGAAAGAGAAAATCTTTCAGCCAAGAATACTCTATCCAGAAAAATGTCCTTCAGATATGATGGAGAAATAAAAACTTTCCCAGATAAACAAAAGTTCCAGGAGTTCATCGCCACAAGACCTCCCCCACAAGAAGTCCTCAGGAAGGCCCTCATACCTGCAAAAAAGAAAAAAAGGAAGGGGTTAAAAAACCTTGAGCAGGGAGATAAGTAGAAAGACAAAATCATAAAATTGCAGCTCTCCATCACAACAGGTTAGCAAATGCTTAACATTAAAGATAAAGGGAAGGGAAACACCAAGAATAAATGTAATCTTGTCATTTTAACCACAAACTCACAACACAAGAAGAAAAAAAAGTGTGATAATAAAAACCTAGAAAGGGCAGAGGAAAGGGATGGAATCAGTTTAGTCTAAGGAAATAAGAAGCTATCAGAAAATTGACTATCTCATCTATGAGATGTTTTATACAAACCACATGATAACCACTAAACAAATAATTAGAACAGAGACACAAATTACAAATAAGGAGAAAAGTAAGAAAACCAGCATATAAAGCTACCTAACTGAATTGGTAGTCCAAAATACACGGGACAAGAAACAAAGGAAATGCAGGAGAACTGGAAAACAAGCAATAAAATGGCAGCATTAGGCCCCTACATTTCAATAACCACTCCAAATGTAAATGGGTTGACTTCTGCAATCAAAAGACACAGAGTGGCAGGATGGATTTAAAAAACAAGACCCAACAAAATCCTGCCTCCAGGAAACATACCTCAGCCCTGAAGACAAACACAGACTCAGAGTGAAGGGATGGAAGATGATACTCCAAGCTAAAAATGAACAAAAGAAAGCAGGTGTTGCCATACTTACATCAGACAAAGTAGACTTCAAGACAAAGCAGGTAAAGAGAGACAAACAGGGGCAGTATATAATGGTAAAAGGGACACTCCACCAAGAAGACATAACACTTATAAATATATATGCACCCAACACAGGAGCACCAAAATACATAAAGCAATTATTAACAAAACTAAAAGGAGATATCAACAACAATATAATAATAGTAGGGGACCTCAACACCCTACTAACACCAATGGATAGATCAACAAGACAGAAAGCCCACAAGGAAATTGTAGAATTAAATGAAAACTAGATCAGGTGGACTTAATAGATATATATAGAACACTCCATAAAAAACAGCAGGTTACACATTCTTCTCAAGTGCACATGGAACATTCTCACAGATAGACCATATATTGGGAAACAAAGCAAGCCTCGATAAATTTATGAGGATTGAAATAACATCAAGCATCATTTCCAATCATAATGCTATGAAACTAGAAATCAACAAGAAAAAAGCTGGGAAAGGGGCAAAGATGTGGAGATTAAACAACATGCTACTGAATGACCAACGTATCATTGAAGAAATCAAAGGAGAAATCAAATATTATCTGGAGACAAATGAAAATGAAAACACACCATACCAACTCATTTGGGATGCAACAAAAGGCGTCCTAAGAGGGAAATTCACTGCAATACAGGCTCACCTCAACAAATAAGAAAAATCTCAAATAAGCAATCTCAAACTACACATAACAGAAGTAGAAAAAGAAGAAAAAATAAAGCCCAAAGTCAGTAGAAGGAGGGAAATTATAAAAATTAGAACAGACATATATGAAATTGAAACAAAAAAGACAATAAAAAGGATCAATGAGACAAAGAGATGGTTCTTCAAGAAAATAAACAAAATTGACAAACCCTTAGCCAGGCTCACTAAGGAAAAAAGAGATAAGACTCAAATAAATAAAATCAGAAACGAAAGACGAGAAATTACAATGGAAACCACAGAAATACAAAAGATTATAAGACAATACTACAAAAAACTGTATGCCAACAAATTGGACAACCTAGAAGAAATGGATAAATTCTTAGACTCTTACAACCTCCCAAAACTGAATCTAGAAGAAATAGATAATCTGAACAGACCAATCACAAGTAAAGAGATTGAAGCAGTGATCAAAAACCTCCCCCAAAATAAAAGTCCAGGACCAGACACCTTCTCTGGAGAATTCTACCAAACATTCAAAGAAGATTTAATATCTATCCTTCTCAAACTATTCCAGAAAATTGAGGAAGATGGAGCACTTCCTAACACATTCTATGAAGCCAACATCACCCTGATGCCAAAACCAGACAAGGACAACACAAAGAAGGAAAATTACAGGCCAATATCACTGATGAACATAGATGCAAAAATCCTCAACAAAATATTGGCAAACCAAATACAACAATACATCAAAAAGATCATACACCATGGTCAAGTGGGATTTATACCAGGGACACAGGGATGGTTCAGTATCCACAAATCAATCAATGTGATACACCACATTAACAAAATGAGGAATAATAACCACATGATCATCTCAATAGACACAGAGAAAGCATTTGACAAGATCCAACAGCCATGTATGATAAAAACTCTGAACAAAATTGGGACGGAAGGAAAGTACCTCAAGATAATAAAGACCACACATGACAAACCCACAGCCAACATCATACTCAATGGGGAAAAACTGAAAGCCATCCCTCTGAGAACAGGAACAAGACAACAGTACCCACTCTCACCACTCTTATTCAACATAGTACTGGAGGTCTTTGCCAGAGCAATTAGTCAAGAAAAAGAAATAAAAGGAATCCAAATAGGCAATGAAGAAGTGAAACTCTTACTGTTTGCAGATGACATGATCTTATATATAGAACACCCTAAAAAATCCATTGGAAAGCTACTAGGAGTAATCAACAATTACAGCAAAGTGCAGGGTACAAAAATCAACTTACATATATCAGTTGCATTTGTATGCTCTAATAACGAACTAACAGAAAGGGAACTCAAGAACACCATCCCATTCACAATCACAACAAAAAGAATAAAATATCTTGGAGTAAATTTAATCAAGGAACTGAAAGACCTATACAATGAAAACTATAAGACTTTCCTGAAAGAAACTGATGACAACATAAAGAGATGGAAAGACATTCCATGAACATGGATTTGAAGAATAAACATAGTTAAAATGTCCATACTACCTAAAGCAATCTACAGATTCAATGCAATCCCTATCAGAATCCCAATGACATTCTTCATGGAAATAGAACAAAGAATCCTAAAATTCCTATGGGGAAACAAAAGACCCTGAATTGCTAAAGCAATCTTGAGAAAAAAGAACACAGCTGGAGGCATCACAATCCCTGACTTCAAATATACTACAAAGCTATAGTACTCAAAACAGCATGGTACTGGCACAAAAACCCAGAAATAAAACCATACATCTACAGACGGCTAATCTTTGACAAAGGAGCTGAGAACATACAATAGAGAAAGGAAAGTCTCTTCAACAAATGGTGTTGGCAAAACTGTACAGTCACATGTAAAAGAATGAAAACAGACCATTCTCTTATGCCATTCACAAAAATAAACTCAAAATGGATCAAAGACTTAAAGGTAAGACATGAAAGCATAAAACTTCTAAAAGAAATTATAGGCAGTACACTCTTTTACATCAGTCTTAAAAGGATCTTTTGAGACACCATGTCTCCTCAGACAAGGGAAACAATAGAAAGAATAAGCAAGTGGGACTTCATCAGACTAAAGAGCTTCTACAAGGCAAAGGAAAACAAGATTCAAACAAAAAGACAACCCACCAACTGGGAAAAAATGTTTGCAAATCATATATCTGACATAATTTATAAAGAACTCCCACAATTCAACAACAAAAAATCAAACAACCTGATCAAAAAATGGACAGGGGATATGAACAGACATTTCTCCAAAGAAGATACATGGATGGCCAATAGCCATATGAAAAGATGCTCATCATCACTGATCTTTAGAGAACTGCAAATGAAAACTACACTAGGATGTCACCTTATACCCGTTAGAATGGCTATAATAACCAAGACAAAAAATAACAAATGTGGGAGAGGTTGTGGAGAAAAAGGAACCCTCATACACTGCTGGTGGGAATGCAAACTGGTGCAGCCACTATGGAAAACAGTACAGAGATTTCTCAAAAAATTAAAAATAGAACTACCATATGACCCAGCCATCCCACTACTCGGTATCTATCCAAAGAACTTGAAATCAGCAATTCAAAGAGACTCAGGTACCACTATGTTCATTGCAGCATTATTCACAATAACCAAGACATGAAAGCAACCTAAGTGCTCATTGACTGATGCCTGGATAAAGAAGATATGGTGTGTGTGTGTGTGTATATATATATATATATATATATATATATATAAAATAGAATACTACTCAGCCATAAAAAATGATAAAATTGTCCCATTCACAACAACATGGATGGACCTTGAGGGTATTATGTTAAGCAAAATAAGCCAGATAGAGAAAGACAAACTCTGTATGATTCCATTCATATGCAGAAGATAAACAAACTCATGGACAAAGAGAACAGATTAGTAGTTACCAGGAGGAAAGGGGATGGGGGGTGGGCACAAAGGGTGAAGGGATGCACCTATAAGATGACTGACAAATAATAATGTACAACTGAAATTTCACAATGTTGTTCATTGTTATAACCTCAATAAAAAAATTTTTTTTTAAATTGGCAAATGTTATGTATGGTAAAGGACTTGTATCCAGAACGTATAAAGAATTCTTGCAGCTCAATAATAAGGTGGCAAATAACCCAAATAAAAAAATGGACTGAATATTTGAATAGACATTTTACCAAAGAATATATAAGAATGGTCAATAAGCATATGAAAAGATGCTCAATATCATCAGTCATCAGGGAAATGCAAATCAAAACCACGATGGGCCCGGCCCCGTGGCTGAGTGGTTAAGTTCGCGTGCTCTGCTGTGGTGGCCCAGGGTTTCTCTGGTTCGGATCCTGGGCACAGACATGGCACCGCTCATCGGGCCACGCTGAGGTGGCGTCCCACGTACTACAACTAGAAGGACCCACAACTAAAATATACAACTATATACTGGGGGGATTTGGAGAGAAAAAGCAGAAAGAAAAAACAAAAGAAGATTGGCAACAGTTGTTAGCTCAGCTGCCAATCTTTAAAAACAAAAACAAAAACAAAATCATGAGATATCACTTCACATCCATTAGGATTAGTAGAGTCAAAAAGTCAGATAATAACAAGTGTTGGAGAGGATATGGAGGAATTGGAACCCTGGAAGGAATGTAAAATAGTGCAGCCACTTTGGAAAACAGTTGGAATTTTCTTAAAAAGGTAAACATAAATTTTCCATCCATAAATTCTCCATTTCCAAGAAATTCCACTTTAAGGTATCTACCCAAGAGAATGGAAAACATATGTCCACACAAAAACTCATACACAAATGTTCACATTATCCATAACAGCCGAAAAGTGGAAACAATCCAACATTTCCATCAACCGGCAAATGGATAAATAAAAGGTGGTCCATCCATACAGTGGAATATTATTCCACCACAAAAAGGTACCGATAAATGCTGAAACACGGATGAACCTCAAAAACATTATGCTAGAGGAAAAAAGCCAGATGCAAAAGACCAGATATTGTATAATCCCATTTATAGGTAATGTGCAGAAAAGGTAAACCTATACAGACAGAAAAATGGAGTCCCGCCTCCCCAGTGTTGAGCTCCTCTGTAGAGGTGACTGACTGAAGATGACACACATGTGGTTACTGAGACGGTGTGGAAGCTGACCTTTTTGGAACATGATAGACCCGGGGCACTTGCAAAAATCCAACGTGGGCATCTCCAGCCCCTCACAATGTGTTTTTCTATTGTTTCTTAATTGCTAGAAAACACAGTGAAATTAAAAATATTATTTTCCTTAAAATCGTGAAAGGATTCCCCCCATCTACTTAACTATCACCTAGATGATTCCCCCATCTTGTTAATCTATCACCTCATATATTCATCTTTTCTTTGGTAAGAACATTTAAGTTCTAGTCTCAGAAAATTTCAATTATACAATTTCAATTATATCAACTATAGTCACCATGTTGTACATTAGATCCTCAGACCTTATTCATCTTATACTGAAAGCTTTACCCTTTTACCAACCTCTCCCTATTTCCCCCAGCCCTGGCAACCACTTTTCTGCTGTTTCTATGAGTTTGACTTTTTTTCAGATTCCACATTTAAGTGAGATTGTGCAGTATTTGTCTTTCTGTGTCTGGCTTTTCTCACTTAGCATAATGACCTCAAGCTTCATCTGTTGTTGTTGCAAATGGCAGGATTTCCTTCATTCTCATGGTTGAATAATATTCCATTGTGTAAATATATATACCACACCTTCTTTATTCATTCATCTGTTGATGGACATTTAGGTTGTTTCCATAGCTTGGCTATTGGAATAATGCTTCGATGAACATGGCAGTACAGACATATTTTCAATATCCTATAGATATATCCTTTTGATAAATAGAAGTAGGATTGCTGGATCATATAGCAGTTCTAGTTTTAATTTTTTAAGGAACCTCCATATTGTTTCCCAGAGTGGTGAAAGTGAAAACATTTGAAAAAGCCAACTCTTTAAAATTTTCATAGTCTTTTTGCCATATCCACCTGCATACATATTGCACATTGTTATCAAAAGTAATTCTTGTAATTTAAATACACTATTGAAACAATAGAAAGCAAAATACGCCATTCCCAGAGAGGTTGAAGAACATGGAGAAGGCTGTTGGCCACATCCGGCTGCTGGCAGGCCAGGAGTCCCCTGAGGCTATAGGTTGGTCTGGGGAAAAGCTTGTACATGAAAAGAAAATACTACCCAGAAACCCAAGTGCTATTTAACAAGGCAGTGGTTATTCCTGCATGGTGATATTCAGATGGTGCTAGGGCACTCAGAGTCTGTTCCTAGCTAAAAGCATTTTATTTCATCTCGTTTTACAGAGACTATGTTCCTAAGTTAATTTTTAAAAGACATTCAAAACCCCAAAGGCAATTGTTTCTGTTTAGACTTTTGCACAATAAAGAGGCGATGGAAATGTCATGTAAGAGCCTGAGAGTGGAAGTACTTAGCTGGACTTAAAATACACACACACACACAAATATATCTTTTAATATTGTTGTTTTGTTTTAACTGAAAAGCTGCTTCTTAGATTAAGAAATGGTTTTGCACAGAAAAGTCCGACACTTTTCTTCTCTCAAGATTCTCTCCCCGTACATACACTTTATTTCAGTCACTTGCTTTTTTTTCATTGAATATTTTAAACAAAGCCATGTTATACCTAGAGGTATCTAGGGGCATGACACTGTGGAAATTAATGAAAGAAACCCCAACTAAACTGCAGGGGGAGCTCTCACACCCCATCACACACCGTGAATTACTCCAACCAGGAAGTACAAGGCTTTACTGGGAAGGCAGATTTCTCTCCCCACCCAGCAATAGCCCAGCCACTGAGGAACGCTGCAGCTCAGCCACTGAGAGACGCCACAGCTCAGCCACTGAGGAAGCTGCAGCTCAGCCACTGGGAGACACTGCAGCTCAGCCAATGAGGAATGCCACAGCTCAACCACTGAGGAACGCTGCAGCTCAGCCACTGAGGAACGCTGCAGCTCAGCCACTGAGGAATGTCAGAGCTCAGCCAATGAGAGATGCCACAGCTCAGCCAATGAGAAACGTCGCAGCTCAGCCAATGAGGAATGTCACAGCTCAGCCAATGAGAGACGTGGCAGCTCAGCCAATGAGAAGCTGTTGCCGCCTGAACTGTCAGTCTCCCCCCATGGACCTTCCTTTAGAGCAGCCCCTCCCTACTCCCCTTCCTGCTCTATAAAAGCAGCAGCTCCCCTGTCTGTTTTCCGGGTTTGCCTATGGTTTGCCATAGTGTGCACATCCTGAACTGCAATTCTTTTGGCTGTTCCCGAATAAACTTGTTTTGAGGGTAAAATAGCTGGCAAATTTGCTTTTTAAGTTGACAACATAAACTACTACAACCCTAAAATCACACACCTATGGCACTAACAGTCAGAGAGAGCCTGCTCTGTGGGCCTCATGGCCCAGGTGTGCCTCCTTGCCTGTCCACTGCCTTAAGTGCTGTACAGCACCCCCAGCCCCCTGGCAGCGTTCCTGGGCCCCACTGAGGCTGGCACTCCTTTTGTGGTTTGTTGTCGTTATGTCGTTTCAGGCATTTTATCTGAACAGCACTGGACTGTAGAGAAAAGAAATAAAATACTCCAGGAGAATCACATCTGGAATAAAGGCCCTCTAGGATGCTATGGCTCTTTACTAGCTTCTTAACCTTTTCTCTGAATAAATAACAGATAAAAAGGCACAGTTTTGAACCTGGCAGCAAAAAGAAAGCCAATACAAGCTCGCTCCTTCCTTCCTGCCTCTTCACGCATGCTCTGGTTTGGTCGGCCTCCTCTGCTCGCTTTTGCCAGCATGCACATGCAACACACATCTCCTTTGGAAGAACCACCCCTTCTCGCCCCTGTTCAGATCTTAGCCATCTTTCCAAACTGCAACCTAAGTTCTGGCTCCTCCAGGAAGCCTTCCCTGATGAGGTGTGTGCCCACTTTAAAGCACAAATCCTGGAAAGAATTCCAAGAGTCTATTACGTTTAATTGCTCACGGGCACAGGTACCTCTTTGGCAGACTTCCAAACCGTGTTGCAGCATCTGCCTCGATGCCTTTCTAGGAGGTCCGCACTTGAAGGTCATGCCCTCCCCACCCCATGGCACTCTGGAGGCAGCTCCCTGGGAAGAGGGCAAGGCAGCCCCAAGGCTCTCAGTTCTGACTGGTAACATGCTGCTCCTGAAGGATTGCTTAAAGCCCAACCTGAGTGCCTCTGCTTTGCTGACCTTTAGATTGCAGAAACAGTAAAGCATTTTTATTTGTACTGTCTCTCTGGAAAAAAAGAGATCATCTTTCTGGCACTTGCTCTCATAAGAGTTGTCAAGTGGCAATCTCTGAAAACAAAAAAGAGGACACAAAAACCTTTCTGTTGAAGAATGCAAGCAGTGCTTTAACGGGTCCTTAGATTAAAGAGAGATGGGCTGCACCATTGGAGGCTGAAAACCATCAGTCATTCATTCAACACACACTTAGTGGGCACCTCCTGATGGCAGGTGTTGTAGACACAGCAGTGGATGAGACAGACTTGGTCCACTTCTCACTGCATGTGGGCCGACCCATGCCTCTCACCTGCTTGGCCTGAGGGCAAGTGGGAGCCTGAGGTGAAAGAATGAGGGAAATGAGAATCTTCTAACCAGTAATCCAGTAACACATCCTAACACCAGAGGCAAGCAGAGGGGGCTTGCCTGTCCTTAACAGTACTCAACTGGAATTTCCTCCAGGAGTAAAATACAAATCAAGGCTCCTCCAGGCTGTTCAGTGCTCCAGCGCCACCTTTTCTCCCTGTAAGTACGGTGACAGGGCAGTCTCCATTCAGACAGCCACCCTGTCTCTAGAGGAACCATTCCGGGGGCCGCAATCCACCCCTTGCTCAACAACTCCAGATGGGGCCATGTCGGCCCACGGCCACGCCAGGTATCTGGCCCTCAAGAGACATTTCACTTGGCTCCGGTACGTGTAGACAAAGAATAGGGGTGGCCAGGAGAAAAGCCTTCTGAGAAGCTCGCAGGCGAGCACAACCAGCCCGGGAGCGGGACAACACAGAGTGCTGTGAGGATGCAGAAGTGGGGCACGCTCTTGTGCTGTCAGGGGAGGGGCGCTCTCTGGCACCATGAAGAGGAGCTTCTTGGAATGAACAAAGAGGGGCTGCAGTGAAGAAAGTCATCCAAAAGAGGAACCACATGTGCAAAGGGGTAAAGACATGAGGATGCCTGAGAAGTTCTTGGAGCTGCAAATACATGCGTATTACAAGAGCAGCAGGACACGGGGCTGGAGAAGTCAGAGGGCGGCATTACACAGGGTCAGGAGAGCCTGGCTCGTAGGGTCCCAACCTGGGGACGACGGGACCGGATCAGACGCTCACTCAGAAAGGCGCGGTTGTCAGTCATGTGGAGTTGGGACCGGGACAAGGCTGGCATCAGGGAGACAGTTCAAGGTCTTGCCTGCAAGTGGACCTAAGGAAAATACCAACCACACCAGTGACCCCAGAAAATCAAGAGTGATTTAGGAAATATTCAGGAGTGATTTGGTCATCAACTGGATGAGGACAAGGGATACTGATCTCTTGGAATTTAGGGAAAAGAGCAGGACTAGAAATGCCTAGTAGGGAATGATTTGCACACAGTCGGGGGATGGCTGCACAGAAGTGAACAAATAAGCTGCCCAGGGAGCAGTGGAGAAGAGCATCAGAGTCCAGGAAGGCCGGCATCGACGGGATGGGTGGAAGGAATGCTTCCCCTAAAACTAAAGATATGGATCACACTAAACTCATTCTAACTACTAAATTTAATTTTCTTTGCTGAATTTGAAGATGCAAAAAATTAATTTTATTATTTTAAGACATTTGATTGTTGTGCTATTTTGTTGGGACACAGCCCACAGTCCTTAGCAGAACAGTCAAAATGTCTAAGGATTTTGGAAATGGGCTCTTCTTGTGCCTATGTGAGTAGCACTACCTATATTTGATCAACTTATCAAGTAAAAGCTACTTACTACAGATTAAAGAGAACTAAAAAGAAAACCAAGGTCCACCTCTGATCAGGCACATTTCCAATAGTGTGAATGACCAGCCCCTAGGCATTGCCACCAAGGGGCTCCCCAGCTGCCCTCTTGCCCAAGCCCCTAAGTGGCCAGTGGGACTGTGCCGCAGCCCACGGCTCAGGAGGAACAGGTTTCAAGGCCCCAGGGTTCGTGCCTTCTTACCTGTACACAATTCTTTCCCTCTGCAAGTCCTCCAAGCCACAGCACAGCTCTGCAGCGTAGAAAATAGCTCTCTGCTCATCAAAGCCGGGGTTTCCCAGGTTGTAAATGTGAAACTTCAAGTCCCCTCCATTCATAATGGTTAGCACCAAGCACAAGGAATCTTTGGTTTCGTAAGTGTAGGATAAACTAACCTAAAGACAACAACATCATAAAAAACAAAACACAGAAACCTGCTTGTTCAATGATCATTTACTCAATCTGCTAACAATATTCAAATAATCCACCTTAGATTTATCATTAGGACACCCAAATACCGTATGCTTCAGGGAAATGTATACCATGCGTCTGGTGCTTCTCGGATCTCTACCTATCAGAGATCTTCCAGCAACTCTGTACTGAAAGGAGAGAACTTTCTGTGTCTACGTGGGTAGGTGACAAAACTTCACAAAGACACTTGAGATCAAGATTCCTCAGCTTTGTTCTAATCATTAGCGCCGATATCCACACTTCCAGAACACCCACATCCAGCATACAAGTTAAGTGCGCCCCGCCTAGCAGTGCAGAGAGAGCTTGCTGCTGCACAGCCTCCCAACACTTTATGTTGTCAATCAACGCTGGTGGAGCTGTAGTGATCTCTTACTGAGGTTTAATGTGCATTTCTCTGTATGTGCAAATATATGGGACATTGCTCAGAGTTTGTCATATATTTATTACCCATTTGGAACCTCTTTGTGAAGTGCCTGTTCAAGTTTTTTTCCCACTTTTCTACTGGTTTGTATGTCAACTTACACACACACACACACACACACATACACACCCAGCTGGGATTTTTATTAGGACTGCATTTAATTCATTTAATCTATGCATCAGTTTTGGGAGAAGTGACATCTTCACAGCATTGAGTCTTTGAATCTACGGACTCGGTACCCCTCCCTTTATTCAGGTCTTCTTTAATTGCTTGTAATAGCATTTCATAGTTCTCAGTGTAGAAATCTTACACATTTTCATTCGATTTTTGCCTAGATTTTGATGTTTCTTGATGCTATTGTAAATGGTATCAATTAAAAATTTTCATTTTCTAACTGTCTGTGGCTGGTATCATATCTAATAACTTGGCTAAATTCTCAATCAGGTATCTGGAAAGTCCTGGACTGTCCATCCACACAATCATGTTGTGGGCTAGGGTGGGCAGTGGGGATGAGGAAGGGGAGACGAACGTGACATAGGGACAGGGCAGGACCCACTGACTGACAGTAAGCAGGGAGGAAAAAACAGAATCAAGGATGAACAAAAATATTTCTAGGTTCCTTGGGAAAGGTAAAGAATATAGAAATCAACATATTTAAATAGAATAAACCATAATTACTATTTATGCCCCTTTCATAAAGCTAGATTGTGGGTTTCTATGTTTCAAGGTTGTTACACAAATATGTTTCAAGCAACTCCAAGATGAGCCCATTTTATTAAAGATTTTCAGGCAATGCACGTAAGACTGACATTGACATAAACTATTAAACTTAGACAGCGGCTGTGCAGACCACTGTTCTGGAACACCCGTGCCCCAGCACTGACCTCAGACTGAGAAATAAATAACTTGGAGGAAGTAACTCGAACACTACAAATCGTTTTATAAATCATGTAAATGTGAAATCCCCTCTGGGCCTTTCGCCTTTCACTCTCTCCCTTCAAGCAGAGCTTCACACTGCAGTAGATGCTACAGCAAACAAGGAACTACGTGGAGAGAAGCTGGGTCTGGCGAGGAAAACCACTCTACTTCATGCATAGCCTAGGGCCTGGAGTGGGTCCTGAGCTCATCCCAGATTCCCGGATGATCAATCCTCACCTGAAACAGTGAAGGTGCAATTTGAGATTCAAATATTGGGATATGCTAACTTAGGGCCAAGCAGTAAACTTGCTGGGTGTCAGAAAGAGGACAAAGAGGAAAACAGACTGAGGTCTGGGCGAGGAGACAGGCTCAGAGAGGGTCTTCAAGCCCATCAGCCAGAGGCCCCCGCCAGCCAGAGCCCTGGAGGCTGGCGGCAAACTGAACAATAAGCTCTGGCTGCCACCAGAGAGGACAGGACACCTGACCAGGCAACACCACAGGTTAAGGGGTGAAGAGTAACTGACAGACAAGGCGACGGTGGGCTGGGCGACGGTGGGCTGCAACAGATTTGTAACGAATCACAAGTTGGAAGCAGGATCACCATGTTTATGTTTGTGTCCAGTAAGAGTTGAAGAGGAAAGAAGATGGCTGTTACTGAAACAAAACTGTTTCCAGCACCCATCCCTATTAACAGCACAAGACAGCAACCCCTCCCCGCACTAAACTAAGAAACTCACCAACTCCCAAATGCCACGGCAGGAACGGAGGTGAGCTTAGCAGCAGGTCTGCTGGGAAAGCGCTACAACCAGGCACTCTACGCACGGACCGGAAGAAGATACTTACTACAAACCTACTATGCACTTTTTCTAGGATTCTTTTTTCATTTAGAGCCATAGCTTCACCCTTCCTCTTCTTTATTCTCTTTTTTTCTAGCTTTTTACAGGCATACATTTTTCCTGTAGCTCGCACTTGACAGGCACAAACCTAGTTTCAAACAAAAGAAAAAAAGGTTTATGTATACCTGACATTTCTTAGGCTACAAAAAGAAACCTGTTTTCTCCACGATAATCCGTCTAGTAAAGAGCAGCGAAGACTCTGATGGGCCAAGACCATTTCAGTCATGGACACCTCAGAGTCTGGCTCGGCTCTTTTCCCTCAGCTTCTTCCCCTCCAAAGGGAGCCCAGACAAACAAGTGAATACAGCATTGTGCTTTTTATCTAAGACAGCTGCGGGCAAATGGAGCCTGTTGTTCATACGTGATCATGGTGCATCTGTTTAATTTAAATAAGTCTTTTTACTTTTTGTACAAGATCAAAAGTTTTGAAACTAAGTAGATTCTTGATTTTTTTAAAAGTTCAATAATATAAGGAAAGATATTTCATAGAACTCACAGACTATCATACTTTTATTCTACTTTGTTCTTAAAGGAATATTTATATATTGCTTAATTTTATATTATGAAAATTTTCACACATACAAAAGTGGAGAGAATAGTATAATGAGCCCCCAGGTACCAGTCCCCCAGCTTCTAGGCTATCAACGTATGGCTGTCTTATTCTCTCTGACTCCACTCTATATCACAGACACAGACACACATACCCCCATACCACACACCCAGCCCACAAACACATACACACACACACACACACACACATTCCACACATCCTACACACAGCTACTGCACACCACAGACACAGACACATACAACACACACACATCACACACCCACCTACTCTGCAACCACAGACATATATACCACATACACACACACAGAGGATTACTTTAAAAGCAAATATAAGACATGATATAATTTTATCTATCAATAAAATAATTTTGATGGCAAAATATAAAGTTCATTGTGGGAACTATTGAAAGTATTAATAAAGACAATGATAAAACTTACCTGATAACTATCATTAATATTTGGCTGCACAGGCTTATAAGTCCCCTTCGTACATGCACATTCAAGAATATATGCCTTGTTACACCCCCAAACCCCTGGCCTTTAGGGAAAAATTGTGCTTATATTATAGAATAGATAATATTTTATAATCTCCTCTTTCTCATTTTATAGTGCGGATATTTTCTCATCATTAAACATTCTCCCAATATATGACTACTCCACAATTTATTTAATCATTTTCCTACTAAGTCTTGGCACATAAATCTTTGCAATATCTTTTTATCGCTAACTTAGGATAAATTCTCTTAAGTGGAACTGCCAAATCAAAGGACTGAAGGGAGAAGCGGTAAGGGCATCAGGCATCGCATTATCAGCTGGATACAAATACTCCTTTGCTCTTCACCACAACCCACTGAAGCAGGGCTTATCACCCCCTCTGAAGGATGAGATCAAGATGGTGAACCCAAGATCACACAGCTGGAGGGGAGGGAAGAGGAACTTGACCTTAGGTCTGCCCAACTCTTAAGTTTATGCTCTTTCCACTACACTATGCTGCCCCTACAGCCACACAAGCAGAGACGTCTACCCAACTCCCTTCCCAATGCGCTTGCCATGGGACCCTCCAAATCTATTTTGGAGGATGTAAAGCATAAGTGAAAGCATTATTGTTGACAAAATAAGACCAAAATGTTTGTCTTTTCAAATCTACTAGAAGAGGTGTTAGCATTTGGAAAAAGTAAATGCACTATTGGAATTTGGATTTAAAAGGCACCGAGGCTGTCTGCATTAGGGTCACAGGGCTCTTTCTGAGAGGCATTCAGAATAGAAATGGATTATTCACTCCCCTCTGGCCCTTGATGTAGTGTATAGCACATCGAGAACAAGTCTGTGAAAAACCACAACAATTTATTCATCCGTACAATCATTTGTTTGGAAACACAAGTATATGTGTTTAAAAGTAATTTGCAGTCCATCACCAAAAAGACAAGCAATGACAAATGCTGGTGTGGGTGTGGAGAAAAGAGAACCCTGTGCACTGTTGGTGGGACTGTAAATGGTGCAGCCACTATGAAAAACAGTATGGAGGATCCTCAAAAAATTCAAAATAGAACTGCCATATGATCCAACAATTCCAATTCTGGGAATACATCCAAAGAAAATGCAAAGGGTAATTCGAAAAGACATCTGCACCCCCATGTTCACAGTAGCATTATTTGCAATAGCCAAGACATAGAAACAACTTAAGTGTCCAACAATGGATGAAGGGATAAAGATGTGGTATATCGATAGATAGATAGATAGACAGATAGATAGATAGATAGATATAGACTAAGGAATATGATTCAGCCATGAGAGAGAAGAAAATCCTGCCATTTGTGACAACATGGATGGACTTTGAGGGCATTATGCTAACTGAAATAAGTTAGACAGAGAAAGACAAAGACTGTATGATCTCACTTGTATGTGAAATCTAAAAACAACAACAACAACAACAAACTCACAGAAAAGAGATCAGACTTGTGGTCACCAGAGGTGGAGGGTGGCAGGAGGGAGAAATGGGTAGAACGGGTCAAAAGGTACAAACTTCCACTTACAAGATAAATAAGTACTAGAGATGGAATGTACAACATGATGACCATAGCTAACACTGATGTATGATATACAGGAAAGTTGTTAAGAGAGTAAATCCTAAGAGTTCTCATCACAAGGAGAAAGTTTTTTCCCTTTTTTCTTTTTTTTTTCTTTTTATTGCATCCATATGAGATGATGGATGTTAGCTGAACCTATTCTAGTATTCATTTCAAAATATATGTAAATCAAACCATCATGCTGTATGCCTTACTTGTAGAGTGATATATGTCAATTTTTCTCAATAAAACTGGAAAAAAGAGTAATATATAAAATCATAAATATACCAAGTCTTTCACAACAGTTAAAATTTGCTAACCTGTTCCTACTGAGTCCATTTTTAAAACTTATATGTGGCTGTAACTAGAACTTCATTCCTTTGTCAGCACAAGACCCATGTGCTTAAAACTTCTCTTGTTCTCTTCTTTGACAAAATCTGAGTTTTGTACTTGGAGGTCAAGAAAGGCAGAACAGCATGAATTGCAGAGAGCAAATGACCTTCTTGCTCTAGGAGGTGTTCAAATAGAGGATGGATTTCTTACAGAAATATCTGTTATGAAGTGGGTACAACAAGCTTTGGTTGGATTACACAAAGTATTCTAAACGGTCTCCAGAATTGTATCAGAGGTCCGACACTGCCGATTCTCCTAAGGTAACCGCTATGTGGACCGCTTCTTACCGTGTCAAACTCAGATGGTAGCAGACCTCCCTTGCAGTGTGCCAGCTCTTGGGCCAGCTTTCTAATTCACGGTAAGGGGATTCTGGTAGCCATGGCTTTGGCTGTCACCGGGATTTGAGAGCACGTATGATTTAAATCGTGTGCAGTGTAACCCACTTTTGCCTAAGCACACAGTTTCAGTTCTCCTGCGACTCCCCGGCTCTGGGGACTTACACATGCTTGAACTAGATATGATCACTCCAGATAATTAATGAGGCAATTAACATCTCTTTCAGTCACCTAAACAGAACTGCATGCGACTCTCTGTCCACCTACCACAGAGGTCTCTATCTACGAAAGCCATCACATTTAAAGACCATTTCTGATGGATTTGTGTGTAGCTCCCTTAGAATTTCCCCAAATTTACACATTTTCCAACACCTTTTGATGTAGGTGTGAGGTTCATATATGTCCAAACAGAGTTGAGTTAAACAAGAATATTTAATAATATACTCTGCATATGAGGAATTTAAACATGTGGACAAAGAGAACAGATTAGTGGCTACCAGGGGAAAAGTGGGGTGGGGGGTGGGCACAAAGGGTGAAGGGGTGCACCTACAACACGACAGACAATAATGTACAACTGAAATTTCACAAGATTGTAACCTATCATTAACTCAATAAAAGATAAAAAATAATAATAATAATAATAATATACTCTGAACTATGTGAACTTTTAGGCTGGTACTAAATTATGGAAGTAGAGGAACAGAAACTCCACAATATAAAAACAGAATAATCTTTTAAGTCAGGACAAACTGACTGAGCTTGAACATTGAGCATGGGAAAATAAAACTTCTTTAAGAAATATGAAGTGAAAGGTAAAATCACAAGATAGTTAAATTTCTTTTTCTGGCTCTCTCAACTTTTTAAAAAGCTTGTAGCAAAGTACCTTTGGCTCAAAATTCAATCTTAATTCTCATGGTTGGCTAAAATAATTCACAAAATACACAATAAGGAAATAAATTTATTGGTAAAGTTGATACGTTACCTGAAGATAATTTCTTTCAATTACCTTGCTATCTATTTCTCTGGAAGCACTACTCACGCTGGGTCACACATTACTTACCTCTCCAAATCCACCTTTTCCTAGAACTCTGTAATGTCTAAATGTGTTCTTTGTCACTGGTTGCCTGATTAATTAAGAAAAAAAAGGTTCAGGTCTCATATCACATTGTTATTTTAAAACAAAAGGGCTACCCATCTCTTGTCTTAGCCTTATTCATGGAAACGCTTTACTCAACGGGCGTGCCCAGGACAAAGGCAACTGTGGCTCCCTCTAGTGGGACAGCTCTCAATCGCACTAAGAGAAATAAGCACATGTTGACATTTAAGATTTATTGAAAACACTGAGGACAGATGCAGAACAGTCAGATTATCCTTACTAGCTAAAGACAGGTCTGTAACAAGCCCCTGCAATGAGATACTTATGTATTCTTAGGAATACTTCTTTGGGCCTGTCAGACAGCTGTTAAGGAAAATGACATATCCACAGCATGCTGTCCTCAAAAAAAGAGCCTCAAAGGAGATGTTTAACATGTACCCAATGTCTCAAAAGAAACATGTATGAACTAGAACTGGAAATTTAATCAATCAATAATAAGCGACATAATAATAATACCACCACCACCACTAGTGGCAGCTAACACTTTTTTGGCCGTGCACTTGATTTTGCACACCAAGCACTGTGCTAAGCATTCTACACACATTTCTCAGGTAGCCTCAGCAGTCCCTAGGGTGGATTTTATAATCACCCCTATTTTACAGAACAAGGACCTGAAGCTCGCAGAGGCTGAGTCACCAGCCTGAGGCCACACAGCTAGTACTAGGCTAAGCAGGGCTAAGACTGCAAAGACTCAACCACTGCATTGGATTGTATTTTTGTGTATCTGGGATGTGTTATTTTCTAACTACTGCACCAACAGGGCTAACTGACATTTTAGGAAGAGAGAACAGAGTCAAGTGAGTCAGAAGAAACTGCATAATACATATTAATAACTTCTGTACAAAAATACTACATATGACCCGACTTCCAACTGTGTTTTGACAGATGAAAAAGCATACATCAATCAGCATGCTGATTATGAGGAGTTACTACTTGTTTTTATTGAATTTTAAATTAGAACATACCTTTCCAGCCATTTCCACTGTAAAAATCGAGAAAAATATGAGCTTTCTTGGTATTCTTCAAATGGTTCTCCACTTAAATAGTTTTGGACAATTCTAGAAAAAGATTTTATGCAATTATACAATTTTGTCACATTATAATATGCAAACAACTGTGTTTTACTGCATGATATGGGAAGTCCATCATTATGCACAATTCAATATATTGTATTTTGCAATTATAGAATTCTACACTGGTTTCTAATGCTATCAGTGAAAAACATAAGGGCAAGAATTCAAAAGATATGAAATTGATTTACCCTCCCAAGCCAGAGGTTCTTTTTACATATATGGACTTCAGAGAAATAATAACTTGATAAAAAAAAATCTACCAGTAGAAAGACAATAGTTTAAAACGTATTCAAGGTGTGTGTGTGTGCATTTCAGGAGGGAATGTAAACATTTTGTAAATAAAATCAAATTTCTAAATGATCATAGTCATATGGTAGAAAATGTTAATATGTGACACAATTTTTTTAATGTTAAAAAAAATTTATTGGGTGCTTTATTTTCAAAGATTGGCACCTAAGCTAACATCTGCTGCCAATCTTCTTCCTCTCCTTTTTTTTTTTTTACTTCTTCTTCTCTCCAAAGACCCCCTGGTACATAGTTGTATATTCTAGTTGTAGGTCCTTCTGGTTGTGGCATGTGGGACACCACCTCAGCGTGGCCTGATGAGCAGTGCCAGGTCCACGCCCAGGGTCCAAACCAGTGAAATCCTGGGCCACCAAAGCAGAGAGCACAAATTTGACCACTCGGCCATGGGGCCAGCCCCCTCATAAATTATTTTATGCTATATATTTCTTGAATAAATTTTATATAATTATCCATGTCTCTTAGGTTTTATTTATAATTTTATTATAGAAGTAAAAACACCTCATTACTCAATAAACAACTACTGAGTAAACGACAAGCACTGCGCTGGATGCTGGGGGAAAAATTAGTCCTGTCTTGATGAATCCAACAGCTCAGTCAAGGAGCTGGTAAGATTGTGCACAAGTGTGAGGAGTGCCACCAGAGGAATCATGGCTGGGCCTGGTGTGCTTCAGAACACCCACCTGGAAAAGGAGGCATGAGGGAGACTTTCTGAAGAAAGTGATGGCTGAGCTGAAGGAGAAGTCACTGAGATGAAGAAGGAAAGAAAGGGTGTCCGGAGCATAGCAAGAGTCAAATGGGAAGGAGCATAGTTTACATGGGGAATTGCTAGGAGGTTGGTAACTGAAGAGGCATTAGGAACGATCTCATTTTCACTGATTTTTAGAATTCTGAGCAAGTCACTTGATTTGTTCCACTTTATTTTGTAAAAAGAGGTTATTCATATGTTCTTGGATTGACTAATGTTATAGCACAGTCATTCTCAAAATGTATCCTGAGGATCCCTCTGGGTTCCCAGACCCCCCTCAGGGGGTGTTCAATAATGAAACTATATTTATAATAGTACTAAGATGTTATGTGCCTTTTAAAACCCTCATTCTCACAGAGGGAGTCTTCAGAATCCACAAGACATGTGACAACTTCCTGCTCTGATGGAGAGTGAAATGTTTGTGTCTTCTTATTTTTTAAAAACATAATACATGGGGGTTGCATCAGAGCCATGGCAGAGTGAGCTTGCCTGGGACTCTCTCCCCTCCAACATACAACAAAAAAAGAGCAACCATATTCCAACAAAAAAGTATCATAATAGCGCAGAAATCCTCAGAGACCCACAGCAGCGAAATGACAGAGGGCGCAGAGAGGCTGGAGCCACCCTTGGAGGAGCTGGAACAGGGTAGGAGAGAACTTAGCTCCTCCTCTAGAGACTGGGATCGCTCCTATGGGCCGGGAAGGAGAAGGGGAGGGGCCGCGTGTCCGGGGATCGTCCAGGACTCCCAGGCCGTGCAGCCCAGAGGGAAGCCCTCTAACAGGGGAAAGCTTTCACCGGTGACCTCAGCAAGCCAAGATCCCAGGAGAGGAGACAGCGAGAGCTGATTGAAAACCAAGTCTGTGCGTGAGAGAAGGGGCCCCTCTTCCCCCAACCCGCACTGCACGCCGCCATGGCGGCTGAAGGCGGAGGGCTCTCCGTATGTGGCTCTTGACCCCCATCTAGTGGCGACAGGCCGTAACTGCAACCAAATAATAGCATTATGCGCAAAAACCACTATTCATAAAAACTCCAGATCAGAGGGAAAATAAGAACCCAGAATTATGCCGTGAGGACTCAGAAATAAGTAAACTAAACGAAAATGAATTCAGAATAGCTATAGACAAAAAATTCAATGAGGTAAAGGAAAATATAGAGAAACAAGTCAACGAGTTCTGGAGTTAATTCACAAAAGAGATTGAAACTATAAAGAAGAATCAATCAGAAATACTAGAGATGAAAAATACAATGGATCAGATAAAACAGAATACGGATTCCCTGAGTGCCCATGTGTATGCCATAGAGGAGCAAATCAGCATAATCGAACATAGACAGGATGAATGGCTCCAGACAGAGGAAAGGAGAGAATTAAGAATAAAAAGGAATGAAGAAAATCTCCGAGAAATAGCCAACTCAATGAGGAAATGCAATATAAGAATAATTGGAATCCCCAAGGGCAATGAAAGGAGAATGGAGCAGAAAGTGTGCTCAAAGGAATAATAAGACAGAACTTCCCAAATCTAGAGAATAGGAGAGAAATATGTGTGGAATAAGCTTTCAGGTATGTCAGGAGGAAGCTTACTAGATATGTCAATGTAAAAAGACCTACTGCAAGGCATATAGTAGTAAAACTGGCAAAGGTGAATGACAAAGAAAGAATACTCAGGGAAGAAAATAACCTACAAAGGAACCCCATCAGACTTTCAGCAGATTTCTCTACAGAAACCTTACAAGGTAGGAGAGATTGGAGTGACGTATTCAAAACTTTAAAGGATAAAAATCTTCAGCCAAGAATACTCTATCCAGCAAAAATATCCTTCAGATATGAGGGAGAAATTAAATCTTTTCCAGACAAACAAAAGTAAGGGACTTCATAGCCACAAGACCTCCACTACAAGAAATCCTCAAGAAGGCCCGCATACCTGAAAAAAGAAAAAAAGGGAGTAAGGGGTCACAAAACATAGAGCAGGGAGACAAATAGAGAGAATCTGAATAGGATAGCAAATATTCAACTATAGCATTAGGATAAAGGGAAGTAAATCACCAAAGCAAAGACAATCTTATCACTCTAACCACAAACTCACAACACAAGTTGGAATAAGAGATGAAAATAATAATTTAGGAGGGGAGGAGGAAAGGGACTGAAACAGTCTAGGCTAAGGAAGTAAGAGACCGCCAGAAAATGGACTATGTTATACACGAGATTCTGAATACAAACTTCAGGGTAGCCACTAAACTAAAAAACAGAACAGAGACACAAAACATAAATAAGGAAAAATCTAGGAAACCTAGCATAAGAAATTGCAGAAGTCAATGGGTAGGCTAAAACATACACGATGAGAAACAAAGGAAACACAGGAAAACCGGAAAACAAGCAACAGAATGACAGCATTAAGCCCTCATGCATCAACACTCACCCTCAATGTAAATGGACTGAACTCTCCAATAAAAAGACACAGGGTGGCAAAATGGATTAAAGAACAAGATGCAACAATTTGTTGCCTCCAGGAAACACACCTCAGCTCCAAGGAGAAACACAGGCTCAGAGTGAAGGGGTGGAAGACAATACTCCAAGCTAATAGCAAACAAAAGAAAGCAGGAGTCGCAATACTTATATCAGACAAAACAGACTTCAAGATAAGGCAGGTAAAGAGAGACATAGAGGGCCAATATATAATGATCAAAGGGACACTTCATCAAGAAGAAATAACGCTTATAAATATCTATGCACCCAACACAGGAGCACCAAAGTTCATAAAGCAACTATTAACAGACCTAAAGGAAGATGTTAAAAACAACACAATAATAGTAGGGGACCTCAACACCCCACTCACATCAATGGACAGATCATCCACACAGAAAACCAACAAGGAAACAGTGGAGCTAAATGCAAAGCTAAAACATTTGGACTTAATAGACATATATAGAACACTCCATCCAAAAACAGCAGAATACACGTTCTTCTCAAGCACACATGGAACATTCTCCAGGATAGACCATATGTTGGGAAACAAGGCAAGCCTCTAAATATTTAAAAAAATTGAAATAATAACAAGCATCTTCTCCAATCATAAGGCTATAAAGCTAGAAATTAATTACAAGAGAAAAGCTGAGAAAGGCACAAGGATGTGGAGACTAAACAATATGCTACTGAACAAGCAATGAATCATTGAAGAAATTAAAGAAGAAATCAAAAATACGTGGAGACAAATGAAAAGGATAACATGCCATACCAACTCATATGGGATACAGCAAAAGCTGTATTATGAGGAAAATTCATTGCAATACAGGCACATCTTAACAAATAAGAAAAACCGAAAATAAGCAATCTTAAACTACACCTAACTGAACTAGAAAAAGAAGAACAATCAAAGCCCAAAGTCAGCAGAAGGAGAGAAATAATACAAATCAGAGCAGAAATAAATGCTATTGAAACAAAAAGGGCAGTAGAAAGGATCAATGAAACAAGGAGCTGGTTCTTTGAAAAGATTAATAAAATTGACAAACCCCTAGCCAGTCTTACAAAGAAAAAAAGAGAGAAAGCTCAGATAAGTAAAATTAGAAATGAAAGAGGAGAAATAACAACAGACTCCGCAGAAATACAACAGATTATAAGAGAATACTACGAAAAACCATATGCCAGCAAAATGGATAACCTAGAGGAAATGGACAAATTCTTGGACTCCTACAATCTCCCAAAGCTTAGTCAAGAAGAAGCAGACAATCTGAACAGACCAATCACAAGGAAAGAGATTGAAACAGCCATCAAAAGCCTCCCAAAGAACAAAACCCCAGGACCAGATGGCTTTCCTGGGGAATTCTATCAAACTTTCAGAGAGGATTTAATACCTATCCTTTTCAAGCTATTCCAATAAATTAGGGAGGATGGAACACTTCCTAACACATTCTATGAGGCCAACATCACGCTGATACCAAAGCCTGACAAGTACAGCATGAAAAAGCAGAACTACAGGCCAATATCGCTGATGAACATAGATCCAAAAATTCTCAACAAAATTTTGGCAACCTGAATTCAACAATTCATCAAAAGGATCATACATCATGATCAAGTGGGATTCATATCAGGGACAGAGGGATGGTTCAACATCCGCAAATCAATCAACATGATACACAACATCAACAAACTGAGGAATAAAAACCACATGATCATCTCAATAGATGCAGAGAAAGCATTTGACAAGATCCAACAGCCATTTATGATAAAAACTCTGAAAAAACTGGGGATAGAAGGAAATTACCTCAACATAATAAAGGCCCTACATGACAAACCCACAGCCAACATCATACTCAATGGGCAAAAACTGAGCGCCATCCGCTTGAAAACAGGAACGAGACAAGGATGTCCTCTATCACCACTCTTATTTAGCATAGTACTGGAGGTGTCGTCCAGAGCAATTAGGCAAGAAAAAGGAATAAAGGGAATCCAAATAGGGAGGGAAGAGATGAAACTCTCACTGTTTGCAGACGACATGATCTTACATATAGAAAACCCCAAAGAATCCATTGGAAAACTTTTAGAAATAATCAACAACTATAGCAAAGTTGCAGGGTATAAAATCAACTTACATAAATCAGTAGCCTTTCTATACTCTAATAATGAACTAACAGAAAAAGAACTCAAGAACACAAAACCATTCACAATTGCAATAAAAAGAATAAAATACCTCAGGGTGAATTTAACTATGGAAGTGAAGGACCTGTACAATAAAAACTACAAGGCTTTCCTGAAAGAAATGGATGACGACATAAAGAGATGGAAAGACATTCCATGAACATGGATTGGAAGAATGAACATAGTTAAAATGTCCATGCGACCTAAAGCAATCTACAGATTCAACACCATCCCAAACAGAATCCGAATGACATTCTTTACAGAAATACAACAAAGAATCCTAAAATTCATATGGGGCAAGAAAAGACCCCGAATTGCTAAAGCAATCCTGAGAAAAAAGAACACAGCTGGAGGCATCACAATCCCTGACTTCAAAACATACTACAAAGCTACAGTAATCAAAACAGCATGGTAGTGGTACAAAAACAGGTCCACAGATCAATGGAACAGAAGTGAAAGCCCAGAAATAAAACCACACATCTATGGACAGCTACTCTTCGACAAAGGAACTGAGGGCATACAATGGAGAAAAGAAAGTCTTTTCAACAAATGGTGCTGGGAAAACTGGAAAGCCACGTGTAAAAGAATGGAAATTGACCATTCTTTTTCACCATTCACCAAAATAAACTCAAAATGGATCAAAGACCTAAAGGTAAGACCTGAAACTATAAGGCTTCTAGAGGAAAATATAGGCAGCACACTGTTTGACATCAGTATTAAAAGGATCTTTTCAGACACCATGTCTTCTCAGACAAGGGAAACAATAGAAAAAATAAACAAATGGGACCTCATCAAACTAAAGAGCTTCTTCAAGCCAAGGGAAAACAGGATTGAAACAAAAAAACAACCCACTAACTGGGAAAAAATATTTGAAAGTCATATATCCAACCAAGGGTTAATCTCTATAATATCTAAAGAACTCACACAACTCAACAACAAAAACTCAAACAACCCCATCAAAAAATGGGCAGAGGAGATGAACAGACATTTCTCCAAAGAAGACATACAGATGGCCAATAGGGAGATGAAAAGATGTTCATCATCGCTGTGCATCAGGGAAGTGCAAATCAAAACTACACTAAGATATCACCTTATACCCATTAGAATGGCAAAAAACAAAACAAAACAAAACAAAACAAAAAGTAACACGTGTTGGAGAGGTTGTGGAGAAAAAGGAACCCTCATATACTGCTGGTGGGAGTGCAAACTGGTGCAGCCACTCTGGGAAACAGTATGGAGACTCCTCAAAAAATTAAAAATAGAACTACCATATGACCCAGCTATCCCACTACTGGGTATCTAGCCAAAGAACTGGAAGTCAGCAATTCCTAAAGTCCCATGCACCCCAATATTCATTGCAGTATTATTTACGACAGCCAAGACATGGAAGCAACCTAAGTGCCCATCAACTGATGATTGGATAAAGAAGATGTGGTATATATACACAATGGAATACTACTCAGCCATAAAAAAGGATAAAATTGTCCCATTCACAACAACATGGGTGGCCCTTGAGGGAATTATTTTAAGTGAAATAAGCCAGATAGAGAGGGCCAATCTCTGTATGACTCCACTCATATGAGGAATTTAAACATGTGGACAAAGAGAACAGATTAGTGGCTACCAGGGGAAAGGGGGGGTGGGGGATGGGCACAAAGGGTGAAGGGGTGCACCTACAACACGACTGACAGACAATAATGTACAACTGAAATTTCATAAGATTGTAAACTATCGTAAACTCAAAAAAAACACACATAAACAAAAGCTCTTTGGGTCCTCAACAATTTTTCAGCATATAAGATGGTCCTGAGATCAAAGGTTCGAAGCTGCTGCTACACATAGCTCTAGAACTGACCCCGTCCAGCGGCAACGCAGACCAAGCCCTCGTCCCCTAGGGGGAGAGGAGAGCCTGTGCCCTGCTTCGACACGCACCTTTCTCTCCTGAGCATGTGGGCAGCTCAACTCCAAACTTTTAAGGATTCTGATAATGTCGGCTTAGTTAAATCATTTTTACAAAGGTATTTAAGTAATTCCATGAAAAGAACCCCACGAATACCGACTTAACATGTTTGTATATTTCTCAGTCTGTATAAATTGTTAAGGTTAACACTACAAGCGACTTGCCAGTGCTTCTCAATTTCACTGCCCAATACCTTTCACTTCAAAAACAACAGGCTCTGCTCCACTGCTCTAGTCTGCATAATAAACCTACTGCACCCATTTTTTTTTAATTTATGACATTTAAAACTGTGCATCAGGGGCCGGCCTGGTGGCATAGTGGTTAAATTCGTGGGCTCTGCTTCAGCGGCCCAGGGTTCGCAGGTTCAGATCCCAGGTGCAGATGTAGCACCACCTGTCAGGCCGTGCTGTGGTGGCATCCCACATAAAACAAAGAAGGCTGGCACAGATGTTAGCTCAGGGACAATCTTCCTCACACACACAAAAAAACCCAAAAAACTATGCATCAGTTCCACAGTGTTTTTTACGTTCATTCTGGTGATCCCCACTAACCATCAGGTTGTGCCAACTCTCACTACAGCTTCATGTGGAAACAACAGGCAGCATAAAGGAAATCTGTTATGTTCATTAAGCAGCATCAGGATTCTAGGACCCAAAGTGGGAAAAGGTTTTTGGGGATATAAAGGTCATAACAATACAGAAATGAGACAGAGTAATAGAAAACACTAAAACTCCTAGTTTCTACACGATATTATGCTGAAGTCTCCAATTAGCCAGTGCCTGGCACAGCTGACAGCAAATGATAGACACTTAATAAATATCTAGGGAGTGAACAGTCATTGGTCAAATGAAGTAATCAAACAGATAGATGCCTGAGGACAAAAACTTATCTAAAGATTAGTGACTTTTAAGTCCATACTTATTTATGAACAGAGAAGAAGATAGAACTTTTGATCAGTCTAATATAGCCATGTACATCACCCGCGTTCTTCAATGACAGAAGAGAATTTGAAAAGTCTGCTTAATCAGAGGGTTAAAAACACAAATAAATTTAGTGACAGACATATCAATGAGGAATCCTAAGGCTGGAACAAGGATACAACATGGAACAAACATATGGTAACTGTAGAAAAATAACAGATGTACTTAGAGGTAAGAGAAATTACGGGTAAAAGCTAGGTAAAAAGACATCAGCAGCCTAAAACCTGAATTCCAAACCACAAGGTAAACTAAACTCCAGGAACAAGAAGCAGCACAGAGCAATGAGCACACAAAGACCCTCGTTACTCACGAACCAGACCAGTCCTGCTAACCAGTGCGACGTTTCCCCACGTAGCCTCGTGAGCATGCTGAGACCTGTCTTCTTTACTCACAAAGTGTACTTTCTCCTCAATTGAAGGATGAAGACTTTGGTATTCCCTGGCATATCTGTCGTCAGTTTTTGAGAAGGTATTAATGCAATGTGTGCTATAGACTGAACGTTTGTGTCTCCCTATAAGTCATATGTTGAAATCTAATCCCCTCAGTGATGGCGTTAGGAGGAGGGGCCTTTGGGAGGTGAGTAGGTCATGACGGTAGAGCCGCATGATGGGATTAGTGCCCTTATAAGAGACCAGAGAGCTCCCTCACTCTCTTTCCACCAAGTAAGGACATAGATAAAGGTAGCTGTCTGCAACCCAGAAGAGGGCCCTCACCAGAACCCAGCCTTGCTGGCACCCTGATCTCGGGCTCCTAGCCTCCAGAACTATGAGAAATAAATGTGTGCTGTTTATAAGCCACCCAGTGTGTGGTACACTTTGTGACAGCTGCTCAAATGGACTAAGACACTGTGCTTCTGGGAGCCTTGTTGTAAAGGCCAGTGAGAGAGAGCCTGGCCTTGCCCAAGGTGAAGCTGGTCCTGGAGTACCCGGTCTGCTGGCCGTGAGTGTGTCACACGGGGAACTGTCTCCAGCCTGTGCCTGACCCCTTCTTTGTCTCTGTGATGCCATGTGGCCAGGCTGTAAGTAAAGCCTTCAATCCTGCTTTTGTCTCTAATGTCTCTCCTACAGGCTGGCCCAGAGCATCAGTTCAGGACATCCTCACTGAGGTTCTGTCTTGTCCCTTGCCACCCTCAGGAAACACGGGCAGTGCAGTGCTGCTGCACGCTGCGTAAGGAAGAGCTGGCTGGCGGGAGGTGCAGCTGTGAGAAACCACGCAGCACCTCCAGTGACGGGAAGTGTAGGGGCCGGGCTGGCTGCCAGCACACGTAGTCTCACAGCACAGGGGACACACACTCCTTCTCCATGGAGTTGCTAATCTGTACACCAGGGAACCACATGCTTATCTCAGAAGCAAAATTTAGTTCTTTTCTAATTCTAAATTACAACAGAAGGCTTTAGGCTACACAAAGTGACTGACTAGAGTACACCATTTTTCTTCAAGTTGAAAATACCTACCATGTAGGTGAGAGAATGACTGAGCCAGGGCTCCAGGGTCAGACAGACCTAAACCCACACTGTGGACATGGTCACCACACACGGTCAGGAGAAGCCAACCTATTGGATCTAACAGGATTTAGTGCTCTGATTTGTGTGAACGAGTTAACATAAAAATCAGAGACAAGAAAAACATCATATCTTAGGTGACAATTTAGGAATTAATTCTCAGATATTCCTGGTAAAAAATCTGCATGCAAACCAGGTTTTACTGCCCTTCTTGGGGAATGAATCTACGTGAGGGTGCTGGTTTCTCTGTTGTCAAGCAGCATGTTTTCCATGTGCAAGATGCAGTGGGAGGGTCATCCAGAGCAAAGGCCTGGAGCCCTGGAAGGCAGCAGAGAGGTCAAGAGCATGGGCCTCACCCACTGGCTAGGGGACCTAAGGCAGGTTACTAAGGCTCTCTGGCCTCAGTTTCCACATGTATAAAATAAGGGTAACAATCATGCCTACCTCACAGGGTTACTGTGCGGAGCAAATGCATTAATACTGCCAGAGCATTTATTATTGTTCTCATTCCTACTATTACAAGACTCTTAGTGCACATGCACAAGAAAGAGTTTAGGAGACATACACACCCAGGAGGGGAATCTGAAGAACAAAGATACAGACTGAAAGATTGGCCCTCCCAGTTTCTCAAATGCCTCAGAGGAAGGGAAGAATTTTAATTCTTATTACAACATCCCAGGACTATGGTAATCAGAGATCCAAGACCAGGCCTGGCCTGTCTGCTATATCAGAAAAGTGATCAAATAGAACCAACATCTTTTTGCAAAGGAAGTTCACGGCACAGACACTAATATTCATTCACATGAATATCCAACAAGAATAAGTAAAAGATGACTTGAAATTACAAATCTTAGAGAATAGCTAGTCTAATTCATTTTCAGAGCAGGGCAAACGACAGAGAAGAGGGTTCTAGTCCAATGCCATACGCCTGGCTAGTAGAAAGATGAGATGAAAATCATTTATCTTTGGAGTATTGAGCTGGTCATTTGAGTTTCTCGCTAAAGGGAATGAGCATCTAAACCACTCAGCTCCTTAGAGTGCGGACACCTACACTTCAAGAGGAAGCCAGGGGTGGATAGAGTCTTAAAAAAAAAAAAAAAAGTGCAGCCACGTTATTCCAGTACACCCTGCCATGCTGCAGCTCATTAGGCCCAGCTGAGCTGTTCCCTGCCACATGAAGACCGGAATCCTGTTTGTGTGTTTGCTGACACATTGCAAGTGCCTAGGACAGTGCTTAACACATAATAGGCCCTCAATAAATTATTTGTTGAATGAATGAATGAATTCAACTCTCTGTGGTTTAGTGTTCCACTTAAGACATCAAGATCAGACCATCTGTTTTAAAACCTCCTTGGGCATGAAAAAAACATAGGAAAGAGCTTTAAAAGCAATAGCACACGAGTCGAAAATGCAATTCCTGTTCTTGTTTCCCGAACACGCCCTCTCTCCCAGTCTCTACCGCAGCTACTGCAAATGTTTCCATTCTCCTGAAACCTCCAACCTCCTGTCTGCTCCCAGCACACAGCCTCTCTTCAGAACCAGGATGTGGCCTCTTTAATTTATACAATGCAGTTCTAGCTAAGGGCCGCAAGGGTGGAGGGCGGGGACAGAAGCCAGACTGTAGTAGCAGACAGAGTGATGTGGACATGAAGAGTGGAGATGGGTCTGCAGGCTGTCTTCACTCAACTCCCTCTTCTCCTCAATTCCCACTCTGCTCACACTCCCTGGTCCTGGCCTCCACTCCCACAGCCTCAGCCTCAGTCACATCCACACTAGGCTATGACCCCCAAATCTAGTCTCTCATAACTCGCAGGTGAACAGTCCAGATTCAGCTGTCTACCTCTCAGCTCTGCTTCATGACTGAAATGCACCTCAAATTCAACATGTACCCAAACAGACTGTGTAGTCTCCCCTTGCCCCCCAGCCTCCTAAATTTCTCTACAATCCATTCATCTATCTCCATTAGCACTGTCACTACCCTCGTCCAGGCTGCCATCAGCAGGCTGAACAACTGCCACAGCCTCCAAGCTGGTCTCCTCGACCTAATCTTCCCTCCCTCAAACTATCCTCTAAATTGCGCCCAGAGCAATCTCTTAAAAACACAATGAATATGTCACTCTAACTGTGAGAGCAAAGGACAAACTTTGCCTGGCTCCTAGGGTCTCAGATTCCTCTTCTGCGAAATGAGTGCTGACCTCCAGAAGGTCATTGTGAGGACTCACGAGTTAATACATGGAAAGTGACAGAAACCACGCCTGAGACGTATAATGATCAAGGAGAAGGAGCTGTGATCCTCAGGCTGGGATAACCTCTCCCTGGCCCTCCTCAGGCGAAGCAGCAGTAACCTTCAACCCTGCCAGGTTCTCTCTCCCTGTGAATCTTTGCACTAGCTCTTCCTTCTGCCTGGGCTCTCATCTCCCTCTTCCTCATCTGGTCAACTCCTGCTCAGCTTTCAGGCCTTGGCCTGCACCTAACAGTCTTTGTAAGACTCATCTCACTTCCTCAGACTAGTGAGGTGGTATTATGAGTCCCCACAGTTCCCTGAATGTCCCCTCCCTGTCAAATTACTTGTGGTAGGCTGAAGAGAGACCCAAAGACATCCAGGTCCTAATTCCTGGAACCTGTGAATGTTACTCTACAGGCCACAGGGGCTTTGCAGATGTGACTAAATTAAGGGTCTTGAGATGAGGAGATTATCCTGGATTATCCAGGCGAGCCCTAAATGTAATCACAATTGTCCTTATAAGAGGGAGACCAAGCGCAATTTGGACACACACAGAAGAAAAGAATACATCAAGACAGAAGCAGAGAGAGACCTGAAGATGTTACACTGCTTGTTTTGAAGATGGAGGAAGGGGCCAGGAGCCAAGGAATACAGCTCCAGAAGCTGGAAAAGGCAAAGAAACGGATGCCCCCCTAGAGCCTCACAGGGAGCATGGCCCTGTTGACTTCTTGACTTCTGTCCAGTGAGACTGCTTGCAGACTTGTAACCTCTAGAACTGTAAGAGAATAAAAGTGTGTTGTTTTAGGCCACCAAGTTTATGGCCAATTTGTTACAGCAGTCATAGGAAACTAATACAGATTTCTCTATCATTCCACTTGGTTACAAGCTCCCTAAGGGTGATAGGCTAAGTCGTTCTTGCTTATCCTTTTATTCCCAGAACCTAGATCACTGACAGGCAAATAGCAAATGCTTAACAAACGTTTTCCAACAGAATAACTAATGTGCCAAGGCTCTGAGATTTCTATTTTCTTAAGGCATGTAAGAATGTAAACTCAAGTCAGCAGAGTTTATTTTGTTTTCTTCTTTACTATAACCTGAACTCATAGAAGGAAACTATTATGGGTTAAAATGCATCCCCCAAAAATATACGCTGAATTCATAACCCTGGTACCTGTAAATGTGGCCTTGCTTGAAAATAGGGTCATTGTACGTACTATTAGTTAAGATGTAGTCACAGTGGAGTAGGGTGGGCCCTAATTCAATCTGACTGGTGTCCTTATAAGAAGAGAAAACACCAAGACAGAGACACACAGAGAAAAAGGTCATGTGATGAGAGGCAGAGACTGAAATGCTGCAGCTGCAAGCCAAGGAGCACCAAGAATTACTGGCAACCACGGGAAGCTAGAGGGGCGAGGGAGGATCCTCTCCTAGAGTTTTCAGAGAGCATGACCTGCTGACACCTTGACTTCAGCCTTCGAGCTTCCAGAACCGTGAGACAATAAATTTCTGTTGTTTTAAGCCAATTAGTTTCTGGTACTTTGTTCTGGCAGCCCTCGGACACTAACACAGTACCTGACGTAGAGTTGGCACTCAACAAATATCTGCTGAATGAATGAATAATTGATATCCCAGTGTCTGCATAAATATACAAAGGACAACACGTCTTGGGCCAGATCACCTCAGAAACCATTCTTTCTTCTTGTGTACATAAAGAAGCTGAATTTACCCAAAGTGCTCTGACTTAGAATTTTCCTGTCTATATTGCAAAGATGTAGAGAAATGAAATTTTCAGCAAGTACCTAGGTCTACAAAAACATTTTACAGGAAGTTTTTCATTCTAGACACAAGCACTTTAGAAAGTGAGCAGAGAGGGCTGGGAACCAGCAAAGTGATGCTAGTATACTGGCTCTCCACAATGTGACCCGTTTCAGCATGTCATTCATGTATGTGTAATTATTACTCTTCATTTACCTCTTTCTAGTGAAAGTGACCATGTTAATTGGGAAAGCACCCCAGTAAGAACTCATCTTCTGCACAGAAACCTCCTGTAAGCCCCCGTCTCAGATTTAGCCACAGGCAATCTGTGCGACATTGGGCACAAAGCACTTACCTAGAGCACTCCTCAAAGACTTCTTTGGAAGGATTCCCCCTCAGTCTTAGTCTGCATTCTTTCACAACATTTGGAGGTATTTCTGGAAAAGGGACTTCTAGCTTCTTAATACAGCACAAACCAAATGCATAACAATTAGTGATTTCATAATTTACCAATGTAAATAGAACCTAATGCTTATTGCAAAGCAATTACAACATAAAGCGTATGAAATAAGTCAAAGTGCTCCCTTCACCCTCCACCCCAGTCTCATTTCCCAGAGTTCCATGTGTTGTCTACCACTTCAGACTTATTTCTACACACATTAAAAGAGAGTGGAAAGCAGGGTCTCTCTCCAAGAGATAGCTATACACCCATGTTCGTTGCAGCATTATGCAGAATATCCAGAACATGGGAGCAGCCTAAATGTCCATCAGTGGATGAATGGATTACCAAAATGTGGTCCATCCACATGACAGAATACTATTCAGCCTTAAAAAGGAAATTCTGGCACCGCTACAGCATGGGTGAACCTTGAGAACGTTATGCTGAGTGAGATAAACCTGTCACAAAAGGACAAATATTGTACGATTCCACTTATTTGAAGTCCCTAGAGTAGTCGAATTTATAGAGACACAAAGTAGAATGGTGGTTACCACATGCTGGGGGGAGGTGGAAGTGAGGAGTTGTTGTTTAATGGGGACAGAGTTTCAGTTTTGCAAGATGTAAAAAAGTTCAGGAGATGGATAGTAGTGATGGTTGCACATTAATGTGAATATACTACTAAACTGGATACTTAGAAATGGTTAAGATGGTAAATTTTATGTTTTTATCACAATTGAAAATGTAAACTTATACACACACACAAGGAAACCCTCAGAAATACACCCACTTTTTCCTCATACAAATGAGATAAAAATATATGTATAGTTTTATAAGTATGTGCTGACACCTATAGAGCTACCATATTTTCTGTAATGACTACATGGTTTCCCATGCATTATCTGCCCCTCTTAAACATTCTAGTTGCCAGTTTTCTTCACTGTAACCACCACTGCCATGAACATCTTTGTACAAGTGTGTTTTTATAGGATAGGTTCCTAGAAGTAGAATTACCCACTCAAAGGATACACACCTTTTATTTATTTATTTATTTTAATTGTGGTCATAATAGCTTATAACATAGTGAAATTTCAGTTGTACATTATTATTTGTCATACACCACATAAGTATGCCCCTTCACCCTTTTGCCCACCCTCCATCCCCTTTCCCCTGGTAACCACTAATTTGTTCTCTCTGTCTGAAGTTTGTTTATATTCCACATATGAGTGAAATCATATGGTGTTTGTCTTTGTCTGGCTTATTTTGCTTAACATGATGCCCTCAAGCTCTATCCATGTGGTTGTGAATGGGATGATTTCATCTTTTTTTTTTTATGGCTGAGTAATATTCCATTGTGTATATATACACCACATCTTCTTTATCCAATCATCAGTTGATGGGTACTTGCATTGTTTCCATGTCTTGGCTATTGCGAATAGTGCTGCAATGAACATAGGGGTGCATAAGTCCCTTTGGATTGTTGACTTGAAGTTGTTTGGGTAGATACCCAGCAGTGGGATAGCTGGGTCATATGGTATTTCTATTTTTAGTTTTTTGAGAAATCTCCATACTGTTTTCCATAGTGGCTGCACCAGTTTGTATTCCCACCAGCAGTAGATGACGGCTCCCTTTTCTCCACAACCTCTCCAACATTTGCTGTTTTTTGTCTTGGTGATTATAGCCATTCTAATGGGCGTAAGACGATATCTAAGTACAGTTTTTACTGTACAGTTTTTAGTGTACTTTTGATTTGCATTTCCCTCGTGATTAGTGATGTTGAGCATCTTTTCATGTGCCTATTGGTCATCTGTATATCTTCTTTGGAAAAATGTCTGTTCATATCTTTTGCCCACTTTTTATTCAGGCTGTTTGATTTTTTGTAGTTCATTCGAGGATATATGCCTTTTAAATGCTGATATTTATTGCAAAACTGCCCTCCAAAAAGGTTCTACCACTTTCTGTTCTCACTCATATGTCCCTACGTGCCAATTTCCCATTCTCTTAACCCTCATACAAAGGATTCTGGAAAAAGAAAGACATAACAAAACTACTGTCCAGATTTATTGCCCACATCATGTTCAACTGTACATTTAATTTGTCATTAGAAATGAGAAATGCGGGGGCCAGTCTGGTGGCACAGCGGTTAAGTTCACACATTCCACTTCCAGGCAGCCCGGGGTTCGCTGGTTCGGATCCCGGGTGCAGACATGGCACTGCTTGGCAAAAGCCATGCTGTGGTAGGCGTCCCATGTATAAAGCAGAGGAAGATGGGCATGGATGTTAGCTCAGGGCCAGTCTTCCTCAGCAAAAAGAGGAGGATTGGTGGTAGTTAGCTCAGGGATAATCTTCCTCAAAAAAAAAAAAAAGAAAGAAAGAAAAGAAATGAGAAATGCATTCTAGACTGATTTCTGACTGTGGCATAGCCGAGTTATCACAGCAAAACTTTGTGTTGTCTATAGATCAAAGCAGCTATTTCATCAAAGAAGTTGAACTACTGATAGAAATATACCATGAGAAAACTCACATTTTTCAACAAAAAAATCAATAATATTGTTATAATTAATAATGATCAATAGGCATCATTTAAATTATTTAATATAAATGAGGCATTTTCATATATATACATACAATGTCATTTAGCCTCACAACAGCTCCAGTGGATGCAGCTCAAAAAGCTACAGAATGCTCTGGCGTGCCCCCAGCAAAAAGGGGGAGAACCAAGATTGAGCTCTCAGGACTCCCAAGACCAGCTTCTTTCCACATGGCCAGGCCATGATAAGGATAAGATGGGTCCATTCATTTTACTATTTCAGGAAAGAAGTTCACTCATTTACTCTACAAACCCATTGCTACAGGCATAGGAGATGACAGAAAAGAAGACAAAATTTTCACAGAAGACAAAGCCATTAAATTCCAAAACTGTCTCAAAAATACTTATTTTTAAGAAACAGCTCTCAGTATTTCCCATAGTTTTATTTCTCCTCCAAATTTCTCAATTTTCTGAGGCTAAATAGCAGGTTAATTCTGTTTGGGCTGTTCAATGACTAGCTGCAAATAGAGGTTTTTATTCAGTATCTTGGAAAAATTTTACATTAATAGACATCTATTCCCACAGAAAAGAAAAGCAATGCTTCTAACCCTCATGAGCAGAGAAGTAAGGTAGGCTAAGGGACGCCAAGTTGAGGTTTGGTACTACTGGCCTGATGTTAAACATGATGTAGGTGGAAAGAAGACTTCTTCTGGGGCTTTAAATTAAGAACAAGAATTATTTTCAGAATAGGCAGTTGCCAGGGCAAATTTACCAAATGGCTTATTACCTTGTTTTTCAACATTTTGGACTTTCAACATTGAGAACTCTGATAGGAAAGTCCACTGTGGGGAGGGAGAGATGGGTGAATTTTGCAGAAATATGTTTATATTTCCACGTTAAAAATATACACACTTTACTATTTTTTAAAAATTGGGTTGTCTTTTTATTGTTGAATTGTAAGAGTTCTTTATATATTCTGGATACCAGACCCTAACCAGACACTGGATTTGCAAATATTTTCTCCCATTCTATATGTTGTCTTTTTACTTTTTTTATAGTGCTCTTTGGAGCACAAACTTTCAATTCTGATGAAGTCCAATTTCTCTATTTTTTCTTTTGTTACTGTTCTTTTGATGTCATATCTAAGAAACCACTGTCTGGACCAAGGTCATAAAGATTTACACTTAAGAGTTTTACACCTAAGATTTAGAGATTTCCTCTAAGAGTTTTATCTCTTACATTTAGATGTTTGATCCACTTGAAGTTAATTTTTGTATATGGTTTGAGTGGGTGTCCAACTTCATTCTTTTGCATGTGGATATCCAGTTCTCCCAGTACCATTTATTGAAAAGACTATTCTTTCCCCCATTGAATTGTCCTGGCACTACCCTTGTTTTTTGCTTTTTTTAGGAAGATTAGCCCTGAGCTAACATCTTGCACCAATCCTCCTCTTTTTACTGAGGAAGACTGGCCCTGAGCTACCATCCATGTCCATCTTCCTCTACTGTATATGTGGGACACCTGCCAAACATGACATGATGAGCAGTGCATAAGTCTGTGCCCGGGACCCAAACCAGTGAACCCAGGCCACCGAAGCAGAGTGTATGAACTCAACCGCTATCCCACCGGGTCGGCCCCCATCCTGGAGCCCTTTTGAAAGTCAACCGACTGTAACTGTATGAGCTTATTTCTGGACTTTCAATTCTATTCCATTGATCTGTATGTCTGTACCATACTGTTTTGATTACTATGGTTTTGTAGTAAGTTTTGAAATTGCGAAGTATAAGTCCTCCAACTTTGTTCTTCTTTTTCAGGATTGCCATGACTATTCTGGGTCCTTTGAGTATGCATATGAATTCTAAGATCAGCTTGTTAATTTCTCCAAAAAAGGGAGCTAGGATTTTGATAGGGATTATATTGAATCTATAGATCAATTTGGGGAGTAATGGCATCTTAACAATATTGTCTTCTAATCCATGAACATGGGATGTCTTTTCATTTAAGTTCTTTTTTAATTTCTTTCAATGATGTTCTGAACTTTTCAGTGTATAAGTCTTACACTTCTTTTATTATACTTACTCCTATTTTATTCATTTTTTTAATTGAGTTCATAGTAGTTTACATCATTGTGAAATTTCAATTGTACATTATTTCTTGTCTGTCACCACATAAGTGCTCCCCATCACCCCCTGTGCCCACTCCCCCCACCTGCCTTCCCCTGGTAACCACTGAACTGTTTTCTTTGTCCATGTGCTTGTTTATATTACACATATGAGTGAAATCATATGGTGTTTGTCTTTCTCAGTTTGGCTTATTTCACTAGCATAATTCCCTCCAGGTCCATCCATGTTGTTGCAAATGGGATAATTTCTCTTTTTAAAGGCTGAGTAGTATTCCATTGTATACATATACCACATCTTTATCCAATCATTGGTTGACGGGCACTTGATTGCTTCCATTCTTGGCTATGGTGAATAGTGCTGCAATGAACATAGAGGTACACAAGGTCACTTTGGATAGTTGATTTCAAGTTGTTTGGGTAGATACCCAGTAGTGGGATAGCTGGCTTGTATGGTATTTCTATTTTTAGTTTTCTGAGGAATCTTCATACTGTCTTCCATAGTGGCTGCACCAGTTTGCATATCCACCAGCAATGTATGAGGGTTCCCTTTTCTCCACACCCTCTCCAACATTTGCTATTTTTAGTCTTAGTGATTATAATCATTTTAACAGGCATAAGGTGGTATCTTAGTGTAGTTTTGATTTGCATTTCCCTGATCATCAGTCATGTTGAACATCTTTTCCGGTGTTTATTGGCCATCTGTATATCTTCTTTGGAAAAATGTCTGTTCATATCCTCTCCCCACTTTTTGATCAGGCTGTTTGGTTTTTTGTTGTTGAGTTGTATGAGTTCCTTATATATTGTGGAGATTAACCCTCTGTCAGATATATGATTTGGAAGTATTTTCCCTCAATTGGTGGGTTGTCTTTTTGTTTTGATCCTAGTTTCTTTTGCCTTGTGGAAGCTCTTTAGGCTGATGAAGTCCCAGTTGTTTATATTTTTCTTTTGCTTCCCTTGTCTGAGAAGACATGGTATTTGAAAAGATCCCTTTAAGTTCGATGTCAAAGAGTGTACTACCTATATTATCTTCCAGGAGTTTTATGGTTTCAGAACTTATCTTCAAGTCTTTGATCCATTTTGAGTTTATTTTTGTGTATGGCATGAGATAATGGTCTACTTTCACTCTTTTGCAAGTGATTGTCCAGATTTCCCAACACCATGTAGAGGAGACTATCTTTTCTCCACTGAATGTTCTTGGCACCTTTGTTGAAGATTAGCTGTTCATAGATGTGTGCTTTTATTTCTGGGCCTTCAATTCTGTTCCATTGATCTGTGTGCCTGTTTTTGTACCAGTACCATGCTGTTTTGATCACTACGGCTTTGTAATACACTTTGAAGTCAGGGATTGTGATGCCTCCAGCTTTGCTCTTTTTTCTCAGGATTGTTTTAGCAATGTGGGGTCTTTCATTGCCCCTTATGAATTTTAGGATTCTTTGTTCCATTTCCATGAAGAATGTCATTGGGATTCTGATTAGGATTGCATTGAGTCTGAAGATTGCTTGGGGTAGTATGGACATTTTAATTATGTTTATTCTTCCAATCGATGTGCATGAAATCTCTTTCCATCTCTTTATGCCATCATCTATTTCTTTCAATAATGACATAGTTTTCATTGTATAAGTATGAAACTATTTGTATGAAATTCTCCTCTGTCATTTCTTATTTTATTTATCTTCTCCCCCTTGGTTAAATTTATTCCTAGATATTTTATTCTTTTTGTTGTAATTGTAAATGGAATTCTATTCTTGAGTTCTCTCTCTGTAAGTTTGTTATTAGAATATAGAAATGCAACTGATTTTTGTAAGTTGATTTTGTACCCTGCAACTTTACTGTAGTTGTTAATTATTCTAGTAGTTTTCCGATGGATTCTTTAGGGTTTTCTGTATATGAGATCATGTCATCTGCAAACAGCGAGAGGTTCACTTCTTCAGTCCCTCTTTGGATTCCTTTTACTTCTTTCTCAAGCCTAATTTCTCTGGCCAAAACCTCCAGTACTATGTTGAATAAGAGTGGTGACAGTGGGCATCCTTGTCTTGTTCCTCGTCTCAGAGGGAGGGCGTTCAATGTTTCCCCATTGAGTACAATGTTGGCTGTGGGTTTGTCATATATAGCCTTTGTTATGTTGAGGTACTTTCCTCTGTCCCATTTTGTTAAGAGTTTTTATGGTAAATGGCTGTTGGATCTTGTCAAGTGCTTTCTCTGCATCTATTGAGATGATCATGTGGTTTTTATTCCTCATTTTGTTAATGTGGTGTATCACATTGATTAATTTGCAGATATTCAACCACCCCTGTGTCCCTGGTATAAATCCCACTTGATCATGATGTATGATCTTTTTCTTTCTTTCTTTCTTTTTTCTTTTCCTTCTTTCATTCTCTCTTTCTTTTTTTCTTTACTTTGTTGCTCTCCCTCTCTCTCTCTCTCTCTCTTTCCTTCTTTCTTTCTCTTCCTTTTTATTTTGAAGAAGATTAGCCCTGAGCTAACATCTGCTGCCAATCCTCCTCTTTCTGCTGAAGGCAGACTGGCCCTCAGCTAACATCTGTGTCCATCTTCCTCCACTTTATATGTGGGACGCCTACCACAGTATGGCTTGCCAAGCAGTGTCATGTCTGCACCCAGGATCTGAACCGCCAAACCCCAGGCCTCCAAAGTGGAACATGTGAACTTAACCACTGTGCCACCGGGCCAGGCCCCTGATCTTTTTGATGTATTGCTGTATTCGGGTTGCCTATATTTGGTTGAGGATTTTTGCATCTACATTCATCAGCAACATTGGCCTGTAGTTCTCCTTTTTGGTGTTGTCCTTGTCAGGCTTTGGTATCAGAGTGATGTTGGCCTCATAGAATGTGTTAGGAAACGTTCCATCTTCCTTGATTTTTTGGAATAGCTTGAGAAGGATAGGTATTAGATCCTCTCTGAATGTTTGGTAGAATTCTCCAGGGAAGCTGTCTGGTCCTGGGCTTTTATTTTTGGGGATGCTTTTGATTACTGTTTCAATCTCTTTACTCGTGATTGGTCTATTCAGATTCTCTGTTTCTTCTTGATTCAGCTTTGGGAGGTTGTAAGTGTCTAAGAATTTATCCGTTTCTTCTAGATTGTCCATTTTCTTGGCATATAGCTTTTCCTAGTATTCTCTTATAATCCATTGTATTTCTGTGGGACCCATTGTTATTTCTCCTCTTTCATTTCTAATTTTACTTATCTGAGCTTTCTCTCTTTTTTCTTTGTAAGTCTGGCTAGGGGTTTGTCAATTTTGTTTATCTTCTCAAAGAACCAGCTCCTTGTTTCATTGATTCTTTCTACTGCCTTTTTTGTTTCAATGGCACTTATTTCTGCTCTGATTTGTATTATTTCTCTCCTTCTGCTGACTTTGGGCTTTGTTTGTTCTTTTTCTAATTCACTTAGGTGTAGTTTGAGATTGCTTATTTGGGATTTTTCTTGTTTGTTAAGGTGAGCCTGTATTGCGATGAATTTCTGTCTTAGTACTGCTTTTGCTGCATCCCACATGAGTTGGTATGGTATGTTTTCATTTTCCTTTGTCTCCAGTTTTTTTTTTTTAATTTCTCTTTTAATTTACTCAATGATCCATTGGTTTTTCAATAGCACGTTGTTTAGTCTCCACATCTTTGTCCCTTTCTCAGCTTTTTTCTTGTAATTAAGTTCTAGTTTCATAGTATTGTGATTGGAAAACATGCTTGTTATTATTTCATTCTTCTTAAACTTATTGAGGCTCGCCTTGTTTCCCAACATACAGTCTGTCCTTGAGAATGTTCTGTGTGCACTTGAGAAGAATGTGTATTCTGCTGTTTTTGGATGGAGTGTTCTATGTCTATTAAGTCCAACTGGTCTAGCTTTTCATTTAATTCCACTGTTTCCTTGTTGATTTTCTGTCTGGATGATCTAGCCATTGATGTGAGTGGAGTGTTGAGGCCCCCTACCATTATTGTGTTATTTTTAATATCTCCTTTTAGGTTTGTTAATGGTTGCTTTATGTACTTTGGTGCTCCTGTGTTGGGTGCATAGATATTTATAAGTGTTATGTCTTCTTGGTGGGGTGTCCCTCTGATCACTATACACTGCCCCTCTTTGTCTCTCTTTACCTGCCTTATCTTGAAGTCTGCTTTGTCTGATATAAGTATGGCAACACCTGCTTTCTCTTGTTTGCCATTACCTTGGCATATCGTCTTTCATCTCTTCACTCTGGGCCTATGTTTGTCACTGGAGCTGAGACGTGTTTCTTGGAGGTAGCATGCTGTTTGGACTTGTTCTTTAATCCACCTCGCCACTCTGTGTTTTTTTATTGGAGAATTCAGTCCATTTACGTTTAGGGTGATTATCGATATATGAGTGCTTAATGCTGCTATTTTATCACTTGTTTCCCGGTTCTCCTGCATTTCCTTTGTTTCTCGTCCTGTGTATTTTGGTCTACCAATTGAGTTATGTAGTTTTTTATGTTGTGTTTCTTTGTTTTCTCCTTATTTATTATTTGTGTCTCTGTTCTGCTTTTTTGTTTAGTGGTTACCATGAGGTTTGTATTCAAAATCTTGTAGATAAGGTAGTCCATTTTCTGATGTCCTCTTATTTCCTTAGACTAAACCAATTCAGTCCCTTTCCAATTCTGCTCTGTTGTTTTTCTCACATCGTATTCCATCTTGTGTTGTGAGTTTTTGATTACAATGACTAGATTATCTTTGTTTCTGGTGTTTTCCTTCCCTTTATCTTTAATGCTATTCTTGAATAGTTGCTAACCTCTTCTGATGTATAGCTACAATTTTCTGATTTTGTCTACCTATTTATCTCCTTACTCTCTGCTTTGTAACCCCTTTCTCGCCTCCCCCCCCTTTTTTCTAAGATATGAGGGCCTTCTTGAGGATTTCTCATCGTGGGGGGAGGGGTGAGATCTTTTGGCTATGGACTCCCTTAGCTTTTGTTTATCTGGGAAAGTTTTCATTTCTCCACCATATCTGAAAAACATTTTCACTGGATAGAGTATTCTTGGCTGAAAGTTTTTGTCCTTCAAAGATTTGAATATGTCATTCCAGTCTCTCCTCGCCTGCAAGGTTTCTACAGAGAAATCTGCTGAAAGCCTGATCGGGGTTCCTTTGTAGGTTATTTTCTTCTGCCTTACAGCCCTTAGTATTTTTTGCCATTCACTTTTCCAGTTTCACTACTATACGCCTTGCAGTAGGTCTTTTTACACTGACATATTTAGAAGATCTTCCACATGGATTTCCATCTCCTCCCCTAGGTTTAGGAAATTCTCTGCTATTATTTCTTTGAACCAGCTTTCTGCTCCATTCTCCTTCTCTTCTCTGTCTTGAATATCTATAATTCTTATGTTGCATTTCCTAATTGAGTCAGATATTTCTCGGAGACATTCTTCATTTCTTTTTAGTCTTAGTTCTCTCTTCTCCTCTATCTGCAGCATTTCAATATGTCTAGCCTCAATTATGCTCCTCTATGTTGTCTGCTTGAGTGTTCAGGGAATCTATATTTTGTTTTATCTCATCCATTTTGTCTTTCATCTCCAATATTTCTGATTGATTCTTCTTTATAGTTTCAATCTCTTTTGTAGTAGCTCCTGAATTTGTTGAATTTTTTCTCTACATTCTCTTTTCACTAGTTGAGTTTCTTTATGATAGTTATTTTGAATCCTCTGTCACTTAGATTACATATTTCTGTGTCCTCAGTACTGATTTCTGGGTACTTCTCATTTTCTTTCTGGTCTGGAGATTTAACATAATTTTTAATATTGCTAGAGGGTGTGGCTCTGTTTTTGCTCATCATGGTATTATTTGGTTGCAGTTACCACCTATAGCCACTGGGTGTGGGTCAAGAGCTGCATATTCTGAGCCATCTGCCTTCCACCGGATCCCAGGTGCTGGAGCCAGCGGTGGGCAGGTGGCGGGGAGGGGTGCTTTCTCCTGTGTGCTGTTGGGGTTTCCTTGCTCTGCCCTCACTATCTGCTCTGCTGGGGTGTTGGGTTGATGTGGTCACCCCCATGTTAGCTTTCACCTTGGTAGGGGCTTTCCCCTAGGCTGTGAGGAGGGCCCTTGGGGATCTTTGATGTTCCTGTGAACGAATGTCCCCTCCTCATTCCTTCCCTCTTGGAGGCCACATGTGGTCCTGGATCACAGTCTTTTGGGGAGGAAATGAAGTTTTCTCTTACCCTCTTCCACCTCCCCTGAGGGGGGCTCCAGTCTCTCCACCCTCTATTGTATGACTGTGTGGGTCTCTCAGACATCTTTTGTGTTGTGTTTGGAGGTCCTCTGTTGGAGTATGAATGTCTTTTTCATTGTATGGTGGAGGGAAGAGATTACCAGGAAAGCTCACTCCACCATGATGCTGACGTCACACCCCTAACTATTTCTTTTTGATGCTATTGTTAATGTTGTTGCTTTCTTAATTTCATTTTTGGAATTTGATTGCTAGTGTATAGAATTGCAATTGAATTTTGTATAGTAATCCAGTAACCTGCAACCTTGCTGAACTCATTTATTAGCTCTAGTAGCTTTGTTCCTAATGTGTGTCAGGATACCTTAGAGTTTTCTATATACAAGTGCTATGGTCTGAATGTGTCCCCCTCAAATTCATATGTTGAAATCCTAACCCCCAAAGTGACAATATTAGGAGGTAGGGCCTTTGGGAGGTGCTTACATCATGAGGATGGAGCCCTCGTGACTGAGATAAGTGCCCTTCTAAAAGAGGCTCCAGAGAGCTGCCTAGTCTCTTCCACCACATGCGGATACAGCGAGAAGGTAGCAGCTTTGAACCAGGAAGAGGGTCAGAAGGCGACCATGTTGGCACCCTGATCTTGGACTTCACGGCCTCCAGAATGCAAGGAATAAATGTCTGTTGTTTACAGCTGCCTTGTCTGTGGCATTGGTCACAGCGCCCTGAATAGACTCAGACAGCGAGACCACGGCCTTCAGAACTACAAGGAATAAATAAATGTCTGTTGTTTACAGCTGCCTCGTCTGTGGCATTGGTCATAGCGCCCTGAATAGACTAAGGCAGCGAGACCACGGCCTCCAGAACTACAAGGAATAAATGTCTGTTGTTTACAGCTGCCTTGTCTGTGGCATTGGTCATAGCGCCCTGAATAGACTAAGGCAGCGAGACCACGGCCTCCAGAACTGCAAGGAATAAATGTCTGTTGTTTACAGCTGCCTCGTCTGTGGCATTGGTCATAGAGCCCTGAATAGACTAAGGCAGCGAGACCACGGCCTCAGCAAGCAGACAGCTTTACTTTTTCCTTTCCAATCTGGACACATGTATTCACTTTCCTTAACTAACTCCCCTGCTGGAACTTACAGTACAACACCAAGATGATGAGAGTAAACATCTTTGTCCTGTTCCTAACCCTAGGGGGAGAGCATCTGACCTTTCACATTTAAGCAAGATGCTAGCTGTAAGTGTTTCATATATGTCCTTGATCAGGTTGAGTAAGGTCCATTTCATTCCTAATTTGTGGAGTGCTTTTATTATGAAGGATTCTTTGGACTTTATCCAATGGTTTTTTGCCTTTACTATGATGACCATGGGTGGGGTTTTTTGTCCTTTATTAATATGATGTATTATAGCAATTGATCATTGGATACTGAACCAACTTTACATTCCTAGGATAAATCCCACTTGGTTTTGGTCATAATTTCTTTTAATTGTAAACAAAATTTTGCTGAATTTTAAAATTTGAGAATCATGGAAACTAGAAAACTAAGAAAAACTAAGAATGAGCTGAGTGAAAGGATAAAGAAATGCAAGAATGAACATATACAGTCTTGCCTTACTTTTAGGTGCCTTAGGTATTCTGGATTGTTGAAATTGTAGAAGAGTTCCCTTTTCCAGTATGCAAAAGAAAGAGATTTTGGTTGTTGGTATTAAAGAAAGGCCAAAAAAAGAAAAACTACAATGATGATGTGACCATTGTTAAATTTTTTGTAAAGTACAAAGCTAGTTTCCTCACTTGATGGTAGGGAGAAAAAAACCTTTCAAGTTACTCGATCTTTGGCAGCCCATAAGCATCTTTCACTATTACTGAGCCACAGATAGATGTCCCTTCTGCCCCTCCCTTCCCTGTCTACATTTGCTATAGGTACTATGATTACTTTTTTTTTTTTTTTACCAAGGAAGATTGTTTCTGAGCTAACATCTGTGCCAATTTTCCTCTATTTGATATGTGAGTCGCTGCCACAGCATGACCACTGATGAGTGGTGTAAGTCTCTGCCTGGGAACTGAACCCGGGCCACTGAAGCAGAGTGCGCCAAACTTAACCACTAGGCCACAGGGCTGGCCCCCATGTGATTACTTTTTAGATTATATCTTTCTTCTGGACAACCTCTCTTGCTATGTGAGTATTTCTTCAGGAAAGAAGAAAGAAAAAAGAGATTAAAAAGATAAAAGAACTAGACAAATGATGACAGTCTTTTGGGGAGGGAACAAAGTTTTCTCCTCAAAAGTTTCTACTCCCTAGAAGTTTCTACTCCTCCCAATTAGTGTCCTGGTGGTACTTACAATATGTAGATGCTGTGTTTGAAAATAATGATCTATGAGCCAAGGTCTTGAGGCTGGAGGCTGGGGTAGACACAAACTTTGGAGTCAAAACCTATTTGGGTGTGAATAACATCTCTGCCACCCGCTGGCTGTGTGTATATCTTTGTGCCTGCTAGATGGTCCACTGGCCTTTCCCTCTGGCACTCTATTTTTGCACCAATGAGTTTGCCCTATCAATGAGTTGGCCCTATCATCTTCAGCTAGGTAGGCTCAAAATCGGAATATTTTGCACTACTTCTCCACCACACTATTCTTCAATGCCAGTCTATACATGTTTGATACCTGGCCCCAGTACTCTCTAGCTGTGTAACCTTCAGTAAGTCACTTAATCACTCTGATTTTCAGTATTATCATATGAAATCAGACATAATAATGTACCTACCTCATGGTTTTGTTGTGAACATTAAATAACTTATTACATGCACAAGGCTTAGAGCAGTATTCACTAAATGTTAGCTCTCACTGTTGCCAGTATTCTCCTCCCACCCTACAACACAGGGACCGGGCCAGGGTTTAGGACTCTTACTGGTCTACAAAAAGAAAGTCATATGAAGGCAAGCAGGTTACAGCTCTAACTTCAGGGACTTACTAAACTACAAGAACCTAGCAATTCAAAAAGCATAAAAACTAATACCCCTTAGAGCTGTAGGAGAAAAATGTTATTTTCAGTCCAAGAGAGGCAAATAAAATTCTCTAGGTCTATATTCTGTTTGAGGAAACACAGAAACTTTTAAATTCTTTGAATCAATTTTCTAAGAGATGTAATTGTTAGTTTCCTCACTAAATCAAAATAAAATGCAGAAGAGGACATTTATAAGAAATTAAAGATTTTAACACATTTGTTATATCTTATCCAATTAAGTAAAAATGGCTATGCACTCTAATTATTTAAGTTATTTACAAATCTTTATATCTAGTAAAGAAAATATACCTCACTACTGAAGAATCTTTCTAAGACTAACAGTCCACAATTTCTTCGGTCCTCATCAGCAGCCACTTCATATTCTGTCTGATTGCAGAGATGAGAGAAAAGAAAAATGTTAGTTAAGCTTCTACACTGACTTCATAATGTTTCAAATTCTCTAACTTATGGAACTGACTTAGTCCCCTAAGAACCAGAGAACAGCTTTATCGATCAAGCATCTGCAGTTCTTCTTTGGGAAATTAATGGCTAAGAGGGGAAAAATCAGTTGGTTCTCTTAAGGGGTTCATTAGTAGAGCAACATATTCCATAATGTTCTCTATGTCACATTATATTTTCAGCCATTAAATGTGGCCAAATAAAACGGAATGAAATAAACAGCTTGGGCTGTTCTAGGCAAAAGCATTTTAGAAAGGTCCAAGAGGCACTTGGAAACCTGAACACAGGGCTCCCAGAGAAGTCAGAGCTGGTGACACCAAAGCAGGAGTCATCCACACACAGGTGTCAGGTGAGAGGCGTAAGAGTGGAGAGTTCCACACAGGCCAGAAAACATAGGAAGGATCAAAAGCAGAACCTGACTAATAAATAGTAAATGTCTATAAAGGAGAAGCAAGAAAGAAGAAGTGGAAAAGAAAGATAAGAGAAAAAGAAAACCGGAGGTGAGATCGCAAAAGCCTAGAGAAGAGAATTTCAAGAGACTACTCAACAATGTTAATAGACACGGAGGCTCAAGCACAAGGATGCCTCTAGGAAGCCACTGGATTTTGCAAGCAGGGGCCGTAGAAGAGTAGTGAAGCTAAAACCCAATGGACTTGAAGGGAGAAGTGAGGAAATGAAGCCCAAAGGAAAGTGATCTACTGAACACGTTAAAAAGTACTCAAAGACAATGTCCTTGTAGGTAGGAACCCAACCTCAGACTTCATTCTGCATCTTTCACAGGCCCAGCACATGGGGCCATGATCATTGGGCTGACAACCTGGTCAGAGCTAGCTTCACGTTCTGTATTCAAAGGCATTGTACTCACCATGACTAGTGACTAGCACACTATTTACTCAAACTTTAAACTTAATTTCTAGGAGTTCTGGAAACCATATGGCATGTAATTAATGGAAAAGAAAGCACTGTGACTCTGTGATGGTCTTATGATGTGCCAACTTGGCAGGCAACAATCTCCAGTTATTCGAACACTGGTCTACTGTTGCTGTGATGGTATTTGCAGATGTCATTAAAGTCTCTAACAGTTGACTTTAAATAAGGAGGTTATCCTAGACAATCTGGGTGAGCCTGATTCAATCAGCTGAAAGTCTTTAAAAGCAGAGCTGAGGCTTCCTCAAAGAATTCTCCCTGAGGACAGCAGCTTTACCCCATTTCTGGAGAGTTCCGTTCTGTCCCTCCTGGTTGTCCACCCTACAGATTTCAGACTTTCCTAGCCAGAAATCATGTGAGCCAATTCCTTGAAGTAAATCTCTAAATATATATCTCCTACTGGTTTTATTCTCTCCTTGAATCCTGACTGATACAGACGCCATTATTCATTCACAAACACTAAGCAGGGAACAGAGTAAACAACCATGCCAGATGCCATGAAGGGGAAATGGATAAGATGCAGTCTTTCCACTCGAGAAGCTCAAAGAACCTGTAATCACCTCCCACAAGTATAGTCAGAGCAGTAAGTGCTGCGTACATGACATCATGAGGCATCACTTACTAACCCACACAGCTACCACCAAAACACAAAACCCGTCACTGCGTCAATTGGCTGTCACCGAATAACTAACAGGTATCACGACAACATCGGAAGATCTAAATCTAAAAGAGTCTTGACAATGTAGTTTAGCCATTTTAAAATAAAGAATTGTAGGTCCTTAAATTCTTAAAATACAGCAGCTTGGCAAATATAACCCAATCCACTAAAACATACCTGCACCGTACCCCATGGAACTGAGAAGGCATGCCCCACTGAACCAGAGTCTATCTTTAAAAGAATAATTGCCTCCTTTCAAAGTCTTGTCTTATTCTAGTAAAGCTACCAGGAAGGAAAGGGCTGGGGGAGGTCCAGGGAGAAGAAAGCAAACAACAAAACAGGCAAGAGCCTCAAATGCTTTTCTGACAGAATATATTATAAATATATACTTTAAAAAATCTATGACCAAAAAAATTGAATAAAAACTCAATGATATGAGATGGTACTTTGCATATAATAAGTAGTCAATACATATTTGCTGACAGAGCCAGGACAGGCCAAAGAAGAGAGAGGAAGTGTCATAATCTTGGTACAAATAACAAAAAGTAAAAGACTTTTCTGTTTTCTACGGTTAGGTTGCTTCTGAATTTCATAGTTTTGAAACTTCTACACTTGCCAGTAGTCTCTAAAGATTTAGAAACACAAAATTTTTCTAGCTATAAGGAAATCACAGTAAACGTCACGCAGGATACATGTGAATGTTGGAAAATGCAGAAATCCTACTGGATTCCATTCCGCGTGCTCACTCTTCTTACACTAACTATTCCTTCCATGTGCTTCTGGGCTACTGTTTGAAGCATACAGCATCTGCTACATGAAGGCAGGAAGGATACTTTGTAGGCAGTTGAACAGGCACATTGTGTTAATTAGCTGTTCAACCTTCCTACAGATTCAAGCAGCATGTTTCAAAGTTATTCAGTAAGTACCTGTGACTCTCCAGCACTTGAGATGTAATTCTACACGAACTACCACCTTATACTACAGGTATTTCTGTACCAAGAAGATAACGCGACACCGAGACAACTCATTTATCCACTCTTACATCATTGCCAAGGTCTAATTAACTCAGAGAGATCTCATTTTAGTTTTTAATTTTGAAAAGCACAAGATTGGGTGGTTTAAAACTGAGGTAAATCGCTTACCACTGCATCCAGGAATTCAATGCACCACTTTAGATGACGTTTTGTATCACAGAATTGCCTGAAGAGAAGTCTTCCTATGGGCTGCCTGTCACAAAGATTACTATAATCCTTTTCTGGGTGAAGAAAGGGGATAAGAAACACACATATATAATGGTTACAATTCAGAAAGTACTTTTCTGAATCTTCCTGTTTTCACCTGATACAATGGAAGTCAAAAATAGTACTTGCAGTATTATTTTTTAAACTATTGTTTTGTTTACTAATTTAGACTGGGTTATCATGAATATTTAAAATACGCAGGCAGAGCCAAAGGTGGCTGGAGGACCTGATACAGGCGCAGCCTGACCGGAAATGCCCCTGCTGCCCTCTGACAGGAACTTGCAGGGCAGCAGCGCTAGCTGGGAACGAGCAGTCAGGATCAGAGCCAGGGAGGAGAGGCGAAGGGGGAGAGCGGGTCTGTGCTCCCCCTGCCCCACTCACCCCATGTGCTTGGCACAAATTACATGTATGTGAAATACACCATAGGAATGAACTAAATTAGATTTTCAAAAACTCTTTTTCATTTTGCTACCTTTTTATGCTTTCCCAAGTTACAAATATTATATACACTTAATGATTTTTTAACTGCTTTTTCTCTTTTCAGTGGAATAATATGTTGTGTACTTTACCTTACCTTACCCCAAACACTGATACTGTTTTGAGAACAAGGCACTAATATTTGGTCAAAGTGTCAAAAGGGATGTTAAACAAAAATTTTATGTTCAAAATAGGTTAATTAAACTTCAGCAAGAAAATCAGTTGCTCCTTTAATAGTGGCTCTGAACTTGAAATGAACATAACTATGTTCAGGTACTCCTAAACTGGCTCTAAAGCTGAAGAATAAATGAAATTCATGAAAAGTAAGCAAGCCATAACAAACTCCTCAATTAAAGGATTTATTAATACCAAGGGATTCTAGGAATCTAAACACTCCTGTTTTGAATCACTGAGTTAGCACATGGCAAAGTAGAGGCAAGGATATAAACATCTGGAGTGCTAGTACACAACTGCTTGTACAGCAAACATCAGCAAGAGTTTTGCAAAAATTCTACCACCCACTTTGTCCGATATTGCTACCACATTTTATTTTAGGGATACTCATAACTACATTTAAAAAAACAAACAACACAAGACAATCAAAAAGTGATTTAAAAAAAAAAAAAACTTGAGAGTTTTTAATACTTTCCTCCCAAATTCAAAGGTTCAGAAACGTTTCTAGTTTCCGGCTGAGGATAACAGGTGGAGCATACAGGTCTGCCTACCTTCTCTCCCAGATTCCTACTGAAATGACCAAAACTTAAAACAAAAACAAAACCACAACCAAAAGAATAAAGCCCTAACATGGAAAAAGAATACAGGACACCCTTAGGAGCCAGAAATTTGAGGAATACCTGCAAGAGAGAAAGCGGATGGGGTCAGCTCTTAAAGGAACCAGGAGCTGAAACCCCAGAGATAAGGCGGGCCTCCTAGGGAAGCCCCTCCCACACGGCTAGATCACGGGAGCCCCTCCCAGTCCCGATCAGAATGGCTGTCCAAAAGGCTTCTCCTTCAGATTGAAGCCACGTTACAGAAAGTAAGTATCTGCCAAGAGAGATTCTGGGACCCCGGAGGAGAGGCGGAGCAGAAGGAACGAAGTGGAATGCTCTGTGGCTGCTAGAACGCCGGCCCTGTCTGGAAGGCACCCCAGGGCACACCCACCCACCAGAACGCCATTCAAGAAAGAGGACGGCCTGGAGAAGGGAAGCACGCAACCGCAGAGGAAGTAGTGCCGGCATCCGCGTCAAGCACGCAGCCCTTAGCAAAAAGTTGAATAAACAACCTCAGGTCTCTAGGTATAGCAAAAAAGCAGCAGGTAAAAACAAAACCCAGAAAGAACAGCAGAAAAACTGAACCAGGAGAAGAGAGATATGCAGGCAACAGAAAACATATCTTTAAAAACGCTAATTAGTATGCTCTGAGGGACTGCTAGAGCCATAAAACATGAAAAAGAAGCAATCATAGAACAAGAGAGTATTTTTAGAAATTAAAAATATGATTAATGAAAATACACTGTGGGATGGGCTGGATAATACTTTGCATGTGCATAAAAGCATGGATGTTGATCTGGATAATAAGGAAATCTCCTAAAATGAATGGCAAAAAGCAAACAGAAAATACAAGAGAATGTTGCGACACAGAAGACAGATCCAGAAAGTCAAATATCTGTCTAATAGGAATTCAAAGGGGAAGTCCAGATAACATGGAAGAGAGGAAGATACAGATATCTGGCCTTTCCTTTTGAATTTTAATATATATAAAATAAATGTATATAATATGTATATAAATTTACATATAATTTTATAAAACATATATAAATTATGAATATGTTTATTTCTATAATATTTATATATTAAAATTTTCCCAGGCCAAAGATTTAAAGGCTCCACTAAGCGCTAAACGTGATGAAGTCTGATACACATCCAGAGACATCCAGTAACATTCCCAATGCTAAGAAGAAACAAGAAAACGTCTGAGAAAGAATAAAAACTTAGCTACAAAATGTAATGAGTCAGAGGGACACTGTATTAATAAAGTTAGAGGCTGGTAAACCAATGTTTTCAAAGTTCAGTGGGCAAGGGGAGTGGAAATCTTTTTCAATTCCATTAACTATCAAATGAGAAGGCAAAACGGGACATTTTCCAAAATTTCAGAACTCAGAAATTTTACCTTCCATTTGGCCTATATGACAAAATAATTACTTGAGGAGCTATAATAATAGAAAAAGAAAGGAATCAAAGAAAGAGGACAAGATGGAAAACAAAAAGGATAAGCAGGGGGTATAATCCAGAAGCAAAGAAAATTGAAAAAGTAAATGACCCCACCAGGATATTTGGAAGGCTTGATCCTTGGCAAAGTCTCAATAGTGCAGAATATTGTCTTCTTTATGACTCCAACCATACTCACTTGCTTCTAGATTACATGGAATATACAAAATTATAATATTGTACAGTAGTCCCCCCTTATCCTCGAGGGAAACATTCCGAGACCCCCAGTGATGCCTGAAACTGGGGATAATACTGAACCCTACATATACTGTTTTTTTCCTACAGGTACATATCTATAATAAAATTTAATTTATAAATTAGGCACAGTAAGAGATTAACAGTAATAACTAATAATAAAAATAGAACAATTATAACAATATACTGTAATAAATGTTACTGAAGATCTTGGCAACCTCAACGTATGATTTTTTTCCCTTACTTATTAAGTTGACAACTTTCACCTTTTCACTTACAGAAAGCACTTTACAGCTTTGCTTTGGCACATCAGAATTGCCCGCATCACTACTCTTGTGCCTTGGGGCATTATTAAATAAAATAAGGGTTACTTTAACACAAGCACTGTGATACCACAACAGTCGATCTGATAACTGAGATGCCTACTAAGTGACTAACAGGTAGGTAGCATGTACAGCATGGATCTGCTGGTCAAAGGAATGATTCCCATCCAGGAGGGATGGAGCGGGACTGTGTGAGATGTCATCATTGCTACTCAGAATGCTGCGCAGTTTAAAACTTATGAATTGTTTATTTCTGGAATTTCCATTTAATATTTTTGGACTGCAGGTAACTGAAACCCACAGAAAGTGAAATCACGAATAAGGGGGGACTACGTTACTACTTAGAATAATCTTTGGACCAAGATACATAGAAGGAAAGTGATTGGCCCAATGAGCAGTTCAGAGTGGCTGAAAAAGGGGACATGGAGGGAAGCAAATGAAGCTTTAAAAAAAACCGCTAGGATCAGATTTTCAAAAAGCCTTGATGCCACACTGAGGAGTTTCTCTCTATCCTAGAAGGGACAGAGATAAAAATAATAACTATAGGTAATATTTCTTCGCCTCTTACTGTGTGCCAGGCAGTCTTTTAAGCCCTTTCTGTGCATTACTTCATTTAGTCTTCACGATAATACTTCTAAGTTTGGCATTTGAGGTAAAGCAGAGACCTATTGGGAACTGCTCCCTTCTGAGGACCATCTGGACCCAAGGCAGAGGAGGCGCAGTGGGGGCAGGAGAGGCTGGGCAGGGGCACCAGCCAGCAGTGACAGCAGCTGAGGCCAGAACACAGCTGCAGAGTATGAAGGAAGAGGCCAACTCTCTGGTGACAAATGAATTTCAAAAGGCAACTCATTCACATTCTATCCAGTCCCTCCTTAGTGGTGAGGATAAAACTATAGGACACGGGCTCCATTCTCAGGGAACCTATATTCTACTGAGGGGACAGTGAGGAAGGAGGTAGCTAAGTGCAGCTGACGAGATAAACAGGTAGAAGGCAGCACCATTCATGGAGATGAGAACCCGCGAACAGAGCCGGTGAGAGGAGCGGGAAGCAGGACATTGTGGGCTAGCGCTTGAATTGTGGGCAGCAAGATTGGTATTGTGCCGGCAGCACTGCGGACGTGGATGTCCTTCGCTGATGGAGGAACAGAGGAGGGGCTGGGCAGAGGAAGGGGCTGCCCTGCAGACGGCCAGAGTTAACGCGTGGGGCGGGAGGCACCTTTGGGACATCCAGCGTTTAGGAAGTGCTCCGGAGCTCAGGAGATCAGGGGAGGATGGCAGCACACGTAAGGAGGAGGCCAGTGCAGTGGGCTAGGAGTGAACGGCCTGGCCAGGAGGTACACTTTACACTCTGATCCAGTTATCTGGTAAAGCCAAACATCTGAACTTCATGGCGGGGGAGGGGGGGGCGGGGGGGTGGCGGGGAGGGGCAGGGTTTATTCCTGTTTGTTTTGCATTTTATATTTATATCATCCTCAGACACTTAAAAATACTTGCCTATTAGAGATGGATTCTATTCAAGTTTTCCAAATTTATTTCTTGATTACCCTTGATTTCATCCAGAACTCTAACTGCTAGGTCTGAGTCCTTATTTGTAAAGGAAGCTACTTAATAGGTTCTACAAGTCTTTTTTTTTAAAGATTGGCACCTGAGCTAACATCTGTTGCCAATCTTCCTTTTTTTCCTTCTTCTCCTCCCCGAACTCCCCCAGTACATGTTGTATATGCTAGTTGTAGGTCCTTCTGGTTGTGCTATGTGGGACGCCACCTCAGCATGGCTTGCTTGATGAAGAGTGCCATGTCCGCACCCAGGATCCAAACCAGCAAAACCCCAGGCCGCTGAAGCGGAGCAAGTGAACTTAACCACTTGGCCATGGGGCCAGTCCCTACAAGTCTTAATTAAGGTATAGCAGGAAGCATGTAAGATTATTTGTATTTTTTAAAGTCTATGTCCTAAGGCTCCGATACTATATAAATTTCTGTCATAACTATAAAATCTTTGAGTAAATGGTCACACAATGCAGGCTACATTTTTTGAAAGATCTTTTTTTTTTCTTTTTGAGGAAGATTAGCCCTGAGCTAACATCTGCTGCCAATCCTCCTCTTTTTCCTGAGGAAGACTGGCCCTGAGCTAACATCCATGCCCATCTTCCTCCACTTTATATGTGGGACGCCTGCCACAGCATGGCTTGCCAGGCGGTGCCATGTCCGCACCCGGGATCCGAACCAGCGAACCCGGGCCGCCGAAGCAGAACATGGGAACTTAACCACTGCGTCACTGGGCCGGCCCCTGAAAGATCTTTAAAAACATAAAGACAGAGTAAGAGCCCTTTGGGTTTTTCTGGAAGGAAGCAGGGCAAAATTGCAGAGCAGGAGGAGGTCTGAGACGTGCCCAGGTTCTGTGCCGTGAGCCTCATACGCCTCTGGCAGATGAGCACACTGCCCTCCGCCCCACAGGGTTAGGTAAGTGGAGAGCTGAAGGCTCTCAGCACACCATCTAGCAGAGCAGGTCAGTGATCAATGTGGGTTTCAGATTCTGGGGACAGGACAGTCCTGAAGCATGATTCGGAGATACCAGGAACGTTCAGACTTGACGGCACTTATGTGGGCACCTCACAGGAAAATCTCTAATTTTACCCAGTCCACATGTTTTATATTGGCTCAGGGACAATAGCAAAAATGATGCATGGTTCCAAAAAACCTTAACTCTAAAGCCTTCCACTTATATTTGGGTGGCAGGACCATAGGTGATTATTACTTTATTCGGTAAAGTTCTTTTTCTATTTCATCACACACAATCTCCTTCATCCCCCCAAAAATCTGCCACACAGAAATGCAAGTACTTTAAATCTGTTCTTTCTGCTTTATCTGGCTCACAATTCTATTAATGATTTCACTTTTCCATGCATTAGATTTCACATGCTACTAAAATTGAATACCATACACCACAGAAATGTGTCACAAAATACGACATCTCAAAACCAGTGGACAGCCTCTTCTGTCTCCCCATCGGAGGCCTCAGTCCTGAAGGAACCAAAAGATCCAGTCTCTTTTCTTTCAATCTCAGAGGCTTCTCTGTGAACCATTTACTGTTGCAGCCGCGAATGAGCGCCATGCCCCACAGGGAGGACAGGCTCACAGGGAGGGGAGGAGGCCACGGCAGGGCACAGGGCGAACCAGAGCTGAAGCCTTCTGGGTCCCGGCACTCAGTGCACAGAGGCAGAGGCCGCTCCTCAGGAGTGCTTTCCTGACCAGCAGTGTTGGGAAGGGAACCAGCTAAGTGAGAGGCTGGTTTTTTTCAGTGTGCCAAATTCTGAGACAAGGATGAGCCACTTATCAGACGCTCTCTCTTACAGTCACATGCCATACAACGATGTTTTGGTTAATGATGACCGTATAAGGTTACTACCATATGGCCTCAGTGTGTAGTAGGTTATACCATCTGGGTTTATTTATGGACACTATGATGTTTACACAACAATGAAATCACTTACTGACACATTTCTCAGAACATACCCCTGTTAAATGACGCATGGCTGTGTTTTCAAAGTAATCCTCCTACAAAGAACACTAACTCAAAGTTTTATAGCTCGCTAATTCTCTATCATCCACAAATTCAGAACAATCAAAGGATGAAAATTTTAAAACCCAAAATATGCTTACTATCACACTAAACCCAATGTATATGTAAACTACTAAAGAAAATAAATGAAGAGCTGCATACACAGTAGAGGGCCTCTGAGTGGAAACATTGTTTTATTCAGTGAGAAAGTTCTGCCTGTACATCTTTACTGAAATGACTCTTGCTAAGGTCATCAATTCATCCATTCACTCATTCACTCACTCACTTAACAAAACTGTGACAAGTACTGTTCTAGGGATGGAAATAAACAAAGACCTTGAACTTGTGGCCAAATCCAGTGGCTGGTCGACCTCCGTGACATTGCTGGCCATGCCCACCTGCTTGGAAGCGCCTAGTTCCCAATTCTCTTGACCCTTCCACTCTCCAGACTCAACAGAGACCTGTCAGGCTGCTCCTTCTTGCTCCACTTCACTGAGTCATGACAGGATGTGGGGTCCTCCAACGGCCAAGGGCCCTTCCCCTCTTCCCTCTTTCCGTCCCTTCGGAGATCTTATCCACTTCCAGTCTTGTGATTTGTAAATGCCATCTATACACAGATATCCCCCAGATTCCTATCTACAGCCCAGACTTCTCTGAGCTCTAAATATGAATGTCCAACTTCCATCCAAACAGGTTCTTCCTGCTCTAAGCCCTACCTCAGTGATGGGACAAGACCTGGAAGTCATGCTTAACACATGCCCCCTTCCTCACCCCACACGTAAATCAGTTGAGTTCTACTTCCTCAACTTCTCCCATAGTCATTCAATTCCATCACCACTATCCCAAACCAAGCTACAATCATCTCTTGCCTGGACAATGGCAACAATCTCCTATATGGCCTTCCCGTCCCCACTCTTGACCCTCTCAATCTCATCCTTCACACTGAAGCCTGAGAGACTCTTCAAAACATAACCTGATTACATTATTCCTCTGCTAAAAATCTGACCATGTCAACTTTCACAACTCTACTAAGACAAAAACCTTTACCAGGCCTACAAACTCCTGCCTCTCTCCTTTCATCTCATCTACTCTCTTCCTTCGTCTTTGCTCCAGGAGGACTGACCTTTCTTAAGCCCCTGGAAACTGCCATGCTCCGTCCCACTTTGCGGCCCTTGTGCTTACCCAGCAGTCTGTACCTTTTTCTCCAAAGCTCTTACTACAGTTTGTAATTATGTTTATTTCTGTGATTATTTATTTTGTAACTATCTCTGCCAGGAAAATACAAGCTCGGTGAGGCAGACATCGCGTTTCTTTCTCAACCACTGTAGTTCTAGCACCATACCCAGTCTTTACACATGAACATAAATAAATGGTGACACTTAAAAGTTAATTAATGGTGTTATACACCTTAAACTTATACAATGTTATATCTCAAAATAAATCAATAAAGAGCATGAACTGGGAAAAAAGTTAACTAACAGGACAGTTGATATAATTTACTTCATTCTATGTGCTAAAGAACTACCCCAAAGAATTAGAAGTATACAGAGATAATTTATATGCAAATGTAATAAAAATATAATTCTATGATCCTATGAATATATTTGATAGCATAAATAGTCCCAAAGAAAAGTTTAAAATATCTTAATTATAATGCAAATGTCAAATGATGGAATCAACCTCCATACTAATCACTCGGTGCTATATTCAGAAAACATTAGTATTTACACCGTGGATCACATATCAATTGGTCCAAAGAAGCATGGCCAGTAAGCACATAAAAAGATGCTCAACATCATTAGTCATTGGGAAATACAAATCAAAACACAATGAGATACCACATCACACTCACTAGGATGGTTATAATTTTAAAAAGAAAAGAAAAAGTGTTGGCAAGAATGTGAAAAAACTGGAATCCTCATACATTGCTGGTGAGAATGTAAAATGGTGTAGCCACTTTGGGAAACAGTCTGGCAGTTCCCAAAAAAGTTAAATAAAGAATTACCATATTATCCAGAAATTCCAATTCTGGGTATGTACTAAAAAGAAAGTTGAAAGCAGGGACTCAAACAAGTATTTGTACACCAATGTTCCTAACAACATTATTCACAGTAGCCAAAAGATGGAAACAACCCAAATGTCCATCAACAGATGAAAAGAAAAACAAATGTAGTATATACATATAATATCCAAATTAATGCCACTGAACTCTGCACTTAAAAATGGTAATTTTTGTTATATGTATTTTACCACAATAAAAAATCTTATACATGAATGTTCATAGCAGCATTATTCATAAAGTGTGATATATCCGTACAATGGAATATTTTTTCCAACAAAAAGGAATTAAGTACTGATTCATGCTACAGCATGGATGAACCTTGAAAACTGTATTAAGTGAAAGAAGCCAGTCACAGAAGACCACATAGTGTATGATTCCCATTTATATGAAATGTCCAGAACAGGCAAATCCATAGAGACAGAAAGTAGATTCATGGTTGCCTATGGCTGGAGGTAGGGGGAGGGAATGGGGATGACTGCCAGAGGATATGGGGTTTCTTTTTGGAGTGATGAAAATGTAAAATTGATTGTGGTGATCGCTGCACAACTCTGTGAAAATAAGTTAAATTGAATTGTACACTTTAAATAGGTGAATTGTATGGCATGTTAATTATATCTCAATAAAGCTGCTATTTTAAAAACATAATGCAGTTTAAACAACTGGATAGGTCTTCGGGGGGAAAAACTACCTCCCACTTTATACTATCTGAAATTAACTTTGATATTTAAAATATTTAAACTTTCTTAAAAAGGATCTATGATGGTACTAAAGAAAAGATGGGGGAGGGGGCAGCCCTGTGGCGTAGTGGTTAAGTTCGGCACACTCGCCCTGTGCTAACAACTGTTGCCAATCTTCCTATTTTTTTGCTTGAGGAAGATTAGCCCTGAGCTAACATCTGTGCCAATCTTCCCCTATTTTGTATGTGGGTCGCCACCACAGTATGGTTGGAAGGGGTGTAGGTCCACAGCCAGGATGCAAACCCACAAACCCAGGACATGGAAGAGGAGCAAACTGAACTTAACCACTACACCACGCGGCTGGCTCCTAAAAAATGTTTTTAATGAAAAAGTCAATAGCTGTATACACTTTAACTGCAGATTAGAAAACCTACAGGGTTTTTTCCCTGGGAAGAATCATGAAGACATAAGGAGAATCTATTATACAATTTTTGAAACAAATAAGGAAGTCAAGAAAGAGTAATAATAATCCAACAGGTGGTACAATGCCAGATATGACCTCCAGACACAAGCAGGCACTGTGTACTCACCAATGGAATGTTTAAGCTCGCTGCACTGGCTGACAGGGGGCAGCTTCAGCATCTCCCTCCATTTTTTACTACGACCACTTTTTTTGCCATATCCTCCTAAATTTGAAAAAAAAGGCATTTTTTTAATGGTCAGAAATATCCAATTATAACAACTACTTCCACTAATGTATTCTGTTTGAGTAGTTTGGGTACCTATGACAAATGAAAATACAAGCTTATAACAATTTGTCTTATCTGGAAGGCAGCTGGGTGAAGATAAAAATCTGTCACTGGCTCTGTCATTGAGAAACCATGTGACCTTGACTTTCTGGAAGTAGTTCTCCTGAGCTTAAGTTTCCAAATCTGTAAACAAGACCTAATACCACCTGTCAAACAGGGCTGCTTATAAACATTTGTTCAATAAGTATTTATTGAGCACCTGTTATGCACCAAACACCCTCAAAGTGCAGGAAACACAATGGTAAAAAGACAAAGTCCCTCTCCTCCATCTAGTGAGGGGGAGAGATAAGAAATCTGTTAGTAATAAGTGACAGGAAAGAAATTAGCCAATTGTAGCGATAAATAGTATGAACCAAAATCCAGCAAGACAATGGTGGAGGGTGCTATTTGGGCCAAGGTGGGATCAGAGAAGGCCTCTCTGCAGGGTCTTGCTTAGGCAAAGACCTGAAGGACACGAGGGAGCCAGCACAGGACAAAACAGTGGAAAAAACTATTAGATAATATTTTAGAAAGATCTTTTTAAAGAAGTGCCTTTTAAAAAAAAGCTAAATCAGAGGAATTAGAATCTTCAGTTTTAAGCATTCCAAGGAGCTCAAATTTTACTGGATTTTATCCAAGAAAAAAACGTCACAGTTTTGGCTGGTGATTAACACTCTAGGACTATTGGGAAGAATAGGGAAATCAGGAGGAAAGTCATGTTTCACTGGGAAATAATGAGCTCTGTCTTAAATATGGTGAGCTTGGAAAACTGTGGGAGGAAGAAATCTGGAAGATGGACAGACTGTCATGAGCTCAGAAGAGACGGCTTGGCTAGAGATATGGATTTGACAGTAGTCTGCCAAATAGATAATGATCAAAGATGCAATGGCTTCTTCCTTGACCTTGTTTTTGCTCCTCTACTCCCCCCATTTCAACTGAGATTCTGAGCTCTAGACTTACATCCCACTGTCCAGATGTCCCAGAGCACCTCAAGCTCAACATGTTCAATTAGACTCATGATCTTCCCCCTCAAGTCTGGTCCTCTCTACATACTAGGAATCCTGCCAACAAACTACCATCTATTAGGCAAATGAAGCAGGAAACTGGGGCATTGTCTAATTCTATCTCCTAAGTGCTTCATTCATTTATTCAGAAGGCATTTGCTCCTGAAGTCCTGTGTGTTGGGCACTGTCCAGGAACCAGGCATACAGTGGAGGGTCAAGGTGGCTAGACCTGCCTTCAAAGGCATTCCCATCCCTCCTCTCCTTGCCTGCTCTACTGTTCTCTTTCACTCCAGGGTCATCACTCTCCTCAATCTCTCTTCTAATTGGCCTTCTTACCTCTGGTCTTCCCTCCCAGACCCTTCTCCACACCACCTCCCAGGGTCACCTTCCTAAAATGCAAATATAAGCTCATTTCTCCACTCCTTACAGCCCTAGAAGGTCTCCTGGAGACTAAGGATGAAGTGAGAATGAAGTGCAGCCCTGCCTAACATCATCCCACAGGTACACCATGCTCAAGTCACACTATTTACAAAAGTCCAAGAGAAGGAAGAGGAGGTTCCAGGAATCACGAGTGCCTGGACTGTTGCTCTGACATTATTAATCTAGGCAGATCTCAACTCAGCTCAAGCCAAACCACTTCCACGAAGCCTGCCCTGCCTAGGGAGAGGCAGGCACTTTCCTCTTCATGCCCTTTGCATCTTGAAATCATCTTCATTAAATCTCAATGAGGCCAGGTCCAAGGCTCATGGTCCTATTCCCAGTGTATCTCCAGCACACAAACAAATGATTGAGGGGATGGATAAATGGACCTCCAGGTGCCCAATGCACCAAGAGCAGTATATTGCACACAGGAGACACTACAGAAATGTTCACTAACTTTGAGTAGACCTGAAAAAACTGGAGATGCTGACTACAGGGAAGGGGTCAGGGACATAGATGAAATTTTCAAGGGCTAAGAGGAGGAAAAGAAGTAAGTTAAGATTTATTGAGTATGTAGTATGTGCCAGGCACCATCCTAGTTGCTCCACAGGTGTTGACTCATTTAACATCACCAGCTGATGATGTACATACTACCACTGCTCCCTTTCCACAGATAAGGGACTGAAGCAAACAGGTTTAAACAACAGTTCAACACACAACTAGTGAGAGTAGAACCAAGATAGAAACTCAAGTCTGCCTAACTCCAGGAAATCTGCTTAACCATTACTGTTGTTAAGAAGGAATAAGGTGTGGGGAGTAACATCAGCATAGTGATGGCAGAGTGAGCTCTATTGGTGATCTCTCCCTTCTACGATAAAACAAAAAGGCATCCATACTCCAACAGAGGACATCCATGCAACACAAAAAAAAAATCTGAGAAACCCATGCAGCCATATGTCAGAGGGTGGAGAGGCTGGAGCTGCATGTGAAGGAGGTGGAACGGGTTAAGAGAAACTTCACCCCCTCTCCAAAAGACTGCGACCCAGGACTGTTCGTGGCCTTTGAAGGAAAGGGAGGAGGGAGGGAGCACCCAGTAGCAGGAATATCAAAGATCCCCAAGGTCCCTTGCAGCCTAGGGGAAAGCCCACTACTGAGGTGAAAGCTATCACAGGGGTGACTTCATCAAGCCAACACACCAGGAGAGAAGATAATGAGGGCAGAGCCACTAAGCATGCAAGAGCACACAGAAGAAAGCGCCCCTACCCCCACCTGACCAGCACCGGCTCCAGAGCCTGAGATCCCGGGGGAACACAGAGGGCTCAGAATATCCAGCTCTTCACCCATGCCTAGTGGCAATAGGTAATAACAGCGATTAATAATACCAGGATGTGGGAAAACAGAGCCACACCCCCTAGCACTATCAAAAATTACATTTGATCTCCAGACCAGAGAGAAAATGACAAGTACCCAGAAATCAGTCCTGAGGACACAGAAATATGTAATCTAAATGACAGAGAATTCAAAATAGCTATCATCAAAAAACTCAACTAGTTAAAAGACAATGTAGAGAAACAATTCAATGAGTTCAGGAACTACTTCACAAAAGAAATTGAAACGATAAAGAAGAATCAACCAGAAATGTTGGAAATGAAGGACACAATGGATGGGATAAAACAAAATATAGATTCCCTGAACACTTGAGCGGACATCACAGAGGAGTGAATCAGCATAATTGAGGACAGACATGTTGAAATGCTGCAGATAGAGGAGGAAAGAGAAGTAAGACTAAAAAGAAATGAAGAAAGTCTCCAACAAATATTTGACTCAATTAGGAAATGCAACATAAGAATTATAAGTATTCAAGAGGGAGAAGAGAAGGAGAATGGAGCAGAAAGCTGGTTCAAAGAAATAATAGCAGAGAACTTCCCAAACCTAGGGGAGGAGATGGAAATCCATGTGGAAGAAGCTATCAGATCTCCTAAATATGTCAACGTAAAAAGACCTACTGCAAGGCATACAGTAGTGAAACTGGCAAAAGCAAATGACAAAGAAAAAATACTAAGGGCAGCAAGGTGGAAGAAAATAACCTACAAAGGAACCCCTATCAGGCTTTCAGCGGATTTCTCTGCAGAAACCTTACAGGCTAGGAGAGACTGGAATGACATACTCAAATCTTTGAAGGACAAAAACTGTCAGCCAAGAATACTCTATCCAGTGAAAATATTCTTCAGATATGATAGAGAAATGAAAACTCTCCCAGAAAAACAAAAACTTCCCTGGTAGCCACAAGACACTTCCTACAAGAAATCCTCAAGAAGGCCCTCATATCTGGAAAAAAAAGGGAGAAAAGGGTTACAAAGCATGGATTAAGGAGATAATTAGGTAGACAAAATCAGAAAATTGTAACTATACATCAGAACAGGTTAGCAAATACTCAGGTATAACATAAAAGAAAAAGAGAAGGAAAGCACCAAAAACAAAGATAATCTTGTGATTTTAACCACAAACTCACAACACAAGATGGAATAAGATATGAGAAAAGCAACATAGGAGGAGAATTGGAAAAGGACTGAATTGGTTTAGTCTAAGGAAATAAGAGGCCATCAGAAAATGGACTATCTTATCTACGAGATTTTGAATACAAACCTCATGGTAAGCACTAAACAAAAAAGCAGAACAGAGACACAAATAATAAATAAGGAGAAAACAAAGAAACACAACATAAAAAACTACATAACTCAATTGGTAGACCAAAATAGACAGGATGAGAAACAGGAAATGCAGGAGAACTGGAAAATGAGTGATAAAATGGCAGCATTAAGCACTCATATATTGATAATCACCCTAAACATAAATTGATTGAATTCTCCAATAAAAAGACACAGAGTGGTGAGCTGGATTAAAGAACAAGATCCAACAATTTGTTGCCTCCAGGAAACACATGTCAGCTCCAACGACAAACACAGGCTCAGAGTGAAGAGATGGAAGATGATACTCCAAACTAATGGCAAACAAAAGAAAGCAGGAGTCGCAATAGTCATATCAGACAAAGTAGACTTTAAGATAAGACATGTAAAGAGAGACAAAGAGGGGCAGTATATAATGCTCAAAGAGACACTTCACCAAGAAGACATAACACTTATAAATATCTATGCACCCAACACAGGAGCACCAAAGTACATGAAGCAACCATTACAAACCTAAAAGGAGATATTAAAAATAACACAATAATGGTAGGGGGCCTCAACACTCCACTCACATCAATAGCTAGATCATCCAGACAGAAAATCAACAAGGAAACAGTGGAATTAAATGAAAAGCTAGACCAGTTGGACTTAATAGACATATATAGAACGCTCCACCCAAAACAGCAGAATATACATTCTTCTCAAGTGAGCATGAACCATTCTCTAAGATAGACCATATGTTGGGAAACAAGGCAAGCCTCAATAAATTTAAGAAGATTGAAATAATAACAAGGATGTTTTCCAATCACAATGCTATGAAGCTAGAACCTAATTACAAGAAAAAAGCTGAGAAAGGGACAAAGATGTGGAGACTAAACAACATGCTATTGAACAACCAATGGATCATTGAACAAATTAAAAGAGAAATAAAAAGAATCTGGAGACAAATCAAAATGAAAATGTACCATACCAACTCATATGGGATGCAGCAAAAGCAGTACTAAGACAGAAATTCATCGCAATACAGGCTCACCTTAACAAACAAGAAAAATCCCAAATAAGCAATCTCAAACTACACCTAAGTGAATTAGAAAAAGAAGACCAAACAAAGCCCAAAGTCAGCAGAAGGAGAGAAATAATACAAATCAGAGCAGAAATAAGTACCATTGAAACAAAAAAGGCAGTAGAAAGAATCAATGAAACAAGGAGCTGGTTCTTTGAGAAGATAAACAAAATTGACAAACCCCTAGCCAGACTTACAAAGAAAAAAAGAGAGAAAGTTCAGATAAGTAAAATTAGAAATGAAAGAGGAGAAATAACAATGGGTCCCACAGAAATACAATGGATTATAAGAGAATACTAGGAAAAGCTATATGCCAAGAAAATGGACAATCTAGAAGAAACGGATAAATTCTTAGACACTTACAACCTCCCAAAGCTGAATCAAGAAGAAATAGAGAATCTGAATAGACCAATCACAAGTAAAGAGATTGAAACAGTAATCAAAAGCATCCCCAAAAATAAAAGCCCAGGACCAGACAGCTTCCCTGGAGAATTCTACCAAACATTCAGAGAGGATCTAATACCTATCCTTCTCAAGCTATTCCAAAAAATCAAGGAAGATGGAACGTTTCCTAACACATTCTATGAGGCCAACATCACTCTGATACCAAAGCCTGACAAGGACAACACAAAAAACGAGAACTACAGGCCAATGTTGCTGATGAACGTAGACGCAAAAATCCTCAACAAAATATTGGCAAACCAAATACAGCAATATATCAAAAAGATCATACATCATGACCAAGTGGGATTTATACCAGGGACACAAGGATGGTTCAACATCCACAAATCAATCAATGTGATACACCACATTAACAAAATGAGGAATAAAAACCACATGATCATCTCAGTAGATGCTGAGAAAGCACTTGACAAGATCCAACAGCCATTTACCATAAAAATTCTTAACAAAATGGGAAGAGGAAAGTATCTCAACATAACAAAGGCCATATATGACAAACCCACAGCCAACATTGTACTCAATGGGGAAACATTGAACGCCCTCCCTCTGAGAAGAGGAACAAGACAAGGATGCCCACTATCACCAGTCTTATTCAACGTAGTACTGGAGGTTTTGGCCAGAGAAATTAGGCTTGAGAAAGAAATAAAAGGAATCCAAAGAGGGACTGAAGAAGTGAACCTCTCGCTGTTTGCAGATGACATGATCTCATATACAGAAAACCCTAAAGAATCCATCGGAAAACTACTAGAATAATTAACAACTACAGTAAAGTTGCAGGGTACAAAATCAACTTACAAAAATCAGTTGCATTTCTATATTCTAATAACAAACTTACAGAGAGAGAACTCAAGAATAGAATTCCATTTACAATTACAACAAAAAGAATAAAATATCTAGGAATAAATTTAACGAAGGGGGTGAAGGACAGGACTTATACATGAAAACTGTAAGTCACTATTGAAAGAAACAGATGAGGACATAAAGAGATGGAAAGATTCCATGCACATGGATTGGAAGAATAAACATAGTTAAAATGTCCATACTACCCAAAGCAATCTACAGACTCAATGCAATCCTGATCAAAATCCCAATGACATTCTTCACAGAAATAGGACAAAGAATCCTAAAATTCATATAGGGCAACCAAAGACCCCAAATTGCTAAAGTGATCCTCAGAAAAAAGAACAAAGCTGGAGCATCCAATCCCTGACTTCAAAGTGTACTACAAAGCTGTAGTAATCAAAACAGCATGTTACTGATACAAAAACAGGTACACAGATCAACAGAACAGAACTGAAAGCCCAGAAATAAAACTGCACATCTACGGACAGCTAATCTTTGACAAAGGTGCCAAGGACATACAATGGAGAAAAGATAGTCTCCTCTAAAGGGCGTTGGGAAATCTGGACAACCACTTGCAAAAGAATGAAGGTAGACCACTATCTCACGCCATACACAAAAGACTTGCAGATAAGTTCTGAAACTGTAAAACTCCTGGAAGATAATACAAGTAGTATACTCTTTTACATCGAACTTAAAAGGATCTTTTCAAATACCATGTCTTCTTAGACAAGGGAAACAAAAGAAAAAATAAACAAGAGGGACTTCATCAGCCTAAAGAGCTTCTGCAAGGTGAAAGAAACTAGAATCAAAACAAAAAGACAACCCACCAATTGGGAGAAAATATTTGCAAATCATATATCTGAGAAGGTGTTAATCTTCATAATATAAAAGGAACCCACACAACTGAACAACAACAAAACAGCCCAATCAAAAAATGGGCAGAGAATATGAACAGACATTTTTCCAAAGAAGACATACAGATGACCAATAAATACATGAAAAGATGTTCAACATCACTAATCATCAGGGAAACGCAAATCAAAACTACACTAAGATACCACCTGACACCTGCTAAAATGACTATAATTACTAAGACTAAAAATAACAAATGTTGGAGAGGGTGTGGAGAAAAGGGAACCCTCAAACACTGCTGGTGGGAATGCAAACTGGTGCAGCCACTATGGAAAACAGTATGGAGATTCCTCAAAAAACTAAAAATAGAAATACCACATGACCCAGGTATCCCACTATTGGGTATCTACCCAAACAACTTGAAATCAACAATCCAAAGTAACATATGCACCCCTATGTTCACCGCAGCACTATTCACAATAGCCAAGACATGGAAGCAATCCAAGTGCCTGGATAAAGAAGGTGTAGTATATATATATATATACAATGGAATACTACTCAGCCATAAAAAAGACAAAACTATCCCATTTGTAACAACAGGGATGGACCTGGAGGGAATTATGCTAAGGGAAATAAGCCAGACTGAGAAAGACAAACACCAGATGATTTCACTCTTATGTGGAAGATAAACAAACACATGGACAAAAAAAACAGTTTAGTAGTTACCAGGGGAAGGGGAGTCGGGGGGTGGGCACAGGGGGTGAAGGGTAACACTTATGTGGTGACAGACAAGAAATAATGTACAACTGAAATTTCACAATGATATAAACTATTATGAACTCAATTAAGAAAAAAAGAAGCAATAGGTAACCAAAGCATTTTTAAAAAGTAAGAAAATATTTAAAACAAATATTTTCCATAAACACATTTAGAAATTAAAGAATGTTGTAAAATGAAAATAATACAAAACTAAAAGTTCCAAAATGTCAGAAATGGTTATGGTGATGGCCAAAATAAGAAGTAGCCCTCATTAGCATTTACCAGAAGCCAGTCTATTCTTGCTAAATCCTCCCATCAAGCCTATGAGATGAGCACTGTTGACATGCCCTTGTTATAATCCTAATTTTACAGGCGAGGAAACTAAGATACATGTATGTGAAATAATATGCCCAAAGCATTATCGCCAGTGACCAAAGAAACTGGAATCTGAACCCATGTAATCACGCTGGACAAATGGGGACTCACCTTTGTCGCAAGAGCTCAGTTTTTCCATCAATAATCGGGACCACCAAGATAAATGTATAACGTGAAAAAGAACTGAACTGAGTGACTCTCTGGCTTACAAATTCTGCTGGGTATTAAGGGGCTTGTGACTTGATTTTCTACTATGAATGCCATAATTGTTTTCATAATATATTTTGTGATTATATACATCATCCCTAGTCCCAGACCCACCAGAAGCAACCACAATCATGAATTTAGTGTGTATTATTCCAATCTATTCATAAATATTTGTGTGTGTGTGCACGTAGCCATGAATAATATATTATTTTTTTAATTTTTTGCAGGGGAAGATTTGCCCTAAGTTAACATCTGTTGCCAATCTTCCTCCTTTTTGCTTCCTTTTTCCCCCTTAAAGCCTCAGTACGTAGTTGTGTATAGTTGTAAGGCCTTTTGGTTCTTCTATGTGAGCCGCTGCCACAGCACAGCTGCTGACAGATGAGTGGTGTGGTTCCACACCTGGGAACTGAACTCAAGCCACCGAAGTGGAGCGTGCTGAACTTTAATTGCTAGGCCATCACAGCTGGCTCAATATATTATTGTTTTAGAACAATATTCTTAACCTGGGATCCACAAGCAGATGCCGTGTCCCTGAATTTGGATAGAAAAAAAAAATCACCTCTATTTTCACTAACTTCTAACTAAAATTCATCATTTCCTTCAGCCATAAATGTAGGCAAGAGTACAATATTATTAGCAGTACCTGTGACTTCATCACCAAGAGAATTCAAATTTTCATGTCACACTGTAGTTGTTAGCAACTATGCAAAATATCATTTACATTCACAGTACTTTGAAATCACAATGCAGGTGCAATACAGCAGCCAGCCAGCCTACAAGTGCTCATGAGACATGGCCAACCAATTCTTAGCCAACTCTGTGCCTCGTAGTTAATTGTTCAGACTACAAACAGCCAGGTCCTGCGTTCTCACATGGGTGATCCAGCTATCTATTTTATTCTCTACGATTTCCCACAACTGTGTTGATGCACACACCGAAGCAGGTGAGTCAAAGGCCACCCCATAGTTTAAAATTCCCATTCAAACTGAGCGACGAGAACCTTCATTCTGATAGATCTTTAAAAGACTGAAACTTTAACCTGTCTGTATTTTCAATGTGTTGTCTTGTTACTTAATGCTTTAATAACAAAGCACGTTAGAGCACATTAAAATTTTTAAATAATTATTTCAATATAACTGGCTTCCTTTACAATCATATGTATTTTATTTTATTTAGATTAAGAAACTCTATTCTACAGGTTAAAACAACAGGAATGGTGTGTTACTGTACACATCACTCTAAAATTTGATTATTTTTACACAACTCAGTCCATTTTGACAGACTGTTCACTCTCCCTGTCAGGCTCCTTGCTGCTTCTCCTCCACCCACAGCCTCATGACCTTTGCTCTCCTTGTTCCATAACCTGGAACCTCTTCCTCAGCAAAGCTAGATCTCTCATTTCGTCAGGTCTTTATTCCCGTTCACCCAATGTAAACTTTCATGTCTCCCTCTCCACGCCAAACCCTTAGTATCTGTCTTCTCTGCTTTATGATTTCTTCTCGACCCTTACCACTGTTTACCATACAATCTATTTTACGTATCTTGTTGAGGACCCATCTCCCCACTAGATTATAAATTCCTGAAGACAGGGGTTTTATCTGTGTTATTCATAGCTGTATCCCTGATCGCTAGATGAGGGCCTGGCATAAAATAGGCACTCAATAAATATTTGTTGAATGAAAGCATGAATGAATTTAATTGTTTTTGTTATGCGCCATCAAGTTGGCTCCGACTCCTGGTGACCCTGTGAATGAGTGATATCTACAGTGTCCTACCCTCAACAGCCCTACTCAGCTCTGTAGACTCAGGCCTATGGCTTCCCTTATAGAGTCAGTCCATCTCATATGTGGTCCTCCTCTTTTCCTGCTGTCTTCTACTTTCCCAGCATTATTGCCTTTCCAAAGCATCCTGCTTTCTCGTGATGGGCCCAAAGAAGGACAGCCTCAGTTCTATCATTTTTGCCTCCAGTGGTAGTTCATGCCTAGTAACTGCTCCAGGACCCACTTTTCGTCTTTCTGGCAGTCCAGGGTATCTGTAGAGCTCTCCTGCAACACCATATTTCAAGTGAATCCATTGCTTTCCTATCTGCTTTCTTCACTGTCCAGCTCTCGCACCTGTACATAGTAATTGAGAAGTCAAGGGTGTGGATAATCGTGGCCTTGGTCTCTAACGACACTTCCTTACACTTGATGATCCTTCCTAATTCTCTCACTGCTGCCCTTCTGCCTCTGTCTTCTCTTGATTTCTCAGCTGCAGTCTCCATTTAAACTGATGACTGAACCAAGGTAAACAAAATCTTTAACAATTTCAAAGTCTTCCTAGTCTGCATTAAAGTCGTGTAGTTCTTCTGTAGTCATGATTTTTCTCTTCTTGATGTTCAAACGCAGTCCTGCTTTGGCAATTTCTTCTCTCACTTTCATCAGAAGTGGTTTCAAATCATTACTGCTTTCTGCCAGTTAACATGGTGCCAGGAGCATATGTTAGATTGTTATTTCTTCCATCAATTTTCAGTCCTCCTTAATCGGAGTCTAGCCCAGCTTTTTGTATGATATGTTCTGTATACAAATTAAAGGCATGAGGAGATAAAACACACGTTGTCCGACACCTTTGCCTATAGACAAGCATTCTGTCCTTCCATATTCTGTCCCGACAGTGGCTTCTTGTCCACAGTACAGCTCATGCATCAGGATAGTCAAGTACTGAAGCACGCCCATTTCTTTCAGAGAAGCCCATAGCTTTTCATGATCCATGCAGTCAAACGCTTTACTGTGGTCTATAAAACATAGACTAACCTTCTTCTGAGATTCTTTGGAGCACTCCAGTAGCCAATGAATAACTGCAATTAGGTCCCCTATGCCTTTCCCCTTTTGAAATCCAGCTTGGACATCAGGCATTTCTTGCTCCATATGAGGTAAAAGCCTTTGTTGCAGCACCTTGAGCATCGCTTTACTGGCATGGGGAATTAGAGGAATGGTCTAATAGTTAATGCACCCCTTGGCATCTCCTTTCTTGGAGATTGGGATGTATGTTGTTCCCAGTCGGTACGCAATTGTTTTGTTTTCCGTAACTGTTGGCACTTTCTTATTAGGATTTTGACAGGTTCGGTCTCTGTGGCTTGAAATAATTTTATCGATATTCCATCTACCCCTGGTGACTTCTTTCTTCCCAGTACTTTCAGGCAGTTTTCACTTCACTTTCTAGAATTACAGGTTCTTCCTCATAGGAATCTTCAAAGGAATCTGTCATCCTTTCATCTCTTCTGTATAGATCTTCAGTGTACTGTCTCTACCTTCCCTTTATCTTCTCCTGATCAGATAGTCTGCTTCCCTCTTGGTTGTCTGGCATCCCTAATCTAGGTTTAAATTTCCCTTTGATTTCTCGAATCTTCTGTAGGAGACCTCTTGTTCCTCCTTTCTTGTTATTCTCTGCTGTCTCTTTGCATGGGCCATTACACTAATTCTCTTTATCTCTACGTGATAGTCATGTTCAGGATTCTAAACCTACTTTTGCCACCTTTTACTTTTGCTTCTCGCCTGTCCTTAACAATTTTTAGTGTTTCTTCTGTATTCGATCTTGATTTTTTTTCTTTTTACTTCAGGCATTGTCTTTTTGCATTCCTCCTTAATAATATTTCTGGTTTCAGACCATAGCTCTTCTTTGTGCTCGGTCAGTTAAGTTCAATGATGCAAATCTGTTTTTACATGGACTTTGAATTCATCAGGAGTGTTGTTTATGTTATATTTTGGCACTAAGATTCTTTCAGTGCTCTTCCTCAGGTTTATCCTGATATTAGATGCTATTGTAATTCCTATTTAGCAATTTACTGTATAAACATTCTATTTATCCACTTCCTATTGATGGACATTTAATCTTTCTAGTTTTCACCATTACGAATAATTTTACAGCAAACATTCTTATAGATGTCGCCTTTACACCATTTCTGCAGGGTATAGGCCCAGAAGTGGAGTTCATGAGTCTTGGGTGATTTTTCAACATTAATGAATACTATTCAATTGTTCTCCAAAGTGGTTGTAATTTACTATGATTACTTAACACAAAGCATACACGGGGCTGGCCCGGTGGCATAGCAGTTGGGGTCACGTGCTCCACTTCAGTAGCTCAGGGTTCACAGGTTCAGATCCTGGGCACGGATCTACACACTGCTGATCAAGCATGCTGTGGCAGCATCCCACATGTAAAATAGAGGAAGATTGGCACAGATATTAGCTCAGTGACAAACATCCTCAAGCAAAAAGAGGAGGATTGGTGACAGATGTTAGCTCAGGGCCAATCCTCCTCACAAAACAAAAAAAAACCACAAAAAGCATAGCATACACACTGGGTGTAATTCCCTTGATAGGAGCCACTCAGAGTTACTTTTCACATGTAACGTAACTTTGTAGAGTCAAAAGGAGATACATTCTCTTCCTTCAGAGTGTAGAACAACTTTAGTTAGAAGAAGAGCTCCATGGAGAGCAGAGGCTATGACTTAGCCAAAGAAGCTTAGTTCACTTTCCTCCTAAAGTTGGCTACAACCACAGGGCCAACCACAGGGCTCCGAGCAGTCTTCAATCTTCCAAAATTCTTACCATATCCAGAGAGCTGCAGACACAAACGTGATGGTGAGAATCAGGCCATTAGGACAGTAGGGTTCATGTTCAGCTGAGGGCCTCTCAAAGGCACACCGTGGTCACTGAATTTACAGCTGCAGCCCATCCCACTGCTGTTTCAATCAGGGATGTTGAGAGTCAGGGGAAGGGGAAGGAGTGGTACAGAGCTACGTGTGGCAGAGACCATTGCTGTCTGCCACAATCTACGCCTCCCTTCTTCCAGAGTGGCTAGATATGGCTGGCCCGCCACACTGCATTCACAGTCTGTCCTGCAGGTATGGCTGTGATTAGGTCCTTGCAGGTGAATGCGTACAAGGGACATGTGCACCTCCCAGGCCTGGTGGATAAAGCTTCCTACAAGCACACCTCCTTGTGCTCTTTCCCTTTTCCCCCAAGCAGGCAGAAGGACGATAACAAGCATGGCAACCCTGGAAGCTACCTTCTGAATCTGGCACAGCTGCCATCAGCCTCAGTTCTACATGACTGAACCAAAATCACTGCTGCCAACCTGGACCATCTGCCTGACATTTACAAGAGAGAAAGAACTTCTGCTTGGTTGGAGATGTCACTTGGGGTCTATATATCACATCAGTTTAGCCTACGCTAAATAATGGGCTGTGCTTTGATGATCAACAGGATAGCTCTAGCATGGGACGTGGAATCTTATAAGATAAAAATGAATATGGCTTGATTTATCTGAAAATAAAGTTTTTGACCAACACATTCACTACTAATTTATACACAGTAGCAACATCACTTTTCAACTCAAAAGACAGTTAAGAACTAGGAAGAAAAAGGACCTCTGCAAAGCGCAAAGTGGGCCATAAAGTCCACACACTAAACCTCATACACTTTAAATATTTCACTCTACTCTCTTTTGCTTGCATGGTTTCTGAGAAGTCAGATGTAATTCTCATCTTTGCTCCTCTAGAGATAAGGGCTTTTCCTCTGGCTTCTCTCAAGATTTTTTCTTTATCTTTGATTTCCTAAACTTTGAATATGATATGCCTAGGTGTTATTTTTTTTTGGTATTTATCCTGTTTGGTGTTTTCTGAGCTTCATGGATCTGTGGCTTGGCGTCTGCCATTAATTTTGGGAAAGTCTCAGTCATTATTGCTTCAAATATTTCTTCTGCTCCTTTCTTTCTTTCCTTCTGGTATTCCAATTACAGTTATGCCTCGCTTTATTGCACTTTGCTTTGTTGCACTTTCCAGATACTGCATTTTTTACAAGACCCTCCACCAGCAAAAAGATTATGACTGGCTGAAGGCTGAGATGATGGTTAGCACTGTTGAGCAAGGAAATATTTTAAATTAAGGCATGTACATTGTTTTTTAAATATATAATACTATTGCACACTTAATAGACTACAATATAGTGTAAACATAACTTTTCTTTTTTTCTTTTTAAAGATTTTATTTTTCCTTTTTCTCCCAAAGCCCCCTGGTACATAGTTGTGTATTTTCAGTTGTGTGTCCTTCTAGGTGTGGCATGTGGGATGCCACCTCAGCATGGTTTGATGAGCGGTGCCATGTCCACGCCCAGGATTCGAACAGGCGAGACCCTGTGCTGAAGCAGAGCATGTGAACTTAACCACTCGGCCATGGGGCCGGCCCCCTAAACATCTTTTATATGCACTGGGAAATGAAAAGATTCATGTGACTCGCTTTATTGTGATATTCGCTTTATTGCAGTGGTCTGAAACCAAACCCACAGCATCTCCAAGGTGCGCCTGGACATGTGCAGTGTACCTTTTATAGTTGTCTCACAGCTCTTGTATATTCTGTTCTGATTTGTTTCAGTACTTTTTCTCTTTGTCAGTTTTAGATGTTTTTTGTCTCAAGCTTAAGCTTGAGTTTACCCTCAAGCTCTGAGATTCTTTCCTCAGCACTGTCCAGTCTACTAAGGAGCCCGTCAAAAGCATTCTTCAGAGGCTGGCCCAATAGCCGAGTGGTTAAGTTCACGCGCTCTGCTTCAGCAGCCCAGGGTTTCGCTGGTTCGGATCCTGGGCGCAGACATGACACCCCTCGTCAGGCCACGCTGAGGCAGCGTCCCACATGCCACAACTAGAAGGACACACAACTAAAATATACAACTATGTACTGGGGGGATGTTGGGGAGAAAAAGCAGAAAAAAAAAGAAGGAAGATTGGAAGCAGTTGTTAGCTCAGGTGCCAATCTTTAAATTAAAAAAGCATTCTTCATTTCTCTCAGTGTTTCTTTACCTCTAGCATTTCTTTTGATTTTTTCATAGAATTTCCATCACTCTTCTTATATTATCCATCTGTTTTCACACATTGTCTACTTTTTCATTAAAGCCCTTAAAATATTAATCATAGTTTGTTAAAATTCCTGATCTGATAATTCCAGCATTCTTTGATTTACGGAGTGGTCTGGGAAGCCATGAAGAGGTTTTCAAGGACAGGGTTGACATATCCAACTTAAATTTTAACAGGATCACTCTGGTTGGTGTGTTGAGAACAGACTGCAGGGTGAGAAAGGTTGAAGCTGAGACCAAGCAGTAGCCAACTGCAGTCTTCCAAGTGAGAGACGTTGATGGCTTGAGCCATGCTGACAGCAGGGGAGGTGGTGAGAGGTCAGATTCTTTTATATTTTGAAGGGAGATCTGAAAACATTTGTCCAAGGATTGGAATTAAAGGTGGGGAATTAAAAGGCAACTACAAGATTTTTGGTCTGAGTATTAACTGAGATGCAGAAGGAAAAATTAGAGCGAGGGGAAGGGTAGGGGGCAGTGTGAAGAGTTTACTTTTGACTCTTTTTGGTTCTGATGAGGTTTCCAAGCAGTGATGTTGAGTGGGCAGGTGGAGAATGAGCTGAAGTTCAATGGGGAGGTCTTGTCTGTAGATCTAAATTTGAGAGAGAGTAGCTTGTTTTAAGCCATGTTACTAGATGAGATCACGAGGGAGTGAAGGTAGATAGGGAAGGTGAGAGCATGTCAATATAAAGTTGTCTAGAGAAGGAGAGGGTCAAAGAATCTGAGGACAAGCAGTGAAAAAACAGAGAACCAGGGAGCGTGGTGGTCTAGAAGGACATATTCACTGAGGAAAGCGTGATGGGCTATGTCAAGGGCAGCCCACGGGTAGAGTAAGTAGAGGACTAAGAACTGAGCTTAGTGACCTTGACAAGGATGAATTTGGTGCAATGGTGGAAGTGAGGGCTCAGCACCCAGCACATAATTCACTCAAAACTTGTTTAAAAAGTAAATGACAAACATGCAATAGTGCACATACCACACACCTCTAAACACAGCCTCACCCATGTACCACTAAACACAGTACCACACACACACAAACACACACATCCCATGTACCTCCAAGGTAAGCTATTGTTACAAAAGATCCTTCTCCCCAGACGAGGTTCCCTGGCTTGGTCTGAGGAAAACTGTCCCAAGGTGAAAGAGAGAGAGAAGAATGGGGTCCTCTCTGCAGGTGTCTTAGTCAGCTCAGGCTGCCATAACAAGATACCATAGACTGGGGGTTTAAACAAACACTTAGTTCTCAGAGTTCTGGAGGCTGGGAATTCTGAGATCAAGGTGCCAGTAGATTGGGTGACTGGTGAGAGCCCTCTTCTTCCTGGCTTGTAGATGGCTGTCTTCTCATTATGTCCTCACATGGCCTTTCCTTGGTGCATGCACTTGGAGAGAGAAAGCTCATGTCTCTCCCTCTTTTTATAAGGGCATTAATTCCATCATAACCTAACCTAAGCATAATTACCTCCCAAAGGGCCTACCTCCGAATACCATCACATTGGGGATTAGAGCTTCAACAGACGAATTTGGCAGGGGGGTGCGGAACACAAACATTCAGTCCACAGCAGCAGGCTCGGAGCACAAATGCTGGTGAACTCTGCCGCTCATTCAGCTGTCCTTGGTTCCAAAAGTTTCCACTGACACATCACAGCAAAGTCTGTTTCAATCAGGCCCAGTTAGACTTCAGGTGGCTCTGTCTATACCATGTAAAGACAGGCAGTCCAGAGGGTAAAGAAATCCGGCAAGAAAAGGAAGAGAACTCACATTTACTCATGGGACTGCAGCCAACATCAATGGTGGTTGGCATGGCCCAGGCTACTTACAAGGAGGACCATCCACAGATCCTAAAGTCTGAGTGGGGCAAAAACGAAAGGCACAGTTTACTAGGGCAGCATACCACATCCAAAAAGCAGACAGCGAAGTGGGGCTACAGTGTTTGAAGGCCCAAAGCTTTGAAGGTTCCCCTCTAGGGGATGCCTTCATCTTTTTTTTTTTTTAATTTTTTAAATTTTTTATTGAGTTAATGATAGGTTACAATCTTGTGAAATTTCAGTTGTACATTATTGTCTGTCAGTTGTGTTCTAGGTGCACCCCTTCACCCTTTGTGCCCATCCCTCACCCCACCTTTCCCCTGGTAGCCACTAATCTGTTCTCTTTGTCCACATGTTTAAATTCCTCATATGAGTGGAGTCATACAGAGATTGTTCTCTATCTGGCTTATTTCACTTAACATAATTCCCTCAAGGTCCATCCATGTTGTTGCAAATGGGACGATTTTGTTCTTTTTTATGGCTGAGTAGTATTCCATTGTATATATATATACCACATCTTCTTTATCTAATCATCTGTTGATGGGCACTTAGGTTGCTTCCACATCTTGGCTATTGTAAATAATGCTGCAATGAACATTGGGGTGCATGCGACTTTAGGAACTGCTGACTTCAAGCTCTTTGGATAAATACCCAGTAGTGGGATAGCTGGATTGTATGGTAGTTCTATTTTTAATTTTTTGAGAACTCTCCATACTGTTTTCCATAGTGGCTGCACCAGTTTGCATTCCCACCAGCAGTATATGAGGGTTCCTTTTTCTCCACAACCTCTCCAACATTTATTACTATTTGCTTTAGTTATTTTTGTCATTCTAATGGGTGTAAGGTGATATCTTAGTGTAGTTTTGATTTGCATTTCCTTGATGCACAGCGATGATGAACATCTTTTCATGTGCCTATTGGCCATCCATATATCTTCTTTGGAGAAATGTTTGTTCATGTCTCCTGCCCATTTTTTGATCGGGTTGTTTGAGTTTTTGTTGTTGAGTTGTGTGAGTTCTTTATATATTATGGATATTAAGCTTTTGTCGGATATATTACTTGCAAATATTTTTTGCCAGTTAGTGGGTTGTTTTTTTGTTTCAATCCTGTTTTCCTTTGCCTTGAAGAAGCTCTTTAGTCTGATGAAGCCCCATTTGTTTATTCTTTCTATTATTTCCCTTGTCTGAGAAGACATGGTGTCTGAAAAGATCCTTTTAATACTGATGTCAAACAGTGTGCTGCCTATATTTTCCTCTAGAAGCCTTATAGTTTCAGGTCTTACCTTTAGGTCTTTGATCCATTTTGAATTTATTTTGGTGAATGGTGAAAAAGAATGGTCAATTTCCATTCTTTTACACGTGGCTTTCCAGTTTTCCCAGCACCATTTGTTGAAAAGACTTTCTTTTCTCCATTGTATGCCCTCAGCTCCTTTGTCAAAGATTAGCTGTCCATAGATGTGTGGTTTTATTTCTGGGATTTCACTTCTGTTCCATTGATCTGTGCGCCTGTTTTTGTACCACTACCATGCTGTTTTGATTACTGTAGCTTTGCAGTATGTTTTGAAGTCAGGGATTGTGATGCCTTCAGCTGTGTTCTTTTTTCTCAGGATTGCTTTAGCAATTCAGGATCTTTTGTTGCCCCGTATGAATTTTAGGATTCTTGGTTCTATTTCTGTAAAGAATGTCATTGTGATTCTAATTGGGATTGCATTGAATCTGTAGTTGCTTTAGGTAGAATGGACATTTTAACTATGTTCATTCTTCCAATCCATGTACATGGAATGTCTTTCCATCTCTTTATGTCGTCATCCATTTCTTTCAGAAAAGCCTTGTTGTTTTCATTGTATAAGTCTTTCACTTCCTTAGTTAAATTCACCCTGAGGTATTTTATTCATTTTGTTGCGATTGTGAATGGTATTGTGTTCTTGAGTTCTTTTTCTGTTAGTTTGTTATCAGAATATAGAAAGGCTACTGATTTATGTAAATTGATTTCATACCTTGCAACTTTGCTGTAGTTGTTGATTACTTCTAAAAGTTTTCCAATGGATTCTTTAGGGTTTTCTATATGTAAGATCATGTCATCTGCAAACAGCGAGAGTTTTGCTTCTTCCCTCCCAATTTGGATTCCTTTTATTCCTTTTTCTTGCCTAATTGCTCTGGCCAACACCTCCAGTACTATGCTAAATAAGAGTGGTGATAGAGGGCATCCTTGTCTCGTTCCTGTTTTCAGGGGGATGGCGCTCAGTTGTTGCACATTGAGTATGATGTTGGCTGTGGGATTGTCATATATGGCCTTTATTATGTTGAGGTAGTCCCTTCTATCCCCATTTTGTTCAGAGTTTTTATCATACATGGCTGTTGGATCTTGTCAAGGGCTTTCTCTGCATCTATTGAGATGATCATGTGGTTTTTATTCCTCAGTTTGTTGATGTGGTGTATCATGTTGATTGATTTGCGGATGTTGAACCATCCCTCTGTCCCTGATATGAATCCCACTTGATCATGATGTATGATCCTTTTGATGAATTGCTGAATTCAGGTTGCCAAAATTTTGTTGAGGATTTTGGCATCTATGTTCATCAGCGGTATTGGCCTGTGGTTCTCCTTTTTCGTGCTGTCCTTGTAAGGCTTTGGTATCAGTGTGATGTTGGCCTCATAGAATGTGTTAGGAAGTGTTCCATCCTCCCTAATTTTTTTGAATAGCTTGAAAAGGATGGGTATTAAATCCTCTCTGAAAGTTTGATAGAATGCCCCAGGAAAGCCATCTGGTCCTGGGGTTTTGTTCTTTGGGAGGCTTTTGATGGCTGTTTCAATGTCTTTCCTTGTGATTGGTCTGTTCAGATTGTCTGCTTCTTCTTGACAAAGCTTTGGGAGATTGTAGGAGTCCAAGAATTTATCCATTTCCTCTAGGTTATCCATTTTGCTGGCATATAGTTTTTCGTAGTATTCTCTTATAATCCTTTGTATTTCTGCCGAGTCTGTTGTTACTTCTCCTCTTTCATTTCTGATTTTGTTTATTTGAGCTTTCTCTCTTTTTTTCTTTGTAAGACTGGCTAGGGGTTTGTCAGTTTTATTTATCTTTTCAAAGAACCAGCTCCTTGTTTCATTGATCCTTTCTACTGCCCTTTTTGTTTCAAAAGCACTTATTTCTGCTCTGATTTTTATTATTTCTCTCCTTCTGCTGACTTTGGGCTTTGTTTGTTCTTCTTTTTCTAGTTCAGTTAGGTGTAGTTTAAGATTGCTTATTTGGGATTTTTCTTGTTTGTTAAGATGTGCCTGTATTGCGATGAATTTTCCTCTTAACACAGCTTTTGCTGTATCCCACATGAGTTGGTATGGCATCTTATCCTTTTCATTTGTCTCCACATATTTTTTGATTTCTTCTTTAAGATTTCTTCCATGATCCATTGCTTGTTCAATAGCATATTGTTTAGTCTCCACATCCTTGTGCCTTTCTCAGCTTTTTTCTTGTAATTAATTTCTAGCTTTATAGCAGAATGATCGGAGAAGATACTTGTTATTATTTCACTTTTTTTAAATTTTTAGAGGCTTGCTTTGTTTCCCAACATAGGGTCTATCCTGGAGAATGTTCCATGTGTGCTTGAGAAGAATGTGTATTCTGCTGTTTTTGGATGGAGTGTTCTATATATGTCTATTAAGTCCAAATGTTTTAGCTTTGCATTTAGCTCCACTGTTTCCTTGTTGATTTTCTGTGTGGATGATCTGTCCATTGATGTGAGTGGGATGTTAAGGTCCCCTACTATTATTGTGTTATTTTTGATATCTTCTTTTAGGTTTGTTAATAGTTGCTTTATGAACTTTGGTGCTCCTGTGTTGGGTGCATAGATATTTATAAGCGTTATTTCTTCTTGATGAAGTGTCCCTTTGATCATTATATATTGGCCCTCTATGTCTCTCTTTACCTGCCTTATCTTGAAGTCTGTTTTGTCTGATATAATTATTGCGACACCTGCTTTCTTTTATTTGCTATTAGCTTGGAGTATTGTCTTCCACCCCTTCACTCTGAGCCTGTGTTTCTCCTTGGAGCTGAGGTGTGTTTCCTGGAGGCAACAAATTGTTGCATCTTGTTCTTTAATCCATTTTGCCACCCTGTGTCTTTTTATTGGAGAGTTCAGTCCATTTACATTGAGGGTGAGTGTTGATGCATGAGGGCTTAATGCTGTCATTCTGCCGTTGGGTTTCTGGTTTTCCTGTGTTTCCTTTGTTTCTCATCGTGTATGTTTTAGCCTACCCATTGACTTCTGCAATTTCTTATGCTAGGTTTCCTAGATTTTTCCTTATTTATGTTTTGTGTCTCTGTTCTGTTTTTTAGTTTAGTGGCTACCCTGAAGTTTGTATTCAGAATCTCGTGTATAACATAGTCCATTTTCTGGCGGTCTCTTACTTCCTTAGCCTAGACTGTTTCAGGCCATTTTCTCCTCCCTCCTAAATTATTATTTTCATCTCTTATTCCAACTTTTGTTGTGAATTTGTGGTTAGAGTGATAAGATTGTCTTTGCTTTGGTGATTTACTTCCCTTTATCCTAATGCTATAGTTGAATATTTGCTATCCTATTCAGATTCTCTCTATTTGTCTCCCTACTCTGTGTTTTGTGACCCCTTTTTTCTTTTTTCAGGTATGAGGGCCTTCTTGAGGATTTCTTGTAGTGGAGGTCTTGTGGCTATGAAGTCTCTTACCTTTTGTTTGTCTGGAAAAGATTTAATTTCTCCCTCATATCTTAAGGATATTTTTGCTGGATAGAGTATTCTTGGCTAAAGATTTTTATCCTTTAAAGTTTTGAATACGTCACTCCAATCTCTCCTACCTTGTAAGGTTTCTGTAGAGAAATCTGCTGAAATTCTGATGGGGTTCCTTTGTAGGTTATTTTCTTCTCCCTTGCTGCCCTGAGTATTCTTTCTTTGTCATTCATTTTTGCCATTTTTACTACTATGTGCCTTGCAGTAGGTCTTTTTACATTGACAGATCTAGGAGATCTGAAAGCTTCCTCCACACATTTCTGTCTCAATCCCTAGATTTGGGAAGTTCTCTTCTATTATTTCATTGAGCACACTTTCTGCTCCATTTTCCTTTTCCACACTGTCAGGAAATGATTCTTAAGTTGCATTTTCTCATTGAGTCAGCTGTTTCTCAGAGATTTTCTTCAGTTGTTTAAATTCTTAGTTCTCTTTCTTCCTCTGTCTGGAGCCCTTCAGCCTGTCTATCTTCGATTATGCTAATTTGCTCCTCTATGGTGTCTACAATGCATTCAGGGAATCTGTATTTTGTTTTATCTGATCCATTGTATTTTTCATCTCTAGTATTTCTGATTGATTCTTCTTTATAGTTGCAACCTCTTTTGCGAAGTAACTCCAGAACTTGTCGACTTGTTTCTCCATATTTCCCTTTACCTCATTGAGTATTTTGATGATAGCTATTTTGAACTCATTTTCACTTAATTTACCTATTCCAAGTCCTCAGGACATACTTCTGTGTTTTTATTGTTTTCCTTGTGGACTGGAGCTTTTATAAATTGCTGGATGGTAGAGGAGCGGTTTTTGCACATGCCGCTATTATTCAGTTGCAGTTACAGCCTGTTGCCACTAGATGGGGATTGAGAGCCACGTGTTCTGAGCTCTCCGCCTTCAGCTGTGAAGGCAGCGCACAGTACGGGTTGGGGGAGGAGGGGCACTTTCTCTTGCATGCCAACCTGGATTCCCATCCACTCTCACTCTCTGGTTTCCTGAGGCCCTGGTTTGATGGGCTCCCCCCACACGAAAGCTTTCCCCTGTTAGAGGGTTTCCGCTGCACTGGCGGTGAGAGTCCTGGACAATCGCAGGATGCACTGCCCTTCCCCCACTCATTCCCTCACCTGCGGGAGCCATCCCAGTCTCTAGTGGAGGGAGTGAAGTTCTGTCTTACCCTGTTCGGGCTCCTCTGAAGGCAGCTCCAGCCTCCACCCTCCGTCGTTTGGCTGCTGTGGGTCTCTGACGATTTCTGTTATTAGGATTTTTTTTTTTTTGGTTGGAAAGCAGTTGCTCTTTTTGGTTGTAATTTGGAAGGGAGAGAGTCCCAGGTGAGCTCGCACTGCCATGTTGCTGATGTCCTTGCCTTCATCTGTTTTAAAGGTACCTCTTATGGGTTGAATTTGTACCTCCTCCAAAAAGATGTGTTAGAATCCTAACCCCTAGTTAACTCCCTAATCCTCAGAATGTAATCTTATTTGGAGAGAGGGTCTTTATAGAGGTGATCAAGTTAAAATGAGGTCATTCAAGTGGGCCCTAATCCAACATGACTGGTGTCATTTTAAAAAGGGGACATTTGGACACAGATGTGCTACAGGGAGAACATCACAGAAGATGAAGATAAGAGATCGAGGTGATGCATCTACAAGTCAAGGAACTCCAGAGGCTGCCAGCAAACCACCAGGAGCTGGGAGAGAGGCTAGAACAGATTCTCCCTCACAGCCTCAAAAGGAACTAGCCCTCCCAATATCTTGATCTCAGACTTCTGGCCTCCAGAACTTGGAGAGAATAAGTTTCGGTTGTTTAAACCCCTACTCTGTGGTTCTTTGATACTTCAGCCCTCATGGACTAATACAGTACCATTTCTGCCCTTTCTCCTTCCTACTCTTCATTCAATGTTTCTTTCCCTTGCATTTTGGGCTACTTCTGCTTCTGATCCAGACATACCCAGAGCACCCATTTCCTCATCCTTATTCATTAATTCCTCAGACATTATTGAGTACCTACTATAGGCCACAAGAACATGCAAATGACCTCAGAGAGGCATATAAAGGGCTCAATGAGGTGCTGACAGTCCTATGGCAAATGAAGCAGGCCAAGCTGCGCAACAAGTACTGAAACAAGTTTAAGGAACTGTACAAATTATTCTTTCTTGAGGTCAAATGTATCAAAGCATAAACTGTAATGAGACTATTAATTTGCATTCTGCAAGTAATTTGCATAGCAATTAATCATATATTTATTGGAGATTGAATACTTTTACCAAGTTAGTCTTTATAGCCACAATATAAATCCTAATAAATGACTTTGCACATATATGTACAAAACACCTCATGTTTTTGCTGAAGAATAATTTAAAAAAGATCTAATTCAAGTGTTTTTCTATGTCTCAGAATAAAGCCAAAATTATGGTCACTGTCACCACTTTTCTTCAAGTGAACTATTACTTGATTTGGTCATTCTATAAAATGTGGCACAAGAATATTATTTTAGAGTACTGGTTGTACAGATAATTGTCATCCCACAAATTAGCATAATGTTACTAAGCCCCATACTTGGTTCACTGAGCAAGAAAAAAAATATATTAGAGCCATCATAATGTAGATAGACAAAGTAAAAAATACCTTACAAGAAAGTCAAACCAAACTGGTTGCTAATAACCTGGCTGGTTTATAACAGATCAAATGAGCAGTAATACAATGATGGTAACACAAGCCAGACATCATTATGTGAGAATGGGCTAACCCTTTGTTGGCAGAAGAATAATCTTGCTATTACACAAATTAATCCAAATGTCTAACAGGTAAGAAGAAATACAGTAAAAAGAAATACTTCATAATTCTTTCTAGAAAACTCAATCTGATATGCTGTTGAAAACTCTAAGAATAAGTAATATTTAAGTGCAAAAGGGTCCTGGACCCATGTCCAATGTGTGTGTGGAGGCCTCACCACACCAAAAAGCAGTCCTCAGATGCCAGCCAGGCATCTGACACTATCTACCTGGAGACAGAATGAAATCCCACAGGTAAAGGGCTCAGTCCCACAAGACCACCCTCCACTTCAGATGCCAATTGCAAGTCCAGGTTCTGCACTTCTGACTGACTGGCTATAAATCAGAGGTTCCCTCCTCTGGTTCGACTTATTTGCTAGAACAATTCACAGAACTCAAGAAGACCAGTTTACTCACTAGATTATCATTGTATTACAAAGGATATTAAAGGATACAAATCAACAGCCAGATGAAGAGATACACAGGGCAAGGTCCAGAGCAAAGTCGCTTCAGTGCTCCTGGAGCCTAGGTCCTGGCATATGGAAGCTCTCTGGTTCCCCATTGTGGAAGCTCTTGAAAAAGGGCCAACGAGTTGTTCTTTTGGGTTTTATGAGGCTTTCATTCTGTAGTAATGACTGACTAAGTCATTGGCCACTGGCAATTGATTCAACTTCAACACCTGCCTTCCCCCAAAATGGGACTGAAAGTTCCAATCCTTTGACCACACAGCTGGTTCTCTAGGGAAACAGCCCCCCACCCAGGGGTGGGGTCCATGAAGTCACCTCATTAACCTAAACAAGACACTTTTATCACTCTCTACATTTAGGAAATTCCAAGGGTTTGGGGAGCTATGAGCCAGGAACTGTGGATGAAGAACAAATATATCTGAGAAATATATATATTTCGGTCATCTGAATGACCAAATATATACATTTCTTATAAATCACAATATCACACTGAGTCTACTCTCTAAATTCACTCAAATGTTTTACTAAAAAAGTTACATTTAAAATACTGAGAAAGATGACATGAGTGGAGCCATATTAAAATAGAGCTGGAGCAGCAATTTCAGAGGAATTGCCTTGCATGTTTTGTTTTCTGTATCTTCCAAACTGTACCAAACTGCCAACATTCCAAGAAGTCAATAAGGATAAGAATATCCCATTTGTAAAAATTGACGAAATTGGGCTTTGATGATGACTTAATCACTGACCAATCAACGAAGTACAAGTCTAGCCTTTTGCCCCATGACTGAATTTCACGCCAGCTCTGAGGTACAGACCCAGCCTGGCCTCATCCAGCACCAATGAACTCTTCCCCAACACAGCTCACCTCACCTTCCTCCCTTTTCCCACAAAAACCCTGCCCCTCTCTCCTGCAATCTGGACTCTATTTGGGTTGCTACTTGAATCTGTGCTCCCCAAACTGCAATTCTTTGATCCCAAATAAATGCTTTGCCTCTTAGCGGTTTCTGCTTTTCATAGATTGAAAATATTAACTAATGGAACTATTACAATCATAATTTCTCTTCCTTTCTGTGTTTATGTTACTATGATATTTAAGTTTATTAATGGATAACAAAAAATGCAGAAAGTGAATGCTCTTCACACACAACCTCAACTACCTAACATTCCTATGAGGTAAGCAATCATTAAAAATAATTTTACAGGGGCTGGCCCTGTGGCCGAGTGGTTAAGTTCACGCGTTCCGCTGCAGGCGGCACAGTGTTTCGTTAGTTCGAATCCTGGGCGTGGACATGGCACTGCTCATCAAGCCATGCTGAGGCAGCGTCCCACATGCCACAACTAGAAGGACCCACAACGAAGAATATACAACTATGTACCGGGGGGCTTTGGGGAAAAAAAGGAATAAATAAAATCTTAAATAATAATAATAATAATAATAATAATTTTACAAACCAGAAAAATGAAGTCTCAAAGGATCTAGCATCCTTCAGGTGACAGACTGAACACCCTGGAAAACAGCAGATCTTGGAGACTGGCTAAGAGTTCTGGACAAACTTTTTGGCCTTCAAAGGTATCACAGTTCATCTCTAATCTTTTATAGCCAAGTTTAGCAAAGAAAAGAGTCCTTTGAACAAACTTAGTTTTGAAAATGTTTCTGCACTGAAGATAAAATATAGATGAAGCACAAGGGTACTTGCTTTAAATAATTTTGTTTCAAATCATTTCCACCTAGGTTCAAAAATGAAAATAAATTACCAATCCTGCAGTTTTCCCCAATCTTTCTTTCTTTTTTTTTTTTTTTTTTAGGAAGATTAGCCCTGAGCTAACATCTGCCAATCCTCCTCTTTTTGCTGAGGAAGACTGGCCCTGAGCTAACATCCCTGCCCATCTTCCTCACTGTATATGTGGGACGCCTACCACAGCATGGCTTGACAAGCAGCGCCATGTCCACACCTGGGATCTAAACCGGCAAACCCCAGGCCACCGAAGCAGAACATGTGAACGTAAGTGTTGCGCCACTGGGCTGGCCCCATCCCCAATCTTTCTTGCTCATGTTCAATTGGCATTATTATAGTTAGTAGTAAGCATAGTTTTGGAAAGCTTTACATAGGTATACATCTTCTCGGACAATAAGGGTATTTGAAAAAACACAATATGATTAGGGTAGAGGACCTGAAGCTAGGCTTGGGTTTAATCTAGACCCAATCTTTCACTTGCTGTGTGACCTAGAGCAAATGGTTAACTTCTCTGTGCCTCTGTTTTTTTAAATCTGCAAATAGAACTGGTAAAACTACCTTCTCAGGAGGATGTCAGGATTAAATGAATTATTATGCAAAAACATTTATGTGCTTTGTGCATTTTAAATACTCAAATATTAGCTATTATGATTATGTAAGAGTATCAAGTCAAGAGAAAGAATGAGAAAAAAATTAAAAAATAAAGGAAGAAAAAGTGAAAAGCAGAAGTAGCAAAATACATACCAAAAAAAATCACATTAAATGTAAACAGGGACTAAACCTTAAATAACAGAAGAATGAGATTATTAGACCAGATAAACTACCAAAATCCAGCTGTATGCTGTTTACAAGACACTTGAAATATTAGAAAACACACCAAAAAGCTGGGGGAAAGGCATAAATTAGCAAAAAGAAGTAGATATGATAGTAGACATGTCAGATGGAAATACAATTTAAGGCAAATGCATTGGTAGAGATAGAGATGTACCTTACATAATAATTTATAAAATAATAACCCCAAGAAGATACCTAAATCATTAACTTGCAAACACTTAACACTGCCTTGAAATAAATGAAAATCGACCAAATTAGGAGAAGCAAATTTGAAAATTCGACAGCCTTAGTGGGAGATGTTATCAAGCCTTTATCAGAAACTGATAGTTCAAGTAGACAGAAGTCACTAAGAATAGAGTCTATTTATATAACAAAACCAACAAGTTTGATCTAATAGATAACTGTACAAGATCTTACCCAGCAAATAGAAAACATATATTCTCCTTAAGAACAGATAAAACATTTACAAAAATTGACCAGGTACGAGGTCACAAAGTATATTTCAACAAATATCAAAATAGTGATATGAGACCACATCACCTAACTACACATAATTAAAGAACCAAAAATAAAAACGACTTTTTTTGTTGTTGAGGAAGATTTGCCCTGAGCTAACATCCATTGCCAATCTTCTTTCTGTATGTGAGCTGCTACCACAGCATGGCCACTGACAGACATGTGGTGTTGGTCCATGCCTGGGAACTGAACCTGGGCCACCAAAGTGAATTGCACCGAACTTAACCACCAGGCCACTGAGGCTGGCCCAGAAAGATCTCTCTTTTTTCTTTTGGTTGAAGATGATCAGCCCTCATCTGCACCAATCGTCCTCGACTTTGTACGTGGGATGCCTCTACAGCATGGCTGATGAGTGGAACAGGCCCACACCCGGGTCTAAACCTGCAAACCCGGGCCACCAAAGCAGAGGGCACAGAACTTCAACCATTAGGCCATGGGGCCAGCCCTCAAAAAGAACATTTTAAAAGGTGCCATATGTTTGGAATTTTTAAAAAATCACACACAAATAATCAAGGCTTAAAAAAGAAATCACAATGAAAATTACTAAATATAACTGAAATGAAAGAACTACATTAAAAAACTTGCAGGCTGCTACGAAAGCAATGCCTCAAGGTTAAATTGTAGTTTTAAATTTGTGTGTTATAAAACAAAAATGTTGGGGCTGGTCCCATGGTGTAGTGGTTAAGTTTGCACACTCCACTTTGGTAGCCCAGGGTTTCGCTGGTTCGGATCCTGGGCATGGACATGGCACTCCTCATCAGGCCATGCTGAGGCAGCAACCCACATAGCAACCAGAAGGACCTACAACTAGAATATACAACTATGTACTGGGGGGCTTTGGGGAGAAGAAGAAGAAGAAAAAGTTTGGCAACAGATGTTAGCTCAGGTGCCAATCTTTAAAAAAAAAAACAAGAGGAAAGTTTAAAAAGGAATGGGTTAAGCATTCAACTTGAGAAGCTAGAAGTCAATCAAAATAAAGAAAATGGGGCCAGCTGCATAGCGTAGTTGTTAACTTCTCTTGCTCCACTTCAGCAGCCTGGCGTCGGTGGCTTTGGATCTGGGGAGCAGACCTACACACCGCTCATCAAGCCATGCTGTGGTGGTGTCCCACATACAAAAAACAGAGGAAGAGTGGCACAGATGTCAGCTGAGTGACCATCTTCCTCAAGCAAAAAGAGGAAGATTGGCAATAGATCTTAGCTCAGGACCAATTTTCCTCACCAAAAAAGACAACAACAAAAAAAGAAAATGATAATATGAACAGAAATTAATAAAACAGAAGGCAAAAGAGTAGAGCATAAGAAACCAAAAGCTGGTTCATTGAAAAGATTAATAAATAGGAGCCAGCCCAATAGCACAGTGATTAAGTTCGCATGTACCACTTCAGCAGCCCAGGGTTCACAGTTCAGATTCCAGGTTCGAACCTACGCATTGCTTATCAAGCCATGCTGTGGCAGCCATCCCAAATATAAAGTAGAGGAAGATGGGCACTAGCTCAGGGCCAGTTTTCCTCAGCAGAAACAGCAGGAATGGCAGGAGACTTTAGCTGAGGGATAATCTTAACCCCCATCCCCCTCACCCCAAAAAAGATTAATAAATACAAAAATCTTTCACAAGTCTAGTAGAAGTAAAAGTCACCCAAAAATAATATTGCAAATGAAAAAGATCACAATTGTAATTGTAAAAATAATAAGAAAATGTTACAAATAACATTTATGCAAAATAAATTTGAAGCCCTAGATAAAAATAATTTTCTCAGAAAATATAAATTACCAAACTTGACTCAAAAAGAAACAGGAATCTTGAATATCATGTTAAGTATTAAAGAAACTAAATTGATAGTAAAAAGAACCATCCCCATCCCTGCTTCCAATAGGGGTGGAAAAGACACCAAGCCTAGGCAGCTCCACTGGCAAGGTTAACTAAATCTTTAAGGAACAGAGAGCACTATCTTATAAAAAAGTTTCCTTAAAAAAAAATACTGTTAACAGATATAATTTTCACAATAGTATGTGCTAATCTTAAAGCTATAGCTTGGGGGCCGGCTCCATAGCCGAGTGGTTAAGTTCGCGCGCTCCACTGTGGCAGCCCAGGGTTCAGATCCTGGGCGCGGACATGGCACCGCTCATCAGGCCATGTTGAGGCGGCGTCCCATATCCCACAACTAGAAAGACCTACAACTAAGATATACAACTGTGTATGGGGGCGGTTTGGGGAAATAAAGCAGAAAAAAAAAAAAAAAGATTGGCAACAGTTGTTAGCCCAGGTGCCAATCTTTAAAAAAAAAAAAAAAAAAAAGCTATAGCTTGATGAATTTTTGCAAATAATTACCCGCTGGGTCAATAAATAAAACATTCTCACCATCTCAAAAAGTTCCCTCCTGCTTCTTTTGCATCAATCCCTCTCTCCCTCTTTGAGGGAATTACCATTCCAATCAGTATTACCATGGATTAATTTTACTTCATTCTAACGAAATCACTGAGGATTATACTCTCTTCTGACATTTTCCCCCTGACATAATGCTTCTGAGATTTGTCCATGTTGTTGCATGGGTCAGCTGTTCATTCTTTTATATTATTATTACTGCATAGGAATACTTGTATAACTATTTCTTTATCCATTCTCTTACTGATGAACATTTGGGTTGTTTCCAGTTTGAGACTACTATGACTAAAGCTGCTATAAACATTCTTCCCCCCCCCCGCCAAAGCCCCAGTATATGGTTATGTATCCTAGTTGTAATGTGTTCTAGTTCTTCTACATGAGCCACCACCACAGCATGGCTACTGACAGATGGGTGGTGTGGTTCTGTGACCAGGAAGTGAACCCGGGCTTTAACCACTAGGCCATCAGGGCTGGCTCTGCTATAAACATCCTTATACTAGACTTTCCGTGTACACGTGCACTCATTTCACCTGGGCACATCCTGAAGGGGAATTGCTGGGTCATAGGGTAGGCACGTGTTTACCTTTATTATAAATTATCAGTTTTTGAAATGGTTCTCCCATTTTACACTCCAACAAGCAATGTGTGAGAGTTCTAGTTACAGCTACTGCACATCTTTGCTAACACTTGATACTGTCAAGGAACAAGGCAGCCTCCAGAAGCTGGAAAAGATAAGAAATTGGATTCTCCCCTAGAACCTCCAGAAATGAACACAGCCCTGTGGACAGCTTGATTTTAGCCCAGTGAGGCCCATTTCAGACTTCTGATGTACAAAACTGCAAGATAATAAATTCGTGTCATTTTACGCCACTTAGCTTGCAGTTATTTGTTACAGCAGCAATAGGAATTCCTACAGAGAATGGGAGATTCGTGCAATGTATATTTAATATCCGGATTATATAAAGAACTGCTACAAATGAATAAGATACTCCCTCCCCACGGGACAAGATATGAACGAGCAGTTCAAGAAGAGGAAAGTTGAATCACCAGTCAACATGAAAAGATGTTCAATCTCGCTGATATTTAGGAAAATGCAAATTAAAAGTGTTGTAGACTGATCTGTGGCTTGATGAGCAGTGCATAGGTCTATGACCAGGATGTGAACCCACAAACCCCGGACTGCTGAAGTGGAGCACACAAACTTTTGTATCCCACCCCCCACCGCCCACCCATCACATGTCAAAGCTCTAACTCTCAAAGTATCCATATTTGGAAATAGGGCTTTTAGGGAAGTAATTATGGTTAAATGCAGTCAGTTGGTTAGGGCCCTACTCCAATAGGTGTCCTTAGGGGAGGAAGAGTCACCAGAAGATCTCTCATCTCTCTCTCAGCATGAATGAAGAGGAAAGATGACACAGTGAGAAGGCAGCAATCTGCAAGCCAGAACGAGGGCCCTCCCCACAAGCTAACCCTGCTGGCACCTTCATCTTGGACTCCTAGCATCCAGAATTGTGAGAAAATAAATATCTGCTGCTTAAGCCCCCCAGTCTATGGTATTTTGTTATGGCGGCCCCAGCAGACTAATACACACAGTACACTAATATTTAAAGCTCTTCAGGAGCAAAAGATTTAGAGTCTGATGATTCCAAGTGCTAGCAAAAGTGAAAAGGAAGGAAGAGAAGGAGAGAAGGAGGGAAAGGTGGAGGAGGGGAGCTGCATGTATCAACATGACTAATTCTCAAGAAAAAATTCCAGGGGAGAAAACAAGGTAAGTTGTAGAACCACACACACATAGAGCAATACCATTGATCTAAATTTTAAATCACGTAAAACAATACTCCACATTGCTACATACAAACCTCAACTGCTGAAGTATAAAGAGATATTGGTTATCTCTAGGGAACGAGGGCAGAGAATGGGATCTTGGAAAGATACACAAGGTGTTTAAACTCTATCTATAATGTTTCTTTCTTTTAAAAATTATTTTGTTGAGGTTATAACGGTTTACAATGTTGTGAAATTTCAGGTGTACATTATTATTTAACAGTTCCTGTATAGACTGCATTGTGCTCACCACCAATAGTCTAATTTTTATCTGTCCCTATATATATGTAGGGACATATTTACCCCTTTCACCCACCCCTCAAACCCCTTCCCCTGTGGTCCATGTGTTCATTTATCTTCCACATGAGTGAAATCATGCAGTGTTTGTCTTTATGTTTGGCTTATTTTGCTTAACATGATACTCTCAAGGGCCATCCATATTGTTGCAAATGGGGCGATTTGTCTTTTTTTTATCGCTGAGTAGTATTCCATTCTATGTATGTACCACTTCTTCCTTATCCATCCATCAGGTGAGGGGCACTTGGGTTGCTTCCACATCTTGGCTGTTGTGAATGAACATAGGGGTGTGCAAGTCTCTTTGAATTGTCGATTTCAAGTTCTTTGGGTAAATACCCAGTAGTGGGATAACTGGGTCACATGGCATTTCTATTTTTAATTTTTTGAGAAATTTCCATACTGTTTTCTATAGTGGCTGCACTAGTTTGCATTCCCACCAACAGTGTGTGAGGGTTCCTCTTTTCTCCACATCCTCTCTAACACCTATTATTTTTTGTCTTGGTAATTATAGCCATTCTAACAGGTATAAGGTGATATCTCATTGTAGTTTTCATTTGCATTTCCCTGATGATTAGTGACATTGAACACCTTTTCACATGTCTGTTGGCCATCTGTATATCTTCCTTGGAAAAATGTCTATTCACATTCTCTGCCCATTTTTTGATGATTGTTTTTTGTTGTTGTTGAGTTGTATGAGTTCTTCATATATTTTGGAGATTAACCTTTTGTCAGATATATGATTTGGAAATATTTCTTTCCAGTTGGTGGCTTGTCTTCGTTTTGTTCATGTTTTCCTTTGTCTTGCAGAAGCTCTTTAGTCTGATGTACTCTCATTTGTTTACTTTTTCTTTTGTTTCCCATGCCTGAGTAGACATGGCATTCAACAAGATGCTGCTAAGATCGATGTCAAAGACTATACTGCCTATATTTTTTTCTAGGAGTCTTATGGTTTCAGGTCTTACATTTGAGTCTTGAATCCATTTTGAGTTTATTTTTGTGTGTGGTGTAAGATAATGGTCTACCTTCATTCTTTCGCATGTGGCTGTCCAGTTTTCCCAACACCATTTACTGAAGAGACTTTCCTTTCTTCATTGTATGTTTTTGGCTCCTTTGTAGAAGATTAGCTGTCCACAGATGTGTGGCTTTATTTCTGGGCTTTCAACTCTGTTCCACTGATCTGTGTGTCTGTTTTTGTGCCAGTACCACACTATTTTGATTACAATAGCTTTGTAGTATATCTTGAAGTCAGGGATTGTGATGCCTCCAGTCTCGTTCTTTTTTCTCAGGATTGCTTTTGCTATTTGGGGTCTTTTGTTGTTCCATATAAATTATAGGATTTTTTGTTCTATTTCTGTGAAGAATGTCACTGGGATTCTGATTGGGATTCAACTGAATCTGCAGCTTGCTTTAGGTAACAGGGACATTTTAACTATGTTTATTCTTCCAGTTCATGTGCATGGAATACCTTTCCATTTCTTTAGGTCATCTTCTATTTCTTTCAATAATGTCTTAGTTTTCAGTGTATAAGTCTTTCAATTCCCTGGTTAAATTTATTCCTAGATATTTTATTCTTTTTGTTGCAATTGTAAATGGGATTGTATTCTTGACTTCTCCTTCTGCTGGTTCACTATTGGAGTACAGAAACGCAACTGATTTTTGTAAGTTGATTTTGTATCCTGCAACTTTACTGTGCTGTTGAATATTTCTAATAGGTTTATGATGGATTCTTTATAAATAATTGTCATCTGCAAACAGTGAGAGTTTCAGTTTTTCCTTTCCAATTTGGACAATTTTTATTTCTTTTTCTCTCCTAATTGCTCTGGCCAAAACCTCCAGTACTATGTTGAATAAGAGTGGAGAGAATGAGAACCCTTGTCTTGTTCCTGTTCTCAGAGCGATGGCTTTCAGTTTTTCACCATTGAGTATGATGTTGGCTGTATGTTTGTCATACATGGCTTTTATTATGTTGAGGTACTTTCCTTCTATACCCATTTTATTGAGGATTTTATAACAAATGGATGTTGGATCTTGTCAAATGCTCTCTCTAGATGTATTGAGATGATGATGTGATTTTTATTCCTCATTTTGTTAACATGGCACATCACGTTGATTGATTTGTGGATGTTGAACCATCCCTGAGTCCCTTGTATAAATCCCACTTGCTCATGGTGTATGATCCTTTTAATGTATTGCTGTATTTGGTTTACCAATATTTTGTTGAGGATTTTTGCATGTATGTTTATCAGCAATATTGACCTGTAATGTTCCTTCTTTTCTGTTGTCCTTGTCTGGCTTTGGGGTCAGGGTGATGTTGGGCTCAGAGAATGAGTTAGGAAGCATTCTGTCGTCTTCAGTTTTTTTGAATAGTTTGAGAAGGATAGGTATTAAATCTTCTTTTAATGTTTGGTATTATTCTCCAGAGAAGCCATCTGGTCCTAGACTTTTGTTTTTTGTGAGGTTTTTGATTACTGTTTCAACCTCTTTACTTGTAATTGGTCTCTTCAGATTCTCTATTTCTTCTTCATTCAGTTTTGGGAGGTTGTATGAGTCCAAGAATATATCCATTTCTTCTAGATTGTCCAATTTGTTGGCATATATATTTTCATAGTATCTCTTATAATCCTTTGTATTTTTGTGGCATACATTGTAATTTCTCCTCTTTCATTTCTACTTTTATTGAGCTTTCTCTCTTCTTAGTGAGTCTGGCTAAGGGTTTGCCAATTTTGTTTTTATTCTCAAAGAACCATGTCTTAGTTTCACTGATCCTTTCTACTGTTTTTTTGGTCTCTATTTCATTTATTTCTGCTCTCATTTTTATTATTTCCTGGCCTCTGCTGACTTTGGGCTTTGTTTATTCTTCTTTTTCTAGTTCTGTTAGGTGTAGTTTAAGATTACTTGAGACTTTTCTTGTTTGTTGAGGTGGGCCTGTACTGCTATGAATTTCCCTGTTAGAATTGCTTTTGCTGCATCTCAGAAGAGTTAGCATGATGCATTTTCATTTTCATTTGTATCCAGATATTTTTTATTTCTCCATTGATTTCTTCATTGATCCAATGGTTGTTCAATAACATGTTGTTTAGTCTCCACATATTTATGACTTTCACACCTTTTTTTCTTGTAGTTGATTTTTAGTTTCATAGCATTATGCTTGGAAAAGATGCTTGATATGATTTCAATCTTCTTCAATTTATTGAGGCTTGCCTTGTTCCCCAACACATGGTCTATACTAGAAAATGTTCCATCTGCACTTCAGAAGAATGTGTATTCTGCCGTTTTGGGATGGAGTGTTCTATATACATCTATTAAGTCCATCTGGTCTAGTTTTTCAACTAATTCCACTATTTTCTTGTTGACTTTCTGTCTGGATGATCTATCCATTGATGTAAGTGGGGTGTTGAGGTCCTCTACTATTATTGTGCCGCTGTTAACTTTTCCTTTTAGGTCTGGTAAGAGTGGCTTTATATACTTTGGTGCTTCTGTGTTAGGTGCATATAGATTCATAAGTGTTATGTCCTCCTGGTAGAATGTCCCTTTTATCATTATATACTGCCCCTCTTTGTCTCTCTTTGCCTTTTTTATCTTGAAGTCTGCTTTGTCTGATAGAAGTTTAGCAACACTTGCTTTCTTTTGCTTGCTATTTGCTTGGAATATCATCTTCCAACCCTGCACTCTGAGCATGTGTTTGTTTTTAGAGCTGATATGCATTTCCTGGAGGCACCATATTGTTGGGTCTTGTTTTTTAATCCATCCAGCCACCCTGTGTCTTTTTATTGGAGAATTCAATCCATTTACATTTAGAGTCATTATTGATATATGAGGGCTTATCACTGCCATTTTACCTCTTCTTTTCCAGTTGTTCTATGTTTCCCTAGTTTCTCATGTATTTCCAACTGCCTCTTTAGTTTGGTTATTTTCTATGATGGTTTTCTCTTTATTTCTCATTTGTGTCTCTGTTCTGATTTTCTGTTTAGTGGTTACCATGAGGTTTGTATAAAACATCTCACGGATGAGACAGTTCATTTTCTGATAGCCTCTTACCTCCATTAGCCTAAGCAAGTTCCATCCCTTTCCTCTTCCCTAAGTTATTGTTGTCACAAATTATTCTCTTTTGTGTTGTGAGTTTGTGATTTAAATGAAGTATTTATAGTTATTTTTGATGCTTTCCTTCCCTTTATCTTTTATGTTATAGTTAAGTGTTTGCTGACCTATTCTGATAGCTGCAATTTTCTGTTTTTTGCCTGCCTATTTATCTCTTTGCTCAGGGCTTTGTAAACCTTCTTCTTTTTGTTTTAGGTATGAGGACATTCTTGATCATTTCTTGTAGGGGGGGATCTTGTGCCAATGAACTCCCTTAGCTTTAGTTTATTTGGCAAAGTTTTATTTCTCCATGGTATCTGAAAGATTGTTTTTCTGGATAGAGTATTCTTGGCTGAAAGTTTTAGTCCTTCAGTACTTTGAATATATCATTCCACTCTCTCTTATCCTGTAAAGTTTCTGTTGTGAAAGCCACTGAAAGCCTGACAGGGGTTACTTTGTAGATTATTCTCTCATGCCTTGCTGCCTTTAATATTTCTTGTCATTGACTTCTACCAGTTTTACTATTATTATAGCCTTGGAGAAGGTCTTTTTATATTGACATAAGTAGAGTTCTATTGGCTTCAAATACTTGTAAGTCCAGTTCCTTCCCCAAATTTTGGAAGTTCTCAGCTATTATTTCTTTGAACAAGCTCTCTGCTCCTTTCTCCCTTTCTTCTTTCTCTAGAATACCTATAATCCTTATGTTGTATTTCCTACTTGAGTTGAATATTTCTCAAAGAATTTCTTCATTTTATTTCAGTCTTATTTCTCTCTCCTCCACCTGAAGCGTTTCTATATTTATGTCCTCTAAATTACATAACATAACATAATCCATAACATCAGCTCTATTTTTTAAAAGTTCCTAGACTGGTTTTGTGTGTGTGTGTGTGTAAGACTAGCCATGAGCTAACATCTGTGGCCAATCTTCCTGTTTTGCTTGAGGAAGATAGTTGCTAACATCCATGCCAATCTTATTCTATTTTGTATGTGGGATGCCACCACAGCATGGCTCTATGAGCAGTGTGTGAGTCCCTGCCTGGGATCTGAACCCACGAACCCTGGGCCGCCACAGCAGAGCATGTGAACTTAACGACTACGCCACTGGGCCAGACATTTTAGGCTGTTTTTTATCTCATTGTGTTCTTCATCTCCAGCATTTGTTTGGGGTTTTTTTCTTTAGAGTTTCAATCTCTTTTTTGAAGAATTCCTTCTGCTCATTAATTTTTTCCTGAATTCACTGAACTGTCTTTCTGAGTTTTCTTGTAACTCATTGAGTGTCTCTATGATAATTATTTTGAATTGTCTGTCACTTAGATCATAAATTTCTACAACTTCAGGACAGGTTTCTGGGAGACTTGTCATTTTCCTTCTGATCTGGAGTGTTAACATATTTCTTCATGGTGTTTGATGAAGTGGACCTTTGCCAACACATAGTGATAGTATCTGGTCACAGATTCCACCCGCCTCCACTTGTGGGGGAAGTGGGGGTAGGAGCTGTGTTTTCTGAACCTGCCGTGTCCAGTGGATGTTCTGCCTGTCCGCTGGAATTTGTGCCAATAGGGCTCATCTGCATCTGCCCACTGATCACCACTGCCTGGCAGGTCACACACATAGGCACAGACACTCTGTTGCATATCTGCTGCCCTGGCTGACTGGCCAAGCTACTGCACCAGGCGGGAGGGGAGGGGTCTTTCTTTTGCATGTGCGAGCCTGCTCTGCACTCACTGGGGGCCCTCCTGGGTGGCTGGGCTTGGTGGAGGCACCCATGTGGTGGTTGAGCTGCCTCAGCGTGGAGCATTCCTGTGAGCTGCGATGCAACTCTGAAAGTAAAAGCCTTCACAGGGAGGCCTGCCTGTTCCCCCACCTCCTCTTAGGGTCATGCTCCAGCCACTGCATGAAAACCAGTGATCTAGATCACTGCCGCTGCAGATGGGGAGGAGATCTGCTCACCTCCTTCCACTGCTTCCCAGGGATCCAGTACCCCCACCTTCAGAAATATGGCTGTGTGGATCTCTCTGACGTCCTATTGTGCTGCATGGGTATCCTCTGTTGGTTAATGAATGTCCTTTTGGTTGTATCTTAGGAGGGAGGGACTAAGGGAACAGCTCACTCCACCATGATGCTGATATCACTCCTGTAATGTTTATTTCTTAAAAGAAAAGAAAGGAAATACGGCAAAATGTTAAGATTTGTTGGGCAGTGGACACTGGGGTGTTTGTTATATTATTTTCTACAATTTGATGCTTTTCATAATTATAGAAACTACATTCACATTAAATTATAAATGTTTATCAATGTTTCAAGCATCAAAAAACATTTTTTCTTTTTTATCATAAAACATTTTGGCTCAAATTATCATCATCGGAAGAAAACAAGAATGAAAGACCTAAGCTTAATTTTTTAAGTTATAAAGATAACCAATACAAGAATTTACAAGAGTGATATAACTACATGGATAAGGGGAAAGAAAATGGAGCAGTTGGTTTAAGCAAGCTATCTCTTCATCTAACAGCATAATGGTAATAGAAGCCTAAATTGATAAACACTATTCTTTAGAAATGCAACAGTAATCACCAGAATAACTAAAACAGAAACCGTGAAAAGAATCAATGTGGCCATACCTGGGGAGTGTCTTAGTCTGTTCGGGCTGCTATAGCAAAATACCATAGACTGAGCAGCTTATAAACAACAGACATTCATTTCTCATAGTTTTGGACGCTGGAAGTCCACGATCAAGATGTGGGCAGATTCGGTGTCTGGTGAGGACCCGCTTCCTTGTTCACAGATGGCCATCTTCTTACTATGTCCTCATATGGTGGAAGGGGCAAGAGAGCTCTCTGGGGTCTCTTTTATAAGGGCACTAATCCCATTCATGAGGGCTCCACCTTCATGACCTAATCACTTCCAAATACCATCACACTGGGGATTAGATTTCAACACAGCAATTTTGTGGAGACACAAACATTCAGTCTATAGTAGGAGGAGTAGAATGGGGAGGGCTAGAGCTTCTAGTCATAAGTACTTCTATTCTCTGATTTTTAAAATTATGAATTATTTAGAAATGTTCTTTTAAAGAAGTAGAAGAGAAGCAGTTTGCAAATGATTCTGTCCTCAGTTCTATGGAGGGGCAATGAGGAGGCTGTCCTTCAAGAATGTGTTGTTTAACCCAATCGAGAACATGAAAGAAAGACCGCCAGCATGGGAGGCAAATCTGTTAAAAATAGGGAGCAGAGAGGGGCTCCAGATCCCATTCTTCTAGATTCAGAGCGATGTCAGTAAGGCCCTACACCTATCCCCAAAATGTTACCGTCATTTTCAGTTCTTGTACTGGCTTCCTCTTTAAGTTAGAACAACACTGTCGGCTCTTTAGTTCTTGTTCTTTGAACACAGATGATGTCTCTGGATTCCTCCCTTGTCAGAGGAGAATACTGTGCCTCCACCTTCCCTGCCACATCCCAACTTCTTTCATCTGTGCTTTCACACTGTCCAACCAGCCAAAGACCCACATTACCACATCTAGAAAGCTAATTTCATGCCAGAAGCTAAAGATAAAATATCAACCCATTTCCATTAAAAGCAGGATACAGAAAGTCTTTCAACAAGCATTTCATAGCTGGTTAGAGCATGGTCTTTGGGGCCAGACAGACCTGAGTTTGAACCTGAACACTCCCACTTACTAGCAGCGTGGCCTTGAGCAAGTCACTACCCTTATCTTAACCTTGTCTGTCAGAGGTGATAATAAAACCTGCCCCAAGAGGTCAGGAAAGGACACCACCAGTTCAGTGGATGGGTCACCCACACATATCCAGTGCACATGAATGTGCTAGCATTGTTTTTCAAAACAACACTCACAAAAAAAGATCTAGGTTTACAACGCAAATGTTCAAGCACAATGTCTCTGCCAGGAAGTGACATAAATCAGCACTAGAGTAAGGGGGCAGCAAAGGTGACAATGCCACCTGTTCTTGGAACTAGGAACTTGCTTTCAATTTGGCAAAAACAAATGGTTTACACCCAGAAAGGAAAACACATATCCCTGGCCTTTTGCTAACATCATAACTAGTTCTGATTGACCCTGTTGTCTTTGCTAGTGATAAATATATAAATATTGAGAGAGGAACTATAGGTTGCATTATAGGTATAATTAAACATTTTAATACTGATTTAATAAAAACAATAAAAATATTAGATTTAAAATGAAATAAAAAGCACTTACCATTTATAAGTACGGAGCCAAGTGACATTCCAAAGTTAAATAAAATCTCAGTTTTTGCTCTCTATTTCCAGACCACTAGTCTAAAAAGAGAGCTGATTTCAAAACTTTAATTTCTGATTATCACCATATTGAAAAAATTCCTGAGATGTGCTCTTCTGTCTTTCAGCCATCAGTTGGCATTTGTAGAGCATATACTGGGTGCTAGCATGATGCAGGATGCTGGTGACACAGAAGGGGAGACCAGAGCTTCCCCCGAGTGTGCCCAGAGCAGCAACAGCTTATCCTGGGCACCACAGTAGCACAAGGGATGGGGGAGCAGAGGTTCTTCGGAAAAGACACTTGAGCTGGAACATGAAGGAAGAACAAGACTTTGCCAGGCAGGAAGGGAAAAGCCTGGAGGCATGAAGTGGTGTGCCACACTCAGCTCCAGGTGGACAAGGAGAGAGCATAAGTCAGTGGGGTCTGGCAGGACCCTTGGCCCTGATGCACTAAGAGGTCTATACTTGACCTGGAAAGGAGGTCCAGGGCCAAATTTAAAACAAGAGATTAAAGAGAACAAATCTGTGTTTTACAAAGAGTGTTCTAGCAGCATTGGGGATGATAAAGGGGAAGAAAGTCCAGAAGTAAAGAGACCAGCCAGGGAACTCCTGCCCTCAGTCAACTTAAGAGATGCAGAGGACCATCTGAAGGGTGAAGACAGAGACAAAGAAATGGACACCAGAAAAAACAAAGCTCAAAGTAAAATGAGATTCAAGGACCTTCCGCACATGGGGATTCAGGAAGAAGAAAGCTATGCTTTTGCGAAATCTAAGAATGAGAACAGACTAGAGACAAAGAACCAGGTTCAAGGTCAATTAAATGATCACAACTGCAATGTTAAAGTGCCAGCTCTTCATCACAACCCTGGACATGACAACAAAATCTACAACCACAACTCCTACTGTTATTTACTGAGCACTTTCTAAGCGCCAAGCACTGGGCCATGTCATCCCTGAAGTAGAATCATCACCAGGCAGTTTTTACAGATTAGGAGAAGGGGACAAAGAATCAGCTGGGATAATGCCCACACAGAATGTAGCACACTGCCTGGACAGGGCAAACCCTCACTAATGTTAGCTACTCTCATCAACCGCTAGGCACTACAGCCAAAGTTGGAATACACTTTAGTCCTCCATATCCACCCAACCCTTTTGTTTTTGAAATATATTTCACCTTCTCTTTCTTGTTTTTAACAAAATAACAAATTGCCCCCTTAATCTCCAATTGTTTACTAAATGCCAATTATATGGCTAGCACTGAAAGAAACAAAAATAAAGATAACAGCTATGCCCTGCACTTACACAGATTACAATTTAGCCTAAGAAAGAATCATGGACTATGCTGTATTATGAACCCCAAGTTCCAAATTCCCAGAGTACAGAGAGCGCCTCTGAGCTAGAAGAAAGCTACGAAAAAGAAGGTAAACCGGACCCTGAAGGACAGAAAGAACTGAACGAGAAAAAAAGCAAGAAGGGCCCACTGCACAGAAAGTTGGAATAGTAAACATACAAGCATGGGTCCACAGCAACACAAAAGCTGTTCATTTATACTACAAAAAGGCATTACACAGCTCTTGAGTGTGGTAACAAATTAAGTGCAATGAAGGAAACAAAAATGTTGGCTACTATACCTCTGGAATCAAAGGGTTTATAAGCTACTTCTAGAAACTCCTTGTAACCAAAAGTCCTGGGGAGGAAGCCTCAGCAAGAGAGAGCACTGATGATAACAGGAATACTAACTATGCTTGAGGTGCTAAACAAACTGGCAGGTAACACGATAGCCTGAAATCAGAATGGAATTGCTATATAAGATCAAGTCCACATGAAATCATACATATGATTTACATAGACACATACATGTACATACCATACATTCCTCCCTCTGCATTTATGCTGCCAACTTCTCCAAGAGATAAAATGGGGTTAAAATCTCAGAAGTACGATGTGAAACAACTTAAGCTTATTATTTAAAGTGATTAAAAGTCACAAATTGCTTAACAAATGTATTACACAGGAAAAAAAATTCTAAATTTAAAAAAAAGCAGTGGTTTTTGTTTTATTTTATTAACATGATCATTTCATGCTTCCTTAAAGCATGCCTAGCATAGTGACACACAAACTTTTTCAATGCAGCATCATCTGCCAACACTCCTGAAAGGGAGGAAACAATCTTCTGTTTGAGACCCAAAAGAGAGAGACTGATTTTATTTGAAAAAAATCTGGAAAATGATTGGACTCATTAATATTAAACCAACATTGCAACTGCCAGGGCAAACATATAACTATTGTGATATGACCACTCATTACAAAATTTAATTTTCCAAAACATGAGCCAGAGAGATTAAATGAGGAGCTGGCCATGAGCAGACATGTGTCCAAGAAAACATTTCTTGGGAAGTACTCTATAAGCTTCTAAAGCAAATAAACAAATACAGTTTTCAACTTGGGAAAATGACTCTAAATTTTAACTAACCCTCAGCATATATGCTTTCTGATATTTCCTATTCAACTTCTCTAAGCATTAACCAGACTGATACAACGACGCTTTCTGAACACAGGAGTAAACACTCTCTGCTGACTCGGGCAGACCTCATGAGTCACACCACCAGGAATTAATACCTTTGGCAACAAAATTTAAAACTCTTTTTTGAAACTATCACTGTGGTCCTAAGCTTTATGGCAGATAACACAGAGTTTATGTTATTTAGCACTTACAGAGCACTTATGTTTACCTCGTCTCTACGGCATTATAAGGAAGTCTGCTTGATGCACCTTTCCCTTTTTGTACATTATACCTAGATATGAAGGTAGAGTAGAAAGAGCACAGGTTTAGCCTTGGTCAGACCTGATTTCCATGGAGGACGATTCACTTCTGTCACCTGTCTGGAGCTCAGAGTGAGGGACACTAGGCACCAACAAATGCTCCACTGAAACAGATGTGAGTACTGCTCTCAGGACTCCCCACCGCCTTCACGGAAAATAAGACCTGGTTTTCTTCCCACCCAACCTCAGTTCTTCCATTCCAAATAACTTGAGTAGTGCACAAAAAATATTGAAAAGATGAGACCTTTATTTTTAACCTTTAATATAAGAAACACTTTACAACACAAAAGTTCACTACTTCTTAATTTCAGATCCTTCCACTTAAACCCTAACTTTGGTATCTAATTCTCTGTACCACTCACCGTTACTTCAAGAATTGCTGTACAGTGTTTCTGACTCAGGGTCTGCAAGGTGTTGAGAAACCAGTAGCTCTAATCAAGATGTTTCCTCTTGAAAAGCACTTAGGACACAAATGGGAAGGGAGAAAGCTTAAAAAGGAAACAAAAGCCAAGGTCTGAAATAATGGGGTTCCAGATTAATTTCTCTAACAGAACGTTATTCACTATTTCAATCACAAGATGAGTTTATTGATGCTTCTCAACAGCATCCCACGTCACCCAGGAGCACCACTTTGTCAACATCTGCGCCCAGGACGGAACCCTGAAGCCCCGGTGGATCGGGCAGAAAATACTCCTTCCAGATGGCCTTTAAATTTGCAGCGCCGGCCAGTGTGGTACCTACAGCCGGAATTTACCCTGTTCCCAGCACAAAAACGAAGCAGCTGCTCCATCACCGACTCCGTGGAGCGAAGGGGCTGAAGAACTCCAGATGGCGGCTCTGTCGCCAGCTCTCTGATCTCTTGGGAGGCAAGAGAGAGGGGTACACAGCCCAAGACAGAGGACTTTACTCCAGGCATTTCCAAGCAGAAGTGCTGGGCCAACTGCTGCTTTTACACTGATATAAGGGTGAATTTTTACTAATTTATTTAATCTGTCACTGGGTCATGCTAAAATCCACCCTACACTCCATAAAGCTTCAGATCAAACCTCAAAACCAAGAAGCTATGTTAAAATAGTCTAAAAACACTAATGGAAGGTTTTCGCCCAGGGTAGTTTACAGGATTCTCTTCTTCGTCTTCCAAAGACCACAAAAGCACGGTTCTTCTTTGCTGGCTTCTCTCGGTGGTCTGGCTTCCTCCCTCTCTGGACAGGACACGGCTCGCCTGGTGCTGAAGCATCACTGCGACTCGAGGTTGCGCGGACGGAGCAGGACTAGGAACCAGGCTCAGACTAACGAGCAGAGTGCAGGCTACCTTCACTTGGGTCTGGAGGTGCTGAAGGGGTGCAGGGAGGGGACGGGGCAGCCTACACCTTCGGGCAGCCTAAACGGACCACTCGCTGACCGACCACTCCCAAGAGTGAGGCAGCGCGGACCCTGGGTAGGGCTTCCGCTGGGGATCGGGGTTCCACGGCAGAGTCAAGGTTCCGCAGGAGATCTGGGTTCCCGGGCCGGGTCGGGGTTCTGCCGGGGATCGGGGTAGTGGTGAGGGTCGCGGTTCCTCCGAAGTTCTGGGTCTTGCAGGGGTAAGGGTTCCGCGGCCGGCTAAGGGGTTCCGCGGGGGGCCTGGGTTTCGCAGCGGCAGGGTTCCGCGGCAGGGTGGGGCGGCGCCGTGCACTCACCTTGGCGTGCTTTCAGGAGCAGCGAGTTGGCCAAGAGGTTCTCAAGGTCCATGGACCGCCGCCGCCGCCGCCGCCGCCGCCGCCGCCGCCGCCGCCGCGACCCGGTTCGGCGGACACGAGGAGTCTGCGGACTGGAAGCAGCCGCCTCCGCGCATCGCTCGCCCGACGCCACCCGCCCGTCCGGCCTCACGCAGGACCCGGAGGAGCCGCCCCGCTGTCGCCGCCGCCCCTTCTGCCGGGGCCGCCGCCGCCACCGCCACGGCCACCGCCACGGCCACCAACTGCGCCGCCGCTTCCGGGCCCGCCGCCGCCGCCGCCGCCGCGGACGCTGCTGGCGCCGGGGCTGGCCGGGGGAGAGCGCGCCCTCGCCGCCCGGGGGCTCCAGCGAGGGGGTGGGCGGGGCGAGGGGTGCCGGTAGCCCGGCCGCCGCAGGTCTCCGCGGTCACTGCCGCCGCGCCGGGGCCTGGGCTCGCGGCCCCGTCGCCCGCGCCTGGCGCGCGCAACTCGCTCCTCAGCGCCCGGCTCCCGGCCGCCCGAGTGTCCGCCGAACCCCACCCCACGGAAGGGCTCACGGGCGGGGCTGGCGGCGACGGCTGCTACCACTGCCGCAGCCGCCGCCGCCTATCGCCCAGCCCCGGCTGCCCGCCAACGGCTCCCAGGAGGAGGGAGCCCGCGTGCCCGTCGCCGGGGCGCCCTCAGGCGGGTGCGGCACCGCGCAGGGCACTACAGCTCCCAACAGGCCGCGCTCGCCCGACCCGCCGCTTCCTCCCTGCGCGCGGCCTGCTGGGAGTTGTAGTCGCCTGGTCTGTAGAGGAATAGAATCAGCCGTACCGTGCTGGTATTTTACCGTCGCGTCTACTTAGCGCTGGCTCAGTTATCGCGAGACGAGGAAGGAGGCGGGCCCTGGTACCCGCACGTGTTTCCTGAGGACAGCCACTCTCGGGCCGGCTTCTTGGGCTGCAGGCTTCCTTCCTCCGCGTCTGCGAGGCCGTGGGGAATCGGGCGCCTTGGGCTGCGGCGAGTGTGCGCCATGGGCAAGGCCAGGTCGGCCGGGGCGCGCAGGAAGGCCCCCGGGATCCCGGTGGGAGCGCGAGGCGGCCGGGCGAGGCCCAACCCCAACCCGTTCGAAGTGAAGATCAACAGGCAGAAGTTCCAGGTCCTGGGCCGGAAGACGCGCCACGACGTGGGGCTGCCCGGGGTGTCGCGCGCGCGGGCCATCCAGAAGGTAAGCGGGGCGGGGCTATCCCCTTCACCCGGCCAGGGGTCTTCAGGCACAGCGCCTAAGCTGGCGGCTGGCGGCCGAGAGGGCTGCGCGCGCTGGCGCGGCCCCGCCCCCGCCCGTGGGGCGGCCGTCCTCCGGGACCTTGGCACCGCACGCCTGTGCTTTTTGAACCTGTTCCGGCGGTATAGCAGACTCGGAAGCCGGACTGCCGGGTTTGGACCACACACTGGCTGGCCGCGAGGCCTTGGGCAAGCTGCGTAGTTCTCTGTGCCTCAGTTTCTTTGTCTGTGAAACGGAGATCATGATAGTACCTATGTCCTAGGGCTGTTGGGAGAATTAAATGTGTTCATTTGAAGTCCTTAGGACAGTGCCTGGCACAATTAAGATGATGTGTATCATGTATATCGTGCATCAGTTACACTGTTGTTAGTATCTTCCTGGTTCTGTTTTTGCGTGAGCCGGAATGACCTTCCCCAGGAAAACTCCTGTCCCACTTTCAGGACCCAGCACACACGTGTGTTTCCTTGTGACTCCTTTTCCAGCTCCCTCAGGTGCCACGGTACCCGGACGTACCTGTTATGACTTTTCTTCATTGAGACTTTGAGTCCTGCTGGTTTAGGGACCGTCGATCTTTTCCTTCAAGGGATGGAGGATTAGATAGGATGCTCGAGATGTTTGAAAGAATGAGTGTATCCCTCCTTTGAAGCACAGAACCTTGTCCCTTGCAGGGTAACTGAAATGCTCCCTTTTGTGGAAAGTCTCATAGCTTCCATCTTTCCTGTGCTTATGGTCCCAGAGTATTCTATACCTTTCAAATTCAGTTCAACAAATGGCATTCTATACGCAGCTTCTGAGACATATTCACTGGTTTGTTGAGCAATACTTGTTGTTACCCTGAGGAAGATACATTAGTAGGTTGGTGAAAAATTTAAGGCACAGAAAGGACAAGTAAACTTCCTAAGGTCACACAAATGGGAAGGGCTGGTGCTTGCGCTCGGTTTGAGTGTCCGTGAAGTTTTATGCTCCCGTGAGCACTTACATTTAAGCTCTGTTCTAGCTCCTGGGGAGATAAAGGTAAATTAAGATGTGACCCCTGCCTTTTAGGGCTCATAATCTATGTTCTGTCACACAGTGTGCAATTGGGCTGATCTTTGAGTTGAATCAGATGTCCTCCTTACTGCAAGGAGCTGGCAGTACGTGTAGTAGACAAGACAGACTGACGACTGACTTTGATGAGTGAGTCCCTCGTTACACACCCCGAGGCAGGCACTGGGGCTCAGATAGTGTGGGCTCTGGAATAGACGTGGTTATGTTCACCACGTAAGCCTCAGTCTTCTCATTTCTAAAGTGGGGATAATAATAGACATCCTGTCTCTCGTGGTGGGTGTAAGAATTAAATAAAATAAAACATTTAGCACATAGTAAGTGTTCTCTAAATACTAGCTGTAATTCTTTTTTTTTTTTTTTTTGAGGAAGATTAGCCCTGAGCTAACATCTGCTGCCACTCCTCCTCTTTTTGCTGAGGAAGACTGGCCCTGAGCTAGCATTCGTGCCCATCTTCCTCTACTTTATATGTGGGACGCCTACCACAGCATGGCTTGACAAGTGGTGCCATGTGTGAACTGGCAAACCCCGGGCCGCCAAAGCGGAACATGCGCACTTAACCCTGTGCCACCAGGCCGGCTCCCTAGTTGTTATTCTTAAACTTCTCAGCTTGTCATTCTCCAGCTCTTTGACAATCTGGCCCCAGTATATTGTCCTTGCTTTGTCTCTTGCAACTCACTTTGTCCAAGGCCTATCTTATCTCTCAAAGCCAGCTCAAGTCGCCTCTTCTGATACTGTCCCAAGCCCCACAGCCCAAATAGGACAGGTTGCTCATGCCTCTGGTACCTGACAGGTCCCCCGCCCTGCTCTGTGCTGAAGGCCTGGGGTGAATGGGCTGTGGGGACCTTGCTGCTTCCTCCGCATCCCCAGTGCTTGGCCCGTAGTAGAAACTGAGGTGTTTGAAGGAGTCAGAAGTAGAGCCTGAGTGCTCTGGGGGCCCACAGTTGGGAGAAGGTGTAATAGGAAAGTCAGAAAATTCTTCATAGAGGGAGTCACACTCAAGCTCAGAAGGGCGAGCAGTATGTTTACAGGTGGGGACGGAGGCACGTTGTGCCAGGAAGTAGAGAGCGTGACAAGACATGGGGTTGAAGAGCTCAGAGCTGTCTGGAGGGGACGCAGGGCGTCCGGTGGAGTTGAAGCATGAGGTGTGTGCAGGGGCAAACAGGGCTGGCCTGGGAGGCTCGAGACGTTTTGTCTGTGATGGTCCCTTGGAAGTGAACAGGCTGTCCTATGTGTCTTCTCGCCTCTAGTCAGTGGTGGCACTTTGGGGCAGCACTTGGATGTAGAGGGAGAGAGCAGGCTTTGTGTTGAGACTGCCAGGTGCCAGGCCCAGCACCATCGCTTTATAGCTGTGCTTCAGCTTTCTCGTTTCTAACATGCTTTGTAAAATGACAGTAGTTAATATGTCTGTTGATCCCTTAGGACGGGACAGGCATTGTGTCTTTAAGAAGTTTACATTTGGGGGCCAGCCCCGTGGCCCAGTGGTTAAGTTCGCGTGCTCCACTTCACAGGCCCAGGGTTTCGCCGGTTCGAATCCTGGGCGCGGACGTGGCACCGCTCATCAAGCCATGCTGAGGCAGCATCCCTCATGCCACAACTAGAAGGACCCACAACTGAAAATACACAGCTATGTACCAGGGGGCTCTGGGGAGAAAAAGAAAAAATAAAATCTTGGGAAAAAAAAGAAGTAGTAGTTTACATTTAATCCCCACAGTCAGCCTTATGAGGGAGTACTGTTACTATCCCCATTTTATGCCTGAGGAGACTGAGACAAGGAGCAGTTTATAACTTTCTTCAGGTCGAAAGTGCTGGAGCTAAGACCCAAACCCAGACTCGAGTGCTTCACGCTTCCAGGCAGGAACCCTGTGCCTGGCGCTGCCCTGAGCCATCTTCTGTTAACTCTTGTGATCCCCTTAGCAACAGCCCGAGGTGGGTACTGCCTTTATCTCCCTTCTACAGGTGAGGCCATGGGAGGACGAAGGGGTTAGGTGCCTCCCGAGGTCAGCCTGGCTGGGCAGTGGTGGAGCTGGCGGGATTCACTGTCCACACTCCTGACTACACCTCCCAAGCCTCATGCACTTGTCTGCACCAGGAAAGTGCTGTGAGTATTGGTTTGGAATTACAAATGAATTTTAGCAAGTAGGCCCGTTTGCAAGTCGGGAATCTGCGAATAACAAGGATTGACTGTGTAGACAAACGAACTCATGTATACAACCAGCGAAGAGAAAATAGGCAGGGCTACTACAGTCTTTGTGTCTGTAATGGGTCATAACGTCATAGTTGACAGAGATGGCTTCCTTTTCGACCCCTTGTTCCATGTTTCCCTTCCTCTCAGCCAGGCCGTCAGCTCCTCTGGCTTCTTTACCTGATGGAGAGCCCTCTAAGTGCTCACTCGTTCTGCTTTCTTGTCTGTTGCTTTCGTTTTCCTTTAACCTTCAGTGTTCAGCTTGCAAGTACTAAGGCCACCCTGGAGAGTCCCCTGGGTTCCAAATTTGCCCCCTTTGCCCCCCTTGTATGGCAGCAACCCAGTTTCCCCTCAGTAACTGAGATCAATCTTTCCAGCCAGTAGATTAGCCCCTTTTTTCGGCCTGTTGGTTTCCGTGGCCTAAGGCATACAAAATGACCAGTGGCAGTGTCATCTTCCAATTTGTTAGAACCACGGTTGTGTCCCCTTGTGGAGGCATTTCCCTCTGGGAACTAAGATCTCCCAGCATCAGAGCTCACCAGAGTTGCCAGGACCACTGTGAAATGGCTTTATGATCTGTTTTTCAGCGTACCCAGACCTTACTAAAGGAATACAAAGAAAGGGATAAGTCCAATGTGTTTACAGATAAGCGCTTTGGAGAATACAATAGCAACATCAGCCCAGAGGAAAAGATGATGAAGAGGTTTGCTCTGGAACAACAGGTATGGAAGCCAAATGGAGGAGGGTCTTCAGCTCTCCGTTTACACAGAAGTCAAGCGCAAGGAGAAGGCAGGTTCCCTCTGCTCATTTATACTTTGGTGGGCGCTTGCCCATTGGGTACAGTGGGTGGGTCTTAAATCCTGACGTTGTCTGGCTTGGCCAGAGGGGAAGCAGCCTTCCGCAAATACCCGTTGGGAGGATAAATATCTTCACCAGAGTACACGGCGGTAACAGGTGCTGGAGTTCTTGGCTAAACTGCTGCCTCCAGCACAGTTGAGTGGAGAGCGAGCAGGTATGGAACATTCCTCTGGGTAAAGCTGCCTGATTTACCAGTAGCTTAGACTGGCCCATTGATTTATTTACCTTCTGTGGGTTCTGTTTATATCTGAGTCCTTCCTCAGATGGCCCAGAGTAGTCTTAAAGCTGCTTAGGCTACATTGTCACACTGCGCAAATAGTGGAAAAATATTTGGTTTTGCTATTTAAATGAATGTGGGAATTTTAGGAAACTGATTTTTTTTTTCTCTTCTGTCAGCGACAACACGAAAAAAAAAGCATCTACAACCTAAATGAAGATGAAGAATTAACTCATTATGGCCAGTCCTTGGCAGACATCGAAAAGCATAATGACATTGTCGACAGTGACAGTGACGCTGATGAGCCAGGAACGCTGTCAGGTGAGGGCTGGGAGCGAGGGGACAGTCTGCTCACGTTACACTTCCTTCCTGCCCTTCTTGGAGACCTGGAAAAATGTCCTTGGGTAAAAGTGTCACTGATCATCAGCCTCTCAAGAAATGCTACACATAACAGGATGTTTTTGTTTAGATATTTACTGTAATTTTTGAAATGAATCATTAGGAAACAAATTCTGTTTTGTCCAACTATGTAGCACAGTATGTTCTCCTGGATTAGAACATCCTACAAGTCACCCCTGCCGGACAGGTGCTGCCCCTTGTCCAGTGCAGAGGCGGAGGCTGAGGGCAGAGGTTGGGAGCTTAGGCTGCATGCCGGCCGGAGTCGGGCTTCTCCTCCGGGTGGGTTTGACTCTAAACGGGACCTGCAGTGTTACCCTGTTTCACGCTATGAAAACAAACGTTTAGCGAACTGTGAAATAAACTATGTTTGGATTTCAAACCACGTAAGTATCTAAAAAGCTTTCTTTTTTTTTTCTAAAGATTGGCACCTGAGCTAACGACTGTTGCCAATCTTCTTTTTTTTTTCTGCTGTTTTCTCCCCAGATCTCCCCAGCAGGTAGTTCGTAGTTGTGTATTTTTAGTTGTAGGTCTCTAAAAAGCTTTCTGATTAAATGCTAATATAAGCACACTGACAGAAGATTTTATTTTTTATTTTTTCTGAGAATTCTTTTCTGAATCTTTTATGTAATACCACCTTATTTGTTAGTGTATTGTAAATTTCTGTTTTCAGAAAATATTGTAAATAATCTTCAATTACTTGAATACTAAATGAGTAGTGTTTCCTGATATGCTAAATTTTCCAGGAAGCAGAGGAGTCATTCATTTTCCACAAATACTGGTTTATGTGCCAGGCACTGCTCTTTGTTGTAGGGAAATAGCAGTGAATAAAACCCTCCTGCAGCTCACGTTTTCCTGGCGAGATCCAGACAATAAACAGAACATGGCACTAAATTATGCAGACTCATCGAAAGCAGAAGTGCTCTGCAATAAAAATAAAGCAGGCGGCAGGTGGGAGTTGCTGTCAGATGGTCTTGATCAGCCTCCCTGAGAAGGTAGTGGTCTCGGGGCGAGGGCCATGTGGGCCAGCGTGTCCTCAGAGAAGGAACAGTTCAAAGGGCCTGAGGTGGGAGCGTGCCCAGGATGAGTGGGGAGACTGAGGCTGGAGTGGGCGGTGGTAACAAGCAGGTGGACCAGGGCCTCCTAGGCCACAGGAAAGATTGTGGCTTTTCCTCTGGAACAGGAGCTCCTGGAGGGATTTGAGTGTGGAGCTACAGAATCTGGTCTGGCAGAGCCAAGGGGATGCCCAGACTTGTGTTGGGTGAATTAGACGTAGGTGTGGGAGAAGGAGCGGACTCAAGGGTGAGCTGGAAAGATGAGGTTGCCATTCGTTGGGATGGGCAAGACTGGCATAAACAGGTTTCGGGAGAGTTTGGAACGCCTGTTAGACCACCAAGGGCGCCCGTCAGAAGGGCGGGGGAGGCCTGGAGTCCCAGGGGCTGCAGCCTTCGGAGCCCGAGGAGCAGAGGAGACTGAGACTCAGCAGCTGCCACTGCCGTCTGATGTGTGCCGACTGGACAAGCGGCGAAAGCCTTTCCAGGGAAGAGATGAAACGTGTCAGGTGCTGCTGCTGATAGGAGGAGTGAGAACTGGCCTTTAAATTAGGCAAGAGTCCCTTTCAGAGGAGAGGCAGGGGAAAGCCCAAGTGGAGTGCAGAGAAGAGTCGAGGAGAGGGGCCACTGAGGACAGGGGCAGCTCCGTGGGAGGTTTTACTGGAATGGGGGCCAAGAAGTAGCGGGGGCAGTGAAGTGGGGGCCAGAGAGTTAGTTGTTTCTTAAAAGAATGCCAGCGGCAGGGCTGGGGAAACAACCTAAAACGTTCCATCTCTTTTACTAGTGTGAGATTGTGGGTAAATCCCTTAATGTCTAAGCCTCCATTTTCTCATTTGAGAAACTGGATTTTTTAAGGTTTCTTTCCATTCCAACTTTAATGGTTTCCACAACATTTGCTTTCTCTCTTTTGCTCTGGTGACTCAGGCAGGCTAAGGTCAGTGACTCTTGATGCTGACTCAGGCTCCTGCGGTCAGGACTGGCTGATCCCGAGCCCCTGCCTGAGGAGGTGTGAGCCATGGGGAGGGTCTGAAGTGGCCCTGAGCCTGGACCCTCCTGCCCGAGACTCAGATTCCAGCTTGTTCTGCTGTGTGTGCTCATCTTTCGTGAGATTTGAATGCAATTGAGAAATAGGTTCTTGGTGTTTCCAGTCCCTTGGATCATGGCCAGTTGGTATTTTTATGTCTCTGGGTTTTCTTGGAGTAGCTCATGTCGGTATTTCTTCACTGCCACCATACCTTATGCCAGCTGCTATGGATGAGAATTTTTTCTTGAATAAGGAATCAATTCTCAGGACTGCACTTGGAGAAATGTTGGTGAGTATCACAAAGAATGCTTCCTGAGCTGGCGCCAGGGCTTCACAAAGGTGTTTTCTGCCCTGTCTCCAGCCGAGTTGACTGCAGCCCATTTTGGAGGTGGTGGCGGGCTCCTTCATAAGAAGACCTCTCAACAGGAAGGCGAGGAGGGGGAGAAACCCAAATCACGCAAAGCACTCATTGAGGAGCTCATTGCAAAGTCAAAACAAGAGAAGGTGCGTTAGTTACTGGTCTTGAGGTGGAGAAGCTCCATCATAAGAGAGAGTCACCAAAACATTTTTGAGCTTTTTTCTCCTGTACATTTTTAGGCTGAATTTAATATTTGCTATGAGTTTAGTAAAAGCATTCATTTTGAATAGGAATACTTTAAATTTCATCTAGGATATATTTCTGATGTCTGGTTCTGGTATTTTGTTTTTTTCATTGCTTAGTTTTAGTATTTTGACGAGTGTCCAGATTCACAAAGCATCACTATTTTCTTACTAACAGCGAACTGCTCAGAGCATCTAGATGAATAGTATATAGCAGGAAATTAGTTGTCTGATGAAATTTTGTAGCTTTGCATTTAAGACACTAATTTCTCGTCTCTTTTCTGTTGGCACGTTAAGCACTCGTTGCGTGTGGCCTGGACGTGGACGCTGGGCTGCTCAGTTGGAGTGCAGCAGTAACGGTGTGTGCTGTGTCTGTTCTTTTTCCCCAGAGAGAGAGACAGGCTCAGCGAGAAGATGCCCTTGAGCTCACAGAGAAGCTGGACCAAGACTGGAAAGAAATTCAGACTCTCTTGGCACACAAAACGCCCAAGTCAGAGAACAGAGATAAAAAGGAGAAACCAAAGGTGGGAATCAGGAGATGGAAACAAGCTCTGAACTTAGGCCTGTGGACTCGACCTTTCTCTGGAGAAGAGGCGGCCCAGGCATCAACAGCCTCTGCTGTGTTTCCGCGAGGACCTAAGTTCCCTGTCGAGCTTTTATCGCGTTATCTGACGTGTTGCGTCGGCGTGGAAGCAGGCTGAAAGTTGCTTCAGTATCTACTCCAGAATAATTAGACTGGAGAAAGTGGTTTTCTTGGTATAAGGAATACGTGGTGGGGGAGACCTTCAGATGGTGTTTGAATTTTCCCTTAGACACTTGGGTATTGATATATATGTTTACTTATTTTTCCCTCTAAACGTTCTTTTAGTCTAAGCATTCTTTTTAGTCTAAGTTGTGGGAAAAGCTGTGTTTGTTTGAGTAGCTAGGAAATAGTTAGGATTTCACCAGATTCCCTTGTCCTGTGGCCATCTGGACGTCTGTGAGTCAGCTCTGCCGTTGCTCTTACGTTAACCTAATCTCTCATTTTGTGGGCTTAACGCCTAGATGAGCAACGTTTAGTTTTGGAAAAGCAGATCTATTTTGAAAAGAATTTTCTAGGAGTGAAAAGTCCTGTATGACCTAAAAGTGTCCTCAAGACTGATGAAAACAGCTTTCTCTCAAGAGAAAAAGACTTAGGATGTGGTTGAGCTTCTTCCGTAATGGCGCCCACCCATACTGGAATGTGCAGACAGCTAGCTGTGCAGATCTTTGCTTTAAAGAAAAAAAACCTAAAAATGAAAAACTTCCTTCTTTCTGCCTCAGCCTGATGCATATGACATGATGGTGCGTGAGCTTGGCTTTGAAATGAAGGCCCAGCCCTCTAACAGGATGAAAACGGAGGAGGAGTTGGCAAAGGAGGAGCAGGAGCGGCTTAGAAGCCTGGAGGTACGGGGACCCCAGCGGCGACGCAGGGGGTGGGGCTCCGGGAAACCGCGGGCCCCCCGGTCAAGGCCCATTCTTAGCTTTGTAAGATGTGCTGAAGATGCACTGTTTTATAAATGGAAGGTTTTCAGGCTATTTAGAATTCATTGTTTTGCTATAAACATCTTTTTTCTGATTACAAAAGCAAAAAAAATTGCAGATAATACTTAAATATGCCAAGTAAAAAATGGACATGTCTTCTAATGCTTTTACCTCAGAACAACTGCAAACACTATAGTGCACTGCCTTCTCAGCTTTCTTCTGTGCATTAAAAAAGGTTTTTAAATTTTATTATGTTAAAACAAAAATGAAGCAGAGACATGCCGTCCTGGGTCTGGCTCTGCCGTGTGACCGCATCGCAGCCTCTTCCTGGGCCAGGTGCGTGTTTTCACTTGTTTGATCATGTGCAGACCTCAGTACAACGTGTCCTCCTCTCTCTTCTCGCTCTGGAGCGGGTAGTGAAAATTAGGATTGGCCGGCACAGTGTGGCCTGAAAGGCCTCAGAGTAACAGGTCTGCCTTCCTTGTGACTAGAAAATATTTCTTCCACCATCTTTGTTTTTATCTTTCTTAAGTCGGAAAGTCTTCCGAACGACGCCTGTCACGTTTGCACGTTTGACTGAAGACAGAAAGCAGGAAGCAGGCGTGGGCGCCCGCAGGGCTGAGAGCCGTGGGCCGCCCGAGAGCAGGACGGTGCTTCTCCTTTGCACGTACTCAGTGAGCACAGCCTATGGCTTTTCTCTCTCCTGCTCAGGCTGAAAGACTCCGAAGAATGCTTGGAAAGGATGATGAAAACTCTAGGAGACCAAGTCACATGTCAGCGGATGACTTAAGTGACGGCTTCATCCTGGGTGAAGATGACAGGCGTTTGCTTTCGTACAAAGTAAGATGTTTGCCTTCATTTTCTTTTTTTTCTTTTTTTAGTTTACAAGAACACAGTTTCTGATATTTTATTTTGTAGGTTTATCACAGATGGAAAATGTAAATCTTCAAAAACGCTTTCTTTGCAGTTCTTTCCTTGGGTGTTTGTGGTGTGTCAGATATGGAGGCTTCACAGAGCCCACCCTGACCATGGCCTTCTCCCTCCCCCGGGAGAAGGAACGCGAACAGCAGCTCTAGGCGGACTAGACTCCTTTCACCGTTCACTCGGTTACTGACGTGAGCTACTGGGGTTTATAGGTGTATGATTGTCTGCGTGAACTCACGTTGATACTGAGGGGGCTAGCTCAAGGTTTGAGTTCTGAATAATTCTGAGTAAAATAATTAAGTTTCTAAGACTGGTGCAGTTTTTTGTTTGTTTGTTTGTTTTGAGGAAGATTAGCCGTGAGCTAACTACTGCCAATCCTCCTCTTTTTACTTGAGGAAGATTGGCCCTGAGCTAACATCCATGTTCGTCTTCCTCTCCTTTATACGTGGGATGCCTGCCACAGCATGGCTTTTGCCAAGCCGGGCCATGTCCGCACCCGGGATCCAAACCGGCAAACCCCAGGCCGCCGAGAAGTGCCAACTTAACTGCTGTGCCAGCGGGTCAGCTCCTGGTGCATTTTTGTTTTTTGTTTTTTGGGTTTGTTTTTTTTTTTTAAAGATTTTATTTTTCCTTTCTCTCCCAAAGCCCCCCGGTGAATAGTTGTGTATCTTTAGTTGTGGGTCCTTTTAGTTGTGGCATGTTGGACGCCGCCTCAGCGTGGCCAGATGAGCGGCGCCATGTCCGCACCCAGGACTCGAACTGGCAAAACCCTGGGCCACTGCAGCGGAGCGCACGAACTTAACCACTCGGCCACGGGCCGGCCCCCCAGTGCAGTTTTTAATTCACAGACTCCATAAGATCTCTACCCGTCTCCCTTTTAGACTGTGTCAGTCAGGGTTCAGGGCAGGAAAGCAGGAGGGACCAGGTGTATCAGGCAGAAAGGATCCGAGGCTGGAAACTGGATTCTCACAAGAGCACTTGGTTATCTGGGGGAGCACAGTCAGGGGTCACCCACAGGTCTTGAGGTCCCACCACCTCCAGGTGTGGCCCGGATGCCAGGACCCTCTGCTGACCCAGCTCTTCCCAGCCCCAAAGCCAGTGGTGGGGTGCTGCAGACCTGCAGCTGCTTGGCCCGCAGCCACTGCTGCGTCTGGCACATCCTGGACCCCTGTCACCCCCTGGCAGAAGTGACCCCTTGCACCAAGTCTAGTGGCAGCGATTTGGGAGATGTGGGTCTCAGGCCTTTAGCCCCTGTGGCTCAGGACTGCATTAGAGGGGGTGGAGCAGCAGGCCTCTGGCCAGGGCCTAAAGCAGCACGGCGCGTTTCTGTTCCTGCAAACGAGTCAGGTAAAGCCCTGCGTGTCCAGCATCTGAGGGCTCACAGGGTGTTCCCACCGTCATCTCCCTGGGTAGTGATGCCTGTGGTCTCCATGTTCTGCTCTTAGGATGGAAAGATGAACGTCGAGGAAGAGCAGAGCAGGGAAGCCAGTGACGGTGAGAGCGAAGAGGAAGAGGGCGAAGACTCGGGTGAGGAGGACCCAGAGGAGAGCGACGACCCAGATGGCCACTCAGACCTGGAATCTGACGGAGAGAGTGAGGAAGGAAGTGGGACACCAGAGAAGGAGCGGCGGCACGCTCCTGGGAAAAGGTTGACAAGCGATGGTCAGAAGGCTCGAGAAGCTGCCAGAACGGAGCTGCCCTATACGTTTGTAGGTAGGCAGACAAGTGGGTTTTCTTATGTTTTGAGGTCAGCTCCATGACCTGGCGGTCAGTCTGCCTCGCTCGGGCTTTGTGTGTGGAGCGGGCACCAAGGAGGTGCTTGTGGACACACGGATACATCCACACCTGCAGCCTTGCTTGTGGACAGGCGCAGCCATCCTCCTTCTTGGCATCTGGGTGCTGTCCATTTCACCCTGGGGCCTGATCCAAGTCCTGGCCAGAGCATTAGCCTTTGTTGCGTGACCATGGGCAGTACTGTGGGCCACCAGCAGGGTGAGGGCAGACACGCCTTTCCAAAGAAGTGTCTCCCTACTCTTTTGGTAATCAGCCTTTTGTGATAGGCAAGCGGGTGCCACAGAGACCCAGGGCAGGGCCTGGGGTCAGTGGGTCCCTTGTGAGAGGGCTTCCTGTGTTCAGACCTGGGCAGTCTTATTTGGCCACGTAACAGCTCATGTAGCATATAGTATGATGTTTGGTCTGGTATGTGGAGAAAAACAGTTCAGTTCTAGGAAATCCTAAATTATTATTTCCAGAGAGGATAAACTAGTGGGTGAGGCTGGTTTCTGTAGAGGTGACCTTTGATCAGTGGGAGTCTCAGGTGGTCAAACTGCTCAGTTCACATGGCTCCTTCCAGCTTGTTCTGAACCAGTCTGGGCATTAAAACCAGCGGACTGTTAGGGCCAGTCTGGTGGCATAGTGGTTAAGTTTGCACACTCCGCTTTGGTGACCAGGGTTTGCAGGTTCAGGTCCTGGGCGTGGAGTACACACCACTCATCAAGCCGTGCCGTGGTGGCATCCCACATATGAAAAATAGAGGAAGACTAGCACAGATTTTAGCTCAGCGACAATCCTCCTCAAGCGAAAAAGAGGAAGATTGGCAACAGATGATAGTTCAGGGCCAGTCTTCCTCACCAAAAAAAAAAAAAAAAAAGCTAGCCTGCTGTCACCTTGACTCACTGCGTGTTGGGTGTTTAATCGAATTCCTAATTGAGGAAAGGCTGCGGGTCATTTCTTCACTGAGGCTGTCTCAGGTACCTAGTCACTAATAGCTGGCCCAGTTCAGTCAAACCACACACTCAGGACATGCTAGAGCACATGTTAGACGTATAATGTGAGGTAAAATAAATGTTTTTATATAATATATGTTAAATTATCTTTTTTGATAAAAGTATAAAAGAAGTAATATTACTTAGATTATGCTTAGTTTTTACCTCTGTGTTATCAGAAATTCTATCAGTTATCAGAATTAATATGTAATATGGGGAGTTCTCGTTTTAAACGTTAAGTGTAGAGTGTGTTTTATATTTTCGGTAGCTCCTGAATCCTTTGAGGAACTGAAATCCTTATTATCAGGAAAATCGATAGAAGAGCAGCTTTTGGTGGTGGAAAGAATTCAGAAGTGCAACCATCCGAGTCTCGCAGTGGGCAACAAGGCCAAGTTAGAGGTACGCTGGAGGCAGCGCGCTGCGTCATAGGAGCTCAGCCCAGCCCTGTCTGTGGGTGGGAGTTGCCTCAAGCTGACGGTAACGGTGCGCTCCGACCCTTACAGCAGCGTGGTAAATGCCAGGGGCGTTCAGAGCAGGCAGAGAACCACCCCTTGACATTCGTCCCCTCCAAGGCCACAGCAGGCCCAGGAGGAGGCAGGCACGGAGCCCTTACTTCACAGGTGAGGAAGCTGAGGCCCAGGGGAGTTTCCCTCACATGGCCAGCAAGTGGCAGAGCCGGCCTTTCAGAGAAATGGGTAACTACAAACGTGCCTTTTCCTCTTTCAAAAATGCTGCATATTTACTGAACAAAGCGCTGTGCCGGGTGCGTTCTTGGTTTTGTTTGAAGACTTAGGTGTCGTCCACCATTCTGTAGACGCGCACGCCTGAGACCCGGGCTCTTCTTTCCTCTCCTCCTCCTCGTGTTCAGCAGCATTCTTTGCGTTATGTAGGGCGCTCTGTCCATGGCTGTGAGGCCCTCCCTCTCCCCCGTTTGAGCCAGAGTGGAGGTGATGTGCGTTTACGCCTGTGGTTTTGTTCTGGGGGTCGGCTCTGAGCTCTCTTCCCAATCCGTGTTCCTGCAGAAACTGTTCGGCTTCCTGTTGGAATACGTTGGAGATTTGGCTACAAATGATCCACCAGAGCTCAGAGTGATTGATAAATTGGTTGTGTAAGTAAAAATAGTGGGTTATCTGGAATGTGGGGCTGAGTTTTTTTATCCTATTTAGAGTCTTAAAATACATCTCAGAGTTACTAAGGAGGTCCTTGTAAATGGGCCTCACAGCATACACCCACTGGTGACTTCAACGATGACATCCCACTCTAAATGGGATCACCCTAGAGATGGGACATGTTTTTAACTACAAATTGACGTTAAGACACTTGCATACTTGTGGACTTGTTGATAGTATTTGGTGGCTAATTTCCTGTTTCATTCACCAACAAAATGTCAAGCTCTGCTTGGGTGGGCCGAGAGGGGTTTGGAACATGGGGTAGACAGTGTCCCATTGTCACCCCAGGAACCCGGCCCCCCAGGTCCATGCCTCAGTGGAACCCCGATGGGGCTCCTGTTTGGAGGCAAGTCCCTCTTGTCCGCCTGTCCCTGCCCTGTCCAGGGATGGCTGAGGCGGGTTTTACCTCGCTGCACCAGAGCCCCAGTGAGAGCAGAGCCCTCCCTAGTGGCTGCTGGCCCCGTGTTGGCTGGAGGGAGGGGGGTCGGGAGGGTTAGTGAGAGCGTGTAGCCTGGTGGTGCCGCTCTGGGGCCGGCTGCCTGCCGTGCACCACCCCCCTGCATGCCAGCTTCTGCCATCCCAGCAGAGCTTGTGAGGACTCGGCGAGTTCACATGTGAAGCACCTTAGAACTGTTGGCGTGTCTGGCTCGTAGAAGGAGCTCCCGTCGTTACAAATAGAGCCCCTTCAGCGGCCAGCACTGCCGAAGAGTTCCCACCAGACTTTTAGGAAATGGCCAAACGTCTACAGTTAGCCCCCTTATCTGCGGGGATGTGTTTCAAGACCCCCGGTGGGCATCTGAAACCACGGACAGCACCAGATCCTGTGTGTTATGTTTCTTTCTGTACACGCATACTGTGATAAGGTTAATTTATAACTTAGGCACAGTGAGAGGTCAGGAACAGTAACTAATAATGAAATAGAACAATTGCAACAATACACTGTAACGAAAGTAAAGTGAATGTGGTTTCTCTCTCTCAAAATATCTCATTGCCCTGTACTCGCCTTTTTTCCTGTGATGATGTGAGATGATACAGTGCCTGTGTGTTGAGAAGAAGTGAGTGGAAGGACAGGCGTTGTGACGTAGCGTTAGGCTGCTATTGACCTTCTGACGATATGTCAGAAGGAGGATCGTCAAGCCATGACGATGTCGATTGGTTGGATGTCAGAAGTGGACTGTGTCGATGGTTGGGGCTCCAACAAAGGAATGATTCACATCCCGGGTGGGACTGAGCTGGCTGGAGCAAGATGGCGTGAAATTTCATCATGCTATTGACAGCAGCACTCAATTTAAAACTTATGAATTGTTTATTTCTGGGATTTTTCTATTCACTGTTTTTGGACTGCGGTTGACCAAGGTTAACTGAAATTGCAAATGCAAACCCATAAATAAGGGGCTGCTATAGATTGTTATAAGAAAACCACGGTGGTTATAAAAAACCATCGGAAAAATTATCTGGATCACCAAGAAGGCCAGCCAGAGAAAAACAGAGAAAGTGGATTCGTCCAAGGGTTTCCACTTCTGACTTCCTCAGTCAGCAGGTGACTTTATAGGAAATGGTGAATGTGGGAGGTTTTGGGGTTTTTTCCTATGTTTTTGTTATCTAAAGTCATTCTCCCCTGACTTATGTTTCTGATTGACAGGCAGTTATATAATCTTTGCCAGATGTTTCCTGAATCTGCAAGTGACTCCATAAAATTTGTCCTCCGAGATGCCATGCACGAGATGGAAGGAATGATTGAGACGAAAGGCCGGGCTGCATTTCCAGGGTTAGATGTGGTAAGAAGCGGGGGCTTGGTGTAGTCCAGGCATTCGCCTACAGCCCCCAGAAGGGCCGATGATCGAGTATAGTGCACACGACTTGGAGAGGTGGGAGGGCGTGGCCGTGCCCTAGAGCTAGAGAGTGATCTGGACGGAACAGACCTGGAAGGATTGTTTATCCAGTAACAGTTAACTAAAACGTGTTTCATAAAAGAAGAAATTCTGGTTTGATTCCGTATGAATGGGGCTGTGTTTAGTCTTAATGGCAAAGATTTCAAGGCAAGCAGAAGGAGTGTCTTTTCCTGAGGACCCAGGCCTTAGGAAGGTGGGGCTGGTCTCTCTCAGTCTCAATGTCTGATCATTCGCTGGGACGTTTGAACCGCTCTGCGGTGTCTAAGTTTCATGACAGTCGTGTGCTGTATTGTCAACTTGAGTAACTTTGAAGAAATACTTGCTCAGTCTATTCCATTTTCTAGTCTTTGTGTTGAAATGAATTGACAATGACTAACAGAAACTTAAAAATACGAGATTTATGTTTATGGTTTTAATAGACTCCCGAAAATAGGATCTGAGCCAGTATCCATGAACCATCGCTGTGATGTTAGTTCTGTTGTGAGCCTCAACCCAATGCCCTGCTCAGACCTGTCCCTGTTTAACCAGTGACTGGTGAGCTCCTAGAGCCGTGGGCCGAGGAGACTCCGTCTCTGCCTCCCGGGAGCCTGTTGCTGCTGTGGAGTGTTAGTGGGGAAGCTGTGTGGCCGGGGGCACAGCCAGGCTGCCCGGGCCTCAATCCCAGTTCCTTCGTCTGAGCTGTGTTCTGGCCTTTTTCCCCTTCTGCAAGTGGGGATGATGGTTACCATAATGCCTGCAGGCCCGACGTGAGAGTTCATGAGTTAATACACATAATGTGGTCCTGTCGCTGCCTGGATGCAGCTGTCCATAAACGGTGGCTGTCACCACCACCACTATCCCTTAGCTCAAACTGATGGTCTGTTGCTGGCGAAGTGAGGTGTGGGGTGGGGTGCCTGGGAGCCAGTGGGCCCTTGTTTCACCTCTGCTCTCGGCTCTTGTCTTCCTTGGAGTCCCAAACTGGGGGGGTCGACAGCTCTTGTGGAAGACCCTCCCGATAGTTCTGTGGTTAATACAGGGGCCCCTTCTGAGAGCAGAAAGGAGGAAATGGGGTCCCCTGGGCTGTGCCTGACATCTGAACTCACATGGATCAAAGTGATCTGGTTCTGGGCGCCTTGGAGGACTTGGTGCCTCAGGGCGAGACAGGACGTTCCGCAGGTCCTCCAGAGCCACGGTGCGGGGACGCCTTCCTCCTCTGGTCTGTCATCCAGGCTTTTCGGTGCCTCGTGTCAGGGTGGCCTGTGGGTAGTCCCCTAAAAGTGCAGTGGCCTTCCATATCCACAGTTGCGCATGCGCTGGTGCACCCCCGTCAAGGAGCAGAAGGCCTGTTATCGTTGCATCTGTACCGAACGTGTACATACAGACTTTTCTTCCTTATCATTATTCCCTAAACAATACAGTATAACAACTATTCTCTTAGCATTTGCATTGTATTAGGTATTACAAATAATCTAGAGATGATTTAAAGTGCATGGGAGGATGTGTGTAGGCTATGTGTAAATACTACCCCATTTTCTAGAAGGAACTTGAACCTCGAGGATTTTGGTATCTACGGGAGGTCCTGAACCAGTCCCCCGCAGATACTGTGGGACAACAGTAACAGCTGGCCATTAGTCATCCAGACAAAACAGCCACATTTATGTTTTTAGACGTCATCATGGGAGGATGTAGTCGAGGCAGCTTCGTGTCTCGGAGACAGCAGGCTCCCTGCTTCCTCAGGGATATGGCAGGCTGGGCAGTGCGCAGGCACCCATCTCCAAGGCTGGCCCAGGACCACCAGGTGGCCGTGACATTACACCCCCGCCCCCACCCACCCAGTTTGACATGTTATCAGTCTCATTGTACCTGCCTTACTGCCTGATAGGAAATTAGACCCACACAGTTTCCAAGAAATAATGCCTTCAAGATTGGCCGTTGCTCAGAACCAGGGCCTATTGAGAAGCCAGAACAGAATTCTGGAGCTTTGTGGTCCGTTTGTCACATGAAGAGCAGATGGGGGCGTGAAACTCCACTGAGGAGGAAGAGCGGGGTTTGGAGAAGGGCTCCCCCCACCCCCCAGCGGCTCAGATCCTTCCAGAGACAGCTCAGCCACCCTCCTCCCCTCCTCTCAATTGGTGCTTTCCGACTCCTGTTAAAATTGCAGCATCTCGGCTCTGGCACACTCTCCTCCTGCCTTTGTTTTCCCAAGGCCACTGTCACCATCCACTGTCATATTTGCCGTTGCAGGCAAGAGAAGGGTTTCCCTCCTGCCACAGGAAAGGCTGTTCCAGAGACTTCTCTCCATCGCTAACAAGAGGGGCCCCTCCTCACAGCTGAACCAAAATGAGCTCCTGGCTTTCGAAACCAGCTCCAGCCGGGAAAAGGGCTCCTCTCACAGGCTGCTGCTAAGGTGTCCCTCGAATGCCAGCTGACAGACAGCACCGGAAGCTTCTGTCTTATCATTAGCTGTTGTGAAAACTTCAACTCTTTGTTTTGCTAAGGCAGTTTGTGAGATGTTTCGAGGTAAATAAGTATTTTCGAAAAGCTGTGGGTAGAAAGGAAAGGGACGTGTTTAGAATATTCACAGAGGCAGTGCAGGAGACTTCAGCTGACCCTCGCCACGGCCCTGCAAGGTGTCTGTGCGGTGAACTCGCCACACGGTGAGGAGGTTGGCTCGAGGAGCCCACCCGGGATGGCTGAGCCGGCAGGAAGCAGCATTAGAAGCTGATGACCAAGTGGGCGCTTGGCCGCTCTGCTGTACTGCGGGCGAGTTTCTGACAATTTTCTTTGGTCCAGAAAGTTGCTGCCTCTGTGCCCATCCCAGGTGATGGAGCCTTGGTTCCAGCTTCTAGTGTAGAAAAATGCATTATGTCTTATTGGACGGGAAGATAAATTTTCTAACCTAAGGTGCTAGAAGTTACCTCCAGCCAAGACGAGAATGGGATTCTTCTGGTGACAGCTGCTGTGGCCACTCTGAGAGCAGCTCTGCCTCATCTCCATCATGTCAGGACATGACGTAGAGACAGGCACGGGAGATGGGGAAACTCGGAATGCTTGCCATTCTTCCCAGCATGCTTCATAAAGTTGAAAGGGAAAGGAGAGGTTTTCTTTCTGACCTGGTGGTTCAGAGCAGAACGAATGGTGTCAGACCCTGAGAACTGGCTGCTTCCTCCTGAGCCGAGGCAAAGGGCAGTGAGCACCCAGTTGGCAAATGACCTCTGCCCCAGCCTTGTGAGCGTGAAGCTCCAGGACGGCTGGCTCGGGACAGGGTCGAAAACCCTCCTAGGCTCACAGGGCAGTGCAGGCTCATCCTGCTTCTGCTTCCCTGTCCACCAGAGAAACGTGCCTTCCAGAAGAGCCTGGCCATGTGTGGTGTGTGCGAGGGAACGGGTGTGCTCGAGTGAACAGGGAGGTGGTGAGGGGAGGTGCTGCCTGGCCACAAGGTGACAGAGGGACCGCATGGCATCTGTAGACCCTTGCCTGCAGTTCACCAGCAGTTTCAAAACCGGTTTTGCTCCTGGGCCCTCCGTAAGAGCAGTATTTTGAACTTCGTTTCACTGCCTTTAACTTGTGCGGTAACACTTTTCTTTCCAGCTCATTTATTTGAAGATTGCTGGGATGTTGTTTCCAACCTCTGACTTCTGGCACCCTGTTGTGACCCCGGCACTGGTGTGCATGAGCCAGCTCCTCACTAAGGTGGGTCCTTGCTTCCACCTGTGTGGGTCAGGCCCACTCCCTCAGAGCCAGCATCTCGGGGCTTTGTTGAGCAGGCGCGTGGCTGAACAAGGGTCCTGGAGACTGACCACTGGGGATCAGGCGTAAGAAAAGCTCATCCAAAGGGGTCTGTGAAGACGAGTCAGGAGCTCTGAGATCGGAAACGGCCCCAGCTCGCAGCTTCAGCAGCCCCAGACGAGCTTCTGGAGGGTGTGACCCCAGAAAACAGCCTTTCAAGTTGGTGGTGAAGGCATCAAATCTGCTATGGGGTTCTGATTCTCTTTGGCTTAAAAAACTTCAAATAGTTCCTCTCTGCTTGATCAGGCCTTTCATGGGGCGCCTTACCACAGTAATTGTGTGAAAAGTGGAGCCTTATGAGCAACAAAGCTCTTGGCTGGATTGAATCTCACTTGATTCGTGCAGGCGAAGCTCCGGGGCACACGGCTCACCTGGGAAGCCAGGTTGTCTGCCCTGCGCAGTGTTCCAGAACGTTGTTGCCGACCAGTAACTGCGCCGTGTTCCTTCGCCAGTGCCCGGTCCGGTGTCTCCAGGACGTCGTGAAGGGTCTGTTTGTGTGCTGCGTGTTCCTGGACTACGTGTCTCTGTCTCAGAGGTTCATACCTGAGCTTATTAATTTTCTTCTTGGGATTCTTTACATAGCAACTCCAAACAAACAAAACCAAGGTGAGTTGATTTGAGGGAGCTTTCTCAAATATATTATACTTCGGGATTTTTTTTAAAGATTTTTAAAAGTAATTCATACTCATTATAGAATGTTTGGAATATGGAAAAGTAGAAAGAAGACAAAACCATCTGAAGTCCTACCACCCAGAGTAGCATCCTTTTTTCCTCTGCAAGGATGGGATCTGTGGACACACATTTTGAAAAAGTCAGGATCCTACTTTATGTGTCCAACTTGGTAGCCAGTAGCCACATGTGGGGAGTCTGAACTGAGACGCACCCCAAATGTACAGTGTACCCCAGACAGCAAAGACCACCAAAAATGTGTGAAATATCTCAGTTCCCTATATTGATTATGTGTCAAAATAACGTTTTTTTATTTCGGGTTAAATAAAGTCATTAAGATTTATCTTTTTCTCTTTACTTTTTTGAATGTGGCCACAAGAACATTTGAACTCCCTCGGGGCTCCCGTTTTATTTCTGGCGCAGCCGTGCTCTGTGTGGTTTCTACAGCGTCCCGAGTTTTGGAAGGAAAGATAGTCAAAAGCAACATTCTGATGAGAAGGAATTTTAGCATCTGTTGATCTTCTAAGTTCTTGTCCTCACCTCAGCTCCCCTCCGTTCCTCCGAGCAGCTCCCCGTGATGCCGGCCGCATCCAGATGCTTCCTCGCACTTGCTTCCCTTTCGGGATTGTCCGGGAGTTGCTTGGCCTTTGTCCCCTCGCGCTCTCGTGTGTATAGGATCGCTTTCCTGGCCTGATCGTAGGTCGCATCTCAAGGGCAAGGCCCAGATCTCCTACTCCGGCCCGTCTGTGGTGCTGGGCGCCGGGAATGCCCGCTGGGGCAGCGTTATTTCCGAATGTGCTTTGGCGTGTCCGGCACTCCCTCCAGATGAGTTTGCTAACTGTCACCTGCCCTTTTACTTTCCCCTCATAACCTCATAATGAAACTTGCCTGCGTGTAGCTCCTGCTCCCTGGCTGCACAGACCCCACGCTGCGTGCCCCTGCGTGCCAGGTGTCGTGGGCCCTGGGGAGGCACGGTCTAGCCCCGGGGGACCCCATCGGAAGATGATTGCAGTTCAGCATGAAGGGCCACAGTGTGCACTGGACACTGGCCTTGGGGAAGGGGTGGGCCTGCTGTTCGCTTGCTCGCCCCTCTCCCTTTGCTTGGCCACTGCCCACTTTGCTGTGCCTGGACCGTACCAGGTCCTCGTGCCCTTCCCCTGCAGGCTGCCCCTCTGCCTCCTTCACTCTTCCGGGTGGTGTCAGGGTTAAGACCTGCACACCTCTCAGGCCTTCGCTGGCGTTCACCTCTGGGACAGGCTTTCTCTGACCTGGTTAATTCTGCAACTGCCCCCACCCACCCAGCACTCCCGTCTGACCCTCTCGCCCTCCTCTGCTTCTCTTTTGTCCATTGTTTCCTTCTGATACTCAGTCTAGTTCTTTTGTGTCTTAGGGTATGGTTGACTGCCTGTCTCCCCACGAGGGCAGGGACGTGGTCTGGTTTTGAACATGGCCAAGCACCCTTGCCAAAGCTGTCACCCTATCTCTGCACATAAAAACCAGTGTATGTTTGTTAAAAGTGAACTTTCTAAAGGCTTTGCCCTGTAGAGCCTGCCCTGTGAGTCCAGTAACACTCAGAGACGTCTCTGTCCCGTCCCACCTGGAATTAGGTTACACTCTGGTGCACCCTTTCAGAGCCTTTGGGAAGAACTCGGAGTTGCTCTTGGTTTCTGATGAAGAGGACATGGCCACATGGCAGAGGAAAAGCCTGTCGCTTCATTGGGCGAGTGGACTGAAAGCCCAGACCAAGACAGAGGCCAACCACACCAGGTATGTGCAGGGCCTGGGGTTCCTGGGAGGGGGCACCTGTGCTTGAGCCGGGCACCACCCAGGACCCGGCCCAGCACCTCGAGGGTGCACCAGTGTTACCTCTGTTTGCAGATGATATGATAGCTGTTAGAGCTAATGAATTCAGCAAAGTAGCAGGATACAAAGTCAACACCCAGAAATCAGTTGCATTTCTGTATACAATGAACAGTCCCAAAAGGAAATTACAAAAACAATTCCAATGACAATACCATGAAAAAGAATTAACTACTTAGGAATTAACCAGGGAAGTGCAAGACTTGTACACTGAAAACTACAAAACATTGCTGAAAGAAATCACAGAAGACAGAAATAAATGGAAACACATCCCATGTTCATGGATTGGAAGATTTAATTGCCTCCAGGGGTTAGATTCAGCATAGGAGTTCTGTAGTCATAAGCATTCAGTCCATAGGAGGAGGAGGAGAATGGGGAGGGCTGGGGCTTTTGTTTTAAGCCCTGCTATTCTCTGTTTTTGTTTTGTTTTGTTGCTGAGAAGGATTCGCCCTGAGTTAACATCTGTTGCGAGTCTTCCTCTCTTTTTTTTTTCTTTCTCCCCAAAGGGGATGATATGTACATAGTTGTATATTCCAGTTGTAGGTCCTTCTAATTCTCCTTTGTGAGCCACCGCTACAGCATGGCTACTGACAGAGGAGTTGTACGATTCTGCGCCTGGGAACTGAACCCAGGCAGCTGAAGCAGGGCGTGAGAAATGTAACCACTAGGCCATCAGGGCTGGCTCTCTGATTTTTTAAATTATGGATTATTTGAATTTTTTTTAATTTTCTAATTGTGTTAAAATGCATAGGAAGTTTACTGTCTTAACCGTTTTTACATGTACAACTCATTGGTATTGTTAACACTCAGGTTGTTGTGCAGCCATCACCACCATCCATCCCCATGACTCTGCATTTTGTAAAATTGAAACTGTGCCCCCATTAAACAACAATTCCCCATCTTCCCTTCCTCCGGCCACAGGTACCCACCATTCTGCTTCCTGTCTCTGGATTTGACTACTCTAGGGACCTCATATAAGTGGAATCATACAGTATTTGTCCTTTTGTGACTGGCTTATCTACTTAGCATAAATGTCCTCAAGGTTCATCCATGCTGTAGCATGTGTTGGAATTTCCTTCCTTCCATTGTGTGTATACATCACGTTTTGGTAATCTGTTCGTCCGTCGGCGGACACTTGGGCTGCTTCCCCACTGTGGCTGTGGAAGGCTGCTGTAAATAAATGTCTCTTCGAGACCCTGCTTTCAGTTCTTTGGGTAGTTGCCCAGAAGTGGAATTGCTGCATCCCATGGCAGTTCTATTTTTAATTTTTTGAGGAGCCTGCACACTGTTTCCCACAGGGGCTATACCGTTTTACATTCCCACCAGCAATGGACAGGGTTCCAGTTTCCCCTCAGCCTCGCCAGCACTTGCTGTTTCCTGTCGTTTGGGTAGCAGTCGTCGTCATGGGTGTGAGGCGATAAATCATTGTGGTTTTGGCTTGCAGTTCCCTAATGACTACTGCTTTTCAGCTCTTTTCATGTGCTTTTTCACCGTTTGTATATCTTCTTTAGAGAAATGTTTATTCAAGTCCTGATGGCCAGGAAAGAAATACAACTTTCCCAGAATGTGTACTATTTTCAGCATATAACTGCTTGATTTTGCAAATAGTAGTTTAGAAACTAAAATGGAGCCTCAGGTTGGTGTTGCATTTCCCTAATGTTTTTCCTATTCAGGAAATGTGATGGTGTTTTCTTTAACGCCTAACACCCTGAACCGACAGCTGCTGCTGACATTGCCGGTGGGCATATATTTAACCTCAATCTACCATGGCCTATGGCGGGTTTTCAGAGTCGTGTGTTGGGGATTTTAATTTTTTTAAGATTGTTGACTTTGTCAGTAACTGAAAGAGAGCGAGCTGCTTCCCTTCCCTTCCTTGCCTCTGCCCTGAAGCTGGATGTTGCCCCCTTGCAGATTGTCCTGCCTGGCCGTGTGTCTGGCTCTGGTGAAGCGCTGTGTGCTCATGTATGGCGTACTGCCGTCCTTCCACGACATCACGAGGCCCCTCAGAGCCCTCCTGACGGAGCACCTGGCAGACTGCAGTCACCCCCGAGAGCTCCAGGTGAGGCTTCCTGGCTACAGGGTCCTCTGCCCTGGCCTGGCCGTTTGCATGAGAGGGGAGCAGCTTAGCGGACATTTTGTCATTGGGGTTGCAGCCCGAGGAAGTAAGGACACCATCTTTACAATGGGAAACAAAATTAGAGCGAGAAAACTAAGCACAGGTAACTGTGCTGCTGGACTGAGCCTGGATCTAGAATTTTGTCCGAGAACTGTTACATTGTTCCATGCTCCTGTCAGCCTTCCTGCTGCCCACCAGGACCTAGACAGTGGCTCCGGGCTCCACATTCCTCCTGGGCCACACAAGTTTTCTGAGGACGGTCCCACTGTCCTGTACAAGGCGACAAGAAGCCGTGAAGGACGCCCTCGGTTTGACATGGAAACTCCCATGTGTGCGTCTAAATGACCGTCTTTAAGGCCGTCCGGTCCGTCAGCAGATCTTTGAGTTCTGCTTGAATTTCACTCTGATTCCTACTTCCCGCGCATGGCCCGCCCCCGTCTTCTCTCACTTGGTCTCCGGTCTCCTGACCCTGAAGTCATTCCACACCAGCCCTGGGATTCTCTTAGAGGGGAAGTCATTCCCCCAGTGGTGTCTAGTCCCATGATGACAGAAGGCAGAGTCAAGGCTGCAGTGCATGAGGCCAGGGCGACCTGGCCCTCCCCCTTAACATGCTCTCACCTCCTCATATGGGGTTGTCACACTTGCCCTTTCCTCTGCCTCTCCTCAGAGCCATGTGGCTTGTCCCCTTGCTTCCTTCAGGAAGCAAGGCCACCTGGGAGAAAGTGGCACCCACTGCTTGGCACTTCCCCTGCCTCTTCTCCATGGCATGACCACTGTCTTATCTCTACCCCACTAGGACATTGGCCCTGTGAGGACAGCCACTCGGCTGTCCTTCCTGGGAGTGTCCCCAGAGCCAGGGCAGACCAGCTGTTGTCCACACTGAGTCACGTCATCTTGTAGAAGGTTGATGAGGCTGAGGCATCAACACCTACCTCTACCTCCATCCACTTACTGTAGACGTGGCTGTGGCTTACCTTTTAAAGGACAGAGTGGCTGTCTGGTCCTGTGGGATTTGGGCTGGCCAAGGGGCAGTGATGGGGTTCACAGACCTGGGGTGAACTGAGCTGGTCATGCCTTGTGTGTAGTCCCCATGGAGACTGGGCGTTTGGCCCTCGGAGTTAAATGTCTGGACAGGGGGTTAGGGGTGGCTGTGCCCATGGTGCAGGAAGCCTGAGTTCCAGGACACACCTGTGCAAGGGGAGAGGCATGGAACCAGCATCAGTGGGCTACCTTCTAGAAAGTTCCTCAGAAGCCCCAGCCAACTCTTGGAAGCCAAGGCCATGATGAAAGTACCTTAACTGTCTGGTTCGATTGTAATGAAAGTAAGGTCAAGTCACAAAGACTGCTCGGTGCCTCATCATGTGGGTTCCCGTTCGCTGCCTCTGCACCTGACTCCCCAGGGTGCAAGGGAAGGCCTCTCCCATGTGTCCGTAGAAGGGGGTCCCTAGTGCCCAGCACAGTTTCCTTGGGAAAGAAGATGCCGTTATGTTTGCTAAATGCTAGAAGCAGTGACTGTCCTTACTTCCAAGATCAGTCTCAGTGGGTCTGTAGCACTGCCAGGCTGGGCAGCGTGAGGAAGGAAGTGACCTGTCCCCTTTCACATCAGCAGGAAGATGGAAGCTCCCACTATAGCTGGGCCACATCTGTGAGCACGGCTTCTTTGCACCCACACCCCTGTATCTTGCAGATGAGGCGAAGGGCCCAACGGGCAGTGACAGCAGGAGGGTCTGAAGGAGGCAAGGTCTCCCTGTGATGAGGCTGCGATGCTTTCTGTCCCCCTTCCTCCCGGAGGCCACAGAGCCTGTTGGAGGAGCTCATGAGGCCACATGGTGGGCAGGCCCATCACAGTGTCAGCTGTTTTCTTGTTTCAGGAGCTGTGTCAAAGCATATTGACAGAAATGGAAAACCAGAAGCATCACTGTCAGCCGCTGATCTGTGAGAAGAGCAAGCCAGTGCCTCTGAAACTGTTCACCCCCCGGCTGGTCAAAGTGTGAGTCCAGCAGGCTCCCCTGCCCTCCCCCAGCTCCAGCAAGCGCCCAGGGAGATCAGGGCTGTGGGCTCAGCCCCAAGTTGATGAGGGGGAGGCCAGCCTTGACTCGAGGCCTCGGGGAGAAGCCCCACCCAGAGCAGACGGCTCTGGCTGAGAGACGGGGCAGACTAGACTCACCTCCTCGACGCTGGCTTTCCTCTTGTAGCCTCGAGTTTGGAAGAAAACAGGGAAGCAGTAAGGAGGAACAGGAAAGGAAGAGACTGATCCACAAACACAAGCGTGAATTTAAAGGGGCCGTCCGGGAGATCCGCAAGGACAACCAGTTCCTGGCTCGGATGCAGCTCTCAGAGATCATGGAACGGTGAGCGAACCCGTGGTGTGCCGTGGTGGGGGGCCCACAGCTTCACGCTGCGTTCCCAGCTGGTGGCCCTGGGCCCCTCTTGGGCAGTGCTGGGGGAGGGCGCTGGTCCCTCCCCTGCCCAGATGCCTGGCGCTCACAGGCTCAGCTGGGGCTGAGGGCTGGGCCAGGCAGGTTCGTTCCCCTGCTTTTCCTCCATCTGCATTCGACATCGCAGTTGGAGGCCTAAGGGGGTTCTGAACTGCTGTTGGGTCAGATACGAAAAAGGCAAGATGTCCTCCAAAGACTAATCCAAAAATGGGCTTTTTTTTTTGAAGGGATGCGGAAAGAAAGCGAAAAGTGAAGCAGCTTTTTAACAGCCTGGCTACCCAGGAGGGTGAATGGAAGGCTCTGAAGAGGAAAAAGTTCAAAAAATAAATAGTTTTATCCGTTAGGCAAGGAGATGCTGTCTGTGGAAGTGGTCAAGGGTGCCGTTGTGGCAGAGTGATGTGGTGTTTGCTCTCCTTCAGTTTCTGTTAAAACACCTCTCCTGATGAAATGCGCTTTTGTACTTGGGAGCGGCCTCCTGAGAGCATCTGCTAATAACTAGAAGCGTTTCCTCCAGTCCAGACAAAGCTCAGTCAATCACAAGATTTGGGACTTAGGAAATCCTGGCCAGTGCTGTTTTTGGTCAACCAAGGACATTTCCCTGCGTGTATAGAATTCGGAGTGTTAAATGACGTTATGTAAATTACAGTTTCAATTATAAATGAAACAAGGTTGCAGACAGCTCAGAAATGAGAGAAGAAAGAACTTGCCCATAATCCCAGCACCCTGACAGCCGCACGGGGCACTGTCCTCATTCGGTCTTGGCTTGCTGCTTTAGGGTGCTGGCCTTGGTTCTGGAGGGCGGGCTGCTGGGGAAGCTGGGAGGAGGTTGGGCCCTGTCTGCACTGGCCCAGGGGGCAGTCTTCGAAGTTTTGAGCCAGAGTAAGTTGGAAGATGCAGAGGCCATGGTTAAGGTCCCAAGCTTGTAAGTTAAACAACAAAGTGCTGGCTTTTCATCCTCTCTGCACTAACCAGAAGGCTTCTTAAGGATGGAGGAGCAAGGGTAGTGTGTGGTTTGCTGAACCCCAGAGAGGCTGTGGGCTGCAGGTAGTGAAGGAGCCCTCCTGCCCGCCTTTGTGGCTCCCATTGAACTGCACAGCCTGGCACAGGGCTACTTCCTTGCACAGAGCCATCCCTGAAGCTGCCGCTGCCTCCCTGAGGGAGTGCTGAGGTGGGAAGGTCCCCCGTCCCTTCCCCCACCTCAGTCTTGCAGGATGAGGCACTGGGGTCTTCACTCCCCAGGTGACTATAGGACACAGTGCCAAGGTCTTGCCCTTCAGAGCCAGCAGGCTGGGGTGGCACGAGGCCAGTGTCACACAGCATGTGGTCACACTGAACAGCCCTGCAAGGTCGTGGAACATGTGTTAAGAAGCCTGTCCCTGAGGTCACACAGCCACAGCAGTGACCATGGCGAGACCAGGGATTAGCCAGACTGGATGTGGGGGAGGTAAGGAAGAGAGTGACAAGTATCCCACTTCTGGCTCCCCCAGCAGGGCAGTGGGAAGAGTAGGTTGGTGGGGTTTTAGGAGTTTCAACATGTTGGAGCTCAGAATGCAGACAGGGCCAGAGCGCCCCCTGGTGGCGAGCTGAGCTCAAGCCAACATTGCCAAGAGCAGTCTTGGGTTTGCGGAATGAAAGGGTGGACGGAAGCAGCTGCGCTGAACCAGATTCTTGCCGGGTGCATGGCTCCACAAATCCAGAAGGCCTGGCAGTTGTCACATTCACCAACCAGGTTGGCTTCACCTTGTCACTGTGTAGGCCGGGCCTATGGTTAATGTCAGACAGCGTCAAGATTTCATCCCCATGTAAATGCTCTCTGTCACGCAGTTGCTACATTAATTCACCAAGCCCCTGACTCTGGACACTCGCCCAGCTGTTCCAGGAAAGTGGGACGAAGTCAGGTGCCGAGGTTGAAATGTGCCAGCAACAAGCTCATAAAGCCCCAGTTTTATGGACCATGTGTCGTCTGAACATACCCCTCTCTGCCCACCCTGGGCCTCTCCCCAGCCCCACTCCAGACATAATTCTTGGAAAGGTCAGTATGGATGTAGATGGCTCATTGCAGCCCTGCCTCCTGCTCCTTACAAAGGGAAGAATAGAGAATGGGTTGTGGAAGAAGGTGGTTATGAAACCCAGCTCTGGCCACCTGGTCAGATGCAGGAAAAAGGACCATTGTGAGTATTTCCATATGAGTACAATTGCATATGTATCATCCAACTCCATTTCTTCCCGCCTCCCCTCCACTACCATGTAATGTAAGAAGAGGTAACGTCCGTAACTTACATCTCAAGTGTGTAAGTTACAGACCACTAAAGGGGGAACTGGCTCAGCTGGCAGAGTGAACATCACCCAAACAAGGATAAAGGGACATTGTGTCCTTTTTGGGAAAGAGCTACGGGTCTTCTTTTGGGTTGTAGGTAGAATAATTGCTTATGTTAGGCATGAGTGTGACTGCTTTTATCTTTATTTGGAAATTTAGTATAGATTAAAGAGGGGTGTAAGTGCCAGATTGACAAGGGCTGGACGGTGGTGCTTCATCATGTCAACTTGGAAGCTGAACTTCATTTCCAAGAATTCCCTTACCCATTTGTTTCCAGTTAGGGTGGGCCACAGAGTCGCTTGAATGTTTAGAAGATGGAAGGAAGTGGGAGTGAAGGGCAAGGGTGCACGTCAGGTGTTGGCGTCCAGAGTTCCTCCAGCAGCCCTGGAGGCTCTTTCTCCAGCCTGCAACAGCTGCGAGTGGCCCCCCACCAAGAGCACCGGCTCCTCCTCCAGGTGATTCCGGGCCACGAGGACAGGGGAGAGGCAGACGTGCTGCCAGCTCAATCCTGTGGCTTTCAGTGGTTTCTGCTCCCCTGATTTCACATCCCTCCTTCCTCCTCACTCGGCTGCCCAGAAATTTCAGGCTCAGCCCCAGACGCAGAAGAAACAGTCCAACTGAGGTACAAGCGTATGAGCTCAAACCCGTGGGACCCATGCACAGCGGTCGTGCTGCCAGCCCTACGCCTGGGGCTGCTGGTATATTTGTGGGTGATAGGCTGTGTCGGAGACACCCAAGTTGGCAGGACCGGAGTGCGGAAGGAGGGTCCGGTCGGGGCTGGACTCCACCATACGGTGGGGTTGGGGGTGGAGGACCCAAAGCTCCGGGGTCCTTAGAGTCATCCCCGCTGGGTACAGGTTGGCGGGCAAATGAGACTGGCCTGTAAGGCACGTTCGGCTCTGAATCCACCCCCGCCAGGACCAGGGCTCAGCAACTGCGGGACGGATGGCAGCAGACCCCCCACCCCCCGCGTGTGGGCCCTGTGCAAGGGGACCTGGGCCCCAAGACCCGCCAGGACGCTGCTGCTGGACCCCGGCCCGGGCCAGGCCTGGAGCCTCGCGGCCTGGGGGTCGGGGCCCGCAGCCCCTCTGGATCCGCTCAAACTCGGCAGGGGCGCCGCCGCCCCGCATAGCGTCACGCCGACGCCGCAGCAGCCAGGGTCCCAGGGGCAGCGCGCGCGGACGGTGGGAGATACGGCGGCGCGACCGACCTCGCCCAACTGCCGGCCCAAGACCAAGCTGGCCGGAAAAGGAAGCGCCGGCGGTCCGCCCACTTCCGGGGCGGGGCGAGGGCGAGGCCGGGCGTGACCGACGCACCCGCCAGGCTCTGAACCCGGCAGCCCGCGTGGCTGTGTCTTCTGTGTCCGTCCGTCCTTCCGTCCGTCTGTCCGTCCCGAGCGCGCGGCCGCGGCAGGTGCAGGGCGGGGCTCGCGGTCCCGGGCGGGGGTGCTCCCGCATCCAGGGTGCGCGTTGCGTTCCCGCCCCGGAGGCGAGCCGGGCACGGGCGGGGGTCCTGTTCTCCAGCGCGCAGGGACTCCTGCACCCGCCCGGAGCCGCCCAGGTACCGCCCTCCACTTGGGCTTCAGTTTCCCCGTCCGCTCCGTACGAGGACGTGGGCAACTGCGTGGGGTGGGCCGGGGTGGTGTCCAAGGCTGCGATGCTCCCACCCCGACCCCTTGGGACGGTTGGCTTCGGTGGCTGTGGTTTCTTTGCGCAACCCCCGCAGCCTGAGTTTCCTGCTGCCCGGAGTCGGGGGAAGGGCGCACAGAAGGACCCCCTGGGTTGGGTAATGGGCACCCCTCAGCAAGGCGGGGCAGGCACTCCCTTTAGGGTGCTCGCTGGCTGTTAGTGGGTTGGGGCATGGCGGGAACTGGGGAACTCGGTTTCCCCCGTGGTTGGGTAGGCGCCTGAGGCTCGGGTACCCAGAGGTGCCCTCTTGCAGACCTGCCACCCCTCGGCCAGGCAAGATCAGAGCGGCCCCATCATGGGCTGGGGATCTGGCGGCAGCTGCACCCCGCGCCCACCCATCCGCCAGCAGCCAGCGTCGGAGCCCCGCGTGGTCACTGTGATCTTCCTCGGCCTCCTGCTGGACCTCCTGGCCTTCACTCTGTTGCTGCCCCTGCTGCCTGGGCTGCTGGAGAGCCACAGCCGTGCCCACGTGAGCCCTCCCCCATGTCCTGATGACCCCTCACCCCTGCGATGGCTGTCCACTGCTCCAGTCCTGTCAGGGACTCCCCCAGCCTTTGTCATGCTTCCTTGTTCCCCAGGACCCCCTCTATGGCTCATGGCAGCGAGGGGTGGACTGGTTTGCTGCAGCCATCGGGATGCCAGCAGAGAAGAGGTACAACAGTGTCCTGTTCGGAGGTATGGCCCTGAGCCCCACACTGGGGGCCCACTAGGGTCCTATCTTCCTGGACCCTTCCCTCTTCACTCCCTGGGCTCCTGCCAATCCCAGGTCCTTGTCCATGCCTTTTTGCTCCCAGGCAGTCTGCCCACTCTCCCAGTGGAGTGTCCACTCTCCATGAGGTCCATCTCAGTGTGATCAGACCCTGGGAACTAAGGGGTAGTGACCATGACCTCTGTGTCTTTCAGGTCTGATTGGCTCAGTCTTCTCCTTCCTGCAGTTCGTCTCAGCGCCACTTGCAGGGGCAGTGTCTGACTGCCTGGGGAGGCGCCCAGTGATGCTGCTGTCCCTGGTAGGGGTGCCCATGGTGTAGGAGCATACAGCCTCCTCCCACCCACCCGGCAGCCCTCTGGGGAGAAAAGGGGCGGCTGTGGGCCCTTCATGGTGCCTCACGGGCCCTCGTTGCCTCCTGGGGGTGGTGCATGAAGGGGCAGTGACTCCTGTGGCTAAGCCAGGCTGCTCCAGAGCTGCTCCTGCCACTTATGGGGACACTGGGAAGATGAGTGGTCCTTGAATGCTCCAGAACAGGGCAGGGTCCCGGGGGTGTTGCCTGGGTTTGCTGGCCACCCCCTGGGCCCCTTCTGGCCTCAAGTGACCATGCCTGCCCCTTGGCCCCTGCCCTGAGGCAGGCTGGTCTGGCCGCCTCGTATGCTGTGTGGGCTGCCTCCAAGAGCTTCGCGGCCTTCCTGGCCTCCAGAGTTATTGGAGGCATCAGCAAGGGGAATGTCAGCCTCTCCACGGCCATCGTCGCTGACCTGGGCTCACCTCCTGCCCACAACCGAGGCATGGTGAGTGTACACACTGGGGAATGAGAGGTCAGGGGCTCTTGGGCCTGGGTCTCCCTGCCTAGCTCAGGCGGCTTTCTCCCCAGGCAGTCATCGGGGTGGCCTTCTCACTGGGCTTCACACTGGGCCCCATGCTTGGCGCCTCCCTGCCCCTGGAGATGGCACCTTGGCTTGCCCTGCTCTTCGCAGTCTCTGACCTGCTGTTCATCTTCTGCTTCCTGCCAGAGACGCTGCCCCCAGAGAAGCGGGTAAGGTGGGACCCAGAAAGAAATTACTGACAGGTCCAGAACTTGGGGGCTATGTTCCATGGGTCTGTAGGGATGCTTGTTGTGTATACGAGTCCCAGATGCCAGGGGAGGCCAGGCTGTCTTCTGCTGGTGTCCAGAGGCTCTTGGGACCACAGTACCTCCTGGGACCCCTGCGGTCCCTAGACTCCCCCCCACCGCCTCTAAAGCCTTGCAGGTGGACTAGAGGCCAAGTTGGCTGGGGCCCTGCAAGGTTCAGGGGCTGAGCAGGTTCAGTCATGCCTGTCCCCAGGCTGCCAGGCCTGGGGATGCCCCCATCCTCCTGGCAGGCTTTGCCAGTTCTGCCCCCACCCTAGGCATCCTCCATCACCCTGGGATTCCAAGCTGCTGCCGACCTGCTCAACCCCCTGGCCCTGCTCCACTTCTCGGCTGTGGCCCATGGCCAGGACCCACCCACTGCAGACAGTAAGGAGCCGCCCTCCTCATGAGGGTGGGTCTGTTGCTCCCTTGGGCTGCCTGGGGTTCCCCCAGCTGCTGTCGGGGCTGTGGACCCCTTACAGCCCCTTCCCTGCTGCTCCCCAGGGCTTGGCAGTCTGCGCCGCTTGGGCCTGGTCTACTTCCTCTACCTCTTCCTGTTCTCGGGCCTGGAGTACACATTGAGCTTCCTCGCACACCAGCGCTTCCAGTTCAGCAGGTGGGAGTGTGGGGCCCTTGGAAGGACCCTGCCTGGGGACACCCTGCCATCTCCCCATGCTGACCCCCCTGCTTCTGGGCTGACTCTCGTGCTGGCCCATGTCCCAAGGCCCAGCCAAGGAACCTGGGGCAGCCGGTGGCTCACCCGGAGGATGGGTGACAAACAGGCTGTCACCCGGGCTGCCTGGCTCGGCATGTCACAACAGGGGTGGTCAGCCAGCCTGCAGGGCTGGGACGCTAACAGCTCCCCCCTCCTAGCCTGCAGCAGGGGAAGATGTTTTTCTTCATCGGTCTCACCATGGCCACCATCCAGGGCGCCTACGCCCGGCGGATCAGCCCTGGCAGGGAAATTGCAGCTGTGAAGCGGGTACAGGACTTCCCCGGGGGTAGGGGGACAGGTGGTGTCCTGAGCTCTGCAGGAATGGGTCCTGAAGTCTGCCATGCTACTCCTAGGCCATCCTGCTGCTCGTGCCCGCCTTCCTCCTCATCGGCTGGGGGCACACGCTGCCTGTGCTGGGCTTGGGGCTGCTGCTCTACTCCTTCGGTGAGTGGGCCCGGCCAGGCTAGAGGCGGGGCAACGGGGGGCTGGGGACCGGGAATCCTTCTAGGTCACAACCCCACTGGCCTCTCCTCTGGGCTGACGGGCACCTCCCTGATGTCTCCTACCAGCCGCTGCTGTCGTGGTGCCCTGCCTGTCCTCCGTGGTCGCTGGCTATGGTGAGAGGCTGTTCTCTCGACTGAGGCCACCCTGGGTGGGAGGAGGCTGGTGGGCACCTGATGGCCTCTCCCTCTCTCCCCTACAGGCTCACCCAGGCAGAAGGGCACAGTCATGGGCACACTGCGGAGCCTGGGTGCCCTGGCTAGGGCGGCAGGGCCCATGGTGGCTGCCTCAGGTGAGGGCCGTGGGACAGCACTCAGGGCATGCTGTGTGCCCTGGAGAGGCCAGGCCAGGCCCGGGGGCTGCCAGCCCATGCTGGAGGCCACACAGCCCCTCCTGGCCTCCCTCAGCTGCCTGTGTCTGCTCCTGCCTGCTTGGTTCCAGCCACTTAACCCCACAGCTCAGTCCTGCTGTCCTGGGGCCAAGAGGCGGGCAAGGGCAGGGTGGACACGCAGTGGGCCTCTGTCCCCACTCATGCTGTCTCTCCACAGTGTACTGGCTGGCCGGGGCCAGGGTCTGCTACACCGTGTGCTCAGGGCTCTTCCTGCTCCCCTTCCTCCTCCTGCGGAACCTGAGGCCTCCAGCACAGACAGTGAAGGCCGAGTAGCTGAACTGGCCCTGCCCCAGCCTGGGGGAGCTGAGGCAGGAAGTGGGAGGCCTAGGGCCAGGACCACTCCCCACTGCCCCCTTGACCCCTCCCTTTCCCCTGGGGCCCAGCCCAGGAAGGCCCAGGGCCTACAGCCCCAGGGGACCCAAGACACTCCTCTCCCACTCCCTGGTGTGGACCTGGGCAGCCCTGTGGAGCAAGGTCAGTGACTCCAAAACCTTCCAAGCTTTCTGCCTGCTTTTTACGCAGCGACACAGGAGATCAGTCAAGCCTCTGAATGACAGAATATAGCAGCTATTTTATACCAAGTGCCTTTCTCCAGTACACAGCTCTGCCTCATCACTCACCACCCTGGGAGACCCCTAGGCACCAGAAGCAGCAGCTTGAGCTGAATGGCTTCTAGAGCTCCATTGACAAGAAGAGTACAAGGCTCCCCACAAACCTCAGTGTCCCTTCTGCACGATGGTGAGGGTGGGAAGCCAGATGCAGGACCCTCCAAGCCTGAGGTGTGCCCTGCACCCCGGCACACTGCGGGGGAGGGGCCCCTCTGCTGGGCCCTCCCTATCACAAAGCCCGCCTCTACCTGTCTGCTCAGCTGCAGCGAGGCTGAGACTTTGGGGTCTGCTCAGACTGGGGACACAGGAGTGTCAGGACAGCTTTCTGGTGCTCTGTGGGCCCTGCCCAGCAGGCCCGTGGCCACCACCTTCTGTCCCAGTGGAGAAGCAAGCTGGCACTGAAGCAGGCAGCTCTCCCCAGTCCAAAGCGACAGTGTTTAATCAAGAAATAAACACTTGGGGATCTTTTTTTGGAACATGAGATGAACTTCTGGAAGTCCTATTTTAAAGGAACAAAGAAAAAAATAAAATGTAAAACTGCTTCCCAGATTTAGATAAGGTAACTGCTTAAAGAATTTTATTTGTGAGTAAAACATGTTACAGTGAAGAAAGGACGTAGGACCTGTCCTCCCAAGCCTGTGTCGTATATGCCACTAAACTTCATGTTGTAATACAAAGAGTTAAAATAAACTACAAAAGTGAAATTAAAGTCACTGCGTATGTTGGGTAAAAGGAAGCGATCAAAGGGGGAGTCCACGTTAACCGAAGAAGAGGGTGACGCTGGAAAACGGGGACATCGCCTTGGCAACAAAACAAGACAAGAAAAGCAGCTTGCTCGCCAGGAAGCTCAAAGCAGTGGGCATTGGCATGCAGCCAGCCTCAGGTCCTGCTTGGGTGTCGCATTTGGGGGACCCGAGCACAGGTCTGGCACTGGGTCCATCAAGGGCACCCTCCTCCCCAGGGGGGCCTGTCTTGGGAGCAAACAGACTTGCCTACACCTAGTTAGGCTGACACTGGGCAGCTCCTGAAATGGGTCACCCTCGAGGAGTCCACCTGGCCATCCACTAGTTCCCACTAAGCAGCTTCACGCTATTTTCCAGGGATCTGAGTTAAGTGAGAATTCACAATAGTGTCAAACAAGGACAGCAAGTTACGGCCCCAAAAAGTGACTGGTGGGAGATGTCAGGTGGGGACCACCAGGGCCGACTTCTACTTTGAGCTACCTTTTATCGAAACTAGGGTATCTTTCTGGCTGAGTTAAAGAGTAGGTTAAATCCCTTCTCAGTTCCAAAAGCCCCAAAATAGGTGAGCAGCGCTCTGCAGCAGGCCCCAGACGGAAAACTAAAGCAGAAAGTGAAGTGGCCCGTTCATGTTGCCAGTCAAAAATGTGGAGTGAATTGCAAGCCTGCTGAAATAAAATTCTAGAAAGGACTCTTCCCCCTCCTGATGTACCTTCCCTATGACAGGAATCTAGAGACTCCAGTAAGAAACTGTGAGCCCCTCAATCTGTTTTTGGCCACGGGGTGAGCTTTTAGACCATGCATAGGTTGCGTTGGGTATAAACAGGCCCATTGGCTATTGGGGTTTCCGGCTCAGCCAAAACCCACCTCTCAGAGGCTGCCATGATGCCCTGGGCTGTTGGCAGGCACACGAGTGTTTTCACAGGACTGAGGCTTTGTGTGTATGAACAAAGAGATCACTGAGTAGATAATGCCGGCAGGAAGCTACAAGTCTGCTTCAGTCACCTGAGACCTTGGGGTGAAGGGAAGCCTAGCAGAGACAGAGTATGGGTTACTTCACAACAGGAAGGAGAGCAAGAGAGGTCAAGGCCAGAGCCAGCAGGGCCTCAGACCGTCCAGCCAGGACCATGACTTAACACCCCAGGGGAGAGCATGCCACCAAGGAGGAGACTGAGATGAGCCAAGGTGCTGGTCCCGGCAGAGCAGGATGCAGAGGTGGACACGGAGAGCAAGTCTCCCCCAGAATCTGAAGCTGAGGGCCCGAAAGTGGGCCGGGCAGGAGGGCCACTGTGTGCACACACGAGGTTAGCACCAGTCTACGTGGGGATTTGGTCACGCCGTGAGGGGAGCTCGAGCGATGTGGAGGGATGGGCTTTTTGCATTCCATTACACAAGAAGACAGAACACAAGACACAATCAGGGACAGTCTGGTGGCGTCAGTTTGTGCAGGACAGGCCTTCAGGAGTCGCTCCTCTTCTTGCTCTTCTTCAGGAAGGAGGGGGTGCGGAATTTCTTCTTCTTTTTGGATGGGGACTTGCCTGGAGACCCATCGCTGCCAGGGTCCACAGCAGCCCCCTCTTCGGCAGCCGGGGAGGCAGCCTCTTCAGCCACCTGGACTGGGGCTGGCTCGGGGCCGGCCACTGTGGGGGACCTGGTAGGGCTTGGAGGCCCATGGGCTTCACAAAGCCCCTCCTCCTCCTCCTCCAATGCTGGGAAGCCAAGCGCTTCTGAAGGCTCATCAGGGGACAGGTCGGGGAGAGTCGGCTTGAAGGTGGCGGCATCACTGTCATCTCCGGGAGTGGGCTCCTGTGGCAGGTCTGGTGGGCGGGGCAGGAGAGACAGGGTTAAAGGGCAACTGCCCAGACCTCAAAGAGGGACCTCGAAATAGGCAGTGCCATTCACAGACACTGCCACTATATTCGACTCTAGGGATTTTTAACCAAGAATAAGAAAACTGAAGGTATACTCTACTTCAAGGCTGGATGCAGCTCACAGTACAAAACGAAGACTCAATCTCAGGGCAGTGTTTAGCTCCTTCTCATGGATGGACATCCATCCATGACAAAACCAGACTCAGTCCCGGGGCCTTGGACCCCAATCACAGAGAGAGTGACCAAAGCAAGCTGAGAACATGTTCAGCAGTATGATGTTCTGTGTTAACACTTGAAAAGAAGTTTGCTCTAGAACCCTAAGGGCACATATTAGTAGTCTTGACATTAAGCCTAAATTTGGGTCCACAACACCTGGTCTCCCCCAAGGAGAAAACCATTGAAAACCATGGCAGCCAATGCAAAACCATGCATTAATTCACATGAGCACCCATGTGCACATCAACATCAAACAAAATACAGCCATTTTAGGCTGGAGAAGTAATCAAAAGAAAAGAGATGAAGTGTCAGGTAAGGGGTTGGGGCAAAAATTAAGCCCTCCTAACAATTTGAACATCGAAACCCAAAAGAGCAAAATGTAACTTGTTTGAGAGAAACAGCCTGAAGACGGGTTTCCAGTGAAGGTTCCCATCACAAGATTTCTACACTGACCTGGGGGAAGCCAGTTTTGTAGATTTCTAAAAACAGCCTGTAAAGTTATACGCAATTGGCAGGTTAGGCAACACCAAACTGTTTAGTACTTAAAAATCAAACCAAACATCAGGACGGTGACACGGAGCGAGTGAGCATGGGAGAGGAGCTGACGCAGGAGCTCTGGGCCCCGAACACAGCACCTGGGCTCTGGTCCACTGGAGCTGCCCCATCCATGCCCCGGGAGTCAGCCTCCACCGCAGGCTAATTAAATTCCCTTTTTAATTGGGGCAGGAGGGAGTTAGGATTCACTCTGCAAAGCATGCAGACATTGCCTGTGGGTGCTCAGGGGAGCTTTTACCATTTGACCAAATGTCACTTTAAAAAATAGCACCAAATGTCGCTCTTCTGCCCCCTCTCAAATTAAGCTTAAGCACCCAGCTTAAGCAAAGGTCCAAACACATGCGACTCCATGCAGCAGGTGGCATAATCCCACCGTCTGAACCTAATCTAGATTTATGTCTGATCCGACAGGGCAAAACCTTCCCGCCAAGCAATCATGGGTCTCCAAGGCTGAATGGGACAACATGATCCTTCTGGAACTTCTGAGACCCAGAGTGCTCCGAGCAGCGCTGCCTCGGTCCGTGGGAGCCCTGAGGGCAGGCTGCCCACCATGCAGCTCTCAGGTGACTGAGCCCCTTCCAAGAAGGACACTGCCCAGAATGGAGGGACTGGGTACACAGAGGCAGGGTGGGGGAGGGGGCTCTGTTTTATTTTGAATAAACAGAAAACAAAACTTAATAAGCAACAAAGAAGCAGGAGAATGAGGCAAAGCACAGGGAATTCTGGTTAACCAGCAGAGGGCCAGATGGCGGCAGTACTTACTATGGTAACAGGTACTCTTTAGCGCATCCAGCTCCTGTTTGTAACGCAGCCACGAGAAGAGAAAAGCACAGGTAGAGAGTCTATGCATTCAGTCACAGCCATTGGGTTACAGAAGGAGAATGGCCAAGCCATTCTTGTGGACACAGAATGAGGTGGAACCCGACAGGACAGGCACAAGAAGCACAACGTACGAGACCAAGGGACAGATACGTGGGCCACACAACATGCGGTGGGTGGTCTGAGAGGCCACCAGAGACCAGCACTCTCCATGGACTGATTAATATAGCAAGTCAAATGAAGTTCTGTAGCCCAGATACAATGGAAGACACTTCCAGAGGGGTAACCCGAGTACAGTAAGGTTTAAGAAATGTGCAAGCAGTGGGCAAAACTGACATCATACATGAAGGTGAGCTCCAATCCCCCAAGTTTGTCCTACCACCTCTTGGTGACATCTCACTAACTAATCTGTTTTGCCTCAAGTTACCCAGGACAGAACCAAAACAGGAGTGGAGGAGGCTGGGCGAGCTCAGAACCACATGACGTACTGATGTCCATGCAAATGCACACTTCTTTATTAGTGTCAACTCAACTATTGCCACACTCAGTTGCTTTTCCTCAACTGGACAAAAACACAAAGTTTGCCTTCCTCCTGGTGGATGCCAGTCCACATAAGGCCAAGCATGCCCCACACCCGTGGCAGCCACACCCGCCTCCACCCCAGAACTCACCTTCCTCAAGCTTGATGGGTGTGCTGGGGGGAGTGTGGGGGCCGGAAGGGTGCTCTGGAGGACTCTTTTCTTTCTCTTCTCTAGTCTCATCCAGATTCTCTGCAGATGTACAAAAAGTGAGAAGAGAGCTTTAGACCCCATGAGGCTTCACCCTCCTCAAGGGCTGATGGGCCCTCCTGCTCTGCCCATCTGGCTGCCTCAGGGAAGACGGCTAGGGCTTCTTAGGGTGCATCCAAGAGACCAGGGCAGGCTCACAGTGACAGGTATCTTCATCCTTTTTCTCCTTCCTCTACAAAAGAGGATGAAGGAAGCCAACTGCAACTAGGGTGTGGATCTGAATTTCAGAAAAATTTAATCAACTTTGGATAGAAAATTAATTTCTATTCTTATTCCAAAGAGAATCTGCCAGAGCTGCCTATGTGAGAGACTGCGATTGGTGACCACCCCCCCACCACCCGCCGCCAGTCCTCTCCTCTCCTCCAGTGAAAAGCCCCTCCCCCTGTCCTTACCATCCAGCCTCTCCCACTGCTGAGCAAACATCCCAGGGTCCTGAGCAGCCTCACCCTATTCACCACCTCAAGCGATGCTACATGAGTGTTACTTTGGTTTAATTTGTTATGTAGAGCATTTTCTACCAATAATTTAAACTTGGCAATTGTAATGTATATTTTGATTTTTTAAAGTAAAACATGCTGATAAGGGCCAGAGGAAAAATTGCAGGAACCAGGACCCAGGATTCAGAAAATTCCAAGTCTACTTCTCATTTAGGGAAAAATATATACCAATTCCTTAAATTTCCTTCTCTCATTTAAACTTTTTATATTAATAGCTTTAGGATCGCTGGGTCCCACCTTTTGAATCAGCAGCTACAATAAGCAGGACCTCTGATCTCACAGAGATGCTGGCCGACCTTCCTAAGCCTCCTGAGCCTACAGCTACCTTCCTAAAGCCGGGTGTCTATCAATAAAGGCCTTTACATCTCCTACCTGAGTGAACAAACGTCCTCAACCAGGAAAAGGGACCAGAGGCTGTCTCCCCCCCTGAGGTGCTGACCTTTGACAGACACAACCACCATCACCCTCCGCCCTCGGTGCCAAGGGCCAGCCATCGGTGCTGGGCAGGGGTCTCCTGGCAGTGTCCCAGGCGGCACTTCCACTGCTGACAGCTGTATGACTGATCATAGAGCATGGTCACAGCTGTCCCATCCATTCACTTGCTGTAACATCCCTCCTGATGAAACCTCACATGTAGGGGAAGCCCTTGTGTGCCTTTTGGTTTGACTCAAAAAAAATCCAGGTTTCCTAGACACTGGAAGGGTCCAAAGAGCGGACACACATACGTATGCACAGGAATTGGGATTAGGCCACAGGACTGATAGCTCGGGCCCACACACCACCTCCAGTTCTTACTAGAAATCAGGTAGTTATGGCCATAGCTCAGATAAATCTTTCTGCAGGGCTGGGTGCACCATTCAAGGGAGACAATCAGAATCAGAGCCCCCTTTGATGGGAAGATAGGGCTCACTCTGAGTCAATGTGCAATGAGTCTTAATTTTAATGAACATCTAAAAGAAAGTGATAGGCAGTGAAAGTGTAACGCATACTGACAAAGACTTCAGCAACAGCTTTTTGCAAAACTCAAATTTCAATAGCAGCTACATAATGCATTAGTTGGTCTAAAACAAAACCAAAAAAAAAAAACCCAGTTAAATTGGGGCAGATCAGAGATTGTCTTAGAAGCAGTACCAAGTTCCCAGAATAATCCTCCATCAACCCAGGACCCAGGAAGGTAATCATCAGTCCCATACCTGGTGAGACTTCCATTCCAGAAAGGCTGATTCCCAGGAAGCAAACCGAGGGAGAAGTGTGGTCCATACTTAGGACCTGAGGCTTCAGTACAAAGACCAGAGCCCAAGGCCCTGAGGACGACTCAGTTAACCTCCTGGGGAGGCACATCTGTGCCCCAGGATCTTCCTGGTACCAACCAACGATGCTCAGGGAAAGTGACTCAGACCCGCTGAGGCTTCACAGTAGAGGCAGTGGGAGGCTTGCTTCTCTGATTAGTTTTCAAAATGTTTGGATCTACTTTTCAAAACCTGAAGTTTGAAACAACCTGTACCATGAGGTTCTGGTTCTTAGAGCCATTTATTTTCATGTGTTAATAAAATAGCCTCATCACAATTTACAAAAACACAACCTCCTGTGTCGGTGAGTTACCAAGAGAAACAAAGGCTGCACCAGCACGCAGCCACATTCTTCACATGGTCTTGGAATGTGCTAGAGCAGTCAAGGTGCTAGCCCCTGGGCCTGTGATCATGCCCTCCCCAGGAAGAACCTCAGAGTTTATGGAGAAAGAGACCCCAAGCTGTGACTGCAACTGTGATGAAGACGTGCAGAGGCCACGAACTGACTGCGAGGGGAGACTGAGCGTCCAGTGGTGCAGGGAACAGGTTCTGGGCCAGGTCTGAAGTCTGCCACACACAGCCCTGTTCTTCAGGACCTGTTTCACCTCTCTGAGCCTAGATTCTTCTGCTCAGGGATGGGAACAGGCCCATCTCTCAAGGTTATTTTGAGAACTAGATGAAATACATGTGTGTACAGCGTTTAGCATGGTCCCTGGCACAAAGCAACTGCTCAAAAACAATTAGCAAGAATTAATAAGACCGTACAAATCAAAGGAAGGCCTCTTCGCAGCGAAACTTTAAAAGAGGAAAGTACCACATACGTCACAGTGCTAAATGTCTCATAAAAATAATATTCAGACTGGCTTTCCCACTAACTATTCCAGTTTAATGAGTTATGCTGTGAATGTCCGGACCACTCAACGTGGACAGCAATCCAGCTGGAAGAATGTGCACTGCCAACCACACTCCGGAACTCTGGAGGCAGAGTGTGCCCATGAGTGCTGCCAAGGCCACAGAAGGCTTTTTTTTGAAGAAGAAGAAGATTAGCCCTGAGCTAACATCTGCTGCCAATCCTCTTTTTTTTTGCTGAGGAAGACTGGCCCTGCGCTAACATCCATACCCATCTTCCTCCACTTTATATGTGGGACGCCTACCACAGCATGGCTTGCCAAGCGGTGCCATGGCCACACCTGGGATCTGAACCGGCGAACCCTGTGCCACTCAAGCGGAATATGCGAACTTAACCTCTATGCTGCTGGGCCGGGCCCCACCCCACAGAAAGCTTGTTTACTCCTTCTCTTCTCTTCCCTCTCCACCCACGTCTTCACGACAGCTTCTAGTGACCAAGCTATCTTCCCGCCCAGCCTCCTTTTGGCGTAGGCATTCAGGACAGAGGGGTCCCACTCCACCATGTCTTATGACAGCACACAGGATATCTGAGAGTGGTCACAGGGAGCTCTCTGACGTAGTCTCTTACACATGTATTTGTGGGTCCCTCCTAACCAGACCATTCACAAGTGTGTTCTAACCTTCTAACTCCTTCGGAACTAGCCCTAATGAGTAGGCAGGCAATGTGTACTCAAGAACATTCTGGTCTTAACCAAACACAAGGTTTATGTTTCATGCAAGTGACTGTTCTCATTGCTACCTGCAGTCAATACCTGGAGTATGGAGGGGCTTGCAGGAACCACTTGTGCTGAACCTGCCCGTCACGCCTAGGACCCGGCAGTACTCACCTTCAGGGCCCTTCTGCTTTCGCTCCACCTCCCTGCGGTATTCCTCCAGCTCCCGGTCAGTGAGCGTGTTGAAAGGGTTGGGACCTGTGGTGCTCACGATCACGTGGGGCTGGTACTCCTTCTCAATGATGGCCTTGGAGGCTGTCACCAGCTCGCCCTGTGGACAAAAAGGGATGCCTGCTCTATAGGAGCCCACCCCCATGAGGACTCTCCCTCCTCCCAGGCAAGGCTGCAGGCAGGGCAGGGCAGCTCTCCAGGAGCACACAGACATCCCTGAGATGCACCTGGGCATTGCCTTAAGCCCTGAGGCTTAGGCTGAGCTGCAGCCTTCAGGGGTAGAAGATGGAGAAACACTGTTTCAATGCTACAAAATAAATATAACAGGAGAAGAAATTCTAGGAAAGTCCTTTCGGTTTCAGAAGCAAAGGCATCAAAGTATGGATCGAGAGCACAGAGCACCTCAAGGAGAATCCCATCTCCTCACTGACAGGGATGGAAGAGGGGACTTTTTAAGTCAATGACCTTCCTTATGACATCAGAAAATGTCAGGGGTCAACACTCAGGTAAGGTACACTCAAAGATTTGCTCACATTCTAAGAACACAGACAAGTTCTGTTCTTTTGACTATGGATTTAATTTATAACTAGCTCCTAGAACTTATCCCCAAACACCAGTATTTGTCTGAAGAATTTGGAAAACTGTGAGAATCTGCATAAAAGAAAGTAAGCAAGCAAGCAAGCCAAGCACAGAGGCAGCTCACAGACCAGGCCGAACCTCCCAACCTTTGAGGAGAAGGCAGGCCCAGCAGGCCAGGTGCAGTGGCAGGCCGGCCTCAGAGGGAGGGTGGCAGGTGGGCAGCCCTTGGAGGTGTGAAGTCCTCCCCACACTCACCCGCCCCAGCATAGCTCTGTGCTCCACAGCTCAGCCTGGTTGGCCCCCAAATGCTCTGGGGTTCATTTTTGAGAAAGTTAACCAGAAGTCATGCACATGCCCATTGCTTAATGAGAGCTTACAAAAACAAGTGAAAATAGGAGAATCCGAAATGCTTCTGATGCCAAGCCTGGGACCTCAGCGGTCTCCTCTGTGAGGGATGAACACCAGAGGTAGAGAGCATCCTAACAATGTGCACGAGAGACAGAGCCAGACTGAGCCCGGGAGAAACTGAGATCACCTGGGCCAACTGCTCCCCTGGCAGAGGCTGGGGAACCTAAGCTGAGTAGCCGCTCTCAAGTGAGCTGGGTGTGGAGTGTTTAGAGCACTCCACGATTGATCAGTGAGACGGTTCCAGGACCTGGGGAATCAGCAACTTTTGCTCAGAGTGCCTCAAGATTCAAGATAACCTGGATGGTCAAAGGGAGCCCTCTTTTACACCAGGCCTCACCCAAGGTCAACTGACTTCTCCTTCAGAAGTAGCCCTGGCTCACCAGACAGGGAATCAAATCCTCATCTGCCACTTGGCTCTGCGGCCTGAGATAAGCCCCTTCCTGGCCACAGGCCTCAGTTTTACTATCCTTGAGAGACCTATTAGGCTGACAATGGCTAAAATCCCATTGAGTGCTAACATTCTATAAGTCTATGGCATCTTGGCTAGTTGTATTTGCATCCTGGTATCACTGCCAATAAGATGAGAAGATGATATGAGGTTTGAGAGAAATGTTTAAATTCATTTAAATCAAATGTTCAAAATTAGTAAAGGAATAAAATATCAAGAATCAACTGCCAGAGAGACACTCTGTGGACAAGCAAGGCCCCTTCCCACACCAGGACACCTGCGCCTCAATGCACAGCACAGCCAGTTCCCGCCCAGTGGCAGGGGGCTCCCTCCTCCAAATTCTTCAGCCTCAAGATCAGCTCTGAACAGATGGGGGCAGAGCGACCGTGGTACTTTGGAGAGAAGGAAACAGCACTGCTTGAGATGCAGAGGCAAACAGACCCTGTGGAGCAGCCCTGGTTGTGAAATCAGGATGTGGAATGGCTGCTCCCTCCAGCAGGCCACGTGGGGGCTCTTGCTGCTTCCCTCATTTCTAGTCACCTAACATAGGCTCTACGCAAAACAGACGCCCAATAACTACTTCCGCACTTGACTGAGGCAGCTGGCATAGAATGAGAGCTCCATCTCTGAAGATGTGCAAAGCTGGACTAGTGATCTGACTTCCGAGCATCACGTTTTCATCCGTAAAACCTACTCAGATTTGAACTGACTTTCTCAGTGCCGGTCCACACATACATCAGGTACTCAACACCAAGTTCACTGAGTGAGTCCGCAGGGTGGACCCCAGGCCCCCTTGTGTTTCTACCAGGAAGCATGAAGGGTGGCAGGGATGAGGCCCCTGATTGCACACAGGTGCACACAGAACAGGGATGCTTCTGCTGCCCAAACCAGACAGAGGAGTTCTTGCCTGCACTTGACAGTTTTCAGCGTAAATTTTCACACCCTATTCTCCAACAACTGAATTCACTTGTAATAAAATCCAGAAGGCAACCAAAATTACTTCACGTTACACGTTGGCACGTGCAATGCCGAAGTCAAGAGAGTCTGCAGCTGGGCTTAGTATTCTTTTTGGAACTGGAGCTTTTGGGTGTGGCTGATGACTCGCTGCCTGGTCTTCCATCAGCAGACAAGACCTGCCCTATGTGAATGGCCATCACTATTGAGGGAGAGATGGAAGCAAAGGAAAGTCCTTCCAGAAAAGCCCAATTGCCTAAGTCCCAAACACCCGTTCCTCAGGTTCTCAAATGGGAAGCAAGTATCTATACACTTGCCTTATTGAGAAGAGGATGTTTGCAGAACATTTAACAAACACCAGTCCTTTTCATCTGGTCAAGGAGAAATTTAACTTGCCAGTGAGCAGCACCACCTTCCAGAAGGAGCCAAGCAATCTGCGTTTTAGGTCCACACAAAAGGACATGGAAACAGCCCCAGTCAAGGACATCAGTGAAGTAAAAGCAACTTCTCACCATAAAAATGAAATATGCTTAGTTAGTGGGAAAAAGACCAAGGGTGGAAATGTGAGGATCAGGAGGAGGATGGTGGAGAAAACAAAAGCCAGAGGAAGACTTCAGGTGCAGGGGCATCAACATCTCCTCAATGGGGCTCAGCAGTGACGGTGTCCTCCGCCAATTCCACCTGGATGCATCACTCACAGAGAGCATGGTGTTCAGACTGTGGGGAGGATGCCAGAATCGCCAGGAATCCCAGTTGCACAGACTCTGACTTCCCAGCCAAGCTTGGGGAAGCCCTACATCTACGCTTCATGAAGCATTCACAGGTGACTGTGATGCACACCCGAGTCTGAACACTGCCGGACGCAGCAAAAACAAGACTGTGATTGGATGAGGAACTGGCCAGAGAAGCATCCTTTAATACAGCCAACTAGTCTGCCTTCTAGATAGCCCTAACAAGGTGCACCACCAAAAAGACTGCACAGCAAGGACTCTGTACTAATCGGCTCTAGCCCACTAAGCAAGAGGGCTGCACCCACGGGTGGGCTCTGCACGGTAAGCCCCCTGGGCTCATGGACTCAACAGCCCTTCACACATCTGAGAGAAAGAACTATGAACTAACAAGATCACAACAGCTTAAGGTCCAAAGTACCGAAACATGAAAAACAAGCTGACGGGGATAAGAGTACATCTTTCTCCTTTGCTCTGAGAAGTCTCCCCAAGAATGGTAGCTGGAAGTACATTCTAAGGACAAGGAAAAGCGAGACCCATTAAATTAATACATAAATATGCAAAATAATGTTATTAGCAGGGATTCTAGATAGGAATAATAGAATCTTTGGTACAAATCTGCTTCTCTTTGGCAATTGGAAGATCTCTAAAATGATATCTCACTAGAGGTGTATTAATTCAAAGAGACAGACCCTGAAAATTTCCTCTGAACACAGGGGAAACACAACAAAGACTCTAAACAGCACAGTCAGCCGCTTCTGCTCTCGGCACCAAGTTCTGCACGCTAGTAGCCCGAGTGCTGAGAGGCAGTTTCCTCCTACCTGGGCAACTGACGCCAGATAGATTTTCCACCTATTGTACACATTAGGTATGCAAGTACATAAAGAAATAATTTTAGGTTTCAAATTTTTGTAAGTCTTTTTTCCCCTTGTGACATTTTAAAAAATTATCTATGGTTTTTTTAAAGGTAAAAATAAATACATTTCATCAACAACAAAGACTGTCTTATTTCCCATTCCTCTGAAAGGACATCTTTCAATCACACAACTCCAACTGTCACATTCATTACATTTACAGTCACAGCTGAGCAAGCAAAGGTAGAAGGTCGCCGAGGAGAGAGCTGCCACTGCTCGCAGTCTGCCCACTCGAGCCTTTTGCAATGGGCATTTTGTAAAAGGCAAACTCCTAAAACCCAAAAACATGCACTAACCAAAGTCACATGCAGAACTTGAGAAATGCACCACATCATTAAGACTGGCCATTTCTCAGCACAACGTAGAACGCTGAAAATTATAAAAATAACCTCACACCAAATGTTTCAATTCAAGAATAGAGTAGGCAGAACAGAACCTTCTGTACAGTTTCACAAATAATTTAGAGATCCATTTAAAGCTACTTCAGTAACTAAGACAACGCCTAGCGACAGCACACAGGTAAGGGGCAGAGCGGGCAGAAGAGCAGCGCGTGCTGATAGGTAGTTAAGGACAGGGCAGTGAGTACCTTTCTAAAAGAGAGAGATTTAGCAGGACTAAAGGTCTGCTCTGTAAGCTCGAGCCCTTCGATTGTTTCCGTACAGTCAGAGAGGGGTGCGTCCTGCAATAGTAAACTGAGTCATCAGAGCCCACCGGGCCCAGCTTTGAAATATCAACCGAGAGCACAGGATGAAGCCAGCTGAGAGCATGCAGCAGAAACAGCCGTCAACAGTGAATGCAGGGTGATGGTGGTGCTACGTGCAAACACGGACCACAGAATCAGGACCACAGCTGGCCAAATTCAGAAAATGCAACAATAATCACCTACCCTGCAGAACTGTGTTTAAAGCACTAAGTGGCAACTTAATTTTCAGAGATAACTACTTACATGATTATCTTCGATGTGCCACAAGATACAGTCCTTTTATAGAAATGCATGTAAATGTGGACCACATTTACAGGTACCCTCTGCAATCACTTTTCCCCCAAGCAGCACTTTGTTGCAGACAGCAATATGTACAAAAACAAAAGTCCATTAAACCCACCCTCTTCTAGCGTTTTACACAGTACATCACTAAAACCAGGGCAAATCCAGGCCCCAAAGCAGGCGGCGTGTGTGCTGCCCTGACACAGGCATGCATTACATGAAGCAGGGCTGGAGGCCCTTGGGCATGCTTATGCTTGGTCTACAACTCAAGGAAAAGTGGCTGGGTCATTTCTTTATCATGAAGATTTTTAACAAAGATAACTGGTTGCCTAGAACACTTACCTCATAGAGCCATTCTCTCCCAAGTTAAGAATAATTTTGGAGCAAATGGTCATCGGAGCCACCACCCACTAATGTCAGAGACATTCTGAGCTCTCACCTGGACGAGGCTCCTGTCCATCACTACACCAGACAAAACTTGGGACTGGGGGCCAGCTGTCTTAATGTCCTGTAAGTTCTGCTCTCGGATCTGAGGACAGCAAGAAGGAGAAATACATATCAACAGTACAGAGAAGCCTCACTGTGACTTCAAGTCCCGCAGTTTGTGCACTCGGGCCCCACAGCCATGCACAAGCTGCATTTCTGCTCTGCCCTTGCCCCTCATGGGTCCTGCGTGACCACCATGCCTGCTTGACGGTGCTGGTCCAGCCCACTTAGTAACTCATGCGTCTGAGGGATAGAAGACCCATCCCTGACTTTCTGCGTCTTCTAGACTGCTTTGGCAGGCACAGACTCCCCACTGTGCTCATAAACCTAAGGAGAAACATCCCCTATGTGCCTGTCTTAGAATGACACTGTGAACACTGATGGATCTGATACACCAAACATTCATGACTCTCCAAATGAACCCTGAAAGGCAGAGGCAAAGGTTGTTCTTGCCAGGAGCAGGCTTTGCAGTTTCCAGTTCTGCCCTGCTATGTGAGCAAGTGTCAGTTCAAGAACCATGGGGCCCGAAACTGGCTGCTGCTCACATGTCATGTTTTATTAGTGCAACAGCAGAAGCAGTGTAAAGAGGCGACCTCAGCTGCAGCAGTAGTGGCCACAGAAGTCCTCTGCCAGAGCAAGGACTCTCTGACCCTGCAGCAGTGAGCATCCCGTCCAACCCGATGCTACCTTCTCCCACACACAAGTTTCCACTGAGTGCTGATGGCAGTCAATACACACCTTGTTCCTCATCTCCTGGACTTCTTTTGGGTTAGTGTTCAATGGAACAAACAGGTTAGGGACAGCAGAGGTGGAAGTTCTATGTCCATCCTCTTTAGTCCACTGTAATATCAAGAACAGTTGAAAAGTCAGAATTATGACAACAATAAGTGACACCACAGCATCCAATTTGTCCAACTTATCTCACTTCTGGTCATGCACTGAACATCACAGAGAATGAACCAATGACCACACCTCCTGTGTCACTGCAGCAGTCGGATCGGGGCAGGGCATGTCCAAACAGAAACCAGTAATGGTGGAAGCCAGAGTCGGGACTGACCAACAAGTGCCATTTAGAAAGCACAGCTGAAACCTAGGGCATGACGCAGGCTGACGACAGAGCTATGCCCCGTAACTCCCGCAGACTAGCCAGGGGACCACCCTTCAGAACACATTGGTTCACCACTGTGAGAGTCATCAACACCAAAGCCAGCTGGAAGCGTGAGATGACAGGATCATGAGAAGCAATGTGATGTTGCTACCCCGGGTAAGGAGACTCTATTGTGAGGCAAGAGTGGGCATCACCAAAGTTGTGCATTAAAATTAACTATAGCATCAGAATGTACTGTTGTATAGCTATTTCAACCCAAGAAAATGACCATATGAACACTTAGATAGTAGCTACCTGGTGGAAGAGTTTGGTGATGTCGAATATTTTATATAACTCAATACTTTTGAGTGTTACAAAAATATCCCAAAGAAACTTAAAGCGCTTCATGAGTTCTTATTAGAAGGCTGTTTTAGGTATCAGTGCATATCGTCAGCACACTGCTTTTCACATTTGTTTTTGGATCTCCAATCAAACATGATATTTTTAATCAAATTCTAATTCTTAGGCGTGAGTAGGCACTGAACATTAAAACAAGCCCATCTTAGAGAGCAAATGTTATGCCTTTCAAAATATTTTCAAGAGGCAATAAAATAGCCATAAACCGTAAGACTTTAAAGAAAGCAACAAAACTGTCAAATGCTTAGCCGCTGTGAAGGCAAGTGTGGAATGGGCATGGAGCTGTGAGATACTCACTGATGGTTATCTTCTCAGATAAAAATAACTCCAGCTTCTCATTAAAAATAATTTTTAGTCAAAACATTAAAACAACAACCTCAGAGGCTAGAACACATTTGAAAACTTAAGAACAATTATTATAAATTAATATACCAACCTGGGAACACTGCATGGAATGTGAATTACTCCAGAACAGTAAGAAACAAATTTAAATACTGAACAAGGTTTCCCCTTCAATGTATACATTGACTAAAATACCTAAAGTGATTTAATATTTTTTTCAAGCTAGCAATAAATAAAGCTTAGAGTTGCTGCTATACAGATACTTTGGAAAAATTCATCACAGCAATTCAGCACTACGTATTTATATCATCAGCAGAAAGTTGTTTTTTAGGCCCACTCCCTTTAACAAGTAAAATAAATAAAAACTAAACAAATGAAATGAAAAAAGGGGGGGGGGGCGGGGGAGGGCAGGAGGGAGAAGGAAAGAGGAAAGACTGGCTCGAACACTGAGCCCAGGCATGTTCACGCAGAATCTCTGCCCACGTGACACGTGTGCTTAGGAGCACAGAGGCTTTCTCACCAACTGTGCATCAGGAAAACACCAGAAGCACCTGGGGAAGACGGAACTTTTTCTTTCAAATATAAATCTACAAAGTAAAAGCACTGTTATAAGGGAACACGCAGCCCACTTTGCTTACTTGGTGCCCGCTGTTTTACAAATCTAACCTAATTTCATCTGAACTCCTACAGAACCAGTCATGCAGAGACAGCCTGTCCCGGCCTCAGTCTCCTCACGAAAGACCCCATTCCAGGGGCCTCTCCTACTCTGTAATGCAGAAGCCACTGGACTGTCAAAGGCTGGGTTAGGGAGTAGTGGAGACTGGTCTTCACAGGGATGTCTGAGCACCAGGACAGCGGAGTATCTTTCAGGGCAGCATCTGTCACTGGTGCCTGCAGATGGCCTGCGCTGCACTTGGGTCATGCCGCACCGAGCAGGAGTCAGAAGACTCACCACTATGGCCGTCTACTCACATGCAACAGTCCATGCAGGAGGTAGCTGGCTGAGAGCATTCGGAGGCTTTGGGACAGCAAGCAGGGAACGAGGCTAACAAGAGAGGACGAGGGTTAGCTGAGAAAATGCCTGTGAGCCACGAGGGAAAACTGCTTAAGAAAACACTGAAGACTTTAAAGAACAGACTTCAGTGACACAATGAAACCGCTGGAGTTTACAACACTAAAAGAACAGGTTATAACTAAACTACCTTTTGATACACGAAGTATTAAGATTCCTCAAATACAATTTGAATTAAAAGACAGCTCTTATTTTTAGGTTAATACATGTAAGTTATTTCATATTTTGCTATGTATAGAGTTAGGTAACACTGGAATTACTGAAGAGGTACAATATATCTTAAGCAGTTTCAAGCAGACAGTATTACTTTAATTATAGCTGGTGCATAAAGTGGATTTTGGTTCAGGCTAAAGAAGGTTAATGAGGAAGGTTCACTCTACATCCAGGTCAGAAGGGCTGGATTCCCAAAGCCTCCGAAGCCCCAGCTACCCAACTTGCTCTACATCATCTAACTATGAACAGTAAGGTAGGCACAGACCAAGCAGTTGGTAATACAGCTTGGCACGCAGACACCGGACGAGAGAGACTGCAGCAAGGGTTTCACGTGATCGTGTGTAATGTTCGTCCACACCTTAGTCTTCGACTTGGGACTGCTTCCATTCTGCCCTTCCTCAGAAGCATCGTCACCCCGGCCAGAGTTCAGCCATCTTGTCTTCTCTCGCTGCTGCTTCTGAAAACTGTGTCTGAGAGGGGAGCAAGTGCCCGAATCACCGTCACTAGCAAAGGAGTAACCTGTGACACTAGCAGGAACCTCCACATCGCTGTATTTTTTAGACTTCTCTCTCAGAGCAGGGTATCGATAAGGGTAGCCAGTTCTGTAGCCCTAGAGTCCAAAGAGAGTGAAAGACAGTCAATATTCCAGATCTCAAAACAAACTTTCACTTTGGAAAATTGTGTGGAAATCTCTACAAAGGCTGAACATACACATACCCTATGACTCAGCAATTCCACTCCTAGGTACATGCCCAACAGAAATCCGAGTATGTTCACCCAAAAAAGGTAGTAAAATGCTGACAGCAGCACTATTCCTAAAGCCCCAAATTAGAAACAACCCAGTCGTCTATCAACAGTAGAATGAATAAACTGTGGCATATTCAAATAATGGAATATGATACAGCAATAAGAATGAAAACTATTATTAGGTGCAACATTAGGATGAATCTCACAAATAGGATGCTGAGTGAAAGAAACCAAATGGGAAAGAATACACTGTATGATTCCATTTATAAAAAGTACAAAAAGAGGTAAAACCAGTCTTTGCTGTTACAAGCTAGGATAGTGGTCACTTGGGATGGGTAAGTAAGCGACTGAAAGGGGAGATGGGGGGCTCTGAGGTGCTGATACTGTTTTCTGATCTGAGTGTTGGCTACACAGTGTGTTCAGTTTTTAAACATTAATAAACTGAATACTTAAATAGGTACACTCTGCTGTTTACATATTCTATTTCAACAAAAAGTTAAAATTTAAAAACCAGGGCTTACTTGCTGCTGGCTACAGTAGAGGTTATATTAATCAACGTACTTAATAATTTTCTACCTTCTAAGTCATAGTTTAACTATGACAATCTTTAGGCAAGATCAAACAAGTACACCTCATGACAAGTGGTTCGTGGCAAAATTACTTTACCTTTGAATATAACAACGTCCGAGTTCAACCTTCAACTCTGCCTCATGACCATTTACTACGCTTTAAAACTTGTGTCCCACTAATTCATGCCTCTGTAATAGCACTGAGCCCACTGTGCTGGACCAACCTGTTTGCTAATCTCCCACAGACAGTATCTCCAAGGCAAGGATGGTACCATACTCATCCCTCCTATGCAGTGCTTAGCATTTGGTGGGTATGGCAGACAGACTTTATGGTGGTCTCCATGGTCCCGACCACCTCATATAATGCCCTCCTCCCTGGAGTGTGTGCAGGACCTGTGACTTGCTTCTAACCAGTGGAATTTGGCAAAGGTGATGGGATATATTAAGTAAGAGTGTAGCACCCATCTTAAGAGAGTCTCTCTGTCCACTGCTGGCTCTGAAGAAGCTACCATGACTCCTACAGCTATAAGAAAAACTTGACAGAGATTGGAAATGGATCCTCCCCCAGTAAAGCCTTGTGATGAGAACCCAGCCCAAGTCGACACCCTGACTGCAGCCTTATGAGAGTCTAAGCCAAGGACCTAGCTCAGCTGTGCCTGGACTCCTAGCCCGCAGTTTCAGATCTGGACAAGGCAATCACAGCACCTTCACAACAAATGACAGGAGAATCAAGATTTGAAAGGATTACAGAGGGCTCATCATGTAAGATGAGTCAATGCCTGAGCTCTGCTTGCCCAGGTACTTTAAAAACATTCACATTCCTCTCAGTTCAGGAATTCTCTCTTCCCTCTGGGTGCTCCTCCTCTTTGGGACTACCTTCATTACCAATGATTCCTTTAATACATGAAAGAAAAACTGGTAATAATTCCTAAATGGAGTTTGTTGTTGTTGTTTCCACAACTATCCTCAGGAAGATAGGTAAATGTCTGCACTGGCAATTTCTCCATTTATGCGCATGCTGTGTTGAGAAATAATAAAAGATAATGATTCAGCTATAAAAAGACTATCTTCAGAAAAATATAGCATTATTATTAACTCAAGTTTCCTCTTACTTAGAGAGCCAAGGCTCTTGACTAATCTCCATGACTTCAGGATAAACTACCCAGGAATTCAAATAATTTTATCCTGAGAGGGTGTGGGTTTTTTCTTTATTCTTCCCCTTGAAATGCTATCAAAGCAAAATTAGAGGCAATACTTAAGACCTACTATGTGGCTTATAGTTAAAAATACAGATTCATTCCTTCTTTGAGAAGCTGGAATTATATTTTGATTTTCTGGGAAGCAATTTAGCATTTCTTTTAACTGTATATGTTAAAATGAAATTTCTTACAGTGAGAATCTTCAACTATTTTCTACCCTACTCAATTATTAGCAAACATATATGGCTGATCAGACTGCTAAATAAAAACACGGACTATGATCACTGATTGCTGTCTAGTTCATTTCTTATAAACTACACATGGCCTTCTATTATTTAAAATGATAATAATCTCTGCACATCAAGAACACTGAATAGAACACTCCTGTAATGAACACTTCACTTATTATCTTTCATCCTTTATCTTCCTCCTCTATCAAATTAGAGCTACTGCCCAATTTGGACTTCTCTCTCCATCCTGACCGAACAAGATGTGGTGGGCTGGTCTTCTTGATCCTTATTTCCCTCTCCTGTTCCCCACTTGACTTTGAGGTAGAAAAGCAGTAAAACATCAAAGTATTTTCAGGAAGAGAGAAGAAGAGCTCTAAGACTGGGGCCACCCCAGCGCTCCTCGCCTTGCCAGGCACCTGTGGGATCTGACTCCTGATGCTGACACCAAGGCCACCACTGCCACACTCTCAAACCTCCTCCAGATGTGACTTTGCTGAGGTTGCACTATCCTGGTCTGCTACCTAACTCCAACTGCTTCTTCCATCTTCTTAGTGAGCTTTTTTCCTCTTCCTGCTTCCCTTGGCCAATCCTGGCCCATGCCCCATCTCTGCCCCTGCAGCTCTCATGCTCTGTCAGGACACAGATCACAGGTGCTGGGCTGCATCTGGGACTTGTTTGTCCATTTCCCTGACTAGGTCATGAACTCCTTGAAGGCAAGAACTATGTTCTGTTCACGGCTATAGGCCCAATAGTAGATGGTCAGTTAGTGCAATCCATCTTTACTGACCAAATGAATTCAGAAGTTACAGAAGATTCTTCCTTCTCTGTTCACTCCTCCCTCACTGATCAAATCTACTCCTGTGGACACTTAGCGCTTGAGGACACTTAGCATACCCTGAATCAGATCCATGAAGTCTTTTTGTTCTAAAATCTTCAGGAAAGTTAAACTGCCTCCTGCAGCCACTCATCCCACCAGTGACCTGGTCCAACAGTCAGGACTTTCTTATGTTAGGTTGGAATGTGTCCCACTGGCCCCAGTGCTGCTAACTAGAGCACCTAGCAGAGCCACGGCAACACACAAGAACTCCATCCCTTCCTAAGGCTTCTCTGTCCCACACTCTCATGACAGGTCCTCACCACCTAATATGTGGCAGTAGGATGTACCTCTTGGATCCCATCTAAGAAGTGAGACACTACAGCATGAAAAGGGCCCCATTGCAGAGCTGTGTGTCTTATAATGTGGTTGCTTCAACCCTAAGGACATTGTTCTGAATATTTAAAGAGCATGGTAAAATTAGAGATGGACTTGCTTCTCCCCACTGCTGTGGCTTCAGTCATGCTGCTGCCTCTGTTGTGGATGCCCCTCTTAGCCCAACTCAGCCTGTCACAAGTCTACCTATTCTTTGAGGTCATTTCTAAGTGTCATCTTCTACATAGTTTTCTCCCTGATCCTTGCAAAAAGATGAAATCCCTCACTGAAACCCCTCAACACAGACCACATCCTGGTAAGTATTCTCATCACATCCCCATGATGCTGAAAGCTCCTCAGTCAGCCACTGTACTGTTCTGGGCTCCAGGTCCTGAAGTAAGGAGGGGGTCTCCCAAGTAGTAAATCAGCACAAATGGTGGTCAAAAACAATAATCAGGCCCCAAATAGCTAGAACTTACTATTAAAACAAAAAACGAAACACTTGGTGACTGATGTACAAAGTCCTCCCTCGATGGCCTGCTTGTGGGACGATGGGCACAGAGCTGACTCTGCTAACTCTAGGAGTCAGTTATCCAGCAGTCTCCTACCGAGTAGACTCTCTCTGCTCTCATTCCCACAACTGGTCCAAACAAGATTCTCTTTGGAAAACAAATAAGACAAAAAACCCTCACCTCTGTATTTTCTAGCAATTTAGCTTAGAAGTTAAACTGCCCTGGTGCGTCTTCATGATTTTCAACAGTGAAAGCATTCACATACTGCATGAAGACAGCGATTTCACAACACTACTTTACTTGTTACAAAAACACCAACATTTGTGCTTTTAGAATGAAAGTTTTATCATCAAGTGGTGGTAACAATCTTACCAGATTATCAAGCATCCGCATGAGAGCTTCAAACTCCTGCTCACCAATCTGCCACTTGGGAGGCGATCCGGTGGTGCCCTCCCCTGCTGGGGACCCCGGGGGACGGGATTTGGCTTTATACTTCCCAGGATCCAGGAGGACTAAGTTGTCTGGCCCTCCTGCACTGGCCAGAGTTCGAACCTTTTCCAAAACAAGCAAACACTAGAGTTTGAGTTCTTTACAGAGAGCAAGAGAACCAAATGACTATGAGAGATCACTTAAACAGAAATGCAGGTTTCAAAAGAAACTAAATCATCTGAGTATAAGAATAAAAAAACCAGGATGGATAGTGATAGACTGATCAACAAAACTATTTTCAGAAGTTTTTCTTTAGCATGAACAAAAGTATTGGGCACTTATACTTGGAAGCGAAATGGGAAGACAAAGCACCTTTCAATATCGTATGAAGGAGACTGGGGACCGCATTACCGCACAGACATCAATCAGGGTAACAGTGGGGACAGCACGAACTTGGAGTTGAGCAGACTTGGCTTAAATGGCACTCACAGCCATGAGACTGTGGGCAAGTCTCTACCCCTCTGCATCTGCTTTTTCAGAAGGAGTGCCCTGAGAGTCAAATGAAATAACACGTAATAACATACGTAAAGCACCTGTTGATACCATGGCTGGCACACACTAGCACTCCATAAACGGCAGTGACTTACGTATTTGAAAAATTTAAAAAATTAGAAGTAAAAAGCCCAGTGATCATTTGCCAACTTAAATCAGTGAAATGGCTTCTGGCCTGGTCAATTTCCAAATCTATGAGCTCGTCTTTGGCAAAGACATTGCTCAAAGACTCATTCTTGCAAAACATGTAACAAAAATCTACAGAAACACCACAAACACCTAAATAAACTGCAGACTGAATGGAAGGGCCACCACTGACCTGGATCTCACAGGCAACCACAAGATTATGGATGTAATAGAAGGCCTCCTCAACACTCTCTCCAACGGACACGAGCCCATGGTTCCGCAGAATAAGAACCTGAGGAGGAAAGCATGAAAGGTCTATAGACCTGGGCAAGAAGACTGACACTTTTAACTCTTTTCTTTTTCCCCGCTATAATTTAAATACCAAATTAGATAGATGCCTACTGACCTTGCTTTTAGGCCCCAGATTTTTCTGAATTAAAACTTTCTCCTCCTCATCAACAAGAATCCCATGATAATCATGATAAGCCACTTCTCCAAGGGAAAGTGCCTCCGGGGAGATTGGCAAGAGGCCACATTTCATCGCTGAGACCTAGAGAGCAAGCAGTCACCATGAAGGCAGGCAAATCAAAAGTTACAACGCGTTGACTGATGACATGTTTTCCACAAAGAAATAAAAAAGGGGAACATGTTTTACTTTATTCTCTTCTCAGAAATAAACGAACCCATGACCTTAACATAAACTTGACTTCTCGGACTTACTACCAACCTACACTTAAAAATCAAAGCTATCACTAAGCTGGGAGAAATTCCACATCTTTCTGGATTTCTCCCACACTGATTATAAACACTATGTGAGATCAGACTTAATAAGACGACCCTAGATCTAGTGCAAGGAAAGACTCAATGGCTTCCTCTGAATGAGTCACAACATCACAAAGAGAGGTTTTTCAGGTTTTTGTGTAGTTTTCATCTTAGCTCATAGGTGAGATCAAAACACCTGAAAATTAGATAAAAGCAAATTTATAAAAGTTTAGGATAATTATACTGTATAATTTCTCTACATTTATTTAAGTAAAAAATCTAAATGTTCATATAGCCCTTAAGTTTCCTCAAATTTCCCAAACTAACTTTGGAATATGCTAATTTTGAAAGTCTTCTACCTAGACTAACAGGCTCCAAAGATTTAAATAATATCTATAGATGCAACAATACCATACAGAAAAGCTGATCTACAAAGACATTACCACACAAAATGGCAATGCCACATTTAATTCCTTTCACAGTATCAGCTTTCCTATGAGAAGAAATTTCTTTACCAAGTAATTTTGATAATTTTTAAAACAAACGACATGGTAGCTGTTTGTAATCATATTCTTTTTTTTTTTTTTAAAGATTTTATTTTTTTCCTTTTTCTCCCCAAAGCCCCCCGGTACATAGTTGTATATTCTTCATTGTGGGTCCTTCTAGTTGTGGCATGTGGGACGCTGCCTCAGCGTGGTTTGATGAGCAGTGCCATGTCCGCGCCCAGGATTCGAACCAACGAAACACTGGGCCGCCTGCAGTGGAACACGCGAACCTAACCACTCGGCCACAGGGCCGGCCCCTGTAATCATATTCTTAAAGATACCTCTAATGGTTCTTTAAAATGGATGGACTTTTTTTTTATATGAACTTCTTCAAGGTTGAAAGAGCATGTATTCTTTCAGGAAAAAATTATACCAATCAGAGAATGATGTATCTAATAAAACTGATGCTGACATCAAGAACCACACCTTCAAAGTAAAATAAACAAACCAGATGTTCATCCAAACAATCCAATATGCAAGACATTAAAACATCAAGATAGATTCAATTCCACATTACTAAATCAATGAGGTCACCTGTCATACAAATAAGCCCATAAAATCATTAAAGTATAGGGGGCCATCCCAGCGGCTGAGTGGTTAAGTTCGTGAGCTCCACATCAGCAGCCCAAGGTTTCGCCAGTTGGAATCCTGGGCGTGAACATGGCACTGTTCATCAAACCATGCTGAGGCAGCGTTCCCCTCAGCACAACTAGAATGAACCACAACTAAAAATATACAACTATGTACCGGGGGCTTTGGGGAGAAAAGAGAAAAATAAAATCTTTAAAAAAAAATCGTTAAGTATAAAATTGGTGATAAAAAGCCAATTCTAGATAATTCTAGAGTGTTTCACTTTCACATGACTGTACCAAAAACCGGAATGCGCATTTTCATACTGTGAGGTCTCAGGCTCTGTCTGGGTGGCCTGTTCACACCAGGAGGGCTCAGGCTTAAGCAGGCCCTTGGAAGCCCTGGGCTTGAAGGCCAGGTCTCCTAAGAGCCTACACTGTCTGTGCCCTCTTCCTCCAACTGCCCTACTTCTAATTCTCCCCAATCGTGATGATCTAGCTGGGGCTCCATTGGCTCCAGGCAGAACATCTGGGGAAAGCTGGCCAGGTTTGTTTCTAGGCCTCAACCTGTCCAGAGCTCTCATGCCTGGCACCTTCCCCACAGCCCATCAGCACGCTCAAGCCTCCTGCATCCTACCAACCCTTCCCTGAGCCCACAGCATCCTCCACCTACCACCCCAACTTGCCCTCCCTCACTTTCCCATTCCTTTTTGAAAACAAGAAGTCTCTATTGACTGCTGTCATTCTGCACTTCCCAACAGTCCCCAATACACTGAAATCTGACCTCCATCCTGAACACTCTACGATTTTCTAATTAAGTCTAATGGATATTTTCAGACTTATTACAGGTTTTTCAAAATAGGTAGTATATGGACCCTCTTCAAAGAAAAGAATATTCTTTTAAGAAAGTCAAACTTAGTAAAAATTTTTTTTAATCCAACAAAGTTAGGTTTATCGATTTGCAGCAACAGGAGACAGCAATTTGGAGGAAATGTGAAGCGCCTCTCACTAAATAGCTTTAAAACGTCAGGCACTGCTAGCACAGCACACTCACCGCAGCCCCTGCTGGTGTGTGAATATGCACAACACACTTCACATCAGGGCGTGCAGCATAAATTGCAGAATGGAGCGTGAAGCCAGCTTGATTTACTCCTAGATTAGTACTCCCACGATCTACTACATCTCCTTGTAGATTGATTTTAACCTGAAAATAATAAAACGAAATTTTAAATGTCAAAAGGATTTCAAATTATCCTAACTAGAAATTATTTAAACCAAAGTTTAAAGTGTTATAACTAATGTTAAAGGTTTTTCTCTAAGTTAATCACACAAAACAGACTTTTTCTTCTTTCTTGGGTTTTATATGTTTAACAGGATTAGAAGATGTTTACTTATCTACTATGACGTACACATACATGACACCCAAGAGGAAAAGGATATTCTTACCAAACTGGATGCAGTCACTTCACTGTAGAGAAGTCCAAACGGCACAATGAGGAAGTGTTCCTGCTCAGAGCTCACTCTGGTCTGTGGTGAAAAATCACTGAGTTACCTCAAGAATGCAACTGAAATTATCTGCATCTCTTTTAGTCCACAAATTCACGTGTTTATTGTGAGCATTAAACGAGCTACGTAGGAAAGCACTTAAGTACGGTGCCTGTCACAAAGCTAAGAGGTACTGAAACCTTGCTATTATGACACTGTAGTAATTTATCAGGTATACAAAGCACATCTGGGTCACAATCATGATAATTAACTTTATTAAAAAACCTGGCGGTTACCAAACCAGTATCATGTGAAAAAAGGTGTCACTCCTCAGGGGTATAATAATAACAAAAACCAAAACTTATTTTTTTAAGTCAAAATGGATTTTTTTAAAATCTCAAAACCTACAGGATAATGCGCAACCATAAAAAATACAAATCAGAGAGAGCTCTTCCTTACTGCTGATCAGTTTTGCAAAGTCTCTGCACCACCACATCATCATCCCCTTGTTTGTTTGCTCCGTCCACAATACAGTTTTCTTTCCACTATTATTCATTCAATACAGATTTGGCACATACTATGTATCTGTGGTAGACACTAGTAATATAGCAGGAAAACAGAACAGTCCGGCCCTAAGAAAAATTCAGTCTAAAATGTTGGAGAGGTTGTGGAGAAAAAAGGAACCCTCATACACTGCTGGTGGGAATGCAAACTGGTGCAGCCACTATGGAAAACAGTATGGAGAGTTCTCAAAAAATTCAAAATAGAACTACCATATGACCCAGCTATCCCACTACTGGGTATCTATCCAAAGAACTTGAAATCAGCAATTCCAAAAGTCCCATGCACCCCTATGTTCATCAGAGCATTATTTACAATAGCCAAGACGTGGAACCAACCTAAGTGCCCATCAACTGATGATTGGATAAAGAAGATACAGTATATACACACACACACACACACACACACACACACACACACACACACACACACACACACAATGGAATACTACTCAGCCACAAAAAAGGATAAAATCGTCCCATTCACAACAACAAGCCACATAGAGAAAGACGAACTCTCTATGACTCCACTCATAGGTGGAAGTTAAACCTATAAACAAACAGAAATGATTGGTGGTTACCAAGGGAAAGGGGGACAGTGGGGAGAGGGCACAAAGGGTGAAGTGGTGCCCCTACAACACGACTAACAATAATGTACAAATGAAATTTCACAAGGTTGTAAGCTATCATAATCTTAATAAAAAGTTAAAAAAAAATTCAGTCTAGTTTTTATAATGATTTTGGGATAGACTCCAAAGACTCCTCAAAGCTATCAAGTTGGAATACCATATTTACTACTGAACTAAGAATTCTAACTAGGGTCAGGTAGGTGGAATTTAGTGTTTGTTGAAAACCCCTTACTTAAGGTGTTTAGCCCAACTTCCTAACCAGCATAATGATTTCTTCTGTACTGGCCCAAACAGAAACACACACAGGGTCTGCCTGGACAGTTGTAGTGATACAAACACTCACCATGTCCTCACTCAGCAAATAGTCACTGAGCGCCTACTATGTCATGGGTTCTGGAGTACAGGAGTAAACAAATAGAAGCTGGAGAGACCTGATCATTAAAACATTTTCTCTCACGCTGAGAAATCCGTCTTCCTGAGTTTTTCATCATTGTTTCTAGTATGCAACACAGAATAAGCTCTACCTCCCTTCTACAATTTAGTTCTCAGATATCTGACACTATCCTATCTCCTGTGTCATCTTCATGCTAAACTCACTTGATTCCCTCCAAATAGTATAATGGGGATCCACAGTCACGTAAGACTTGAGTTAAAAATCCTAGCTCTACCAAGAACTGGCTAGGCTGCTTTGGGGATCCTGGACTCTTGGTCTCCTTATCCACAAAGTGAGGATGATAAGGGCTCACAGTCACAACAAAGCTCTCAATAAATGGCATCTCCCTACTATTACTATTATTAGCAACAACAGGAGCAGCAATAGTAAATCATCACCGTCGATGAACCTGCTCTCTATAAATCCATCTCTGTAATATCCATTCTCTCTGAGTCCCTACTGCCCAGGTGTCTCTTCTCTACACATAGTTTCCACCTTTCCCCAAATGTTCTCCCATTAATGGTGAGTTAGACAGACTTTTTATTTCTAAAGTTAGTTCTTTTATTTTAAAAAGCATGCTGATCTTTTTAACCAACTAAAACAAAACTATGCAATTGCCCCAATTCCCAAGTTGGGTCAAAACAAAACATAAAACAAGGAATTATTTTGTGTATTTATTGGTGAGGATGAAGAAAAATAAGGTTGGAAATAAGGAAAAATTAAATGCCAGATATTTTGGCTTATTTTAAAACTTTTTATTTTGAAGCATACATATAAAGAGTATTTAGAGGGTATACGTACAATTCAAGTATAATAATAAGTCAAACACCCAGTACCCTTCAACTAGCTTCAGAAATAGAGTAAGCCTAATATCTCTAAAGCTCTGTTTCCCTTCCCTCATATCTCAGAAGTAACCACTATCCTGAATTATGTGTAAAGCATTTTCTTTTCTTTATAGTTTTTTTTGAGGAACATTAGCCCTGAGCTAACTACTGCCAATCCTCCTTTTTTTGCCGAGGAAGACTGGCCCTGAGCTAACATCCGGGCCCATCTTCCTCTACTTTATATGTGGGATGCCTACCACAGCATGGCTTGCCAAGCAGTGCCATGTCCACACCTGAGATCTGAACCAGAGACCCCAGGCCGCCGAAGCAGAACATGTGAACTTAACTGCTGTACCACCGGGCCGGTCCCTTTTCTTTATAGTTTTACCTTATATATATATTCATCCCTAAGCAATATACTGTTCAATTTTTATCTGTTTATGAACTTCATATAATTGGAATCATACTTTACATATTTTTCAGTAACTATTTTCCTCAACATTATTTTTGAGATTCTCCTCCAGATTATGATGTACACGGCTATAATTTATTCATTTTCATTGCTGTATAGTATCCACTGGATGAATATACCATGTATCCATTATGTATCGTTCTCCTATCAATGGACATGGTTTCCATTTTGCTATTAAAAACAATGCTATGAACATTCTTGTACCTGTCTCCTAGTGTACACTGTACATGTTCAAGTTTCTCCAGAGTAATAAACTAGGCGGTAACACCAAATTATTTTCCAAAGGGCCTAAATAAATGTACACTCCTGTTTGTAGTGTATGATAGTTATGTGCTTCTACAACCATCTTTTAAAAAAAATTAAAGTCTAATGTCAGCGAAGTGGTATATTCCACTGTGGTTTTAATTTATAATTTCCTGGTTACAAATGAGTTGAGCAATTTTTCATATTTTTATGAGCCATTCTTATTTCTCCTTCTGTGAAATTCTTTCCTTGTCTTTTGTCCATTTTATATTAGTTTGTCCTTTTCTTATTGACAGTTCTTTATCTATTAATTAATAATAAAATAATTTTATTATTTATCTTTATCTATTAATTTTAATTTATTAAATTAATGGATATTAATTTTTTGTTGGCTACGAGTGAGGCAAACTCTTCCTGATTCTACCTTTTATTTCCACTCTCTTTACAGTGCCTTTTAAAGATGAGAAATTTGTTCATTTTAATGTTGTCAAACGTATCCATCTTTGCTTTTGTGTCTTAAGACATCTTTCCTTAGATCAGAGGTTCAATGATTTTCGCCTACATTGATCCTAAAGTTTTTAAAGCACTACCTTTCACACTTAATCCTTAATTCATTGGAATTGCTTTTATGAGTATACATAGTATAAGGCAGGAATCCAATACAATCTTTCAATTCTGATTTTTCAATCTAGTTGTGCCAGCACCAATTACTGTCTAGTCCATCCTTCCCCTGCTGATCTGCAATGCCAACTCTTTTGTATATCTGATTTCAATGTGTGAGATCTGGTTCTGGCTGTTCTGTTCTGTCCCATAGGCCTATTTGTCTCTTCCTTTGCCCAAAGCACACTATTTTAATTAATATCACTTTATAAGTTTGATATGTGGTTTTAAAAAAAAAATCTTCTCACCTAGTTCTTTGGGAATGTCTTAGCTATTCTTGGTCTTTTTTCTTCCATATAAATTTTAGAAGCATGCTATCAGGTTCCACATTAAAAAAATACTCCAGGGGCCGGCCCAGCGGCACAGCAGTTAAGGGCGCACGTTCCCCTTCTCAGTGGCCAGGGCTCGCCGGTTCGGATCCCGGGTGTGGACACGGCACCACTTGGCAAAAAAGCCATGCTGTGGTAGGTGTCCCACGTATAAAGTAGAGAAAGATGGGCATGGATGTTGGCTCAGGGCCAGTCTTCCTCAGCAAAAAGAGGAGGATTGGCAGTAGTTAGATCGGGGCTAATCTTCCTCAAAAAAAAAATATTACACAGCCATTCTAATCATCTTTTTCTTTGTCTATATATATATAAAATTCATTCAGCTATAAACAGTATATACTTTATATTTTCTCTTTTATAATAATTTTTCATTTTTTATTTTTTCACATAGTCTTTATAATTGTTTTTCATAGTGTATACATTCCCTCAAATTAATGTTGAATAACTGGGATATTTCCCACCTACTGCAGGATATTTAGACTTAAAATTTTTCATTATTATAGATAACATTATAATAAATATATTTGTACATCATGTTTTCGCCTTTGACTTATTTCCTTAACACATATTTCCAAGAGTGAGCTTAACAGATCTACATATTTTAATGGAAAAAGCTAAAAATATATGATTTTCTGGTCTGAAGTAAAAAGGAGAAAGTGCTAAAGTGAAAGTGAAAGTGAAAAGAGAAGGACACTTCGAAGTCAGTGTTTTAGTCCCCAACGGACTAGTGCTGGTCTCACTGTGTGTCTTCCCACACATCTAACACCCCTTCTCTGTGTAAAAGGAATGAATGCTAACATCACAGATCTTAAGGTCACTCACTGAAAACCAAATGCATCCAACTCAGCATCTCTGGCAAAGATCCATATCACATCCCCAGAAGCACTGTGCACTGGTCACAAAGGTTGGCTCCAGACCACCACCTCAGAGGTTTAACATCCCTAGACTCCAGAATGGAGCTGAACCTAGCACTCCACTGACACCAAGAGGCATTTAGGGATAGAAAGGCCCCACCATCAGCTAAGTGCCACCAAGAGAGGAAGCCCAGCTCATGTGCCAACTGGGCCACCCTGTCTTTTGACACTCCCCTAAAGCTTCTCTAAATCTTAAGACAGAGAACTAATTCACACAATCATCTCCAATCCTCTAACACCTGTTAGCACTTTTAAATTCCTTTAGTAGAAAATCCCTATGGCCCGCTTTCAAATAAAGGGCACAATGACCTGTTAGCACTTTTGGTTGTGCTGATAAATACTGTTAATATATCTTTGTATGGTAACACCTAGATTGCAAAACAAAAAGTGGATGCCATAAATAGTTAAAAAACAAATCAAAAACTTTCTTCCTCAATGATTCTCTAGTTCACAAGATACAGGACATATTTTTGGTAACCTGAATTTCTTTTTTACTGAGTATTAAGTCCCAAACAAATCACTTGCAGAAGAGTAAACGCTTAACTAAAGTTTTAATTCTGCTAAGTCCTAAATAATTAAAGGGGAAAAAAAAAAACCCAAGCAATTTAAGCAATTCAAACTTATTTAAATAACATTCGTAATAGGACTAACAGTAAACAGCATTTCAAAACCCCCAAAGAATGTGAAGCTATTATTAAAGCCAAGGATTACATTTCCTATTAAAACTGTAACATTTTCATGGAACTAATTTTTAGGCAACCATTTAGCATTAAATCTCTACACAGAGCATCCTGTCAAGTATAATTAGCCACAGATGCCAGCAATTTTCATGCAGGCACAAAGAAGAGAGCTGGTACTTGTGGTAGGCTAATTGGACTCAGTGATCAAATAGCAAAAGGAGTTGTTGTTCAATAATTTTACCAAGGGAGAATTTCAGTTCAGCTGGGGATTTCACAGTGTGCCTACCACTGTTCCTGGTCTGGGGGACAGAGCAGGAAACATAGCAGAGGCTCCCTTCATGGAGCAGACATGGACAACAAACAAGTAAATGCATAGTGTGGGTGACAGTAACTGCTATGAGGAAAATAGGGCAGGCGTGCTGGGGCAGGGGGAGTAACATTCTACAAGCATGACAGTGTGGATATGACACCGTCAGGCTGACAGTTTGCAAAGTTCACTTTAGCAGCAGTGCGGAGAAGAGACAGAGGGGAGGGTTAACTCGGCATCTCTGGCAAAGATCCGTATCACATCCCAGAGGCACAGTGCTCTTGTCACAAAGATGGGCTCCAGATCACTACCTCAGAGGTTTAACTTGCCCTGGAGTCCAGAATGGAGCTGAACTAAGCAGCACCGACTAGGAGTCCACACGTGAAAAACACCTACGTGTGTGCGCTCAATATGGAGAAAAGGGTAAAACAATTTAAATGGCTATTAACACTGGTTGCCTCAAGGGAGGTAAGAGTATTGGCAGGATTATGACTTCCTCTTTAGATGTGTAAGATTTATACTATAAGCAGGCACTGTACTAATACTTTAAAATATCCAATGAAAGAAATTAAATGAAAAAATAGATTGGAACAAGTTTAAAAGTCAAAGGAAGGAAGCAGTTCAAAGAAAGAGATTATCTCTACAAAAGAGCAAAGAAAAAAAGAAACCTGACAATGCATTAGGAATCTAAGAAGACAGGAGGGTACGGAATTCCAAGCCAGCAAACAAAGTTTGGCCGTAGATAGGAGGCAGGACATTTGTAATAGGTGGTCAGGAGCATAGAATGGGTACAAACATCAGTAAGGAGTTCCCATTTTCTCTGTGACAAGATGTGGTCATTTGCTGGGAGGAGATCAGGAGTTTCAAAGATAGTAGAGACAGAAGAGAAATCTTAGTGAGCTTGTAAGAGAGACATCTTAAAGTTGCCAGGCAGTGCTGTAGGTCCATTTACGACTGGGGCTGTAAATCTATGGAGAAAGCCAATGAGCTCTGTTGTGAGGCTTTGCGGCAGGATATGGCTGCTCAGAGCACAGAGAGCCAGTACAGTATTGGCAAAGAGCGCTACTGAAATGATGGACCATGAGATGCAAGCTGGACAAAATAGGGGGTGAATATGGGCTGACAGATTTGGATGTAGAGGGGAAGATCCACAAAGGCAGGACTTGTCACATTCACTGATATAGCCCCAAAGTTAGAACAATGCTTGGTACAGAGCAATAAATATTTACAGCAGACACCCAGTAAATATTTACTGCAAGAACGAATTGAAGAAAATAGAGGTCCTGACACTGTTAAGAAATAAGTACGGGAGACAGAAGGCTTTGGTCACAGTAGGGAAGAAAACATCCTCATTCTTACGTTTTCAGGCATAAAAAAATTTAGGAACTGCCTATAATTTGTAAGTACTCACTTATTAAGTTAGTATGCGAGAAAGGAGTTTTAAATAACTACTGTTCTCATAATTTTTAATTCAAACTGACTAATTCGCAGATTATTACACTTTGCACTCAGGAATCAGAAGGAAGGTGTTTCAAGATTGACTTCAGTTCAGCCAGCTTCCCTCTTCTAAATGGAGAGGTGGTGCCAAACACCACCTCTGTTACAACTAATGTAACATTCCATTTATCATTCAGTTACTAACTCATTTAATACTCACTGTGATATGATTGTAGATAAGCTGAGACCACCCAAAGAGATCTGCTAGTCTGTAAAATGCTGCCAATTTACACCGCAATAATTTCTCCCCTTTGTCATAGGCAATCGAATCAGATCCTCTAAGGTCATTCACAGGAGTCACCATACCAAGACCTGAAATAAAGAAAAATAAAACTCACAAAGATTTAATATTTCTTATCAAATGTAAATCAAACAATAACAGTTCTGAGATACTAATCTTCTACACTAGGCCATAAAGTAAGTCTCGAAAACTCCAAAGACTATTTCATGAAGACCACGTTCACCAACACTAATACAATTAAGTTACAACCGATAACAAAAAGGTAGAGAAATTTGTGGGATGCAGTAAAGCAATACTTAGAAGCAAATTTAACAGATATACTAGAAATTTAAACAGAAACATTAGAAAAGAAGAATGGTTCTTTAAAAAAATGATCTAGGTTTCTACCTTATGAAACTAGAAAAAGAGCAAATTAAATCCAAAAATAAGAAGAGAAAAGGAATAATAAAGATAAAAGCAGATATCAATCAAACAGAAATATCATAGAGAAAAACTCATTTAATCTTGAGGTTAAAAATAAAATGAAAAATGAAACAAAATAAAATACACCTCTAGTCAGACTCATTAACAAAATAGTGAAGATAGAAATTACCAGTATGAAGAAGAGGGAACATCAAAAAATATTCTACAGATATTAAAAGGATAATAAAGAGATAATATGAACAATTATGTCAGCCAATTTTTTAACTTAAATGAAACAAATGTCTCAAAAGACACAAGCTACCAAAGCTCACTCCAGAAGAAATAGATATCCTGAATAGCCCTATTTCCACTACGCTGAATTTGCAGCTAAAATAATTCCCATAAAGAAAACTTCAGTCATACCAGGGACACAGGGATGGTTCAACATCCGCAAATCAATCAATGTGATACACCACATCAACAAACTGAGGAATAAAAACCACATGATCATCTCAATGGATGCAGAGAAGGCATCTGACAAGATCCAACAGCCATTTATGATAAAAACTCTGAACAAAATGGGCATAGAAGGAAACTACCTCAACATAATAAAGGCCATATACGACAAACCCATAGCCAACATCATACTCAATCGGCAAAAACTGAACCCCATCCCCCTGAAAACAGGAACGAGACAAGGATGCCCTCTATCACCACTCTTATTTAACATAGTACTGGAGGTCCTGGCCAGAGCAATCAGGCAAGAAAAAGGAATAAAAGGAATCCAAATAGGGAGAGAAGAAGTGAAACTCTCACTGTTTGCAGACGACATGATCTTATATATAGAAAGCCCCAAAGAATCCATTGGAAAACTGTTAGAAGTAATCAACAACTACAGCAAAGTTGCAGGGTATAAAATCAATTTGCATAAATCAGTAGCATTTCTATACTCCAGTAATGAACCAACAGAAAAAGAACTCAAGAATACAATACCATTCACAATTGCAACAAAAAAAATAAAATACCTTGGGGTAAATTTAACTAAGGAAGTGAAGGACATATATAATAAAAATTATAAGGCCTTTCTGAGAGAATTGGATGACGACATAAGGAGATGGAAAGACATTCCATGTACACGGATTGGAAGAATAAACATAGTTAAAATGTCCATTCTACCTAAAGCAATCTACAGATTCAATGCCATCCCAATCAGAATCCCAATGACATTCTTTACAGAATTAGAACAAAGAATCCTAAAATTCATATGGGGCAACAAAAGACCCCGAATTTCTAAAGCAATCCTGAGAAAAAAGAACAAAACGGGAGGCATCACAATCCCTGACTTCAAAACATACTACAAAGCTACAGTAATCAAAACAGCATGGTACTGGTACAAAAACAGGTGCACAGATCAATGGAACAGAAGTGAAATCCCAGAAATAAAACCACACATCTATGGACAGCTTATCTTTGACAAAGGAGCTGAGGGCATACAATGGAGAAAAGAAAGTCTTTTCAACAAATGGTGCTGGGAAAACTGGAAAGCCACGTGTAAAAGAATGAAAATTGACCATTCTTTTTCACCATTCACCAAAATAAACTCAAAATGGATTAAAGACCTAAAGGTGAGACCTGAAACCATAAGGCTTCTAGAAGAAAACGTAGGCAGTACACTCTTTGACATCAGTATTAAAAGGATCTTTGAGGACACCATGCCTTCTCAGAGAAGGGAAACAATAGAAAGAATAAACAAATGGGACTTCATCAGATTAAAGAGCTTCTTCAAGGCAAATGAAAACAGGATTGAAACAAAAAAACAACCCACTAACTGGGAAAAAATATTTGCAAGTCATATATCTGACAAAGGCTTAATATCCTTAATATATAAAGAACTCTCGCAACTCAACCACAAAACATCAAACAACCCAATCAAAAAATGGGCTGGAGACATGAACAGACATTTCTCCAAAGAAGATATACGGATGGCCAATAGGCACATGAAAAGATGCTCATCATCACTGATCATCAGGAAATGCAAATCAAAACTACACTAAGATATCACCTTACACCCGTTAGAATGACAAAAATATCTAAAACTAATAGCAACAAATGTTGGAGAGGTTGTGGAGAAAAAGGAACCCTCATACCCTGATGGTGGGAATGCAAACTGGTGCAGCCACTATGGAAAACAGTATGGAGATTCCTCAAAAAACTAAAAATAGAACTACCATACGATCCAGCCATCCCACTACTGGGTATTTATCCAAAGAGCCTGAAGTCAGCAATCCCAAAAGTCCTGTGCATCCCAATGTTTATTGCAGCACTGTTTACAATAGCCAAGACGTGGAAGCAACCTAAGTGTCCAGCAACAGACGAATGGATAAAGAAGATGTGGTACATATATACAATGGAATACTACTCAGCTGCAAAACAGAACAAAATCATTCCATTTGCAATAACATGGATGGACCTTGAGAGAATTATGTTAAGTGAAATAAGCCAGCGAGAGAAAGATAATCTGTGTATGACTCCACTCATATGAGGAATTTAAAACTATGGACCAAGAACAGTTTAGTGGATACCAGGGGAAAGGTAGGGTGGGGGGGTGGGCACAAAGGGTGAAGTGGTGCACCTACAACATGACTGACAAACATTAATGTACAATTGAAATTTCACAAGATTGTAACCTATCAATAACTCAATAAAAAAAAATAATAATTAAGAAAACTCCAAGCCCAGATGATTCACTGTGAATTCTATCAGACATTTAAGGAAGAAATAATACCAATTCTACAGAAACTCTTCCAGAACACTTTCCAACTCATTCTATTAGGCCCAGCATCACCTTGATACCAAAACCACACAAAAATATTACATTACCTGATGTTACAAGAAAAAACAAAACAGGATCTCTCATGAACACAGACTAAAAAATATTTAATATTTTAGCAAATAATCCAGCAATATACAAAAAGAATAACACATCATGACTGGGGGCAGTTACCATCTCAGGAATGCAAGGTTGGTTCAACATTAAAAAACCAATCAATATAATTCACAACACCGAACCAAAACAGAAGAACCATGGTATCATTTTAACAGATGCAGAGAAAGCATTTCAAAAACTCAACATCCATTCAGGATAAAAGCTCTCATCAAATTAGGAATAGAAGGGAAGTCCTCAACTTGATAAGGGGCATCTACAAAAAACCCTATCATTAATATCAAACATAATGAAGAAAGACAATGTTTTTTTCCTAAAATCAGGAACAACACAAGGATGTATACTCTGGCACTCTTACTGAATACTGTACTCAGGATTCTAACCAGTGCAATAAGGCAAGAAAAAGGAAAACAAATAAAAAAAAACATACACACTAGAAAGGAAGAAAAAAAAAGTACTTGATTGTATGACCGTATTTGGTCATGACATAATTATCAGTGTTACACATTGTTAGATTTGATTCTTTTCTTTTTAATTATGAATTATCTCAATCATAAAGAAAAGTACACAGAACAATACAAACAACCACATGTTTACCATCTTGATTCAACATGGGCCAATCTTCTACTTTAGGTCTTAACTTAAAAAAATTTTTTTTCTTTTTTTTTTTTTGAGGAAGATTAGCCCTGAGCTAACTGCTGCCAATCCTCCTCTTTTTGCTGAGGAAGACTGGCCCTGAGCTAACATATGTGCCCATCTTCCTCTACTTTATATGTGGGACGCCTACCACAGCATGGCATGCCAAGCGGTGCCATGTCCGCACCCGGGATCTGAACCAGCAAACCCCGGGCCACCTAAGCGGGACATGCACACTTAACTGCTGTGCCACTGGGCTGGCCCCTAAAAATTGCTTTTTAGAAGATTTTCAGAAGACGCTGGCAGTGGCAGTATAGTTTTTGAATTTTCCTAAATCTATCTCAACCCTGTGCAAAAAAATTAACTAGAGCAACTAGGATAGCAAAACTGAAAACCCAAGGATGATATCTACAACAAATCTAAGTTAACAAGGTCAAGCCTGAAACTGAAAATAGAATTAGCTGGCGTTGACATAGACAGAGTCCATGATATCAGCATCTGTGGACAAGGAAGTAGAAGTAAGCCACGGACCTTTTGTCACACTTGACACTCCCAAAAGAATCAGTAAGAACTCACTAGAAAGCTCAGAGGGCCAGTTTGAGAAGAGCAGCTGAAACCAAGAGTACTGCACACTTTACTCCTTAAAAATTCTCCAAACTAACCATCCAAAACTGTCTTTCAGGACAAAGTCTCATACTAAGAAATTTATGGAAATTAGAACCCAAACAGAGCAGCAGAGGATCATCAAGAAAAGAAAGGAAAAGGCCCAGATAAAAGCAAGGGAGGGGAGCAGGACCCAATTCACTTAAATAAGCTGCCATGTTTTTATTTTTTTATTTTTTCTTTTTCTCCCCAAATCCCCCCTGGTACATAGTTGTGTATTTTTAGTTGTGGGTCCTTCTAGTTGTGGCATGTGGGATGCCGCCTCAACATGGCTTAATGAGTGGTACGATGTCTGCACCCAGGATCCAAACCCGCGAAACCCCAGGCCGCCAAAGCACATGAACTTATTAACCAATCGGCGACAGGGCCGGCCCCCAAGCTGCCATATTTTTAGCATTTCACAAAAGCAACAGAAGAGGGGAGCTCCTGAGCCATGACATTAGGAAAGTTTTCCTGAACCAGACTCCTTTAGGAAAACTACTTTCATGTAAAAATGAACAGAAAAATATCATGATCAAATACTATACAAAAACTATTACGAGAAGAAAGAGCAGAATCAAATCCCTACAAAAAATGAAAGCACACAAGAAAGACATCTGCAAAACAGATGAACACTATAATCTATTATTTTATAACAAGGTAAAGAAAGGCATTAAGAAAATAATAATAGATATGAAAAAACATTTAATATAATTAGAAAAATTCAGAAATGAGGGTTAGAACATAGATGGAACTAGATATAAACAAATAATTTTAAAAATAAATACTACACTAAAAGTAGAAGGAAACAAAGTTTGAAAAGGAAGAAAATTTTTCTAAATCATAAAAAATTGAAGTAAGTAATAAAAAGGATTTGAGAAAAAGTGACAAAAAAGTTAAAGAAGAAAGACAGAGAAAATCCAACATCCATATAATAGGAATCCCTGAAGAAGGAAACAAAAGCAAGGGAACAGAATAAATACTAACAACCAACTCAAGAAAATATTGCTAAAATAAAAAAGATTTGGAAGGGAATAATATCTGAGAAAATTAACCCAGAATGACCAACACTAAGATATATTCTGGTAAAATTGCTAGACTCTAAAGAAAAACTAAAAATAATTTGAGCATCCAGGAAAACAGACCAAGTCACTTATACGGAAAGATTCCCTTCAAATTTTAATAGCAATACTTCAGGCCAGAAGAAAATGAATTATGTATTTAAAAACATAAAATAGGAAAATGTGAGCCAAGGATTTTATACCCAAACTAACCAAACCAAATTAACACTGAGGTATGAAGGCCACAGCATGCAGGAAATCAGAGGTGATCATTTCCATAAGTGTTTTCTGGGAAGTCTACTATAGAAGGAACTTCAGACAACCAAAATGACTAGGGAGACATTGATAGAAGGACTGGTGGTGAGCATTAAATATATATTTATTACAGAATTAAGCTATTAATTATAACACTAAATGAACATTATAAAGAGGAGATCATGATATGTAATGGTCATATGCTCTGACAACATAGAGTATATTTTAAAACATGAAGAGAGAACATATTGTTGGTATAGTACTGGTAATGTGTGATATGTGGGGAAAAAGCAAATGAGTAATTATGCAATATTCAAGTTTGTTATTTCTAGTGTCCTCAAGAACCAAAATTCTTGTCGTGCAAGGAAGGAGAACAAATGTTAGAAAGAAGATGTTAAATAAAAACCCCTTAGAACTGAATTTTAATTGGAATTATGAGTATAATTCCAATATACTTATAATTATACTTATAATTCCAATATATCAATATAATATATAATTCAAGAGTTAATATATATTTCCTAGTTCTGTACACTAAAAAGGCCTAGAAAAAATGACTCAGTAGCAATAAGCATCTCTAGCACTCAGGGTAAAATTCTATCTCCCACAAAAAGAAATCAAGGTTTCTCAGAGAAATGGCTGATTCCAGATCTGGGGCAGGAGATGTACAAGATAAGCCTGGAACAACATCTCCTCATGGGAGATGGCTTGGAAGCTGTCAAAGACTACTAGGTTCAGGGGCAACTTGGAGAGGCTCCCACTGATCAAAGATGGGACAATGTGAGTATCAAAAAGGACAGCTGCAATGTTTGGAAACATATTAAATATATTTAAATCTACGAGTTCAAAATAGTATCAAATAATAATAATAATAATTGGTCACTTTAGAAGGATGACAGGAAATCAACTTCTTAGTTTGAAAGGATGACCTTTCCTATACAACCTGTACCAGTGAGTAACCAAAAAGAGTCGAGGTGAGGGGCCAGCCCCGTGCCCGAGTGGTTAGGTTCATGTGCTCCACTTTGGCGGCCCAAGGTTTCACCAGTCCGGATCCTGGGTGCAGACCTAGGATCGCTCCTCAAGCCACGCAAAGGCAGCATCCCACATAGCAGAGCCAGAAGGACCTACAACTAGAATATACAGCTATGTACTGGGGGGCTTTGGGGAGAAGAAGAAAAAAAAAAGATTGGCAACAAATGTTAGCTCAGGTGCCAATCTTTAAAAAAAGATAAAAAAGAGTTGAGGGGAAGTTTCTTTTTTTGTGTGTGTCAAGGGCTGACTTTCAATAGATCTTAGCAAGGAAGCTGCTCTGCTGCACAAGAAACCCTGACCCAGAAGCAGGTCATCTAGGAATGGTTTAGTGTCAGGTCCCCCACAAATAGGCAGTGAGTGAGGGGGAAGGGGCAACCCCCTTGCCAGTGCCCCCTTTCCTAGGGAAGTTTCTCTTTAAAGAAATAGTCTAACTAATAAATATAGAAAAGGAATGATAGAATTAAAATATCACCAACTAAGAAGCTTTATTAAATTAATGGGTCTAAGCATTGAGCATTGATGGCTGCTAACAACACAAAAAGAAACAATCAGACTTACGTGCCTATGAATAGAACACCTAGAAACTACGGATTACCAAAAAACTGAATCCAAACATGGTCAAGTTTCTAGATCCAACTGCTAATTTACTGTAAATACAGAATAGAAAAGAACATGGTAGCAGCACCATGGAGGTGGAAGCCACAAAATTCAGACTGTGGCAAACTCTACAGGTCAACAAACTCATTTTCTTTAAACTTAAAGTGTAAGGAGAAAAAAAGAGAGATGAAGAGGTAACTTGTAGCTTTAAAAAGGCTTAAGGGGGGCTGGTCCCGAGACTCAGTGGATGGGTTCATGCACTCCACTTTGGCGGCCCGGGGTTTCACTGGTTCAGATCCTGGGCGCGGTTCTTCGGGTCACGTTGAGGGGGCGTCCCACATAGCAGAACAAGAAGTGCTCACAACTACAATATACAACTATGTACCAGGGGGCTTTGGGGAGAAGAAGAAGAAAAAAAAAGACTGGCAACAGATGTTAGCAAAAGTGCCAATCTTAAAAAAAAAAAAAGGCTTAAGGGACATTAAGTAAAAATAAACAAAAACTAAACCATAGTGGGGTTGGTTTTTTTTGGTTTTTTTTTTTTTTTTTTTGGCAAGGAAGATTGGCCCTGAGCCTACATCTGTGCCAATCTTCCTATTTTTTTGTATGTGGGAGGCCACTACAGCATGGCTTGATGAGTGGTGTGTAGGTCCACACCTGGGATCCGAACCTGTGAACCCCAGGCTGCCAAAGCAGAGCCCATGAACTTAATCACTATGCCACCAGGCTGGTCCCTAAACCATAGTGTTTAGGATGACCATTTGGGTGATAAAACCATAAAGAAAAGCCAGGCAGTGATTACCATCCAAATCAAGATGGTAGTTCCTTTTCAGAGAGTGATGGCGATAGGGCCAGTAGCTGATAAACCTTTATTTCTGACCTGGTTGGTGGTTATAAAGGTGTTCACCTTAAAATCATTCATAAGTTATATATCATTTGTTCTATGCCATCTATATACGTTATATTTTACAACAAAGTTTAAGATATGTTTTAAGTTTTTATATTTTTTCTTTCTTTTTTTTTTTCAAGGAAGATTAGCCCTGAGCTAACATGTGCTACCAATCTTCCTCTTTTTGCTGAGGAAGACTGGCCCTGAGCTAACGTCTGTGCCCATCTTCCTCTACTTCACATGCAGGACGCCTACCACAGCATGGCTTGCCAAGCGGTGCCACATCCACACCTGGGATCCAAACTGGCGAACCCTGGGCCACCAAAGCAGAACATGCAAACTTCACCACTGCGCCACCAGGCCAGCCCCCAAATTTTTATTTTTAAAAAACAAACAGTTAGATACAATTAAAACTACAGTCATGTGTCATATAATGATATTTTGGTCAACAATGAACTACATATACGATGGGGGTCCCATAGGATTAGGACCATATAGCCTAGGTGTGTAGTAGGCTATACCACCTAGGTTTATGTAAATACACCCTATGATGTCCACACAATGATGAAATCTCCTAACAACACAGTTCTCAGAATAGATCCCTATCATTGACTGACTCATGACTGTAATTAGATTTCTTTCTTTCTTCCTTTCTTTTTCAGTGTGGCATTATTGAAATAAAATTTCCTCTATCTCTGATTAGAAGATAATATGCAAGTAAATACATTACATTATTCTTTTTTCATCTAATTTATATGAAAGATCACTGGAATCCATTAAGAATTCATATGAAAATCTTACTGACTACCATTTGACTTCAGGATGGAGGTTTGAGCTAGTAAATTTAATGTGATTCTTAATACTCTCTAGCATTAATGATATATCACTCGGTGAATGTTCATCAACTTCTAAGAATCCCATGGAACAGATAAGCAAACAGCAAATGCCAGGTGATCTAACAGAAACCAATACCTTATGTTGGTCACTCAAAGGCTGACTATCCAACTAGAACTATCAGAGATGGATCCAGGGCACCATACACAGTAGGTGAAACTGGTTGATGCTCAACTTACTCTGGGCTCCACCTTGTCATGTTAAGGCACACAAATTCAATAACTATGGCAAGGCTCCACCTTTGCACGGCTAACTGTTCTTTGCTCACATTCACTCATCCAACGTTGTTTCTCTGGCTTTCTTCTGGAATTTCTCTGTTTCTCACTCATTTGCAAGCAGCAATGAGGAATGGTGGATAAAAAATGTTAGCCTGGCTGAAATGAATTGCTGCTTCACAAGCATTATTTCTGATTAGTTTATTTTAATTCACAAAGGGTCTGAGAAGCCACATGAGAAGTCATCTGCCTAAGAAATAACAGTCCCACTGGCTCATAAAAAAGGAGTCCTCTGGGGCTGGCCCCGTGGCTGAGTGGTTAAGTTCACGCGCTCCGCTGCAGGCAGCCTAGTGTTTCGTTGGTTCAAATCCTGGGCACAGACGTGGCACTGTTCATCAAACCACACTGAGGCAGTGTCCCACATGCCACAACTAGAAGGACCCACAACGAAGAATATACAACTATGTACTGGGGGGCTTTGGGGAGAAAAAGGAAAAAAATAAAATCCTAAAAAAAAAAGGAGTCCTCTAGGTTCAAGACATTTCCAGGCTTACAGCCTATCTTTTACTATAAGTAACACATTAATTTTCAGAACTCAATTCTACGTATTACACAGTGTGTGCCCATCTAGTTCAGATGAGAAAGTGTCCCGAAATTTTACCTGGAAAATGATCGAGCACGTATACAGAGTCAGGAACTACTCACTCATGTTTAAGGCAGCCATTCCGCCTTGTGGAGCTGCTGGGTAGACATTTGGTACATTCGTAGTCATAAAATCTGCAATCTGCTGTAACGCCAAGAGGCCTGTGGGATTCTTCCCCTTCTTAAATTGTTCCTGTATCATTGATTCCAATTCTTCACAGAAAGCCTAATAAAAGGCATACAAAATGGTGAGACATCATTTAAAGGTAACTGGACATTGCTACGTGGAGCAGAAATTGGTACATCCTTTCTGGAAAGTAATTTAATAATATAAAAGCTTAAAAATTTGAAAATTCAATTCCTAGGAATATTTTCTAAAGAAATAATCAAGGATGTACTCAAAGATTTATTCATAAGTATGCTCATTCCAGCACTACTGATACAAGGGAAACAACCGACTACATTTTAAACAGAAGACTGATTAAATACACTGACCCCCTTACAATGGAATTCTACACATGCATTCAACATGAAAGGCCAAAAAAAAATTAAATAACATAAAACTACTCCATACGTTTTTAAGTGAAAGAAATTATAAAGCAATATAACCAGTTTTTGTAAGAGTAAATACGCATCTAAACATAGAAAAAGACTAAAAGTAAAATTATCAACATGTTCACTGTAATTCTCTTAGTGATAGAATTGTTAGTAATTTTCATGTTTACCTGGTGCTTCTCAGTATTTTTTTCAAAACACATTTTTTGAAATTACTTTTTAAAAGTTCATCCTTTATGAAATAATCCTAAATTAGGCAAAAAGGTTACGTTGGGTTGATTGTGATTTTAATACAAAGTCACTACTGAAACAATACGAGTTTCCTCAAACTGTATTAAAATAATCTTTTATTTCACAATCCAATAAAGAAATATCTTGTTAAATAATTATAAATAATATTTAATATGTAATGTAGCTCACTGAATGATTATCCACATCTGATTATAAGGACTCCAAGGGCTTCTGGATGATTCTGTTATTAAACCTATTTCTAGTTTTTCATTGCTGGAGCTGAAAAGATATATTGCCAAGGGCCAGTCTACGTATACCTATCACTTAAGGGAAGCAGGTAACAAACAAATGTATTACTGTTAATGCAACGGTATAAACGAATGTCAAGAATCAAGAGCGCTTTGAGGAGCCTCCATCTACCATATCATGATAAATAATGTCATAGAGCATATTCTGTGGTAGTCAAGGAGCGAAGGAAAAGCTGATAGGTGCTTTGACTGCAAGGAAGAAATAAAATAAATCACCAAAACATGTTTTTTTGGTCATCTTTGCTGTCAATGCAGAATGTGCTGATATAGGTAGATACACACAGATATAAAGAGATACAGATAGCCTCTACTAAACATCTCTGAGTGTGCTGGCACAGGAGATGCAAAAGCTGAGTTAAACAAGCTCCCTGACCTCCATCTGAAAAATCAAACAATCTATTTCAATGGTTCTCAAATCCACATACATATCTGTGGGAAGCTCAACTCAACACAACACTACCACATGTACTACATACATATACTACACTACAATTCAACAGACATACATAATTCAACATACATAAAAGTACCAGGCACTATTCTAGGCACTGAGGATATACAGATAGAAAAGACGGTTCTTGCTACCAAGGAGCTTAAAGCTTAGTAAGGAAAACACAAAAAGAAAAAACCCACAGGACAAGGGCCCCTCTGCATCAACAGCATTCCGGCTGAGCTGTACGTGCAGTAAGGAGCTGAGTTCAGCAGTGACCAGTGAGGCCTGGAGCTCCCCATCTGGATCCCACAGTCTGGCATCAGGCAGTAGTCACTGACCAATGACCTTATGTGCTTCCTTGGTCCTAACTCCTGATAGTTCAACATCCACACCCTCACCTCTCAGCTTCCTTACCGCCTCTCCTCCAATGACCCTGTCATCCAACTCACCTCGGCCTCCCATTTCCATCATCACGTCCTAGACCTCCTCATTCCTAGTAACTATGCCCTTCTTCAATCTCAGAGTCAGGCATGTGCCCTGCAAACACCCCCTCCTGGTGTCCAGTTCATCCTTTCTTCAAACCTATCGTGACCCTAACACCTCTTCACCTTACCTTCCCTGTGTTCTGACCTCCTTCACCCAGCTTAGACCCTTGGTTCAACATTATAATTGTTCCCTTGCTTATACCTTCAACTCTCTACCATTTCATCTGGCAAAATCCCAAGCCTAGTTAAATTCAACTCTCCATCCCTTACACTTACACTGCTGAAAGCGGCAGGAGGAAAAGACGACAGGGCTGCGCTGTATCACTGTGAACTCATGACCACTGAATGCACCCTTGCATAAACCCAAACCTAGCAACCAATCTCAACTTTCCTTGCTTGTTCCCTCGCCCACTTTTCACACCTTCTCTCTTCTCAAATTTGCACTACCCCCTGGTACCCATTCTCAGAAGATGATTCCACTTTCTATTTCACTGAAAACAGAGAATCAGTTTGGAGAAAACTTTCACAAGTTCCCTCTCGCATCTACCCAACTTTCAGAATCCGTGTCCACAGAGTGGGCCTTCCCACACCTTACTGAGACTGAACTATCCATGTTCCTAAAACCAAGAAACCAACACTGGGTACATTATTGTTAAGTAAACCCCAGACTTTAACCAATCTTTCCACTAACGTCCTTTCTCTGTTCCAGGATTCCACATTGCATCTAGGTCAGTAACATTTTGATTACTTGTGTTCTTTGCTTACTGTGTTCTAAACAACTGTGGGAAAGAACTTTACTCTCTCTTTGCCTCCCCGCTGCCGAGCCAAGTGCCTGGCACACACTAGGTGCTGAAAGTTTCATTTCTTGACTCTATTCCTTAGTGATTTTTACTTAGTTCTTGTTGCTTTTATGGAAGAACACTGCTCAAGCCAGAAGTCTAGATGTTATCCTGACTCTTGCTTTTTCTCTCATCTCTTGCTTTCTGCCCATCAGCAAGTCCTATTTATCCCACCTTCAAAATGAAACTCAAATGAGTCTACCTCTCTCTACCCCTACCACCACTCTGGCCTAAGCCACTATTACCTCTTGTTTGGGAGGTGGCTTTCTTTCAAGATGCTTTCTCTATACCAAACCCAGAATGAGCTCTTTAAAAACGGAATTGTGTCACTCTCACCCGCGGCCCTCCAATGACTCTCTATTACACTCTGAATGCAAAAGAAACCCCTGATCTGAGCTTACACAGCCTTCCAGGACCTGTTCCCTCTTCCCTCTCCAGCCTCACTGCACCTCTCCCTGTCACCTCCTATGCTCAAAACACAATGGCTGCCTTTTAACTCTTCAAGCCCATCAAGCTCACCTTCATCCTAGGAATTTCATGTTGGCTGCTCCCTCAACCTGGAATGTTTCTCCCCCTGATCCCTGCATGGTTGGCTCCTTCCTGTCCTTCAGAGTTCAGACGAAATCTTCCTTCCTCAGACAAGCCTGCTCTAACCACAGTCATAATGTAATCATCCAATTGCTTCCTGCACTGTGCTTCTGTTTGTTGTTTACTGTTTATCACCTTCGACTAGAATGTAAAGACTTGATCTGGGTGCTTACACATGTCAAAATTCATCAAGCTGTATATGTAAGATTTGTGTACTGTAAGTCATACCTCAATAATACGTGAATAATAACAACGACCAAACAAATAAAATCTATTTAGAGTTAGAGGCCTTATATATCTTGTTTACTGCTAAATTCCCAGTTCCTTTTCAGCACATAAGAAATAACCAACATTAAAACAAAAAAATTCAATGAATATCTGCCAAACGATACCTCAAAATATTAAGGGAATAAAACAAGAATAGATTAGAAGGAAAAAAAGAATGAAGCACACGCAAGGGCAACAGCATCAACATGAGAAAACTATGAAGACAGCACTACTTTACCTAAAGATGCAAACGGAAGACACTTAGTTGGGCATGATTGTGGTTCAAAATGCTGACCGTAACTAAAGGTAAAATCAATCAATAATCAGGTACTATTAAGGCCTACTAAGTGCACAGCACCAAGGTAGGTGTTTTGAAGGAAACAGTAATTTTTAAACAATCCCAATATATAAAGACTCTCTGGAGAAGTAGTGAGAGAGTAAAAAGGAGAAATAAACACCTCCTATCCTTTATGATACTAAAGATTTTTCATTTATTACGTCTGAGTAACCTGAAGTAAACTGAATTCTTTCAACAGTCACACATTTATACAAGGCACTGATTTCCTGTGTTAAGATAAACCAACTATAACACATACAACAGAGCATAAGAACTGAAGTATTGGAAGAAAGAAGACACTTGGTCAGAGGAACAGCTTCTCTTACAGGACTTTGCAGAATCATGGACACCCTCTTTTTTTGCTCCATCATATTGAAGTCCTGGCGAAGGTCTGGTGCCATGTTCCTCTCTCGCAAGTATTCTGGATTGTTCTCATCTACTCTGTCGAAGTACCTCTCTTTGTGAGGGGCTGTGGTTGGGGGTGGTGAGGTCACCACTGCGGCCCGAGTATCACCATTCATTGCACAATCTTTGCAGGTTCCTAGGGAATCAAAATAACAGAAAGTATTGTTTTTGAATCAATGTCCAATAGCATTTCATAATGAGCACATCAGCCTAATAAATACAATCTTCAGAGTGAGGGCGCTCTGACTGACTGACCAGTTGGAGCCATGATGTGTGAGGCTTCTTTGTGGCCTCTGAGGCACAGGACTGATCAGCCATCTCCACCCTTCTACTAACCAATGGCATTTTTTGTCCTTGTCATTGTTCTTCAGCAGACAACAGGAGAACAATCTAACAAAGCTATTATGTCCTCTGACAAACAGAAAAAGAACTAGATATTAAAATTTTGACCACACGATAGTTTAGTCACGATATTGTCCCACACAGACAAGATCTGCTAACAGCAGCATAGATCATTTCTGGAGAAATTTGATTTATTATATTTTTCCCAAAAAGTATTAGCAGTGGTTTTACAAAAGATTCCCCAAGCAGAGCAATAAGAAATAAGCTGCTCACACATCTGTATTCATGAAGATGGGAAATCCTCCTCATCAACATCACATTTGTGTTTCAAAGAACAACAGTTGGCACCAAAAATACCAACATGCCCTAGTTTGTGAATAACCTAAAAAGATGCCCAAATTCAAAAGTCTTCTAATACAGCTACTTACTTTACATTCTTTTTAATTCCGATCTTTTATTTGGAACGATGTTCAAACGCACTAAATTATATTTACCTTTAAATCTCTAAATGGCACCCATACTAATCATAAAAACAGTTCATTTCTATTCTGTTTCTATAATACACTGAATGATAGCTTTAACAACACATATGCAGTATTTACCGAGCATCTATAATGGCCAGTCACTGTGATGGGCACAAAAATTAACTAAATGTGGTCCTCACTCTGGACAAGTTGGATTCAGTCTGGCAAGGGAGACAGACTTGCTGAGAAAGCCAGAGGGGTTGATTTAGAAGTCATCAGCACAGAGGGAGTATAAAGCCAGGAGAGCCAGCAGAAGAACATAAATTGAGAAAAAGGAGCAGGACCAGTTTCTAGCATATAGTGGGTATGTAAATAAAAAATTTTTGAATAAATTAAGAACAAGAAGGAAAGGATAAAGAGACAAGATAAGAAAGTGTCTCAGAAACCATAGGCAGAGAGTTTTAATGGAGAGTGAGTGAACAACGGTTCCTCAAGCCAGAGGGTAGGCAAGATAAGAATTTAAGAGGTGATTAAATTAACAACTAGAAAAATAACTGGTGCTCCTTCCTTACACTAAACACAAAAATTCATTCCAAATGGAACACAGACTTAAACCTAACAACAAAAACCATAAAATTCTTAGAAGAAAAAGGGGTAAATCTATAAGAACTTGGGTTAGGCAAAGTCTTATGTGACATCAAAAGAACAAGCAACAAAAGAAAGAAAAAATAAACTGGACTTCTTCAAAATTAAAAATGTTTGTGCTTCAAAGGATACTAAGAAACTGAAAAGATAACCCACAGAATGGGAGAAAATACTTGTAAATCATATATCTGAGAAGAGATTTACATCTAGAATATATAAACAACTGTTACAACTTAATAATTAAAAAACAATTTAAAAACTTGAAAATCATCGAGTGACCTCAGTAGATATCACGTAGAGCAAAAGAATTGCCAAGTTGAGCCTTGCCTAAATTCCTGACTCACAAAATCATGAGATATGAATGATAAAATTATTTTAAGCTGCAAAGTCCTAGGAGGGTTTGTTATGCTGCAGCAGATAACTACAATTACGTTACAGATGATGAGCGGAAGGCGAATGAGAGCAGCTGGAACTGTATGCTAGACATGCTATCTCATCCTCTCACCTCCCCTATTTGTTCATACTGTTGTTTACCCCTCTTTACAGACACGGAACTTGGGTCACTCAGTTAGGAAGTTAACAGGGCTGGGATTCAACGCAGGCCATCCGGCTGCAGAGCTTTTGTGTTTTTGTGTGTATGTGTGCGAGGAAGATCAGCCCTGAGCTAACATCTGTTGCCAATCTTCCTCCTTTTGCTTGAGGAAGATTGTCCCTGAGCTAACATCTGTGTCAATCCTCCTCTACTGTACGTGTGACGCCACCACGGCAGGACTTGAATGAGCAGTGCACAGGTCCGCGCCCAGGATCCAAACCCGCAAACCCCAAGCTGCCAAAGCAGAGCTCACGAACCTAACCACTACGCTACCAGGCCAGCCCCATGTACGGCTTTTGTTCTTAACCTCTAAACCATATTCTAAATGATGATGATGACAATGTGTGGTGGCAGAAGCAGCAGTGGGAACAATGTCCCCAAAGGGATGCGAAGGGATGGAATCAAGGGCATAGGTGCAAAGACTGGCCTTGAACAGGAGGACCCAACCTTGGGCATCTGGGGCTGGCACTGTGAGCTTTTTAACGAACATATGAATCACTTGAGAATCATGTTAAAATACAAATTCAGATTCAGTAGGTCTGGGATGGGGCCTGAGACTCTGCATGTCTCATGAGCTCCCAAGTGATACCAATGCCACTCAACCTTGACCACAATTTGAATAGCAAGGCGTTAAAGAACAGTTTGTTTATACAAAATACATTTTGTGGTACCAAAAGCCAAAGAATCAACTGAAAAACTTTTTTTTTTTAAAGAAAATGATCAATTTGGATATTGCTCTTCTGAAACCTAAAGACATGACAGAAATAACAGCCTGCTTAAAGTGACACTATTTCAAGGACTTAAAGACAAAGAACGAAAACCATCAAGGATTAAAAGTCAATGCAGAATAAATGGACCAATGACCTAAAGGTAGTCTTTAAACCTTCTCTAAATGTATCCTTTAAAAACTTTAGTTTAATCTGTTTTCTCTAACCTGGTTTGTTCTAAAAGAACAGCCCAAAGAACAAAACAATGATGGTTGTCCTACATTTCTCCATTAGATGTAAATGAAGCTAAACATTCTGAGCCAATGACAAAAATGCTCTACTTCAGGGGCCGGCTCCATGTGCAAGTGGTTAGGTTCGCACCCTCCACTTCAGTGGCCCAGGGTTTGCCGGTTCAGATCCTGGATGCGGACCTACACATCACTTGACAAGCCATGTTGTGGCAGTGTCCCACATACAAAACAGAGGAAGTCTGGCACAGAAGTTAGCTCAGTGACAGTCTTCCTCAAGCAAAAAGAAGAAGCTTGGCAACAGATGTTAGCTCAGGGTCAATCTCTCTCACCAAAAAAAAACAAAAAAGATGAAATGATATACAGTATTATGTTTTTTTCTATTTCTAAATGAGCCCCAATTTTAAGTCATTTTCATCAATAAATAAGGATATGGGAACATTTTAGAAACAACTACAGCTACTTTCTGGTTCCCAGGGCTAACTGAAAGAAAAGAATCTTCATAAAACCAACATGTTACAGATAAGGCAAAGAGTGCTCTCTTTTTATTGCAAATTGCCATGTGAATGGGATAAGATAAAGACTGCAGACCAGATATGCATGTGTTCCATTCCTTCAATAAGGAAGTCTATAAACTTAAATCAAAATCAAAGTATACATATTGTGAGCCCAATAATCAAAAACAAATGTAATTCCACTTTAAAGTACACCTGTACTTGGTTTTTGTCAATTATGGCTTCAGGTTTCATTAACTTAGTTTTTAAGAGTGTGTTAAGACAGTAAATTTTTCTAGAAACATCTCTACAAAGAAGTAATTAATCTACATTTTTTAAAAAGAAATGGAAAAATAGACACACAAAAACATTTCTGGCAACATTAGAGTAATTTAAAATAAAATAATTTAAAAAGCAGGACCAATCAATGTCCAACAATACACAAATGGTTGTAACATAAATATTAAAATTTGTTTGATACAACATTATGAAACTGTGAAGATTCTTTAGCTAAGATACATAAGATTACAACATTTAAGTGAAAAACTATAAAATTTCCTATTCTATCACATAATGTTACCAATATTATAATTATAATCACACACAGACAAGGTGCGATATAATGGCCAGTAAGCTGTACTGAAGTTGAATAAACTGATTGAAGAGAAGTGTGGATTAATGTTCTGGGGACAGCCCCTTGGGTGAGTCGTCAAAGTTCCGTGCGCTCTACTTCAGTAGCCCGGGGTCACAGATCTGGATCCCGGGTGCGGACCTACTTCACTCATCAGCCATGCTATGGAAGCATCCCACATACAAAAAGGAGAGGAGGAGTGGCACAGATGGGAGCTCAGGGCTAATCTTCCTCAAGTGAAAAAAGAGGAGGACTGGCAACGGATATCAGCTCAAGGTGAATCTTCCTCCCAAAAGAAAAGAGAGACTTATGGGTTAATGTTTCTCTATCTCAATATTCTACAGAGTTGCTATCATTTTACCTCTGTAAAAATTTTAAGATTTCACCAATCTTAATATCTTGATATGTAAATCAGTGAAATCTCTGGGAACAAGATTTTCAAATAAACAAACATACACACCCAAAAGAACCCAAAAGTCTAGATGAACCATGACAAACTTGGCTTGCCCGTGTGACACCTGGCATTCATCCACTTTCTTCGATCCTTATCACATCACTCTAATCTAGATAATTACCACTCACCTCCTGGACACACTGATAGCCTCCTAAATAGGTTGTCTACTTCCAGTTTCTTAACAACCCCCACACCAATCCATTCACCACAGCTAGGGCAGAGCGAGTTTCAAAACATAAGTCAGATCATGACACTTACTTCTCAGCTTAAAACTTGACGGCTAATAGGATAACCTTAGCTGGATCCTGATTCAAAAAACTAACATAAAAATTCAAAAATAACATTTGAGACAATTAGAAATTTGAACACTAACTAGACTTGGAAGGCATTAAGGAATTACTGTTAAAAATTTTAGGTGTGATATTATGGTTGTATTAGAAACATACAAAAATATTTATGGATAAAATAATATGACATCTAGAATTTGCCTAAAACTTATATGGGGTGGAGGGAGAGTAAGGGTTACACAAAAGAAACAAGACTGGCCGTGAGTTAATAACTGTTAACTGTTGAAGCTGGATGAAGGATAAAGCAGAATTCACTATACTATTCTATTTTGTATGTGTCTGAAATAATTTTCCTTGCTCTTAGAATCAAGTACCTCCAGATCTTACATAAGCTGGTCTCTGCCTGCCTTCAGATGAGGACATTTCAGCATGTTCTTTCAGATAGATATTACCGATATTGGGATGAAAGGATATTGTAAGATTAACATCCCTTTGCTGATGTCCCTGAAGACATCACTTTGCCTAGCATGTTATTTATTGACCTGGAAATAACAAATGTATCCTGGAATATTCTTTCTTAGCAAAGGTATTCTAGCCCCAGGATGATCCATCCTTTCATTAATGTATAACTAAACCTCAGATGAGAAACCAGATAAATTTTTGCTTCTCTAAAATACCTAATGCGTTAATTGTAAAGTTTTGGGGCAGATTCAGTTATTTCTTGGCATCTCCCATCTGGCACAGACATTCTCCTAATGGGTAACTATTCCAACTATTCACATGATTTACTTTTGAATCCCTAAAGGCAGAACACTCAAACCAAAGGCTGAAACAAGAAGATGGTCATTAACAAATTCTGTGGGTAAAGAGTCTGCTAGAAGACCTAGAGGGTCTTGTCAGTTTCTAAATGTTCTTAAAACATATCTCAGAAAGTAGAATGACTGCCAGGTGATAATGAATTATCGCATGGAAAATAAACCAGGAGGTATCAAATATGCTAATGTGGGAATAAAAGTGGCAGCCTCTGCTGGTGTCCTTTGGCCACCTGACATCCAACTCCAGATATAGCCTTTGGAACTGTCAATAGGATAACAAGAAAAGAGGTGACCTCTGCATTGTCTTCTTTTATCTCTATTAACTCCTGTTATTTAATATATCTCCACCAGAGCTACTTTCCACATTATGTGCAAGGCATCAGAGATGAAAAGTTACAAAATGAGTAGTAGACGATAGATAAATAAATATAATCAAATACTCTTGGTGCCACGACAGAAACCTACGTAATAAATCAGCAGGGGGGAAGTGTACAGCGGTGGAATGTACAAAGAGCTGAGAGAGGGTACTATAGGTTGAACCGTGTCCCACAAAAATTCATGTTGAAGCCCTAACCCTCAGAATGTGACCTTATTTGGAAATAGGGTCACTGCAGATGTAGTTTAAATCAGGTCATCCTGCAGCAGGGTGGGCCCATAATCCAGTATGACTGGTGTCCTTATAAAAAGAGGAAATTTGGACAACACGAGTACAGGGAGAAGGCCATGTGAAGACGAAGGTAGAGATCACCTGAGGTGATGCATCTACAAGACAAGGAATGCCAAAGATTGCCAGCAAATGACCAGCAGCTGGTGGAAAGGACTAGAACAGATTCTCCCACAACGCCTGAGAAGGAACCAACCCTGCCAACACCTCGATCTTGCACTCTGGCCTCCAAAACTGAGAGACAATAAATTTCTATTGTTTAAGCTGCCCAGTCTGTAGTACTTTGTCATGGCAGCTCCTGGAAACGTACATAGAGGGCTGTCAGGAAAGCTTCAGAAGAGATGACTTCAGAGCTAAGCAGGTGCTTCCAGGTAGCTTGGGGCAGGCGGCAGTCACCTGGTGAGTGGACTATCCACTGAGCTTTTAAGAAAGCAGCACAAAAGAGACAGCAAAATGAGTGAGCAGTCAATGTCCCCTTCTTTCAGACTTAGTGCCTGGCACCCAGCATGCAGGCGCTCAAGGAGTTTTTAATGACCTAAGCGAACTAACTATTCTGTCTTCCCAACGTTTCAGCCCCACTCTATTCTCAAGCTCCAACTCAATTATTTCCTGCTCTGTGGAGGTTTCCCAAGCCTGAGCTTGGCGCTTGGCCTCCCATGTTCCAAGATACTTTATTCTCACCTCTTTTCAGCCATTCTTAAACAGGAGCAATTATTTGTGTATATGCTTGCTCCATCACCAGTATGTGGGCCCATGAAGAACAGGGACAATCAATTTCTAACTCATTCTTGTAAGCAAGCCCTGGGAGTGTTTCACATACAGCAGGGACTCAGTAGATACTTTGTTTGCTCTTGAAGTAGGGCCTCTACTGCTAGGGACATCCTAACTTCTCTGGACCGGCTCCAGGAGGTTTGCATCCAGCACAAAACTGCGCCATCAGGACACACTCAACAAAACAGAAGGCAGACTCATCAAAAAAAAAAAAGTAACTATGTGAGATGACAGATGTTAACTAACTTGATTGTAGGAATCATTTCACAATGTATACATATATCAAATCACTATGTTGTACACTTCAAATATATTACAATTTTATGTCAATTTTACCTCAACAAAACTAGAAAAAAAAGCTAAAAAAAAAAATTGTAGCCTTTGCTGGAAAGAGAGACAAGATTTCAAACAGGCTTGGAGGAGTTGACACTGATGGCTAAGCCCAGGAAAAGTGCTGGGAATAGTGCTGCATAGACAGTCCACACCCTGTCCGGAGCCTCAGATGGGAAAGCAGAAGAGACACAGAAGCCCCGGCCAGACATTCATTACAAACTCTCAGAAATCTCATTACAAAATCCACAAACAATTGTGGAAGAGGTGCTGTGCCAGTCAACGAAAGAGGAATCCCTAACATCTACCTGCAAGAGGGAGCCCAACTCTGGAGCTCTCTCCCAAATAAAACAGAACACAACAAGACCGAGTCATAATCCCTCACTGCTGACATTACTAGCCTCGTTCTCCACTTCCCCTAAAGGAAAAACACCCACCTTACGTTTAAGATTCTTCTTCACAGCTTCAGGCTGACACTGAGGTGCCCTGCCTGGGACCTCAAAGCTCAGTAAAAGCCTTTAATTAGTCTGATCGGATCATTTCTATTCCTGTGTCTCCAGATGTTCTCTCGCAGATGAAACTGCTCAAAATAATCATTTTAAAATAATCATTGCTTACTATCTGGTAAGTATAGATTTAAAACTCATGTTTACAGGTATTCACTCATTTTTCTCTGCAGATAAGGAAACTGAGGCACAAAGCAGTTAAGCAGCCAGCAGTGGGATTGCTAGGGTCTGAACTCAGTCTGCCTGGCTCCAGTGTGAGCACATAAGAGGCCTCAATAAACATCTCTTAAATAGACGAATGGTGAAGGAATACAAAATCATTCTCCATTACTGATTTCACCAAATTTGCCTTCATCCAAAAGAATTATATTTAAAGCGATATCCAGTACTTTCAGATAGCACATAAGCAACCAACCACCAGTCAACTCTTACACAAGTGCTTTCATGATGAAATTCCACAAAGGAAACTGCAGTTCAGAGTTTAGGAGCAGAATCTGGGAGAAGTAATTTTATATATGGTATCTCACAATTTAACAAATCACCACCACACCACAAGAGGATCTCCACTACAGTTACTGTACTGATTCATGTATTCTGAGCCACATGCCCCCAACAACTACATACAGAAAAACCCAGAACTCACCTTTATCCTCTGACAGTGTCAACCGCTTTCTCTATTTTTCACTCCTTCGTGATACTGTTACTTAGTCCTTCACTCACTATACTATTTCCATTTATCTTTTTCTGGGGGGGGGCTAACATCTGTGCCAATCTTCCTCTATTTTGTATATGGGATGCCGCCACAGTGTGGCTTGACGAGCAGTGTGTAGGTTTGCACCAGGGATCTGAACCTGCAAACCCCAGGCTGCCAAAGCAGAGCGCATGAACTTTTAATCACTATGCCACCAAGCCAGCACCCAATTTTTTTTTTTTTTTTTTTTTTTTTTGAGGACGATCAGCCCTGAGCTAACATCGGCTGCCAATCCTCCTCTCTTTGCTGAGGAAGACTGGCCCTGAGCTAACATCTGTGCCCATCTTCCTCTACTTTATACGTGGGACGCCTACCACAGCATGGCTTGCCAAGTGGTGCCATGTCTGCACCTGGGATCCAAACCGGCAAACCTCAGGCCACCGAAGCAGAACATGCGCACTTAACCGCTGCACCACCAGGCCAGCCCCCCAATTTTTATTTTTAACTATATTTTTGCTGAAGTAATGAAGTCTTTCGAAATTGTTTTTACTGAACCAAAACTTTTCCTGAATTTCATTCGAGGGTGGCTTACTAAGTAAGGGTTTGAGCGGACTTTGTTTCTCTCAGGGGAGCAGAAAGGTGGAGAAGTTTGGCAGGATTGTAAGTAAGAAAGATTAAAATACTGACCACAAAAACAAACAGGCAGTTTTTTCAGAATTTAATGGTCAGTAACTAAATGTTCCTATTTGTGAAGTAATTGGTTCCCATGGAAGACAAATGATAAAAGAAAGCTTTGAAGATATTAGTCAGCTAGAGCTAATAAACTGAGAACACAACTGTTGAGTGTGCTAAGAAATATATATTCTGTACACACAAAGGTCAAAATATGAGCTGCTTTACTAACTCTGGGACTTCTGAAAATGGTGCCAGGTTTTCCTCTTTACAGCTGGGGAGGCAAGAAGTATTTAAAATCACAAGAACAGGCCTAAGTAAAACTCTGCCAAAGGCATATTCTCTGAAAAGTAATTGTGCCAGCTGACAGAGACTGAAAACTTTTTATGCTATCAAGTAATTATGAGCATACAAATTTCTAGACAGTCTAGTTTTCACAAAAATAAGGATATACTGTCAAATGCAAAAAAACAAGATACAGAGAACAACATACATATGGCGTCTTTTGGGGGTAAAAGGAAGGATAAGAAAAACATTCTTATTTGCTTGTATTTAGATAAAAAATGTAGGAAGAATAGGGGCTGGCCCCAAGGCGTAGTGGTTAAGTTTGGCATATTCCACTTCAGGGGCCCAAGTTCACAGGTTTGGATCCCTGGCACAGACCTACATTACTCATCGGTGATGCTATGGCGGCAACCCACATACAAAGACGACAACTGGCACAGACGTTAGCTCAGGGCTAATCTTTCTCAAACAAAAGAAGAGGAAAATTGGCAACAGATGTTACCTCAGGGCAAATCTTCCTCAGGGTGGAAAAAAATGTGGGAAGAATATAGGAGAAACTTAAAATGGTGGTTTACTTGTAAGGAGTGAGACGGAGAACAGAGACAGCCAGGAGATTCTTTATTCTTCACACATACTTTTTAAAAGTTTATTAAAAAAAAGAAAATTTTAAAATTAAACCACTAAGAACATAAATAAAATAATAAGCATCACTGAAAGTATAAAATGAACCAAGTACACAGTACATTGTATTTCTAGCAGCATGAGGATACCAAACATTTGTTTAAAGTTTTACAGTTTAATATATATTCTGTTAACTGTTTTAGTAGGATTGCCCTCTCCTGATTTTACAGGTGGTAAAATGTAGGTTCTAGAGATTGTCTTACCCTAAGGTAGAAACAGTAAGTTAACCAAACTCTCAAGTTGAGTTGAGAATGTATAGGGTTAAATGAGCCCCTCAAAGTCTCTCCTCCAAAATGGTTCTGTTCATATTAAAATCATTTATGACTGAATAGTTCTTTAAATCAGTACTGGCTGATTAAAACAATATTTCTTTAAATCCACACTGGCTCCACTTCACAGCCACTACTTCCATATTTCCCAAAAGTACTGGCGACCAAGCCCTCTAAGCACAAAAGGGCATTTCATTCCATAAAGAATCAAACGGATACGATGCACCTCCCGTCTGGTGTTAGGGAATGACAGGCAAGGTTTATTGCTGAAGAAGAGGGCACTTTTCACACTGGCCTTGAAGTCTGTAGCTATCAGGGGTACCCAGCTCATCTTGCTCACCCAGAGAGACAGACCAGGTTTTATGCATGTCTGTAGTCCAACGGCATCCTATACTGTTCTCTGGTGCACAGAAGGTACTTGATAAAAGTGTGCTGAAGAGTCAGCAGACAGTGAAACAGGCATTGAGGACCTTACAGCCTTTCTGACTCTATGTTCTAAAAGTCTACAATAGTAGTTAAAATCTAACCCCTTCATTTTACAAGTAGGAAAACTGAGGCTCACAGAAGGTTCTAAGAAGATGGCCCTGGGCACATGGTGTCACTGGCAGAGAGCAGCAGCCTGGTGTGTCTGGGGTCAGACCAAGGGCAAATCTAAAGTCCACTGTGCTGCTTACTAATTGTATGATGCTGGACAATTTGCTTAACTTCTCTCTGGGACTCAGTTTCCTCATCTATAAACTGGGTGTTGTAATGGCAACCCTGAGGGATATTGTAAGAGTGAGAAATGCTGTTTGGAAAGCATTCAGCAGTTATCCGGCAGACAGTGGACACACATTAAGGAGGGGCCATAATTACTGCACAAACCCAGGGCTAAACTGTCCTGCCCAGGCCTATGGACATTCCACAGCACCAGACTGGTTCTTGCTCATGTGATTTTTATTATCAGTGACAAATAACTGAAAATTTCTGATCTCTGTCACAACTACAACTGGCTTCAAGAATATATTAAAAAATAGTTTCTCATATATATAGTTTATTTCTCATTAGCACTACCACTTTCCTATGTTAATATCCAAATAACTTCCAAAGTCTTAAAAAATTCCAAATGGCATCTGAAGGAAAATTATTAAAGTCTTAATAACCACAAATGAAAAAAATGGCCAAAAATAAATTTAGACAAAGGAAAAGTATGCCTCAAATTGCATACATTTATCAGTTTTACCTAATCAAAATGGTGCCATTTCAATAGATATGACTCTACTGAGGCAGAGCACAGAATCCAAACTCTAAATGGCTCTGCATTTAGGCCACTGAGAGAAGTGACAAATCTCATGAGCTTTTCAAATGCAACTGAGGTAGAAGCCAAAGGTTAACTATCATTATTTTCACTGACTCAATATTCATTCATTCATCAAATATTTACTGTGTACCTACAATAAGGCTAATATGGACCAGGCACTGTTCTTCAATCTGAACACCTGGGAGACAGCAATGCACAAAACAAGATCTGTGCCTTCAAAGAATTTATATTCTAATACAGAGGCCAGGCAGTAAACAGAATAAGTTAACCATATGGTATGTTAAAAGGCGATAGGTGCTATAGGTAGGGGACTGGGAGGTGGGGAGGTGACATCAAGAAGGGCTCCCAGAGAAGACACATCACAAGTGGTGAAGGTGTTAGGCACTCCAGGCAGAGGGACAGCTAGAGCCAAGGCCAGGAGTAAAGACTGGCTTTTGTTTGGGAGTTGGGGGGAGGATAAAACTAAGTCTACCATTATTTTCTTTAAACATTGAGATATTTCATCCATATTTTGGTAAACAAGCAAACATACAAATAGGTCCACTCAAACCTACTTTGTCCAAAACAGAAGTCTGAATTTTCCCCAGTCATGTCTCCCTGCTTCTATTCTTCAAGTCATAGAACTCAATCTCCACAAAAAGGTGATCGAATCATGTCCCACCTCTGCTTAACAACCATCAATGGCTTCCCACAGTTCCCAGAATAAAATCTGAAGTCTTGACTACAGCCAGCAGAGACACTTCCCCATTTGGCCCCCAGCCACCTTTCTGATGTGCTGTCCCAGACACACTAGCCTCTCTTCTGTCCACAAACACATGCAGCTCCTTCCTGCCTCAGAGCCTTTCAACCTGCTCTTCTCTCTGCTGAGAACACTTATTCCAGCTACTCTGAATGCCTTACTCCTTATCAGTCAGGTTTCATGTCAAATTTCAGCCCCAAATTTGAGATTAGTTTCCCTAACCACCATATAAAGAGTAACCCCCACTCCCAGCTCTCTCAAATCACCCTCGGTCTTTGTGTTTTCTTTCCCTTCAAGGCATTCATCCTCACTTCCAGAGCACAGACTCTGGAGCCAGACTGCTTGAGTTCAAATTCCAGCTCGGCCACTTACTGGTTCTGTAAGCTTGGGAAAAATTCTTAACTTCTCTGGTCTCAGTTTCTACATCTGAAATAACGAAGCTAACAATACAACCACTTCATACAGCTAATGCATGTAAAATGCTCAGAACAAGTGTGTGACACACAGGAAGCACTCAAGTGTTAGTTATTAGTATTACTGTCAGAAATTCATTGTCTGTCTCCTCTATTAGAATGTAACCTCCAAAAGGGCAGGAGACTCGTCTGCCTCATTCACAGGGCTAACACTTAATAAGCCCGCAATAAATATATACTCAGGAACAAATACACATCCTGGTCTAACGTTTTGGACTGGCAATGCTAATCTCAGTTTGGATTCCAGATGCATTTACTATAAGAAAAGCCTCAATTTGCTTCATTCAGTCACAACTGATGTAGGACTGAAGAGACTCGTACAAGCAGCTAACTACAGAGACTCCAAATCTCAGTTCACCACTCACACGGAAGTTTCAGACTACAAAGGGACAATCTGTATATAAAATCAGGTTTTATATTTTGAGTTACCTGGGTTTCATGCTTCTAAGAATTACATCAATTCCCAAAGTTGGTACACAGCAAAAGCAGCTTTATCTGCCTCTAGCTGACTGGATTTGGAGACTCAAGCAAGTATAACTCCCAGAGGTAGGGAAATAAGAAAAGGAGAATTCTACACCTCACAATTAAGTGTGCATGGTACTACACTGAGGCCCATAAAGACTGCAAGAAGACCCAGCTGAGCAAGTTTGGAAACACAGGCTGACCAGACACATGTGAGTATAGAAAATTCTATGTAGATTTGATAAGGAAGGAAAAAACCACTCTGCAATCTAATTAAACACATCACGAAGGACTGTCTAACAACACTAGCCTAAGACAAGAATGTTTCCCCTGGAAAAAATATGGATCAATATCAGGGGAATAGTTTAACAGTTATGAAACAGTAGGATGAAAGTATTTAGTCATAAAAATGATCTTATGGGTAATATGTAGGACACAGCCAATACTCTAAGTTGTTAAAACAGCACATACAAAATCGTATTGCAGCCATGTAACAAGATGAATACACAACAGTGACAGAGGCCAAAATGGCTACACAAGGGCTTCTGTCAACCTCTCCTTCACTCTGCAGTGCCTCGTATCTGTTGGCTGAAAAAAGAACAGGCTATTTCCTTGGCTATTTCTGAGTGGTCCCGATAGCTCTGTTCTCTACCTGTAATCTGCCTGACATCAATCTCCAATGGGAGACCAGTGGATAGTAGGAAAGTACTTGAGTGAATGACCCTCAGGTCCTACAACTGCCAAAAGGCAGTGACGCTTAATGAGAAGGAGGACAAGTTTGAGGTCACCAGGGTCCAAATCCCAGCCCAGACACTTAGTCGGAATGTGCCCTAGGCAAGCTCACTATCCATACTACAGTTTTTCATTGGTAGCAAAGGGATGATAATAATATCTATCTTATAAGATTGTTGAAGAGTAGATATGACATGCTCGATAAAATGTCTGTTATTATTATGTTAGCAACGAAGTCCTGTTCACTGTCCAGAGTAATCTTGACAGCTGGTACCTGAAACTCCCTCCCTTAGTCATAGAAGGTGCCATTGTTCCCGTCCCACCCAGCAAGTCAGCTCTAGATTTTCACAGAGGAATGAATACCAGAGGAACTTCCTGAAGTTACTGAGTAGACAGACATGGAGATTAAACAGAAAGCTCCAGTTAACTGAATATTCTGATTAATAACACTATTAGTTTTCAAAAACATGGAAGATAATAAAACATACTTACTCCTAATAAACACTAAGTAAATTTAACTTTTGGTAGTTCAAATTCCCTATAATTATTTTACTTACCTAAATTAATGTCAATAGCTCTCAAATATATACTCCATTTTTCAGAAGTACTAAACTTAGGGCTGGCCCAGTGGCGCAGGGGTTAAGTTTGCGTGCTCTGCTTCCGCAGCCCAGGGTTCGCTGCTTCGGATCCCAGGCGCAGACCTATGCACCACTTATCAAGCCACACTGTGGCAGGTATTCCACATATAAAACGGAGGAAGATGGGCACAGACGTTAGCTCAGGGCTAATCTTCCTCAAAAAAAAAAAAAGTAAGTACTAAACTTTTTCGGATTGAGAGAAACCCTACAATTTTTGCATTCCCCTTTTACTTAAAAAACGAAAACAAAGTGGCTAAAAACAAGAACTATCTAACATCTGTATATGCGTAGGTGCTTTTAAAACTTTAAAATTTTGAAGCTATAGATTAAAATTTTAGACATAAAATCTTTTCAATTGAGGGGAAAAAAATAACCTGGAGGACAGTAGAAAAGAGTCACATTACGCAAACGACTGACAGTTGATTTTACCCAGACACACTCAGTGGCAATTCTGTTACTGGAACTGTAGATGAAATTCATTAAGATACAGGATGAAACATTAAATGGTATGTCCATAAAGGAGACACTCTAAAGCCCAGTGGAAGCCAAAGACTCTTTTCAAAGGAGAAAAGATGTTTATCCCTTCCATTCTGTCATTTAATATTTAGTTAAGTGATACTAACACTTTTAACCTGAAATTAACCTAGCTTTGAAAGGAGCAAATAATTCATTCCTTCCAAAGTACAGTCATGTGCCACATAAACAGGTTTTGTCAACAACAGACCACATACAAAATGATGGTCTGGTAAAATTAGTACCATATAGCCTAGGTGTGTAGGAGGCTATACCATCTAGGTTTGTGTAAGTGCACTCCACAGTGTTTGCACAACAACGAAATCGCCTAACAATGCATTTCTTAGAACATGTCCCCATCGTTAAGCGACACATGGCTGTATATTATATTGTGTGTCTAGGAAAATCCTGGAGGCTTGGCCTTGCAGCCTGACCTTCTCCACATTATACAGGATAGAAATGATCTGTCTAGTAAAGTGTTCAATCCCAAGCCTCAAATCAACAACAACACTTTGTTTACTTAGAGGAGGCAATTCCACTCAGGTCCCAAGAGGATGATATACTTCAAAATGATTTTCACACAACAGTTCAGAACTCTTCTGAAAAATTACAGCACAGCATATTTTAACAAGCCACTAAAAATGCAAAGCACTTTGGGGGCCGGCCCGGTGGCAGAATGGTTAAGTTCATGTGCTCTGCTTCAGCAGCCCAGGATTCACAGGTTCAGATCCTGGATGTGGACCCAGCACCGCTCATCAAGCCACGCTGTGGTGGCATCCCACATAAAATAGAGAAAGACTGCCAGAGATATTAATTCAGCGACAATCTTCCTCAAGCAAAAAGAGGAACACTGGTAACAGATGTTAGCTCAGGGTCAATCTTCTCACACACACACACAAAAAAAATGCAAAGCACTCACAAATAATTCTAACACTACAAATAAAACAAACATCCTAGAAAATGTGATCCCTTTAGAAAATTCTAGTTGCAGGGCCCTGTCCTAGGGTGGGAGCTCAAAAATCAGTTGCTGAGTGAAATAGCAGAAAACAATGTCTCTAAAATAATTGCCTGAAAGGCAAACGTGACAGTAGAAAGGAAAGTTTACAGTATAGGAAACCCCCAAAATGGGTTAGGATTAAATAGAAAGGTTCACTTCCTCTTTGGTTCATACACTCTGAAAAGGAAGCAGGTATCACTAAAATTTCCCTGCTTTGGTGGATCGGAAGTGGCTGCTTTATCTGGCATTTCTCTGATTAGTGCGCAAGGATGAGTATTTTTCATGCGTTTGTTTAATCTCAAATTTCCCATAGAGTCTATTAATTTCTTTTCCACCTACCTATCTGTTGAAATCTTGATGTATTTATTCCTACAAATTTGAAAAAATCGTATGCCTATTGACCTTGTGCCATATTTGACATTCCCAGACTATTATCTTCTTTATTTTTCAATGAGCAAATATTTTAGCATTTTGCATACTTAGGTCTGCAAATCTTTTTCTTTGAGTTCTTCTGCTTGTAAAGAGAAAATTATCACACCTTCACAGGCATACATCTAATAAACTGTTCCCAAAAAGTTTCAAGGTATTATCTCTGATAAACATTTTATTTTCCTTTTTTCTCCACAGTCTCTATAATTTTAAACATTTCTCCTTAATCCATCTGGAATTTACTTGGATGAATGATATGTTTTCCAGTTATCTCACCACCAAGAATCTCTTCTCCTGGGAGACATGGAGGTGTGTTTCTTCACTCCCCACCAGGACCCACTGATGCATGTTTCAGCTTCACACCAGCAGCTCCCCACTGTTGCTTCATAATCTACATGTCTGACCTTGGGGAGGTTTATCATCTTTTGCACCTCAGTTTCTTCATTTGTAATGAAATACATTCAAGTCATATGTTCCAAGGTTGCTGGGACAATCAGAAATAACAAATGTAAACTATCTAGCACAATGTCTGGCACAGGATACTTTATATATACGAAATCCTTTAATTACCTAATATCTGACGAGAACATAAAAGTAACATGCTAAAAGTTTCATTTCAAAAACTTCAAGAACATTAAGTTTAACCAACTAAAGTTAAAATACATTATTTTAACTAAAAATAATGTTCTACTATAAACATCTTATTTTACCTTTTGATATTTCAAGTAAAACTACTGTGTTCTGTCTCTATCAACACATGTAACATTAATGAATAAGTAAGATTTCTTACTTTAACTCAATTCCTAAACCAATATTCTAGTACAGTTTACTGAAACAGACTTGGGTGTGGTTTTGAAAGCAACTCTGGGTGAGGCAACCAAAGATAAGCCATCCAACCATCTGTTTAACCGAACAAATTTAAGTGAACTTTAATGCACCCTATCCTGTTTATATTTCCAAAATCTGTCTGACAACTGTTTGTCAGAAAGAATCCAGCTTGGGTCTTCATCAAAATTCCATTAGCCTCTCAATGCTAACTGATTAATAAATGTGCTCAATTCATATCTAGAGTTTAAATCCTAGGGCCAGACCCCCTTGGTTCTGATCCCAGTTCACCACTTACTAGCTATGTAACCTTAGGCACATTTCTTCATCTTTTTCTCTATGCTTCAGTTTCTTTGTCTGTAAAATGGGAATGATATCATGCTTTTAGAATTTCTTGGTTTAAGATTCTTGCTTGGTTTAAGATTAGATGGGCTAATTTATGTCAAGTGTTTCCTACAGTGCCTGGCACACAGTAAGCAACACAGTAAACAGTGGCTATTATTATTATAAGCAGCAGCAGCACCTTTAACGACTGACTGAATCTCTTAAAAAAGGACACTAGAAGAACATTCTATGATGGGCACTAGTTAACTGTCTTCCCTAAGAGGTGCACAGGGACACACAGCAGCACCACTTGTTAGAGATCCTTCCTGCAGACTGTGTCACTGCTCTGTACTGTCAATTTTTAATACACCCGCTAGATCACAAGCTGACTGAAGGCAGGAACTACGACGATGCTTTACCTTTTGACATTCCCGACAAAATGCTCCGAACACAGATCTTTAAAAATGCTTATTAGATTAATACAATGGAAAAAAACAAGCAATGCGACAAAACCTTAGAAGCATACATTTTTAGCACCAGAAGCAACTTAAGAAGTCACGTGGTCATTTTACAGATGATAAAACTGAGAAAGATAATGACTTTATCAAAGTCCTATATGCTGGCCAAGCTGGAGCCAGCTCCTGCCTGTACCAAGAACACCAACACACCTTGCTCACTCCACTGACCCTCAAACCGTGCATTTTAGAATTATCTAATACTGAATATGCTTTTCCTAAGTTTTAAACTAGTACACAACCACTTTTTCTATTATTAATAAATACCACTTGGAGATCTCAAGTAAGGCAAATATTTGAGAGGCCCTACCACTCAAATGAGATTTTCCATAAAAACAAAAGTTATTTGCTTATAAGAAATACATGAAACTTCCAAGGGCTAAACGAAAAAGACCCAAAACCATGAGAATGAAACTAGAACTCTGAATGGAATCATCCACAAAAGTTGATATTACCAGAGATCAAATGCCAAAAATCAGCATTGCTAGATGCAAAAAAGGAGGAGCTGATGAGCTGGAACTCTATAAGGGGGTGAAAATGGTCTCAGGTGGGCAGTGACCCTGGCTCACAGTAGAAGTAAATACAATCCTCTCAGGAAAAAACATCCTAAATGTTGATCCCCAGGTTTTTCCACAGCTGAAAAATGAACCGGGGGGCTGGCCCTGTGGCCAAGTGGTTAAGTTTGCACACTCTGCTTTGGCAGCCGAAAATTCTCCAGTTCAGATCCTGGGTGCAGACCTACACGCCCCTCACCAAGCCATGCTGTGGCGGCATCCCACATAGAAGAACCAGAAGCACAGGAATGACTTACAACTGGGATCTATAGCTATGTACTGGGGCTCTAGGGAGAAAAAAAGAAAAAGATGAAGACTGGCAACAGATGTTAACTCAGGGCCAATCTTCCTCATCAAAACTTAAAACAAAAAAAATTAACCGAATATGAGGTCCAAGTCAAAAATTCAAGAAACCCAAAAACAATCTCCATGAGTGACAGTCATCAGAAACAATGAACCATAGGTCTAGATCCTCAAAGACTTGGGATACTAGAATTACAATACAGAACCCAGAATTACCATGTATGAAATAGTTTAAAAATAAATTAATGATAAATATGACAAACCACAGAGACCATCAAAAATGAGCAGAGCTGAAAAAGAAACCAAATAGAACTTTTAGAAATGAAATAATGTTGAAAAAAGTTTTTAATCATCCAATAAATTAATACCAGCTTCGACACAGATAAAGAGGATAATGAATTAAAAGACAGATTTGAAAAAATTACCCAGAAACCAGCACAAGGAGACACAAAGTATGATGGAACGGATATGAAGTCCACTACACATCTACTGGAGTCACAGGCAGCGATAATGAAGGACAGAGGAGTCAATACCAGAGAGATAATGGCTGACATTTTACATAACTGAAAGACATGAATTCACAAATACCAAGTAAAATAAATAAAGAGAAATCCATCCCATATGCAAATGGTAATGATTCTGCAGAATAGCAAAGGCAGAAAAGAAATTCTAAAAGCAGACAAGAAGAAAAGACAGATCACCTACAAAGGAATGACAATTAGATTGTTGGCAAACTTGTAACAGAAACAACAAAGGGAGAAGAACAGAATATCTTCAAAATGCTGACAGGAAATAACTGTCAATCTGGATTTCTACAGCAAGTAAAACTACCTTTTGAGAATATGTGTGAAATAAAGTCATTTCAGATAAACAAAAAGAGAGGTTTCACCTACAGACCTATAGTAAAGGAGCTTCTGAAGATGAAAAATGATCCCAGGAAAAAAAATGAGAAATGCAGTAAGGATTGTGAGCAAAGAAACTGCTAAATGTGAAGTAAATCTAAAAATATCTTTGGATAATGTAGTGACAATAAAATCCAATTTGTGAGGTTAAAAACAAAGTCTAGGGGCCAGCCCGGCAGCCTAGTGGTTAAGTTCAAGTGCTCCACTTCAGCAACCCAGGGTTTGCTGGTTCAGATCCCAGGAGTGCACCTCACACCACTCATCAAGCCATGCTGTGGCAGAGTCCCACATATAAAATAGACAAAGATTAGCACAGATGTTAGCGACAATTTTCCTCAAGCAAAAACAGGAAGATTGGCAACAGATGTTAGCTCAGGGGCAATCTTCCTCACCAAAAACATAAAAAAGAAAGTCTAGACTAAAACAGAACAACAGTAGCATGTAACTTGATCGTTGAGTTTAATTGAAATTAGTTTAATGTCTTTGTTTTGTCTGTTAGGGGAATATGATATTAATTTCAGATTTTGTTAAATATGCATGGTAAAACTTTAAGGGCAACCACTAAAAGAACATAATAGAATATGTAATTTCCAAACCAAAAAAGGGAAGAACATAAAGAAAAACAAACAAAACAATTTGGTTGTTTAAAAAGGCAAGCATGGAAGGGAGAAAAAATGACAGAAAACAAAACGTAAGAAGACAGAAAAAGTACAGAAATTTATATAGTGCTATAAACCAATGTTACTTCAATAAAAAACAAAGGAGGGACAGCAGCCCAGCAGCCTAGTTGTTAAGTTCATGAGTTCTGCTTCGGTGGCCTGGGGTTCGCGGATTTGGATCCCAGGCACGGACCTATGCACTGCTTGTCAAGTTATGCGGTGGCAGAATCCCACATACAAAAAAATAGAGGAGGACTGGCATAGATGTTAGCTCAGGGCCAATCTTCCTCACCCCCCCCAAAAAAAAGAAGTAAAAATTTATCAGAATCACAATATATGTAAATATACTAAATTACGTCAGTTAAAAAACAGAAACTACAACCACTATAGTGGGCTGAATAATGGTCACCAAAGATATCAATCCTAATCCCTGGACCCTGTAATGCTAAGACTCTGTATGTGATTCAGGATTTGGGGATGGTGAGATTATCCTGGATTACACGAGTGGGCCCTAAATGAAATCACCAGTATCCCTATAAAAAGGAGTCAGAGGGGGGCCAGCCCAGTGGTGCAGCAGTTAAGTGTGCACATTCCGCTTCAGCAGCCTGTGATTCACTGGTTCAGATCCCAGGTGCAAACACGGCACCGCCTGGCAAGTCATGCTGTGGTGGGCATCCCACATGTAGAGTAAGGGAAGATGGGCATGGATGTTAGCTCAGGGCCAGTCTTCCTCAGCAAAAAGAGGATTGGCTCAGGCCTAAGCTTCCTCAAAAAAAGGGAGACAGAGGGAGATTTGACTCGACAGATATAAAAGAAGAGGGCAATTTGACCAGGCACACTGAGACTGGAGTGATGCAGCCACATCCAAAGAATGCCCGCCGCCAGAAGAAGCTGGGAAGAGGCAAGGAACAGATTCTTTCTCCAGAAGAATCACCTTGATGCTGGCTTAGTGATACTGATTTTGGACTTCTGGCCTCCAGAACTGTGAGAGAATAATTTCTCCTGTTTTAAGGAACCAAGTTTGTGGTAATTTGTTACAGCAGCCACAAAAAACTAAAACACCCATAAAACATAAGAACAGAACATAGAAAGTTTGAAAGTAAATGGATGAAAATAGGTACATCAAGCAAACATCAACCAAAAGAAAGCTGGAGTATCTACATTAATAAGAGACAAAAAAGACCAAGGAAGATAAAAGCATTTCTTCAGGATGGAAAAAGCCACTGCATGAAGTTTAAAAGCTCACTTCAACAGGAAGATGACAATATATGTATGCCTAATAAAATGGTGTCAATACATATGAAGCAAAAACTGCTAGAACTCAGAGACAAACAGACAAACCTACCATCATAATGGGAGATAAAAACACTGCTCAATTACTAATAGGCAAAGCAGCCAAAAAATTAGTAAACAGTAAAAAGAACATAAGAACAACGTAATCAACAAGTTCGATGTTAGAAATATACAGACTCTTGCAACTCCCTGCTCCGCAAAAAATTAAAGAATACATATTCTTCTCTAGAATACGAGAAACATTCATAAGAATTAACCTCAGGGACCGGCCCTGTGGCCTAGTAGTTAAGTTCAGCACACTTCGCTTTGGTGGCCCAGGTTTGGTTCCCGGGAACAGACCTACACCATTCATCAGCAGCCATGCTGTGGTGGTGATCACACAAAAAATAGAGGAAGATTGGAACAGATGTTAGCTCAGGGCAAATCTTCCTCAGCAAAAAAAAAAAGAATTCACCTCATATCTAGATGGAAATAAAGAAAACCTCGGTGCCAGCCCTGTGGCTTGAGTGGTTAAGTTCGTGACCCAGGGTTTCACCAGTTCAGATCCTACGCACAAACCTAGCACCGATCAACAAGCCATGCTGACACGTCATCCCACACAATACAACTAGAAGAACCTACAACTAGAATATACAACTAGGCACTGGGGGACTTTGGGGAGAAATTTAAGGAAAAAACAACTGTCAACAGACGTTAGCTCAGGGCCAATCTTTTTTTTAAAAAAAAAAAAAATCTCAACAAATTTCAGAGAATCAGTAGCAGACAAACCATTTCTCTGGTCACAATGCAATTAACACAATTCAATAACAAATTTTTTTTAAAAAAACATATATTTGGAAACTTAAGAGCACATTTTTAAATAACTTACAGGCCAAAGAAAAAAACATAATGAAAATTTAAACACTTATATAATGAAAATATTACACTTGAAAACTGTTGGCTTCGCTAAAGAGCTACTTCTAGAGAATTGTATAGACTTACATGCTTCTACTAAAAAAAAAGAGTAAGTGGGGGCTGGCCCCGTGGTTGAGCAGTTCAAGTTCTGCGTGCCCTACTTTGGCAGCCCAGGTTCACAGGTTCGGATCCTGGGCAAGGACCTACACCACTTGCCAGCCATGCTGTGGCAGCATCCCACATACAAAATGGAGGAGAACTGGTACAGATGTTAGCTCGGGGCTAATTTTCCTCAGCAAAAAAAAAAAAAGTAAGTGATCAATTTCTGAGAAGTTATAAAAAGAACAGAATAAATTCTAAACCACTTAGCAATCACTCTCACAATGCTTTATATACATAATTTCTAATCCTTAAAACAACTTTGAAGGTTGGATTATAGTTTGGATTATAGCTACAAATGTCCTATTATCTGAGTTTTAAAGCACAAACCATAAGCCCCTTCAAGGGAAAAAAAGGTACATCACGTAAGATGTAACACATGTGCCCAAACTTGCAAATGTCATGCAGCCTTGATTTTTACTGAGAATAAAGATGATGTCACAGCTTTTTTCACAGCACAGTGAAATCTGGGGTCAACAGCCTCAAGACCCGAAATAACATACAAATAACTCGTTTTATGAAAAAGGTACTGGCAACCTTCCAAAATTGTAGTCAGCAAAATCAGCACTATTTTCATGAGGATTCTTCTTCACCCTTGTGCATTATGAATCAATCAAAGTGGAAATTATCCACCAAGAAAAATTAAAATATACTTTAAAAGAGAACTGCTGGCTTGATTTTTATAAAATAGAAATGATAAAAATAACTGCAGATGAGTGATGTGAAAGAAACATCTCAAGGACCCGAACAGCTCTAACTGGGATCCACCTTCTGCTATTCCTACAGAGAGGGTCCAAGCAGGAGCTCCTGTGCAGGCATCCCACAGGCGTTCTCTCTGTCTGACCTGAAGAACTACGAGCCCTTGAAGTGTAATCTCCATTCTTGTTATGTGTGATTCCTCAATGCCCAGTACAAAACCTAGAACACTGAAGGCCTTTTAAAAAGTTTATTGAATTAATGTTTCCTAAATGCCATTACTGTCACTTAGAAACTAGAGACAAAGAAAATTTATACCCACACTGCTTGACTAAAAGCTAGGAAAGAAATGCTTCCTTGAAGAAATTCCTTGCTTTCCAAAACAATCAATCAAACACCCTATGCAGAAAACAGCACATTCAATATTCCAGATACTCTAGGTCAGTGACATTCCTGGTGGTTATGTTGTCAAAGTACGCTGTGCTTCAGGCCCCAGGGACAATGCTCAGAACAAACTGAGATCAAGAGTATGTGGACGGTGGGGTCATCTAGTTCCCCTAAAGATGAGTGGACTAATTCACATCCCTTCCTACTGAAGTAGACACTCAGTCCTAAAGTCAAGTACCATTTCTAACACTCCCTTCCTGCCTGAAGCTCTATGCAACAATAACTTGATTAATGGTATCATCTGGGAACAAGGCTGGCCTGTTAACTAAAACATTCTTAAATCTTGGAAAGTATGGCTTAACCACAAAGTCCTTGCTAAGCTGCAAACTTGTATGGCTGTAAAAGACAAAAGTATCTCTGTACAGAGCCTTGATTTATCAAAAAAAAACAGAAAGAGAAAGAGTAGCTAGTAAACAGGGCTCTCTATTGCCTTTCTGTGCTTTCCTTCTTAATGTCTGTTTCCCCCTCATCTATACACTGGAGGAGGAGGAAAGGAAAGGAAAATGCACTGACAGCATACCTGTGTACCATAAGCATTCACAAGTGCTCTCACCACGGCCCCACAACAACACCTCCAGTTAGACAAGATTGTTATTATTACTATTCCTGTTTCAACAGATGAGAAAATTGAGTTTGGAGAATTTCACCAACATGATCCAGAGCCACATATTTTCAGAGGCAAAACTGGATTGCATCCTGATACTACATCCCTGACGCCCAGCACTATACCAACAGTTGACAACTGACTCTCTTCAGTGAGAATAAAACTCCTAACGCAGCATTTTCACTTTTACAGTTTCACTGATACATATTCACATACCATAAAATTCACCCATTTAAAGTGTACAGTTTAGTGGTTTAGCGTATTCACAGAGATATACAACCATCATCACAATCTAATTTTACATTTTCAACACCCAAGAAGAAAGCCCAAACACATTAGCAGTCACTCCCCATTCCTATTCCTCCCCTCCCCTCCAGCCTCTTTCTCTGGCTTCTTTCACTTAGCATAACGTTTTCCCAGTTCACCCATGTGTAGCATGCATCATGCTTCATTCTTTATTATTGCCAAATAATATAATACTCCATCGTATGGATACACTACATTTTGTTTATCTATTCATCACCTGATGGACATTTGGGTGTTTTCCACTTCTCGCCTATTAAGGATAATGCTGCTACAAACATCTGTGTACACATTTTTGTATGGAGATATGTTTTCATTCAGTATTTGCATTTTCAAAGTGGTTCACAACATTCTCTCCTTTACATCTTTTTTTTTTTTTTTTTTTTTTTTTTTTTTTTAAAGATTTTATTTTTTCCTTTTTCTCCCCAAAGCCCCCCGGTACATAGTTGTATATTCTTCGTTGTGGGTCCTTCTAGTTGTGGCATGTGGGACGCTGCCTCAGCGTGGTTTGATGAGCAGTGCCATGTCCGCGCCCAGGATTCGAACCAACGAAACACTGGGCCGCCTGCAGCGGAGCGCGCGAACTTAACCACTCGGCCACGGGGCCAGCCCCTCTCCTTTACATCTTAGCACTACTTCATTTTGTGATGGATAAAATTGAGGCTGGAGGCCGGCCCTGTGGCTGAGTGGTTAAGTTCGCGCACTCCGCTTTGGTGGCCCAGGGTTTCACAGGTTCGAATCCTGGCCCGGACATGGCGCCACTCATCAGGCCACGCTGAGGTGGTGTCCCACATGCCACGACTAGAAGGACTCACAACTAAAATATCCAACTATGTACCTGGGGGCTTTGGGAGAAAAAGGAAAGATAAAATCTTTAAAAAAAAAAAAATTGAGGTTGGGAGCAGTTAAGTGACTTTATCACCCATTGCTGGGTAACCCTCAGTGAACCTGCAGTAAGTCCACACCTTCTCGCAGAAGACCTGCTCATTCCATCACACCACAGAGCTTTATCTCCTCTGCAAGAAATTTCAAGCAATAGCATGCAGTTGAGAAAAACTGTTTTTTTAGGTACTGAGCTTCCTAAATCATTCTCAGTAAAGTCAATCCATAGACAAATTTAAATTAAGCCTTTCAGAGTAAGAGAAGGGAAGAACATAGTGTTCCGGAAGGATATTCTAAAGGTCCCTCCCCAGTGATGGCCTTCTCCCCATGGACACATTGCAAGCTGCTATTCCAGGGTGTGCAGAGGCCCACGTGATCTCAGCATCTATTGTGCCCTGTCCATGAGGTCAGTCCTAGCACAAGTCTGCATGCATCTGCAGGCTTGATCCCCTAACATCAGCCCACATAACAGAGTTCCCAAGGCCTAGCTGTAGAGCTAATTTGTTCTGACATAGGTGAAAGTATTCTGGGGGCACACATTGCTATGGTCAGTTGTACAAACCCCCTTTCCCAACTCCTGAAACAGTTCCTAGGCTTCTAATATTTCTGTAGTAAAGTTCAGAAATATGGTTTATAATTATATTACAGTTATATGTAACAGCCATTTACTGACAGCTTACTAGATACCTTTCATGCATTTAATTCATTTAATTTTCACAATAATTGTGTAAGAGAGATACTATTATTACCTCCATGTTACATGCAAACACTTTCTTATGTGGGGAAAAGATAGTCAATGAGAGTATAAACTGCTATAACAACTTTTTTTTTTTTAAAGATTTTATTTTTTTCCTTTTTCTCCTCAAAGCCCCCCAGTACATAGTTGTATATTCTTAGTTGTGGGTCCTTCTAGTTGTGGCATGTGGGACACCGCCTCAGCATGGCTTGATGAGCGGTGCCATGTCCACGCCCAGGATTCGAACCGCCGAAACACTGGGCCACCACAGAGGAGCGTGTGAACTTGACCACTCGGCCACGGGGCTGGCCCCTGGTATAACTTAATGGGATAATTTGGAAATACCTATGGAAACTAAAAGTACAAATATCCTTGGTCCAGGCAATTTCACTTCTGAGAACATATCTACAGACAGACTTCATAGTACGCAAAGACAGAGATACAAGAATATTAAAGAAGAGTTTGTAACAGTAAAAACCCAGAAACAAATATCTATCTATATAGCAGTGATTAAATAAATTACAGTATATCTGTAAAAGGAAATATCTGAGACTGTTAAAGAGAGTAAAATAGAGTATGTGTGCTGAATACTGAGCATTCTCCAAGACGTATTAAGGAGGAGCAAGATGAATATCATTACGCATAACAACGTTTTTTTTTTTTTAAAGATTCTATTTTTTTCCTTTCTCTCCCCAAAGCCCCCCGGTACATAGTTGTATATTCTTCGTTGTGGGTCCTTCTAGTTGTGGCATGTGGGATGCTGCCTCAGCATGGTTTGATGAGCAGTGCCATGTCCGCGCCCAGGATTCGAACCAATGAAACACTGGGCCGCCTGCAGCGGAGCCCGCGAACTTAACCACTCAGCCACGGGGCCAGCCCCCTTTATTTATTTTTTTTTGTTTGTTTGTTTGTTTTTTGAGGAAGATTAGCCCTCAGCTAACTACTGCCAGTCCTCCTCTTTTTGCTGAGCAAGCCTGGCTCTGAGCTAACATCCATGCCCATCTTCCTCTACTTTATACGTGGGACGCCTACCACAGCATGGCTGCCAAGCGGTGCCATGTCCACACCCGGGATCCGAACCAAAGAACCCCGGGCCACCGAGAAGCGGAACGTGCGAACTTAACCACTGCACCACCGGGCTGGCCCCCAGCCCCCTTTATTTTTTAAAGGAGATATACATACATACCACCATTCTGGCTTGGGCAAGTTACTTAACCTGTCTCACAGCTTCCTCATCTACAAAACGGGGTAAGAACAATACTTCCCACATAGTGCTCAATAAAAGTTACCTGTGGCCATTACTGCAATTTAATGATTATTTAATTGTAATACTACCAATAATAACAATAATTTTATTACTATTATTAGATGGGCTCTGCAAAAAAAATAAATAAATCAATTCCATACCTACACTACTCAGTGTCAGGCAGTAGACAGGTACAGGGAAACTGAGGCAAACACCATCTGCTCCGCCTCCTCACCTAGCTCACAGCCCATGAGGGTTTACTTTTCCAGATGCCTAGCCTATATGACCTGCCCCCTTCAGCTCTTGCCACCAACAGGCAACAAGAAACCACATGCAGTAAGATGGGTCTCCACTGCCCAAATGCTTTCCCTCAGATACACACAGATTTGATCTCTGACCAAACGTCACCTCCTCAGAGAAGCCCACCTCATTCCACGATCTATTGCAAATGAAAACAAATAACTGTCGCCACCATTCTCCACACCCTTATCCTGCCACCAGTCTTCACAGCAGTTATTACTGCCTGACGTTTCTTTATTACTATCTCTTGTTCTAGAACATAAGGTCCCAAGAGAGGGGGGACTATGTCTCACTCCCTGTGGATCTCAATCCCTGCTCTGTCCATTGTGCCTCGAACAACACCCAGCATAAACTAGCTGCTCAATAAATATAGATGAAGAGATGGGACTGATATGCAAGTTAATAAAAGTTCTAGAATGGAAAATAAGCTTACAAATCAACATTTTTTAAAATTACTGTTGTCATTTTATCCTGGCAGAGTAGGTTCTCAAGACACTGTTCAGTTAAAAGATAAATATTTCAGAGATTTTAGTCCTACTGTACTTAAAATGCCACTTTTTCCCTACATAGCACAAACTCATATAAAGCCTTGTCAAAATATGCTCAACACTTTTAAGTTAACAAGTATCAGAAACAATGTTATAGGGGCCAGCCCAGTGGCGCAGCAGTTAAGTTCCCAGTGGCGCAGCAGTTAAGTTCACATGTTTCACTTCGGTGGCCTGGGGTTCACTGGTTCGGATCCCAGGTGAGGACATGGCACCGCTTGGCAAGCCACACGTGGCAGGCATCCCACATATAAAGTAGAGGAAGATGGGCACGGATGTTAGCTCAGAGCCAGGCTTCCTCAGCAAAAAGAGGAGGACTGACAGCAGACCTTAGCTCAGGGCTAATCTTCCTCAAAAAAAAGAAAAGAAAAAAGAAACAATGTTATACATTAGTCATAATAATTGTTTAAAAAGATAATTCTGGAATAAAGAAAGCTCAAAGGGCAAACCGAATTAAACTTGCTCCCCTTCATTCCTTCCAACTCAAGTTTCCTGCATGTAGACGATCAGAACATGCATTAACTATTAAACAGTTTTGTTAAAGTTTAATATTATGCTATGTTAAGATTCCTGACTATTTTAAGGAGCCATGTGATAGCCACCAGGCACTGAAGAAACTCAGGGGGAATTAGTATATTTAATCTGTAACTAACCAAATCTCAGATCGAGTTGTTAAACCCTTAGAAGATAGAGAATTCAAAAAAGGACATCCCTTCTACTTGCCAAAACAACCTGCCAAAGCATGAGAAAAAATAAAAACAAAACAACACATAGGGTTCATAGGTAAGGGGGTTTTTTAAAAATTACTTTAGATTCTCAAGGAGGCTAGGAACTTAATTTACGTAAAAAGAAAAAGAAAACGTTGCCATTCACCATCTCCAACACATGAAAAATTTTAAAGTCCTGTAGCTATTGGAACAGAACAAAGTTCAAGAATATTTATAACCATAAATAATGATTCAGAACCCAACAATGTAAAATTTACACTGTCTGCCATCCAATAAAAAATTACCCAACAAGCAAAGAAGCAGGAAAATATGACCCATATTGAGGAGATAGAGCAATCAAAACCAATCCAGAACTGAAAGAGAAGTTAAAATTAGTGAACAAGGTCATTAAAACAGTTAGTACAACTGTACCCTATATGCTCAAAATCTTAAGTAGAGATATGGAAGACATAAAAAAGATAAACATTTAACTTCTCAAAATGACAGCTACAATGCGTGAGTTAAAAAATAACCCTGAACAAGATTAATGGTAGATTAAACACTGCAGAGAAAAGATTAATGAATTTGAAGATATAAAAATAAAAACTACCCAAAACAAAACATACAGAGAAAAGACAAATAAATGAACAGAGCATCAGTGAGCTGTGAGACAACTCTGAACAGTCTAACATCCTGGAACTGGAGTTCTCAGAGGAGAGGACATGAAGAAGGAACAGAAAAAAAAAAAATGTGAAAAAATGGCCAAAATTTTCCCAAATTTGATTAATACCATAAACTCACAGATCCACAAAAGAAGCTCAATGAAACCCAAGCACAAGAAACATGAAGAAAACTATGGTATACAAAGACACATCAAAATAAAATTGCCCAGAACCAGTGACAGGGAAAACCTTAAAAGCAGCCAGAGAAAAAGGACATGCTATGTAGAGGAACAAAGATAAGGATGACCTAAGATTTCTTGTAGGAAATGATGCAAGCAAGAAGACAGTGAAGCAACATCTTTAAAGTAAAAACTAAAAGATTTTAGCCCCAAGGTTTTGAGGTTTTGTAATTGCAAGCATTAAATTTTCTCAACACTATCATGCCATTTGGCTAGGTTAGAAGTAATATATTTAGGGGCACCTACTGTGTGCCAGGATGAATGCTCAGAACAAATTAGGAAGTAAAACCAAGGTGTTACAAGAGATAAGACTGGAGTTATGGGAAGAGGCCAAACCTTGAAAGCCTGGTCCAGGAGCTCAGGATTCATGGGCCAAGGAGAATCACCTTGTTTTAGAGAAAAGCTCTAAACAGGGAAGTGGCATGGTCTAGTCTACAACTCAGAATTCATTCTAGCAAAAACACAGAGAGGCCAGCTTAAACAGTGGACAAACATGGTCTCTGCCTTTATGGAGTGTAGTTCTTGTGGAAGACGAAACAGGAGTAAACAGATAAATAAATCATTAAAATTGAAGGACACAAGAAGTGCCTGAGTTAGTGACTAACAGGGAAATGCTACTTTAAGAGGGCAGTTAGGGAGAGTCTCTCTAAGGGACATTTAAGTGGAGGCCTAAAAGATGAGAAGGCACTAGCTATACAGAGTGGTGTAAAAGCATTTGTTCTAGGCAGAGGGATCAACATGCAATCCCCTAAACTGGAAAAGAGCTAGGCAGGTTTGAGGAAGGCCACCGTAATGAGCATAAATGAGCAAGTGGAAGAATAGTAGAAAGTGAGCCTGGAGATCACGTAAGAAATCTGATTTTGTTCTAAGTACAATGGGAAGTTACTGAGTTTTTTTGTTTTCTCTGTAACATTACTTATTTTATTCTGAGTACATAATCCAATTACATGAATCGAAATTCAAAAGGTATGTAAGGTTATACAGTGAAAAGTAAGTCTCTCTCCCACCCCTGTCCAACAGCTACACAATTCCCTAGAGGCAACCACTTTATCAGTATTTGAAAGGTTTTAACAAGACAGAACACAATCTAATTTATATTTTGCATAAATCACCCTAGCTGATGGGTGGAGAATGAGTGGGAAGAAAGGACTCAGGGAGACCAGCTGGAGGCTGCTGTAGCAGTCCAAGGGAGATGTGACAGCTGCTGAGACCCAGGAGGTGACGGTGGAGATGGGACAGAAGGACTGGGTCGGGATGTATTCTGAAGGTAGAACTCACAAAACTGATGTTATCAAGACAGCATTAGGGACTATAGCTACAGGTACTATTTTTCACACACTTAGAATCTACAGGTCTAATGTTTTACACTTTAAAGCTTAAATACTCAGAGTTCAGTGAATATGCAGATAGATAATGAGTGAGAGAATAATAGGTAACAAGAGAGAAAGCAAATTACCAAACTGTGATGTTAACAATTTAACAATAACAAACTTACAGTATCAATATGAATTAAATGATTTTATCCCAGAAATGGCGTTTCTGAAACCAACCCAAAACTGTATTACTGCAGTTGAAGGGCTGAAACAACAGCTGTTTAAAAAAAGAAAAATGCAAAACTGAAATCTTTAACACCAGTACTGTTGACCACAACATAACAGATAAAGCTAAAGTCTTCTCAGTAGGGGCCAGCCCAGCGGCACAGAGGTTAAGTGCGCATGTTCCGCTTCGGCGGCCAGGGGTTCGCCGGTTCGGATCCCAGGTGCGGACATGGCACAGTTTGGCAAAAGCCATGCTGTGGTAGGCGTCCCACGTATAAAGTGGAGGAAGATAGGCATGGATGTTAGCTCACGGCCAGTATTCCCCAGCAAAAACAGGAGGATTGGCAGCAGTTAGCCCAGGGCTAATCTTCCCCAGAAAAAAAAAAAAAAAGGAAATCCTGCCATTTGCACCATAGATGGACATTGAGGATATTTTACTAAGTAAAATAAGTCAGACAGAAGAAGACAAACACCGTATGGTCTCACTTAAATGCTGGGGGTGGGAGGGAGATAAATGAGTGAAGGGGGTTAAAAAGTAAACAAAAAAACAAAAAAACAGTTATCTGGGAAAAGAAGGAACAGCGTGAAGAGGATGGCAACATAAAGAAGCAAAACTTCTTTGAATACATCCTGTTTTATATGCTTGGTTTTGAAAAGCCTTATTAGTATTTTACATAATTATAAAGCAAAATTACATTTTCAAGAAGCAATCCCTAAATAGTGAAAGCAAAATAAAAAGAGAAGACCCAAACTATACAGCCAGTGGTGGCAAAAACTTAGAGTAACTATTTTAATTGACCTCAATACAGTAATTTGACTACATACCCCTAAAAGGACGTAAAAAAATTCTTAAACACTTCTTATTTGTTGGTGGTAATGTTCATGTTATTCATCTGAGACTGACAAGTGTACAGTGTGGGGGAAAATAATGAGTAATTAGAATCAAGATGTTTGTCTTAGAAAAATGATACAGGTGTAAGATCAAGAAGGTTAGATAGAACTCTGTCATCTTGCTTTACAACTGGAAGTATCAGTAACCCAAGATCTGTGCACTAAAAAGACCTAGCAACAACGATCAACCTAGTAGCAATGAACAACCCCAGGGCCCAGAATGTGGTTACTAAATACTATTTCATTAAAAGAATCCAAGGCCCCTTGGAGAAATAGACAATTCCAGGGCTGGGACAAAATATGTACAAGACAAGCCTGGTGCAGTTTGTCATACCAGAAAGAAGAGCAATTAAAGACTATTAGAGTTGTGTCTAAAGGATTTCGGAGTCAATTTTAGCAGATTCCTATTAGACAAAGATGGGACAATCCAAGCATCAAAAAGGATAGTATCTACAATGGATTGAACCATACCAAATATGTTTAAATCCACGAGTTCACAATGACACAAACACACATACACAACTCACTGGCTACTTTTGGAGGATGCCAACTAATTATTTTGAAAACTAGTAAATAATGGAGAGGAATTAAGCATTTATCCTGCCTTTCCTAAAAGAGCTATAATTCATGGTAACCAAATTATGCAAGAGGGGAAATTTATCTTTATGGAGGTATTCCAGCTAATAAATGATGAAGTTATAACTAAAATATCATTTTTCAATGCCTAATGAAATAATGACTCTAAGCACTGAGCATCAAGCAATGATAACAAGACTACTAACTAATCCTTATCTGTCTACTAACCTATAAAGTCTTCTTGCCAAAAATTAATGAAATCTGAAACTGACTACACCTTTAGATCTAACTAAATTAGATTAAATTTACAGTAAATTCTGTGTAAACTACAATATAGACCAAAATCCAGACCGCTTGTAATTCCACAGCACAAACTATCAAGTTTCAGCAACAAATAAGTTACAAGACATAAAAGATGGAGGGGGAACCTATAGACTAAAACAAGTCACAGCGTATGAATAGCATTTGGAACCTGATTCAAACGGTCAAGAAAATTATGAAATGGGGCCAGCCCAGTGGTAGAGCAGTTAAGTTTGCAGGCTCTGCTTTGGTGGCCCAGGGTTCACCAGTTCAGATCCAGGGCATGGACCTCCACACTGCTCATCAAGCCATGCTATGGCAGGTGTCCCACATATAAAACATAGAGGAAGACAGCCAGAGATGTTAGCTCGGGGCCAGTCTTCTTCAGCAAAAAGCAAAAAGAGGAGGATTGGCAGCAGATATTAGCTCAGAGCTAACCTTCCTCAAAAAAAAAAAATTATGAGGCAATCAAGAAATTCTTATTTTAATACTGTGTGAACATTTGAAGGTAATGAGAAATTCTGTGATAGTGGTATTTGAATTTACCTTTTTTAAAAGATGCATGTAGATATATATACTGAATATTTAACAGTTAAAATGACATGACAGGGGCCGGCCCCGTGGCCGAGTGGTTAGGTTCGCACGCTCCGCTGCAGGAGGCCCAGTGTTTCATCAGTCTGAACACTGGGCGCAGACATGGCACCGCTCATGGAGCCACGCTGAGGCAGTGTCCCACATGCCACAACTAGAAGGACCCACAACTAAGAATATACAACTACGTACCGGGGGGCTTTGGGGAGAAAAAGGAAAAAATTTTTTTAAAAAAATAAATGATATGACATCTGGGTTTGTGGGGTTCAGATAAAGCAAGATCGGCTACGAGTTACTATCTGTTGAAGCTGGATGAGCGTAGTGCATGTGAGAGAAAAATCAAATGTGTAAAAATAAATGTCAATTTAAACTCTAAGTTTCACATACTAAAAATGTCTTTTTAAAATTAACACTCAAACTGTTAAAAATTGTGAGACAAGAAAATTTTAACATAGTCAGATATTTGACTTGTATCTTTTAAAGCATTTCAGTATTTACTTTTCTGATTCAATACAAGGACTACTTGAAAGAATTAACTAAAAACTAACAATTATCTAAAGAAACAGCTTTTATGGTAAAATCAATTAACACAAAACTGAGCACCAAACAAACCTTATCAGCATTAGATAACGTCAGAGTTAAAGGAGAAAAATAATCAGCTGCATAAATTATATTTTAGGAGAAAAACTATCCCATCTTTTGGAGACTGGGTAGAATTTAGATTCATGTCCTTCATGAGCCTCTGTAACTAAAACCTAAACAGACACAAGCCGTAAAACAAATCAGACCACCTGTCCTGCTGTAAACCACATCAAAACTTTGCAAAACAGTTCTGACCGCCAAAATCATCCACTTCCTTACAAAACAACTTTACTTATTCTTGTCTTCCCCATAGTCAGAATCAAAGGGGTACATTAAGATTTTGGACTTAAAAAAAATAACTTACACGTGGCTGGCACTTGCCCATTAATTAAGGACTCCGATTTTTCACAACCCCACCCCCACACAATCCCCCCTCCGGCTGACAGGCCCTCCCCTCTCCCTCCCCCCTGCTCGTCTTCACTGGGGCCTCTCTCGAGGCGTTCTGCAAACGAGACACAGTGGACCTTTCAGCAGCCTATCTCCTACCCCTGTTAAGATTTCAATCAATTTTTCACACGCAAGAAAACCTCTCTGTAATAACTCATCAGCATTGCACACAGCTATCAGCTATGTTTTTGGTGCTTAGGGACATGACAATTGATGTATGTCGTTTAAGCATAAAAGCATATGGTCACACCGCCGGCAGTTTCAGGTTAACCAAAATATTTATTTCAAGGTAGGCATGCCTGAAGTGAACACAAATCACCCGCAAAATACCCAGAGCCACGAATTACAACAGCAAAAATAACTGTTAAAGGCAGGGGCCCTTACACCTCCGAAAACAACGAAAAAGAAAGAAAGAAAAGGCGGGGGGAGGGGGCGAAGACGCCAACAGCTCCTTCTCTAGAGAAGTTCCAGGACCCCCGACTACCACCGCCCGAGGCTCTTCTCCTCCGGCAGGAGCGGGCGCTCTGCCCACGAGAGCCGGCCGGCGGGGCCCGGCGCCGCGGCGGTCAGCGTCTGCACAGCCCTCGCGCCGGCAGCGCCCCGGGCACGGACCGGGCGGCCGTGGGCCCCGCGCGCACCCAGCGTCCGGGCCGGGTCCTCCTTTTCCACACGGACCCCCGAAGCCCACCGCCCAGCCCAGAAACGAGCTGCCCCGGCGGTCGCACGAGAAGCCCGTGCGGCGAACGGTCTGCAGAGCGTCGTCCTCCGCGCCCGGTCACGGCCGACGGCCGAACGCAGCCGACCCTCCCACGGCGGCCCCCCGGCCGGACCCGAGCTCCGCCAGCGCCTCCGCCCAGCGCGGCCCCCGCCCCCCGCGCGAGCCCCCGCCGCGCCCAGCCGCCCGCGCCGCTCGGGCGCCGCCGCCGCAGGCCCCGCGGCCCGGCCTGCAGCCCTGGGGCCGCTCCGCTGCTGCCCTGCGAGCGGGCCTCACCTCAGGGGGGAATCGAAAGCAGCGCGCGGGCTCCTAGATCCGAGTGCGGCCGCCGCCCGTGGCCTCCGGCTCGGGCTCGGGCTCGGGCTCGGGCTCCGCCCCCTGTCCTCCGCGCGCACTCCGGCCCGCAGCCTCGGCCCGCCCGGCCTCCCCGCCCCCTCAGCCCTCAGCGCTGCCCCAGCAGCCCAAGCTGGGTGCGGCCGGCGGCGCAGCAGCCCAACAACGCGCCGCCCCGTAGGCCCGTCCCGCGCCGCACCGCCCAGCAACGCGCCCTGCGATTGGCTGTCTGCGGGAAGGGCGGGGCCTGCGCGGGCAGGGCCGCTGCCTGTGGCCACGCGCGCTTGCTGAGACCCGCCTCGGTGCTGCCCCGCCGGCGGCGGAGGGTCGGCTAGGCTGCAGCGTCGGCGCACTGGTGGAGCCCGACAGCCCTCCTCGCTGAAGCAGGCAGGGTCTGCTGTGCCAGCGCCGCCCCCTCACCCGGAACCGCTCGTTCGCTCATTCTTTGTCGCAGCACAGGCTCGGGGAGGCCTGCCAGCAGATTCACTGGATCCGCAGCAGGACGTACTAAACGGTCCCGTCCCACGCCCTGCGCGGGCAGGGGGCTGTCCGAGCCGGGGTCAGTCGCAAGTGCCCGCCTCGCTCGCTCACTCCTCCAGCAGGCGGACCCCGCCCCCGCGTGCCTCGCCCCGTGCTGGTCTCTGTCCAGAAGCCCCCGGCGGCGGGCAGAGCCTCAGGCAGAGTTTGGGGGCGGGCTGACAGCCAGGGTGTGGTTAGGATGGCGGGGCCTGTGGACCCTGATAAGGCTCCACAGACAGGGCAGCTGCGTGGTGGCCAGGGCCTGAGCTGCCGGTTCTGGATGAACAAGTGCCGGTCCTCTCCGCAGAACCGGGGAAGGAGTCTAGGCCGGGGCATTGACGAGACCTGGCTAGCCTAGAGACTACATCGGCACCTTCCCCTAAAGGGTGCCTCCTGTTGTCTCATCTGAGCCAAAAAAACTCATGGGCAGTGGGAAGTGGCTTAGCTGGTTGGTCAGGAGCCTGGAAGGAGCAATCTGGAAGTTCAGGGACAAACAGGCAGGGCTTCTCGTTCCCTTTATACCCATAGAAAGCTGAGGCCCAAGCTGGGCAGTGGAAGAATAATGCGGAACCCATGCCCCCCCTCCCAGCAGGGGCCTATTTGGCTTTGCCCACAGAAGGGTCAAGGATGGGGTCTATGAATAATAGTGACCTCTGACCTCAGGGTCTCCTGGACATTAACTCTTCTCGAAAGGCTTTCCTGACAAGACTCCACAATTCTGTCTCATTCACTTGTTTCCCTTGCACCTAGCAACAAGGCCTGGCCCAAAGAGGGGTCAGTAAGGGCTTGCTGAAGGAAAGAAGGGAGGGAGAGAGGAGTAGAAGATGACTGAGCATGTTAAGTAGAGGCATAGAAGATATAAAAAAGACCCAACTCAAACTTCCAAAGGTGAAAAATACACTGGATGGGAATAACAGCAGATTAGACACGGCAGAAGAAAATGTTAGTGAACATGGAAAATATTGGACATGGAATAGTAAAATATTAGACATGGAAAAAGAAACTAAATGGAACATGGAGAGAAAAGATCCTGGAAAAGAATGAACAGGGGACCAGTGAGCTGTAGGACAACTTCAAGAGGCCTAATATGTGTGTAATTGGAGTCCCTAAAAATGGAGGTGGGGTTGGGAGGAGGACAGAAATACTATTTGAAGAGATGATGGCTGAATTTTTTTCAAATTTGATGAAAACTACAAACCCACAGATCCAAGCAGCTCAAAAAGTAACATCTGCCTTGTTACTGGGCTCTGGTAGAAATGAATGTTCCTATAGAACATCAAGAGTACTGTGAGGCCAGAACTGCCCATCACTTGGTTCTGTCAGACTATCAAGACATAAAGTCAGGTAGATACATCATAATCTGGAAGTGATAGATTCAGGATTGGGTTCATGTAGGTGCAGAGGGAAGTGGTCCAGACTCCTACCACTGTAGCTCTCACATTTCTCCCTCAGCTCACACCTAGGGTTTCAGGGGGATTCCCTGTGAGACGGTGACAGAGGAGGAAAAAGCATGTGCTTGGTTCACAGGAAAGTCGTCTCAGTGTTGCTGTGGGCTGAAAATGGCCTGCTGCTGCACTGTATCCCCACTCAGCAGTCACCCTGAAAGAAAGTGGTGAGGGGAAATCATCCTAATAGACAAAGTTTCAGATGGTGAACATGGCCATTCGCTTTGTGTGGAGAGAGACATGGCCTGGACTCATGGGCAGCGGGAAATGGCTTAGCTGGTTGGTCAGGAGCCTGGAAGGAGCAATCTGGAAGTTCAGGGACAAAGAAGTCTGAGCAAGAAACGGATGTGGAAGGACCTATGGCAATTGGCACAAAGGGTGAAGATCTTTGTACTGCATGCTAACGTCCACCAGTAAGCATCCACCACAGAGGCTCCAAACCACCAAGTGGACAGAATGGCTCGGCCAATGGGCATCAGCCAGGATCTGTGCTCTGCCACCACTATGCTGGCACAATAGTCTCATGAACAAAGTAGCCATGGTGGCAGGGTGGAGGCTATGCCTGAGCCCTACAGCAGAGGCTCCTTGTAACCAAGGCTGATCCAGCTACTGCAACTGCCAAATGTCTAACCTGTCAGCATCAATGACCAAGGTTGAGCCCCCCAGAGGAGCCAACCAGCCCCTTGGTGGCAAGATGATTACATTGGATCCCCTCTGTTCTAAAAAAGCAATAACACATGCTCACCATGATTGCCATGTATCTGGGTGTGGGTTTGCCTTTTCTGCCTGCAATACTTCAGCCAGCACCACTATCAAAGGCTTAAATATCTGGTTTGCTGACATGGAATCCCACATAACTGCCTGGCACCAAAGGACCTGCTCTAAGGCAAAGGAGATATGATAATGGGCACAGGACCAGGGACCTACCATCCTATCACATGCTGCACCATCCAGAAGTCGCTGGTTTGCTAGAGGGATGGCCTAGCCTATGAAGACTCAGCTGAGGCTCCAACTTGAAGATGACATCATGAGAGGATGGAGTGCTGTCCCCAGGAAGGAGTGTATACTCTGTATCAATAAATAACCATTTTACAAGACTTTGTCCCTAATAGGTAGAATACCCAGTGACCCACTTGAGGAATTTGTGCTTCCTGTTCTGCAACATTAAGTGCTGTGAACCTATAGGTCCTGGCTATTAAACAGGACACTTCTACCAGGAGACACAGTAAAGTTGAAGCTACATCTGCTACCTGGTCACTTGGGACAACTTGTGCCAGTAGACCAGTAAGCACAGAAAGGAGTGACCACAATGGCTGGGGTAACTGACACTCATTATTGTGAGTATGTAGGGCTACCAGCCACATGATGGAGGCAGGCAGGAATATTTTGGGCACTCAGGCATTTGGAGGGGTGGGGCATCTCTTGCTACTCCCATAACCAGTAACTGTAAATAGGCAAGTATGGCAACACGGCCTGATGAGGGCAGACTCCAAGGAGCTCAGACCCTCAGGGGTGAACCATCTAGAAGAGCCAAAGTGCTAGCCATGAAGAAGAGAAATCTAGAGTGGGCGGTGTAAAAGGGAGATGTTGGGTATTGATTGTGGCCTTGAGGGCTACTGCAGCAGGGTGGGCTATAGTTCATCCCTCTGCCCATCTCTTGGACGTTCTCCCAGATACTGTGACCAATCAGAATACTGAATAATCTGTGTCTGAATGGAGTGAACTTAATGTGAGAAATAGGTGGATATGAGCAGTTCAAGGGGTGGACTTAGTAGTCACCGTTGCTGCCCTGCCCAGATTCCCTTTCTGGATTGGTGCTGGAAGTGGGCCCCTCTCCAGGTGCTGAGAGTGTCAGGTGCCAATGTCCCACAGACCCCCTATCACCAGAGTGTTGCCCTTGCCCAGGAGATTACCTCCATACCTGGACAGCCCATAGCCAATACTATGGTCCAGGGGCACACAAGGCTGATTCCCCTACTTCAAAGCAGGACCAACTCTGCAGGACAATTCATACTCTAGAGCCCCCTGTGGGATGAGGCTAAAACTAATCTCCAGGGGCGAGCTGGGTGGAGCAGCGGTTAAGTTCGCACATTCCACTTCAGCGGCCCGGGGTTCACCGGTTTGGATCCCTGGTGCAGGCATGGCACTGTTTGGCAAGCCACGGCACTGCTTGGCAAGCCACGCTGTGGTAGGTGTCCCACATATAAAGTAGAGGAAGATGGGCACGGATGTGAGCTCAGGGCCAGTCTTCCTCAGTAAAAAGAGGAGAATTGGCAGCAGATGTTAGCTCAGGGCTAATCTTCCTCAAAAAAAAACCCCAAAAACAAAAAACCTAATCTCCAGCATAGACCACTTACATGGTTTTTTCCCTTTGCCCTATCCTGATTCCAGCATTCAGCTTATCCTGAGAACATTCCTTCAATAAATCACTTGCACAAGATCCCCATTTCAGGTTTTGCTTCTGAAGAATGCAATCTAAGAAAACTTATAAAAAATACGGTCTACAACTCAACACGAAAAAAGCAAACAAACCAATTAAGAAATGAGCAAAGGGGGCCGGCCCCGTGGCCAAGTGGTTAAATTCGCACGCTCTGCTGTGGCGGCCCAGGGTTTCGCTGGTTCAGATCCTGGGCGTGGACGTGGCACCGCTCCTCAGGCCATGCTGAGGTGGCATCCCCCATGCCACAACTAGAAGGACCTGCAACTAAGATATACAACTATGTACCGGGGGGATTTGGGGAGATAAAGCCAAAAAAAAAAAAAAAGATTGGCAACAGTTGTTAGCTCAGGTGCCAACCTTTAAAAAAAAAAAAAAGAAAGAAAGAAATGAGCAAAGGACTTGGATAGACATTTTCCCAAAGATATATAGATGGCCAATAAGCACATGAAAAGATGTTCAGCATCACTAATCATTAGGGAACTGCAAATCAAAATCACCATGAGATACCACTTAACATCAATTATTAGAATTGCTATTATTAGAATGAAGGAGAAGGAAGAAGAAGGGGAAGGAAGAAGGAGAAGGAAGAAGAAAAAAATTTTGGCAAGAATGTGGGGGCTTGCCCGGTGGCGCAGCGGTTAAGTTCGCACATTCCACTTCTCGGCAGCCTGGGGTTTGCTGGTTCGAATCCCGGGTGCGGACATGGCACCGCTTGGCACACCATGCTGTGGTAGGCATCCCATGTATAAAGTAGAGGAAGATGGGCACGGATGTTAGCTCAGGGCCAGGCTTGCTCAGCAAAAAGGAGGACTGGCAGTAGTTAGCTCAGGGCTAATCTTCCTCAAAAAAGAAAAAAAAAAATCTGGGGCCGGCCCCGTGGCCAAGTGGTTAACTTCGCGCGCTCTGCTGCAGGTGGCCCAGTGTTTCGTTGGTTCGAATCCTGGGCGCAGACACGGCACTGCTCATGAAACCACGCTGAGGCAGCGTCCCACATGCCACAACTAGAAGGACCCACAATGAAGAATATACAACTATGTCCCCGGGGGCTTTGGGGAGAAAAAGGAAAAAAAATCTTTAAAAAAAAAAAAGAATGTGGAGAAATTGGAACCCTTGTGCATTGCTGGTGGGAATGTAAAATGGTGCAGCCACTGTGGAAGATGGTATGGTGGTTCCTCAAAAACTTAGAGAATTAGCATACGACCCAGCAATTCCACTTTGGAATATATACCCAAAAGAAATGAAAACAGAGACTCTAACAGATATTTGTACACCCATGTTCATAGCAGCATTGTTAACAAAAACCAAAAGGTGGAAGCAACTCAAGTGTGCATTGTCAGATGGATGGAAAAGCAAAATGTGGTCCATCCACACAATGGAATTTTAGTCAGCCTTAAAAAGGAAGTAAATTCCGACACATACTACAACATGAATGAATCTTGAAGACATCTTGCTAAGTAAAATCAGCCAGTCACAAAAGGACAAACTATGACTCCACTTGTGGGAGGGTCCTAGAGCAGTCAAATTCATAGAGACAGACAATAGAATGGTGGTTGCCAGGGGCTGGGGAGGGGAGAATGGGGAGCTATGTTTAATAGGCATAGCATTTCAGTTTTACAGGATGAAGAGTTATGTGAATGGATGGTGGTGATGGTTCACAACAATGTGTATGTACTTAATGCCACTGAACCGTGTACCTAAAATGGCTAAAATGGTAAATTTTATATTATGTATATTTTACCATAATAAAAAAAAGTTTTAATGCTATTAAAATACATCTTCATTTTCCAAAAAACAAAAAAGAAATATTGTCTTGGTTGGAGTTTAAAAAAAACACAGAACTAGATACATACAACAATAATATCAGGTAATGAGGGAGACCAAGGGAGCTAACGTCACCTGAAGTCCTTGTGTTGTCCAGGAGAGTAAAAGTATTTATTACTCTAGACTTCAGTAAGAATAGAAATAGACTGCATAACTTTTAAACTGGAAGAAGAGAGAAAATGGAATGATAAAAAAGAATTGCTCAATCCAAAAGAAGGGAAAAAAGGAGAAAAAAAGAAATACAAACACAAATGGGACAATACAAAACAGAAAATAAGACAGTAGGTTTAATTACATTAAACACAAATGGACAAAACGCTCCAGTTAAAAGACAAGGTATATCCTATATGCTAGCAACAAACCCAAAATAATGAAATTACAAACATACACAGTTTACAACAGACTAAAAGACATATGAAGTACCTATGAATCAAACCTAACAAAAGCTGAGCAAAACTATAATGGACAAAATTATAAAATCCCATTGGCAAACCTTCAAGACCCAAATGAATACAGAAGCAGACCATGTTCACTAATCAAAGACTCAATGTGGTAAAGGTGTCAATTTTCCCCAGGCTGATTTATAGCTACAATGAATTCCCAATCAAAATACCAGCTGAGTTGTTATTAATGGAAATGACAAGCTGATTTTAAAACTTATAAGGGAGAAAAAACTTACATGGAAATACAAAGAGCCAGAATAGCCAAGATACTCTCAAAGAAGAAAAATAAGATGAGGACTTACTTTACCAGATATCAAGAAATGATTAAGTGACTAATTCAGATAGTTTTTGGTGTTTGCATAAGAACAGACAGACAAATGGAACAGAATAAAGAGTCCAGCAACAGACCTACATAAATATGGATACATCACAGATGGCACTGCAGATGGCTGGGTGAAGGGCAGATTATAAATAAGCGATGTAGGGATAGGTGGGAAAACCTATGGGGAAAAACGGAAAGTGAATCCTTACCTCCCGCCATATGCACAAAACAATTATAGAGTTGAAGAAGACATGTGCGACACACATTACTGACAAAATCAAGGCTACATAAAGAATTCTTTAGGGGGCCGGCCCCATGGCTGAGTGGTTGGGTTCGTGCGCTCCGCTACAGCAGCCCAGGGTTTCGCCAATTACGCTCCTGGGTGCAGACATGGCATGGCTCATCAAGCCATGCTGAGGCAGTGTCCCACATAGCACAACCAGAAGGACCTACAACTAAATATACAGCTATGTACTGGGGGGCTTTGAGGAGAAGAAAAAAAAAGATTGGCAACAGATGTTGGGTCCGGTGCCAATCTTAAAAAAAAAATTATTGGGGCCGGCCTGGTGGCGCAGCGGTTAAGTTCACACATTCTGCTTCTCGGTGGCCCAGATTCGCCAGTTCAGATCCCGGGTGCAGACATGGCACCACTTGGCACGCCATGCTGTGGTAGGCGTCCCACATATAAAGTGGAGGAAGATGGGCATGGATGTTAGCTCGGGGCCAGTCTTCCTCGGCAAAAAGAGGAGGACTGGCAGCAGTTAGCTCAGGGCTAATCTTCCTCAAAAAAAAAAAATTAGATTAATAAGAAAGAGACAAACAGCACATACAAAAATGGGCAAAAGACGTGAATAAGCACAGGAGACAAAATCAAAATAGTTGATAAACACATGAAAATGTGCTCAACCTCATTAGTAATTAGCTAAATGCATACTAAAGCCATAATTATACACCTACCAGTTTGGCAAAAATGAAAAAAGTCTGACAATACCAAGTGTTGACAAGGATAAGGAACCAAGAAAATTCTCTTTTACTGTTTGGGGAATGTAAAGTGGAACAATAACATTCTTGGGAAACAGTGACAGATCCTGATGCCCTAGGACCCAGGAGTTCTGGGTACATACCTTAGAGAAATTCGTGCACACATCCATCAGAAACACAGACAAGACATGCTAGCAGCATTGTCTGTGATTGCCCCAAACTGGAAACACACTACAAGTCCATCTACAATAAAATGAATCTATGAACTACGATACAGTCATACAATGGAACAGTTTTCAGCAAGCAACTTGAACAAACTATAGCTACGCACAGCAACATGAACAAATCTCTATGATGAGCAAAGAAGCCAGATGCCAAAGCTGGCATCTGTATGATTCCATTTACACAAAATACGAAAACAGGAAACCACTGTGACAGATGCATAATTGGCTGATGAAGGCTTTACAGCAAAACAAGAACATGAGCCTCACCAAAGCTGGGGGAGGGGTCACCCGTGAGAGCGCGAGGGGGTGGCACTGCGGCGGGGAGGGCACATGGGTGCTGGAGAGGCTCCTTCTTAACGGGGTTACACGGATGTTCACTTCCTAACAATTTGTTAGGCTGCACATTTGTATTTTGCTCACTGCTCTGAATGTGTGTTTTATTCCACAGGAAATGAAAGGAAAAAGGAGCGTGCCTCAGCTCTAAGTAGCTCGGGGCATGGCCACGGATGAAGCCAGAGGGCGATGCAGGGGCAGCTGTCAGGCAGCCTCTAAGGTTCCTGAGGAGCAAAGGAAGGTGTGAAGGAGGCAGATGGGATCAAGTTGGCTCTGCACCCCAAGACTCTCCCTCTGGTGAGACAGTGCTGGAAGGTAGCTTGCTGGGGGATGACCACTATCAACCATCTTCGGTGGGTCACTGCCTCCCCAGGACAGGAGCCCTTCCCAAGACCGCTCATCAGGCAGTCTTTTCCAGGGAGGAGGGATAGGACGTGCAGGCACAAAGACAAGGGGCCACCCATGGGAGCGAGTTGCCTGGTGAGGGGCTCCAAGCTACTGGGTCACAGCCAGAGACAGAGGCTGTGCCCCCCCCCACAACTGCCTCTAGAGACGCATGGATTTGGTTCAAGTACCAACTCTACCCCATACTCCTTGTATGGCCTTGGTCTCTAGGCCATCCCCTCCAGAGGCCAGCCCCAGTGGGCACTGGGCAAGAAGCCCCTTGGGCCCAGGCCCGCTGCCTTGTCTTCCCTGGCACTTCCTTCTGCCCCAGCAGAGACACCCTCCCAACCTGGGGTGCAGGAAGCTCCTCCTTGGACCAGCAGGGGGCGTCCATGCAATGTGACCCACATTGGGTGGGGACTGGGAGCAACTCCAGACTTGTTTTTTGAGGTCTCTTCTTGTTCTAAAAACATCTCTTTTTACAGTAAGAATCTCTATCAAGAGAAAGCGTAGAGACTCACTGAACTCTTTCTGATCAACTGTCAGAAAAGTAAAACCATGTTCAGTCCTTGGCTTGGAGAAGCTTCCCAAAGTGTCTGGGGCCCTTTTCCAGGGCCCAGGAATTGAACCCATCTCTGAACTCACGACGCTGGGCAAGTCAGTGAATCCTCTTTGAGCCTTGGTTCCCTCTCTGTAAGATGAGTAGGATAGCCCCCGGGCACGTCCTAGGCCTCCTGTTGGTTTATCTCCACAGACTGGGGCAGGGACGGCAAAGCAGAGCAAGGCAGGTCAGTTTTATTCCCCCCAGAGCTGTGGCCCCCTCAGGTGGGGGAAGATATGCCTAGCCCTAGGATGTGGACTAACTAGACACCCCACAATGACTATCGGAGGCCGTGAAGGGTGGTGAGGGCTAGGCAAGGGCCAGGGTCTACACTCAGAGCAGGGAGGGACAGATCCCATGGCAGTAAGTGGCAGAGCTGGGACTTGAATCCAGGCCTCTCTGAGCCTAGGTTTTCTCACCTATAAAACACAACTAATAGTAGCTGCTTCTCCAGTCAAACTATGTCAAGTACCCAGCTCAGCGCCTTGAACACAAGACGTGTTCAGTAAGTGGTAACTACCCTTCAGCACTATATGATGAATGGAAGACTCATGGCAGGTCTCAGGAGGGAGTGGGACCCCTTCCAGCCCCTCCTTCATGTGGGAAGGACCATGGCCTGGGACCCTATCCACCATCTGCAACACACACATACTTGCAGCTGAGGCCCTGGGCCAGGGATGCAGTTCAGAAAGAGGTGGGCAGCTGTCCAGACAGGCCCTGGGCCTGGGAGGAGAGGCAAGCCCAGGCCAGGCCCTGGGGTGGGCATTGGACAGCCGCAGGTCTCATGTGTCCAGGAGGCCAGAAGGACCTATCACCTGGCTCTGAGCCCCAGAACTCCCAAACATTCTAGCTCAGAGATCTTCAAATGTGTTTCAGCCACTGAGCTGGCTCCAAAGTGGCCACATGTTAGCTAAAAGCCATTGTGTCCTGAGTCCTACAGCACATCACCAGCACAGGGGCACTGGCTAGAAACTGCTTCTCCAATCCAAGCCATTTAAAATTTCACAGGAAGGGAAGCTACAGCCACAGTGGGGAATGGCGTGCCTCAGTGGGTTCCCCAAGCGAGTTCAGGGCAGAGAGGGCAAAGAATTATGACCACACGGAGGAGGAATTGCTGGTTTCCCAGAGATGGTAGGAAACACTGGAAGCTCCCCGTGCCCCAAACTTGATCATGTTGCATTGACCCCTCCCCAGGCAGGCTGAAGAGGAAGCATCTGCAGGGACCATACTGGACACTCGGTTCCTGGAAGCAGATGGCCACTGTCACCCCCAATCCTCCCCACAGCATCTCAGGGCAGGGAGCCATGGCCTCCCCCATCTGTTGACCACCCCACCCCAGAACATGCCCCAGGGCTAGAGAGAGGGGAAGTCCAAACACAGGGCCTCCTCAAAGGACTGTTAATCACTGGCCAGTGGGCACAAGTGCTGTGGTGGCTTGGGTTTTACACAGCACATTCCTTTCCCAGCATAAAGTGCAGTGAGGAATCAGATGGCTCCAGGATCCCTCCTAGCCCCGGCCCCCAGCTGAGTCTGTTTTCACAAAAAAATCCAGCCCAGATGACTGTGCCAGGGAGAGTGGCCTACTGGAATTCATGACAGGAAGTGAGGGATGATCAGGGCTGGGCCTCAGCTGGGGATCGCCAAGAGACTCAGGCATCTGGGTACCATGGTCCCCACCTACCCTTGGCCTACTCAGGGCCCACTCTTCCTGCCCCACTGTAGCTGTCACTTCCTCCAGGAAACCTTCCTGGAGCCACCAGCTGGGTTGCAAGCTCCTAGCCCCTGCACACCCCACTGCTCTGGACAGCATGCACTGTGAGCACCTCCTGCCCAGCTGTCTCCCAGTAACCATTTGTTAATCCAGCAAATGATCCAACTGGAGATGTGGGGGACCTGTTAGCTCTGCAGCCCCGTTGCCTGGTCATGACCCACAGCAGCAGAAGCTGGTGCTTTGGCGTGCGGGCTGTGAGCACACACTGCCCAAGTTTGGGGCCTGTTCTGTTATCAGCTGTGCAGCTGGGACAAGTCACTTAGTAACCTGTGCCCTGGAAGATAGAGAGACTACCTCAAGGGTTCCTATGAGCTGACCTGCTGCAGTCACCACCTGTACGTTGGTGTGGGTACACCTATCACTCCCTCCTCCCAATAAAGCACCAGCCACCGAAACAAAGGTCTTCTGTGCTTTATTGTGTGGCAACAGCCCCTCCTGGAGCCTGTGTCTTAGCGTTCCTGGGGGATCCTGGGGCCAGCCCCTGCCCCCAGCCCAAATGCCCCAACCCTGCCCAGCTCCTAGCCCAGCGCAGGATGGGTATGCTGAGGGGACCAGAATTCCTATCTGTGAAGCCCAGGCAGGGCTCTGTCCTGGGACCCTGGGCTCCTGAGAAGTGGGCAGGGCAGGCAGGGTGGGATAGGAGAGTCCCCAGTCCTCTGGAGCCCAGGGCCTGGCCTAGCCCAGGGGACCCAGCCTGCTGGGTGGGGCCTGGCCTGGCAGATTCCATAGGGTGTCAGTGGGGGAGGCCCCAGGTCACAGCACGGTGCTTGTTCCTGCTCACGCTCCCATGCAGGCCAGTCTTCATCCGCATGGCCTGGGGTCATGGCCCCCAGGGTCACCTCTGCCCAGCAGTGCACGGCACAGGTGTCACCTGGGCCCAGCGTAGCCGTAGGGGTGCTGCAGCAGCAGGCTCTCGTGGCTGGGCAGCACGTGGGTGTGGTAGTGTTCCACCAGGCTGCCCACACTCACAAACAGGACCTCGCTCTCCAGGTAGAATTTAGAGTCCTGGTTTGGGGGAAGGTGGCAAGGTCAGGGGGGTTGGGCTAGCCTGCCCATCCCTGCAACATGGGGCAGTTGGCAGTAATGACAACAGTCAGGTCTGCTCCCACTGCTCTGTGTCACCTCCTAGCTGCCTGTCCCAAATTCCCACCTCATTACCCCAACTCGGTCCAGGGGATACAGCCAAGGTCTGTAAATAAGCCCCAAGGCAGGCTATTTACATAGAGGGGATCACTCCATCCCCTCTAGGGTGAGGTGAGGACACAGCTAGGCAAGGGGAGGGGGGAGGTTGAGGCAGTGGAGAAGTGGCATCTGGAAATGCCTGCCTCAGTCCACCCATTGCCTATACTCTATCAGGGAGACTCTGCCCTGCCCCCGCTAAGCTCCAGGCCAAGGTCCCCCACCTGCCCAGGGCCCGCGGGCAGGGCCAGCCTGCTTACCTTCTCAAAGATGCGGTAGTTCCTCACCTTGTCAGAGGTTTCGTCCCACACGACCAGAACCTGCCGGGAGAGAAGCGGGCAGCGGATGGCTCAGCTGAGAGCAGCACTGACTTCCAGAAAGACAAACCTTGGAGACCGAGGGGCAGGCAGCAGGACTGAGGCTGGGTCTTGTGGCCCTTGGGGGTTGCTCTGCCCGTGAACAGCAGGGTCAAGACAGGCAGCCCCTTGCCCCAGGACTCTGCCCCCAGTTAGCCTCTGATGAGACCTGAATAACAGTGGCAGATCCTGGTCCACCCTAGGACCATCTCTGAGACACATGGGGAAACTGAGGCTTAATGAGGTCACACAATTCACCCTTGAAGGGGCAGAGGTGGAGCTGACAGACCTCCTGCCATTCCCACTGCCCCAAGCAGCCACCCCTTGAAAGTTCAGGAACCCCCATATCCCCATCAGAGTCCTGGGGCCCCAGCACTTCCTTCCCATCTCCTGCTCGTGCTGGGAGGTGGCCATGATTGCCCCCAGTTTGCAGATGGTGCTTAGTTTCTGAGAATAGATCGGCAGGGGGCCTGCCAGGCAAAGACTCCAAGGATGGAACTTGGCAGAGATGACAAGTAAGAGGCTGCATGGGGAAGTGATCTATAAGCTGTAAAGTCCTGTGCTTGCTGTCAGGCTGGGTGTGTGGACAGCGAGAAGACCCCCCCACAAGGCAATAGTCCTGGGGGGCCTTTGCTAGGCAAGGTGACCACCAGGGCATCCTCCTTGGGCACCAACCTTCCCCGACTTAGTGGAGGAGTTCCGGATGCAATAGAGTCCATCCTGGGGCTCTCCCCGGGGGTTCGTGGCTTTGAATAACCTAAAATAAAACAGTCTTGTCAACAGGTGATCCATCCTCAGACAGCCCACTTGGGGATCCCCCTGGCCCTACCATCCCGTGTGGCTTTTCGTCCTCTCACTATTCTGCAGCTCAGGTTCAGAGAGCAGTGGATGCCATGAGGGCTGGCCCTACAGAGCTCTGGGCCACGCCCAGAGAGAGGGCCCGTAGGGGACTGAGCTGATGGGATCCCTTGTTCTATCAGGAGTCTTGCTGCACTTGGCCATGTACTTGTGCCAGCAACTGCCCAGCACCAAAGTGAGTGAAGAGAACAGAAAATCCAGAAGCTGGGGCTGGGGTGGTGGGGGGCAGCAGGGAACCTCGTGTCTGCAAAAACAAGGCTTTGGAGAAAGAAGGGCTTCATGCTGACCTTTCAACTTCACAGGATTCTGTGGTGTTGACAAAGACCGAGTTAGGCAGTGGCACCTGGAGAGAGGCCAATGGTGATCAGTGTCAAGGTATGAGTGGTGCTCATGGCCAGCACCACCCCTATACCACTCCCCAACTGGCTGCCAGCCTGTGCTGAGATCCCAGGCTTTGTAGTGTGTTTCGTCCCCCATCAGCTCCAGGGTCCTGGAAGCTCCTGGCTCGGGATGGCCAGTGAGTGGCCTCCCTGGCCTGCAGCTCTCCTGTAGCCACCCACCCACAGCCAGGATCTGGGCTCTCCGCTCAGCCTTGCCTTCTCATAGTCTTCATCAGAGTCCTCCCCACCAGTGTCAGCACGCGTGGTGTCAACCTGCGAGGGCCGCCGGGGTTTTTCAAAGGAGAAGCTCCTGAAACTCTGCCCATCGGGGGGCGACCGCCTGGGAGGGGAGCAAGACATGGAATGGGTCCCCCTCTGCTGCCCTCCACACCCTGGCCCCACGCGCCCTCTGAGTGACCACACCAAGCTCAGCCACAGAACCCATGGGGTCTGGCTGCTACAGTCCTGGTGGCTGTGAAAAGCCCACGACGACAGTGGCCTGTGCTGACTACCTTGGGGTGAAAGGAATCGCCTGAGGCCTGGAAGCCTGACCTTAGGTCAGAGCTGCCATTGACACTGGCAAGGGGGTCCTAGGACCTGCACTCTGGTGTTGTTACACTGTGGACAAGTGCTCTAGATACTGTGGGAGAAGACCCCAGCTTTGCCACTGACCAGCTTTGTGACCTCAGCCAAGTCATGCCCGTCCCAGAGCCACAAAGTGTAGATGGATGTCAACAGGCCAAGCCCAAGGGACATGCCCCACACAAAGCCAGGCGGTCCTACACCCCCAGGGCTTCAGGGAGGATTAAAGGAGGCCACACTGGGGTGGGCGGCTGGGTTTTTGTGTGACGCTGCACTGTGGACAGTGGGCCCTGAGCACACAGCCCTGTAGTACTCAGGTCCAGATCCGGGGCTCGGCAAAAGAACCCAATCTGCACCATTGTGGCCCCTCGTGAAACAGAGCCCTGAGCGTGGCAAGGGGTCCTCCCAGGCACTTGCCCATGGGCAGCAGTGCTAATGGAGCCGTGGGGAGAAGGCTGCCATGGTCAGGTTCAGGGAGTGCTGGGTTAGAGCACCCACTCAAGGCTCGCCCCTGTGGCTCCCAGAGCCTTCACTGCTGCAGGTCCCAGACATCTCTGACCAAGGGCCATTGGTGTGGATGACACTGCGGAAATGGGGGCACACTGGTCTCCTGGCACTGCCCAGCAATAAAGCAGAGGTGATTCAAGCAGGTCTCAAGGGTGAGTTAGGGACATGCTCCGCATTCCAGAGAGTACCTAATTGGCAAGGGCACAAAGACAGCCTCGGCGGTTCCAGAGCCAGGAACACACCCAGGGCCCCAGGAGGGGCTGGGAAGGAGGTGCTGGGTAAAGAGGGCCTGCAGAGGCACGCTGGCTCAGAGTGGCCCAGAGCCCTAGCTCCCTTCCACACATCGTCTAACCCAGGGCAGGCAGGCAGCCCCACAGGCCCCTCTCCTGACCCCAACCCTCAGACTGCACGGCAGAGGTTCTGGGAGGCCTGCAGTCCCAAAGCCCCTTCTTGTCCACTGCTCCCTGAGGCAGCCATGGGCTTCAGGCCCACCACCCAGTGGGCTGGAAATTCTCAACGGCAAGGTTGGACACCACCTGTACCCCTGGGTCGTGAGCTGAGAGTACCAGGGGCAAGGAGGCCAGGGTGCTGTGAGAGAACTGGCCAGGTTGGGAGGAGTTCCAGTGGCACCAGCGCCATGTTGACTCACTGGAGGTGGGGGAGGGGTGGCTTCTCTGGCCTGGGCAGGACTGCGGGCCTGGCTGTGGTCTCGGGCATAGGCAGCTTCAGTGCAGGAGGCCTGGGGGCCACAGGGGGCACAAAGAGTCCGGGCTTGGCTGCCTCCCTCGGGGGGGCCTCTTCAGTCATTTTCAGGAACTTGGGCTTGTTGGCTGGCACCGGTGGGGGCTCGGACGTGGACAGCCCCCGGGGGGACAGGTGGAAGGACTTGAGCTTGTCACAGTTCTTGGAGGCAACAGTGGCCGTGGTAGCAGCGCTAGAGGCAGAGCTGGCCCCATGGCTGGGGACCCGAGGCTCTGGGCTGGGGCTGGTGCTCTCACGGAAGCAAGGGGATTTCTGGAGGCTGGGCACAGTGGGCAGGCTGCCCACTGGAGGGTCACTCATCCTTCGGGAGGGAGCAGGCACCCTGAGGCCAGGCTCAGCCCGCCTCAGGCCCGGCAGTTCCCTCTTCGAGTCCTCGAGGGCTGGGCCAGCATCAGAGACACCACGCTTAGGGGGTGGGGGTGGCAGCAGAGGGCCCAGGCCCTTTGAGATGAAGGAGTGGGCACGGGGCACGTCAGAGAAGGCTGGCTTCCTGGGCGTGGGCACAGGAGGTGGCGGGTAGGCTGGCGGGTGGGTCAGGGCATCTGCAGAGCAAAGAGATCTAGTTAGTGAGATAGTGTCACCTGCTGGAGGCTGGACCAATACCATCTCTGCTGGCAATGGATGACTGGGCCAAGTGGGTGTGCGCCCCCTCGTAGCCCCCACCCCATGCCTGGCCACCCTATAGCCCCCAACGCCCAACACTCTCGATGCAGCCTTCCTCCTGGGCTCCTGGCCTAAACCTTGCCACCGGTCCATCCCATCCATCCTCCACAAGGCAGCCTGTGCAAGTTTCCTGAAGCCTAAATGTCACATCAGGGTTCCCAGATAAGAAGGTGAGAGAGATAGAAGAGGCCAGGAGGACTCCTAGGATTTGGCCTCAGCTAGGGGAGGCTGGAATTTCTAACAACAGAGGTGAGGAGAACAGGCGGGAGCAGGTGGGAAGGAAGATGAGGATCGTGTTTGCTCATGACAAGTTTAAGATGCTGCAGGATATAGAGGGGACATCGAGTGGGCCGTTGGGGCACAGGTCCAAGTTCAGAGGAGAGGTCCCCGCTGCAGATGTCAATGGAGTCAACAGCCTATTGATAACAGTGGCTGTGGCTCAGGAGTGACAGGGTGGGGGTGAGCAAAGCCTGAGCCCTGGGCTGGCCCTCAGTCATGCAGATGGGTTTCAAGGGGCCAGCACAGGGTTGAGAGGGAGGCGGGACCTGGTGCTGAGTGAGCCAGGGGAGGAGCAGGGAGGGAGGTACCGGGCCAGTGCAGCTCACAGGTGCTGAGCGCTGCATCTGGGAATGGGGAGGCCACTGGGAAACCTGATAAGAGACGTTTTGGGGAGTGGGAAGGGGAGCCTGATGGGAGTGGGCATCCAGAGGGTGGGGAGGGAGTGGGCCAGGAGCGTGCAGGCAGGTTTGCAGAAGCACTGGGCCCTGGAGGTTCATGGCTAGGAATGAGAAGTGAGGCTCCTGTGTGCTCATCAACAGCCCCACTGGGCTGCAGTTCAGGGGTGGGGCAGAGGGAGGTGGGATTTCTCCAGGACTGGGGTCACAAGGCCAGAGAGAGGAAAGGGTAGAGCATGAGAGTGAGGGTATATAGGACGAGGGGGGCAGGCTCTGAGCCAGAAGGGGAAGTTGAGGCATGTGGCCACAGGTCCTGGTGGGCCAAAGGCCTGTGGGTACTGGGGCCCTGGAGGGAGGGGGCCGATAGGCAGGAAGGGGGCTGGACCCAAGTATACTGGAGAGGAGAGGCAGAGCTGGGAGGAGGACACAGGAGTGAGGGTGGGGGGGAGGGCAGAGGACAGGGTCACTGGAGAGTAGGCCAGGGGGTGGAGGGATTGTCCCAAGTCCCCAGATAATGAAATCCACAAGATCGAGAACTGAGGGAGGGCTGAGGGAGGGGAACCAGTGAGGGTGGAAGGGAGAGTGAGTGACGGACACACGGCAGAGGCAAGGGGTGAAGGGACAGACGGCAGGGACAGGGAGTGAGGGGACAGATGGCAGGACAGAGACACAGCCTACCCCCCCAACACCTGGCCCTGTGCTTCCCTGTGACACGCGTATGTGATGCCTGGCATAACCCTGGTACACGCCTGTCTCCCTTCCTAGGCCATGTGCTTCAGGGGGTGGGGTGGGGGTGGGCAGTGAGGAACCGTCTAGCATACAGAGGTGCTCACAAAGAGCTGTCCCTCCTTCCCCACTCTCAGCTCCCAGGACCACCTCTGGCTCAGCATCCCAAGTATGGGGGCTCCCCACCTCAATAATCTCCACATTCCCCCCATCCTGGACTAACCATGGAGGCTGGAGGAGGAGGTGAGCAGGGCCAGCCAGAGGGTACACCTCTTTTACTCTGTTCCTCCTAATACTTGGGCCATGGCAGACAAACTGAGGCCCAGGGTAGAGACAGTCAGGCCTGAGCCCACCCAGAGCAGGACCCAGGCCAGCACTCCCAGGCTAGGAGGGGGCTCTGCTCCCAGCCCTGGCCCCTGTTCTCCACTAGGAGCTCCCCAGGCCCCCCAGTCACCCGGCCTACCTTCGGGCTTCACGGGCTCAGGGGAGTCAGGCTCCATGTACGAGTCGTCCTCATCGTCATGCTCATAGTCTGCAGGGCAGAGGGAGGGTCAGACCCAGACCAGGGCAGCCCAGGCCCAGCTGCACCCAGGACAGGGTGGTAGAGTGGGGCCCTCGGAACGCTGCTCTGTCAGGGAGGCATGGGGCGAGGATGGGGCAAGCAGGGTGGACCCAGGCTGCTTGGGGAAGCCAAAGGGAGAGAGCAGGGAGGACATCCAAATGTCTCCCCTCCTTGGCAGTAGCCCAAGAGGAATTCCTGGTCCCTTCGTTGCCAGCAGCCAGGTGGGAAGAGGTAGTGGGCAGAGGATGTGGAGATAGGCCTCACCTTCATTGTCCGTGGGGTACTGAGAGAGGCTGATGTCCACAGGCCGCTCAACTGCGCCATAGAAGCTGTCTGTGTCTGAGCTGGAGTCGCTGAAGCACAAGGAGGGCGGGCAAAGGCGGGGCCGTGAGCACCCAGCAGACGAGTCCCTTTGTGCTCACACGTGGATTCACGCGTACACACAGACACTCACACAGACACAGAGATGTGGACATATGCACAGATAAACACAAGGACACACACAGAGACATAGGCACGGACACAGACAAACACAAAACAAGGATGGATACAAAGACACACTCCACACAAGGTTACAAGGACATGGGGAGTGGAGGCTCTGGTGCCTCCCTCCCACAACCCTGTGGTTCTTGTCATAAGTGTGGCCCTTTGACTGGCCAGATGGTGCCAGGCCTCAGGGCTGGGCCCATATGCCCACCTGCTCCGGCCCCAGGGGCTCAGTCAACTCTGGGCTGATCCCATTGCAGGATACCAGACAAGACTGAGGGCCAGGATCTCTGGGGTAAGGGAAGGACCTGTGGGATCGCCTTGGGGCCTTCCTGGGGCCTCAGTTTCCTCATCTCCGAAAGGACGGAATGGCTTTTGTTCCCGCCCAGAGAGCCCCTGCTGCTTGCTGGGTCACCTCACAGTGAGGTCACCAAGACGGAGCCAGTGCCCTAGCGGACTCACTCCTGAGTGAGCCAGCGTGGGTGTCTGGGGGCTGGGAACCCAAAGCTCTGAGCTGCTGCAAATGCTGCAAATGGGTGGCAGGTAAAGGCACATGTGACCCCCTAAACAGGAACTACCAATGCAGTACACACACATTTACACATTCGGGCATGAGCACACACATGCATACATGCTTGGGCACACACACCTGCTCAGACACTGAAATGCATGCACATACATGCTCACACACTCAGGTGTGCACACATACTCACACACTTGGATGCACACACACAGATACATGCCACACACACACATGCAGCCCAGCTGGCACCTTCAGAGAAACATTTGAGGAGAGGATTGTGTGTCAAGCCCCCAGGGGCTGGGAGGTGGGCACACGTGTCAGGCCCAGCAGCCCTAGAGACACCCTGCCTGCCCATCACATCCCCAGGCCTACCTGGCTTCCGGGGGCAGCTCCTTCTTCTCGTGGAAATGGCCAATCTCCCTGCGCAGCAAGGCCATCCAGCTCTGTGGGTCAGCCAGGGCCACAGTGGGCATGGTGCTGCCCAGGGCAGGGTTTCACCCTCACCCTCTTCCCCTCACCGCCCTGGCTGGTCTCCAGTGACCACCAAGGTCAGAGGAGACGACCTCCGCTGGCCTTCGTAGGGCTGCGGACCTCTCTCAGCCCATTTGGAGCTCACCCCAAGACAGCATATTGAGTGTGTGGGTGCTGGCACCAGGCTCTGAGCATGAGGACAGAGAACTGAGGGGCGCCATCCACCCAACTGCCAATGCCCCAGCCATATCCCCTCAGGGACTAGACAGGGCCCTGTCAGTTCCCCACTGCCCAAGGCAGGTCCAGCCTGGCTCCCAGGTCACCTTGCGCTCGTCCTCAGAGGAAGCAGAGAAGAACCATGTGCGGTGCTTCTTGCTGATGTGGACAATCTTGAAGGGGAAGACATTGTTGGATGTTGTCTCCTCAGCCGCTCGCATCACCCTAAGGGCACAGTGCCAGTGGTCACTACGAGGTCCAGACTCGCAGGGACGGCCTCAGCACAGCCTCCGACCCTGGATGGGTCTTGATACTGAGCACCATGCCCCAAAGGACACAGGCAGACCTGGATGGTCTGCCCACGGATGCTCCAGGCTCAAGGCCTAGATGCATCAGGCAGAGAGAGGTGTGTAGGCAAGGATGGGCAGTGAGCAGACGGGGTGCTGGGGTCTGGGAGGGCTTCCTAGAAACAGTAGCAGGCAGTGTTCTGAGACAAGGACACATCACCCTCACTGCTCACCAATGCCACTTTACACGGATGCCACCCTCCCACCTCAGGCCCTGCCTGTCCCCTGGCCTGCCCATTGGGAGCCCTCACAGGGCTCCATGTCAGCCTCCACCCTGCCCCTGCTGCCCAGTAGCATACCTGAGAGCACTTCAGGGAAGTGACTCTCTGTGGCCACTCCCCGCACAGAGATCACAAAGTCTACCATGGGAGGCTCCTGCTGGGCGAGGCACCTGGGACAGGTATGCCCATCTGCCTGGACCACCAGAATCACCACCTGATCCACCAGTGCCCACTGGTAGCTACATGGCCCTGGAGCCTCCTCCCCTCCTCAGCAGTGCCTGGGCTGGCCTGGGGGCCTGGGTTCTTGGGCAAGGCTCCCCAACTGAGTTTGTGGGGTACAAGCCAAGGCCCAGAGTCACTCCCTGGGGGTCCCAGTCCCACCACTGACACCATGGAACCCTCAGGTCCTCACAGGCAGGAGGGGCCAGGCCCTCCCAGGGAGGTAGGGGTCACAGACTCATGCTGTAGGGTGCATGGCCCAGGTGGTATGATACCAAGGAGCCACATTTCACCCCTGCTCTGCAGGCCCCCGAGGCCATGGGTTGGCCTGCACATGTCAGAATGCCCATCCCACCAGGGGGGCTCTGGCCCAGTGCCCACCTGCCATTGGGAGCGCTGAGGGCAGGCTGGTAGCCCCTCACTGGATGGACCCAGCCCACAGCACTTGTGAGGCAGGGCTGGCCCCCAGCCTGGGAGGCCCCTGGAGCCAGGGAGGCCTGGGGCAGGGCATGCGGAGGGCTGGGCTCTTGGCCTCTTGGAAGGAGGTGGTGGTGGGTGAGGAGGATGGGTGGGAAGGAAGGATGCAGAAGCCACTGGCCCCAGGGTCCACAGGTAGGGTGGGCACTCACCGGTTGTAGCCGCTCAGCGAGAAGGCACCCTGCGGGGAGGCGGACGTGCTGCTCTTGAAGTAGTAAATGCATCGTTTGTGGATGATGACAAAGCGCAGGGGCCCTGCAGGCAGCGTGGCAAGCACAGGACTGAGCCTCAAAGGGCCGCTGGGCACACTCCACTCTAGGGACCCTCTTCAGAAGCCCTGGGTGACTCAGGGCCAAAGCACTATCTTTGAACCCCATGGAATGGAAGAGCAGGGAGCTGGGCTGGCTTTCTGCCCCCTCCCCAGGAGTCCACTGTGGGCCCAAATGGGGACAAATTCATGGGCATGCTGGCCAGCCCCAGAGCACAGCCCCCAGGGCAGGCCTGGCCATTCCTAGGGCAGGGGCAGATTCAGGGGGCTAGACCACAGGCCCCCAGGGACAAGGACTGAGACGCTGGCTCAAGGAAGGGCAGAGGCAGGGCAGGAGCCCCAGGGAAGCCACAGCCGCCCAGCTGGGTGCTGCAGGGCTGCTGGAGGTTCCCTCTACCCCAGGCTGACAGGGCGAGGGTGGGGGCAAAGAAGCCCAGAGAGCCTGCCACCAAGCGCCACTGGTGTGGAACTGACCCCCAGGCTGGGCAGTTATGCTGAGAACTCACACTCCACTACCCCGTCCCCAAGCAGCCCCTCCCAGGCCTGGGGGCAGGTCAGTTACAGTCCCTCCTTAGAGGCTCCTTGTCTAAACAGGAGAGCAGACCAATCGGTGCTCATATAGAAACCAAACAGCCCAGCTTGGGGCACTTCAACCAGGCAGCACAGGGCCAGGCGGTCCCCGGCAGAGGGCACTGCTGGGGCAAAGGCATAAGGCACCCATGGCTGGTCAGAGGGATAGGCAAAGCCCTGATGCTCTTTGGTCTTCAGAGTCTTGACAGCTGGGCAGCTCCCAGGCCTAGGGGCTCTCTTTCCCAGCCTGCTGTCCTAGGGATCAGAGCCTGGGTCTCACGCAGCTCTGTAGGTCCAGTGCCCAGCCAGGTCTTGGCTGGACAGGTGGGTTCACTGTGGACCGAGCAACCGCCCAACTCAGCGAACATCCACCAGATAAGACAAGGGCACCAGCCAGTGGCCAGACCTACCATGCAGAGGGCCCCTAGCCCTGGCCACAGGCTGAAGCTCCCCTGGCCAACCGGTCAGCACATTGCACCAAATGCCAGTCTTATCTCTACCCAGCTACACCAGCCCAGACCCTCCCACAGTCTTGGGGCTGGGGAGGCCAACCTCAGCTCCTCCAGGGGGTACCAACCACCAGGGAGAGAAGAGAAACTCCAGAGGGCCCCCCACATAAGAAAGCAGAGGCTCAGAGAGGGTGGTTGCTTGCCCAAGGAGGCCCAGTGGGTCAGCAGAGCTGGGACCAGCCCTGTCCCCACATCTTCCCATGGTACCCCCCACTGCCAGGGGACTCACACTTGAGCAGCTGCAGCTGGGTGCCACCCTTCTTGTGCAGGTAGCCAGCCTTGGCCACGCCCCCTGGCATGGTTAGCAGGTTCTGGGCACCAATGGCTTTCATAGGGACGGGCCAGTGCATCTCCTCGGACGCCATGAAGCTGCAACAAAAGGGGACACGTCTCAGCCAGGTGTGTGAGGCAGAAGATGGCTTGGCTAGGGGCATGCAGGGGGGACATCCTGGAGGCAGCATGAAGGTTCAAAGCGGCAGGAGGTGAGAACCCCTTTTCTGAAGGCTCAGGTTTCCAGGCAGGACCTCAGGGAAACCTGGTCCACTTGGTCGGCCCCTGGTCCATTCAGCCACATACCTGGGCCCCAGGGATTCTGAAAGCTGTGTTCCTTCATTGTCACTGGTTCATTCAGTACACACCTACTGAGCTCAAGGCCTCATGGGGGCTGGGGTAGAGCAGCAAATGAACTCAGAAAACCCCTGGCCCAGATAAGTCAGGCCTTAGGCCATGAACACCCCAAGTCCGAATGCCAGGTGACCCTGTAAGGGGGCCTCCCCTAGACAGGAAGTCAGGGAGGGCTTTCAGGAGAAGGTGACAGGGGTCACAACCTGAAGGAGGGAGTTAAAGAGGTACAGAGGCTGGGACAGGCCCTGGGCACCCTCTCCACCAGCTCTGACTCTCAGCAGGGAATAAGTGAGGGGCATGGCCCCCAAATGCCCCACAATCCACTCCTGCCGATCCTTAGCTGGCTCCTGTCCATCCCTTTCTTAAGGCTCTGAGACCACAAAGCAGGAAAGCAGGTAGCCAAGAACCTCCAGTTCGTGGATCAGACAACCTAGATTCCGGTCCTGTCTTGGCTTTCTAGGGACCCCCTAGGCCTCAGTCGCTGGAGCTGTAAAATGGGAGGGCAGAGCAGACGCAGCCTGGCATGCAGCACACCCTCTTCAGCAGTGGCCATGATGACCGTTTGGTGGGCTGGCTGATATCACCCTGTCTCCCAACAGCCTGGGGCACTACTCCCCAGGGACGACACAGCACTCCGTCACCAGGGACAGGCTGACTGTCCTAGGGCTAACTCAGCTCCACAGGACCCAACATGTCAGGCCCTGCCCCTCCTCCAGCCTCTTACTCACCCTCCAGCTGCTCTCCCTGAAACCTGCCAGGCTGTTTCACACTTTTGGCCTCAGCCTGGAACGCCTGCTACCCCTCCTCACATGGAGAACTCCTACTTGTCCTTCAAGACCCAGATTCAGAGTCCTGTCTTCCGTGAGGCACCTCAATACCCAGTCACATTCCGGGTTTCCTCCACCCCTGGTCCCTCTGAACAGCACCTAACCTTGCACTGATTTGTCTGTGCCTGCCCCCACCCAGCCAAGGCCTGGTCCTTCCAGGGGGCCCAGTGGAGTTGGAGGGGCAGGGGTGTGGTCAGCGTCACCGTTGCACCAGTGGTGGAGCAGTTATGGTCAGACCCAGAGACCCAGTCCAGCTGCGACTCCTACCACTACAGGTCCCATCCCAAAAACACACACACAAAGACAACCACTCTGCTCTTGGAGAACCAGCACCCTTCATCAAATGTTCACCCCTCCAGGGACCCGGGCTGCTCCTCTGCCACCACCTCTGCCTAAGTCACCAGGCTGTCCCCTCCGGCTCCATCTGCACACAAAGCCAACCCCTTGGGCCTGGGCCCCCACCAACAGCGGAGGCTCGGAAGAAAGGCGCAGCCACCCCTACGCCCACCCCCGCGCCTGCCGCCAGGACACAGCCCCCCGGGGAAGACGGGAAGGGTGCCCGCGCTCACGCCCACCCACGGGGAGGTGCTGGCAGACCAACGGCCCGCGCCTCGCCCGGAGCCCCCAGCCCCGCCCGCCCGCCCGCGCGGGGCCGGCCCACGCCCGCCTTTGTTCTCGCCGGAAGCGCTGGCTCGGGTCCGGGGGCACAGGGTCCGGTCCGGGCTTGGTACTCACGGCGTCCACGCGGCAGGCACGGCCGGCTTCCGGGGGGCGGCCCGCGCCCGCCTCCCTTGCGCGCACCAACAAGGCCCCGGGCCGGGCGCCCCGGCCGCCGCCTCGTCCCCGGCGCCCGCCTCCCGCCGGCCCCAGCTCCCGGGCCGCAGCCCCGCGCCCGCCATGCCGCGCGCCCCCGCCCCCGGCCCGGGCGCCGGCTCCTCCCCTCGCGGGCGGGCGCGGGGGCGGGCAGGTGGGGAGCCCCGCCTCTCCGCCCGGCATCCCTCGCTGGCGGCCCCGCTGGGCCTCAGTTTCCCCGTCTGCTGCTCTGGGAGGCGCGGACGGCGAAGTATACGTCTACAGTGCAGCCCAGAACTAAGCCACCGATGCAAGCGAGGCAGCGCGCTTCACAGCCCCAGCGCTGCGAGTGCCCCCGGCTGGAAGACCCCCAGCCAGGTCTCAATCCCACCCGGCTCCTGGCTGGCGAGCGCCCTTCGGAAAGTGGCTTCTCCTCCCTGAGCCTCAGTCTGCACCTCTGTAAATGGGGGTGGTGGCCGCCCTGCCTTCAGGGCTGTGGTGGGGTTGAAGCGCGTCTGGCTGGCTGAGAGCCCCCACCAAGCTGGCATGCACTCGGGCTCCCGGACAGATCTGCGGTTCCTTGAGCCCCTTACTGGGCAGGCTGCTTGGCCTATCTACCCGGATGGGCCTCCACCCCCGGATTCCCTGCAGGAGTCAGGGGTCTGGTCTTTGGCAGCCCTGCTTGGGCATATGTGAGTTCCTCTCCCAGAACACCCCCGGGAGCCTGGCCAAAGGCTGGTGAAGGTCGTTGCTGGCCTCCCAGACATTCTGCCTCCTCCACCTCCCACCAGCATACAGGCTGCCACTGAGATGGGCCACCTGTGGCAGAGGGTAGTTCTAACAGCTTGGGCCTTGCTCCCACCGGGCTGTCCGTACTGGGCGCCCCGCCCTGGTTTCCCAGCCTCCACCTCAGGCCGGTTCTCTGGCCCCTTCCCACTGCAACCAACCTTTGCCCTTCACTGCAGCCTCTCCACATAGAGGCTCCATCCCACCTCTGTGCCTCTGTGCACAGCGCCCTTGCCAACCCCTCCCCTGGCAGTGTACCCAGACCCCTAGACCACCTCCCCCTCCTCCTCCCAGCCACCCTGCCTGGCCACTACTGGCCAGCCCCCCACCACTTCCTCTCCTTGATTCCCTCGCCCACCTCCAGTCTCTTCCCTCCATCATCCTCCACGCGGCACACTCTCCAACACACACGCCATTCCTATCACTGCACTGTTCTGAATCTCCAGGGCCTCCTCATGCCTGCCTGACCCTTCCAGATCAGGCCCCTGTGGACCTTTCTCAAAGGCTCTCCTGCTGCCCTCCACCTCCTGTGCGCTTGCGCCAGCCAGACCCCATGGCTCCCATTACCCAAATCCAGCAAGCACCCACCTCCAGGTCTCTGTCCACACTGCCTGCAGCTGCAATTAAAGTAACTCAGCCCTCAAAAGTTGGCTCAAATGAACAACAATCCTTCACAAACCCTTGCAAAAACAGAAGCGGAAGGAGCTCATTCTATGAGGCCAGCATTACCCTGATACCAAAACCAAGGACATCACAAGAAAAGAAAATTACAGACCAATATCTGTTATGAATATAGACATAAAAATCCTCACCAAGACTGGATACATGTGTATGGTGATGGATGGTGATTAGTCTTTGGGTGGTGAACACAATGTAATCTACACAGAAATCAAAATATAATGATATACAACAGAAATTTATATAATGTTATAAACCAATGTTACCATAATTTTTAAAATTAATTATTTTTAAAAAATTAAACAAAAACCAAAAAAAGTTCTAATTAAAACAAGAAATTCCTCATCAAAATACTAGCAAACTGAATCCAGCACCGTATAAAAGGATTCCACACCATGCCAAGTGGGATTTATCTCAGGAATGCAAGGTTGATTTAGCATTCAAAATTCAATGTAATACATCGTATCAATCAAATAAAGACAAAAACCACACGATCATCTCAATGGACGCAGAAAAAGCATTTGACAAAATTCAACAATCCTTCATGATTGTTGTTCGAGAACAACACTCCACAAACTAGGAAGAGGAGGAAACCTCCTCCACCTCGTAAAGGGCGTCTACGAAAAACCCTGAGCAAATACGCTCAGCAGTGAAAGACTGAAAGCTTTCCCCTAACAGCAGGGACAAGGCAAGGACATCTGCTCACACCACTTCTGCTCAACATTGTACTGGGGGTTCCTCCCAGAGCAATTAGGCAAGAAAAAGAAATAAAAGGCATCCAGGTTGGAAAGGAAGAAGTAAACCTAATCACAGGTTAAATGATTGTGTACACAGAAAACTCCAAGGAATCCACTAAAAAATGATTAGAACAGGGGCTGGCTCAGTGGCGTAGTGGTTAAGTTCATGTGCTCTACTTTGGCAGCCCAGGGTTCATGGGTTTGGATCCCGGGCACAGACCTACACACTGCTCGTCAAGCCATGCTGTGGCAGTGTCCCAGATAGATAGAGGAAAACTGGCAACAAATGTTAGCTCAGGGACAATCTTCCTCAAGCAAAAAGAGGAAGATTGGCAGTGAATGTTAACTCAGGGCCAATCTTCCTCACCAAAACAAAACAAAACAAATGATTAGAACTAATAAATGAGTTCAGCAAAGTGGCAGGATATGAGATCAACACACAAAACTCAGTCAGTCGTATTTCTATATACTAGCAATGAACAACCAATAAATGAAACACAAGTTAGTCCCCTCTTTCAGGCAGTCTTCAATGACGTCTAGGGTGTCCTATGTCCCTCTGTGGGGCGAGCACAGCTTTCCCTCTGCTTAACACTGACGACACTAGGTTTTCACTGTCCCCTATTCTCACCAGCGCAGGCCCAGCACAGAGGGGCACCAAGGAAGCCCCAAGGGAGGTACAGAATGTTGACCCTGGTGGATGGTGGGGACTGGGGTTGCCTACAAGGCACAGGAAGTTGAAACAGAGCCCCACTCTGGTGTATCACATCCTCCCCAATCTGTAAGGAGACCTGGCATGTGTGTTGGAGTGGGGGCAGCTGCTGTGAGGACAAACTGTGAGGAGCCACTGCTCCTCCCGGTTGGGCGAGATTGTGGGGAGGACTTGGGGCAGCACACAGCCTCATCCTGGTTCAGCTCAGTGGCCAAGCAAGCACAGGCCTGTGAGGACCGCACTCTCCTCTGGCCACCATCCCTCTGTGGGCAGGACGGGGGCTCTTAGGTGGCCACTCACTGACCTTGGGTGGTGAGAATGAGTGGTGCTTCATCTCTCCTGGGAATGCCCTCACTTCAGGGACAGTCCCTCGCCAGAGAATGGACCATCCAAAGGGAAGCCCATCCTGATGCCCTCACACCCTCTGGCCCCAACTGGCCCGGTCCTGCACCAGGGGGAGAGTTGGGTTGGCACCTGACCAGGAGCCCAGAGCCAGGCCAGGCTGGAGCAGAAAAGGGGAAGTGGCAGCTGAGGGTGAGGGTGATGACGGGCCATGGTGACCATGGTGGCCACATTGCTCTTGGGGAATTCCAGTCCAGCTCACAGACTCCAGCTCCCTCAGTGCCTGGGAAAGTTGAGAGGAGTCCCCAAGGGACACCCACACTCCTGGCCAGCCTGGCCTCCCTGGCTGTCTCCCTCAGTGCCATTGGCTTTGCCTCAGCCCCGAGGACCTGATGGTTAAACCCCACTCATTCATTCCAGGGGCCCCCACTGGCTTCCTGACAGTGAGACACCCCAGTGGGGACCCCTCCCCATGCGGCTGAGGGTGCCCGCTGAGCCACCCTGGGTGGGAGCTGTCAGGGAGAATGCTAGAGACCTGGGTTCAAATCTCACCCGGCTCGTCCTCCACTGAGCCTCTGCCTCCTGCAGTTAAAAGCCAGCATGGAAGAGTCCATTCCTCAGTGTCCAGATACCCCAGCAGCACAGTGACAGCTCCATCCCCTTGCGGGCATCTGCCCCCACAGAGGAGTGACTGAGGCCACCCAAGGAGCTGGCAGCAGGGTCATTACTCGCTTTCTGGGTTTGCCATGCTGTGGGGGTCTCTGTTCCCTGAAGCTCAGAGGGGCTCCCTGGGGCAGGCTTGGCAGAGGCACAGGTCAGCCTGTGTTGGGGGGCTGGTGTGGTGGTGGCTGCTGGGCTCTGTGAGCCCTTCCAAAGGTGTGTGATATTTGTGTATGTGCATGTGTGGATGTGTGCTCATGCCTACGTGTGTGTGTGCACATGCACACACTAGGGAAGGGAGCACCTTGGGCACACTCTGTGGTCTCTGCTGCTGTGCTCACCCCCTACCTTCTTTCAAAGTTGAGATTGGTCTAGGTGACCTGAGGCCCAAGGCTGTGGCGGGGGGAGGCGGGAGAGGCGCATAGCAGGCAGGTGAAAACCACTAGTCCCACAGAGACAGCCCCCACTAAGTTCCAGGAATACAGGCTCTGTGGCTCCTACCACCTTGGGGCCGTGAGCCCTGGGGAGGGTGTGTAGTCATCACCTGCACAGGCCCGCACGTGAGCTGTGGCTCCACACACACCCGGTCTGTCTCAGATGGTTCCCTCATAAAGGACATGCGTGTGAGCTGAGGGAGGTTAGGTGTGTGTACATTGGTGTGTGTGCACACATGTGCACAGGTGCAAGCCCGTGCGTGACAGCAGAGCAGGGGCCCTGGAGGGCTGGGCTCCTGTGGGCTCTCCTTTCTGACACCTGCAGACATGGCCCTGGCTGTGGTAAGTGAGCTGGCGTCTCATGTGACCACAGTGTCAGGGGGCTCCCGTCAGTGGTGACCAGGCTAGTTTGTTCATCAGAGCCACAGGGCAAGGTGGGGCTGGGGGTTCCAGCCCCAGTGGAGAAGAAACCAGGCCCTCCAGTGCACCCATTCACACACTCACACCCACAAACACGCTCTTACTCATTGTACACATGCATGCACACTTACATGCTCATGCACAGACAAATACATGCACGCATTCTCATACATGAGCACTCACACTCATACATGCTCACACTCATACACTTACAATGCTCATTCACACATGCTCACACTCATACACATGCACATACTCATTCACATGCGTATACAAACACACATTTATTCTTATACAGGTTCTCATTCTCACACAAGCCCACTCGCACTCATATATACTCATACACATATTTATGCACACTTACACTCATACCTATACACATATTCATTCACTCACTCATATGTATACACACACACACACACAGCCTCCAGGGGCTAAGGAGACCCTTCATCGGGGGCCCCCAGTGCCCTGGGCAGGCAGCTTGGGCACAGGTCAGAATCACCACCACCCCCAGCCTGCACCAGCCCAGTGCCAGGTTCTACCTGACAGCTCGTTAGATCCCACAGGCTTGGTACTGTACTCGCATTTTACAGATTAGGACACCGAGGCCAGGAAAGGTTCAGGACTCGCACCAAGCACACTGGGCACACGCCATGGCCAAGGCTCTGTGCTTCTCAGGGATCACCCCACGTCATTGTCTCAACAACCCTGAGGTGTGAACCAGCGTCATCCTCACGTCACTGATGAGGACACCGAGGATCCGAGAAGCTGAGTAACTCGCCAAAGTCACACGGCCAGTAAATGGTGGAGCGCTAAGCCACACCCCCAGCCTGGCACACACAGGCACCAGGTGGCGTGGAATGCACAGCCACGGGGAGGGAGAGGGGCTCCAGCGCCTCCCACTCAGTTCAGCTGTGCTTCCCTTTCAGTTTCTCCTCCCCCTTCCTCTTCCCAGAATCTTTCTCTATAAGAGAATCAAAACCAAAAATCTCTTGTGAAGGCCGATGACCAGCCACGCCAGAGAGAGGGTGCACGGCCTGGGATTCACAAGGAGAGGCCCCGTCCCCAAGACCCTGGGTGGGCAGTGCGGAGTGCGCACAGCACTCTCTGTCCTCAGGGTGTGTACCTACACACATGGGCATGCACACACACACAGCCACTCTCACACATTCACACACACGTATTCACCCTCACATGTGCATACTCTCACACACTCACACCCAGACTCTCACGCTCACACTCACATTCACTCACACACAATGTGTGCACAAAGGATCCAAACGCCAAGGCCACTCCCGGCAGTGGGATGGGCCGGGGGGGTGAGGTTCACCCTGACCTGGCGCCTCACCCCAGCAGGCTGGCCCCCGCCTCCCTGCTGGCTGCAGGCTGAGTGGCACATGACGGGGGGCAGGGGACCTAGCAACAGCTTGCCTCCCTGGGTTCCCACCGTGCCCTGTCCAGCTCGGAGACCTCTTCTCAGAGCCTACTGCCTCTCAAGGGCCCATGGCCAGGGTCCCGTGGGCCCCCACTGCCAGCCCAGTGAGGGCCCTGGCTCCCATGCAGGGCCTCCCCGAGAGGTTCTGCAGGTGCTAGCTGGCACCACCTCCAGAGTGAGCCCCCAGTTCCAGGGCCATCCCACTGACCTGATGGCACTGACCCAGCACATGGCTCTTCTGCCTGGCGATGCGTTGGGAGTAGGTGTCCTGGAACCCAGGGAGGCCATGTGGCTCAGGGGCCACGGGACAGGGCCGTGGCCTGCATCCCCCAGGCCGGTGAGGCCTGATGCCCCTGCGCTGTCCGGAGCTCTGCCAGGGTGGCTGTGCCTGCAGCTCCCTCCTGCTGACGGCCGCCTGCTCTATCTGGGGCCTGTGGCCGCCAGGGCTGCGCTAGGGCTTCCTCTCCGCCCAGGACTTCCTGTTGCCGGGTCCCTGGGCAGCCCCGGATAGCCGGCACTTCCTGCCTTCCACCCTGTGAAGTCCAGGGCTGTGCCCCACTGGTGCTGTTGGTCTGCTGTGTTTTAGCAGCCCCCCTGCTCCCACCCCTCACTGTGGTCAGAGACCGCAGCTCTCCAGGGCCCAGCTGTGTCCCCTGGGAGGAAGCTCCTCACCGGTCCCCCCATGGCCGCCTCTGCACACTTGGTTTTAGAAAACTAGGGTTTTCTCCCTAGCAAACCACCAAAGGCCCTCACAGCCCAGCCTCCTTGGCCCCAGAGACCCCGCCTGGCATGAAGCCAGCGAATACACCCCACACAGGGAGCTCACTACCTCCCCAGGGTGCTCCTTCCACCAACACAGACGCTGCCTTCCAGCTCTGCCCTCTGAGCCACACAGAGGGGCTGTCTCTTGCACCAAGAACCTTTGAGTTTCAAGGTGGCCACCTCTCTGCCCTTTGACACCAGGGACCAAGAAACCAAGTTCCAAGCCTCGGCCTAGGCATTTCCCTATCACCCTCCCTCCCTCTCTCCAAGGCCTTTTTGCTCCCCGCCCAGGCGCAGGCTCTGTGACAGAGCTGGGCTCACACACCTCCAGCAATCACCACTCTCTGCTGGTTCTGTGAACACCTGGCTTACTAGAAAGCACTTATGACCTGAGTGACAAAGCGTGCTCCTGTCACTCCCTGGCCCTTGCCCTGGGTTCCACTCAGAATGCAGCCTCTCCTTGGCCTGCTCTGCCCCCCAAGCTGGGCTTCCTCTCCTGCCCAGGTCCACAGCCACGAAGCTGGGGAGCAAGGATTCAAGCCCAGGCTGTTCAGGGCTGACCCCCACACCCCCCACCTCTGAGCTTGGGTCTCAAGGTCATACCTTTCCCACGGAGGGCAGGACCAGCTAGAGGAAGGAGCACTCTGGGCCACCTCCACAGCAGGATTTGAGGGTGACAGAGGCCGCAGACCACAGGGTCCCTAGAAGTCACAAACGCCTCATCTTGCCCACCCGGTTTCCTAAGGCATGGCCTCCATACCCAGCTGTGCCAGCTCCTAGCAGTCCCACATACCTGAGTGTCAGGGCAGTGGAGGAGGGTGGCTCCTGGACTGGGGGGCCTCTGTTTCCCACTGTGTCCACAGCCCCAGACCTCTGCCAAGGCCCCTGCACCATCTGGGGGCCAGTTTGGATCACAGACCACTTGCTGTCTCCTGGAGGGTGGGGAACTTGGGCTTTTGTGGCTGAGCTCTCCTCAGGGTGGGCACATCACCCTGGCCTCCCCCAGCCTGTGCCAGTGGTGGCGGAAGGCAGACTGTGCCTTCAGCAGAAAGCTGGCCACAGACAGATAGAAGTGATGGGGAGGGTTAAGTGGGGCCTCTTCCCCTTCTCCTTCCCCTTTGCAGCCTGCTCAGGCTGGGTAGCGGGCCCTGGAGTAAGACACAGCTGGAGCCTCCCTCCATCCTTTGTCAGCTGTGTGGCCTCAAGCTATTGGCTTAGCCTCTCTGAGCCCTAGTTTCTTAATCTGTGAAATGAGTGCTGAGGGTTGAGATAAAATAGCAGGTGAGGAGACCCTGGGTCGTGAGCCAGCCAGGACAAGCCAGTGGGGCAATTCTGGATGAGGTAGGGGCATGAGGAGGCCATGGGACCCAGCAGGGACTGGATCAGGGAAGGGGCCAGGTTTGACCAAGGAGGAGGAGTTGGCTGGGACAGGGGTGGGGTGAGGAAGCCAAAGGCAGGGCAGGGGCTCAGGGTGAGCATCATCCCAGAGTTGGGAGGAATCCATGGGCAACAAGGTGGCCGAGGCCTGGAGAGGCTGGGAGGGCAGGTATGGATGAGAACCTGCCAAGATAAGAACCGGGAGCCAGCCAGCTCCCACTAAGATGTCCCACCCCTCACTGGACAGATGGAAGGATGGATGAGGAGGCCTGACAGGAGCCAGATTCCTACCCAACCCCCCACCCTGCCCTCTGAAGGGCCCCCATGCACATCAATGCAGCAGTGGTGGCAAAGGGCAAAGGGCCACGCCCACCCAGCCCCCAGCCCAGCACCAGATGCTGTAGGGGGAGTCACAGCCCAGAGCAGAGGGACAGGGCTCCTGCCCCCTTCACAACCCCAGTTTCCCCTTAGGAGGCTGAGGTCAGGAGTCCTGGGCTGCTGTGTGACCTCCACAGGCCCCTCCTTTCTGGGCCTCAGTTTCTCCATGTGCCCTCCCATCTCCCAAGACAGCATTTCATTCATTTCCTGGAAACAGAGGACTTTCAGGGCCCCTCCTGCAGTAACGGCAGCCCCATGACGTTTACACTGTGCTGGAAATAACCATGGAGATGATCCCACACTAGCATCCAAGCAGCCAGGTTTGTGGGGTGGCATGGCGGGGCACTACGTCAGGCAGCTCTGATCCCCTGCTCCACCCTTGCCAAGTTTCAGGTCCTCTCCCACCCCCCAGGGCTGGTGCCTCAAAGGCCAGGCTTGGGGATCACCCTACCATGCCAGAGGCAGGGCACTTACCAGGGAGGGTAGGAGCCAGCCAGCAGGGCCAGGAAGGGGCCAAGGGGTAGCCTGAAAAAGAATAGGGAGGGAGAGCCTTTACTCTGGGTTCCTGGGGTCCTCAGCCTGCTCAGGAGCGAGGCACATGCCCTGCGGCCCACCACCTCTGTAGCCAGCTGTGGCGCCTGCCTTGCCTCGGCACTCACAGCCCACAAGGCTGGTCCTATCCTCACCTGCACTGACCAAGAAACCCTGAGGACCACTGGCTGGGCCAACGGCCAGTGACTCATGTCCCTGGAAACCCAGCCCTGGCTCTCCCATAGGCATCCAGTACCCCTGTGTCTGTCTGCTGCCTTCAGGGGCAGCTCAGGCACTGGAGGTGCCAAGGAGTGCCTGTCAGGCTCAGGGAGGGCATTGGGCCCGGGGAAGGGTGGCTGGTACCCCCCAATGGGGAAAACCTCAAGCTCTCAAAATAATATGCTTTGCATCAGTCCTTCCCACAGGGCCTGGGTCTGCCCACAGCCATCTCTAAGATCTGCCCACCCGGTCATGAGCCCCCTCCCCTCTCTGGGCCTCACTCCTGTCTCTATACCATGGCGCTGCAACCTGCCTTCCAGAGCAGGGCTGCAAGTGTTCCTGGGAACTTGGTACTGGCCACCATCCTGTTCGGAAGACGGAACAGGTGGCCTAGAGGGCAGGGCTCTCCCCAGAGTCACTCACTGCAGTGGGCTGAAGAAGGACCCCTAAAGGGATATGTCCAAGTCCTGACCCCAGGGAACTATGAACATGACCTTATTTGGAAAAAAGATCTTTGCACATGTAATTAAGGATCTCATCCTGGATTAGCCAAATGGGCCCTAAATCCAGTGATAATTGTCCTTATAAGAGACAGAAGAGGAGAAGATACAGAAGAGAAGGTGAGGGCCCGGCCCGGCGGTGCAGCAGGTAAGTGCACACGTTCCGCTATGACGGCCCAGGGTTCGCCAGTTCAGATCCCGGGTGCCGACATGGCATGGCTTGGCAAGCCATGCTGTGGCAGGCGTCCCATATGTAAAGTAGAGGAAGATGGGCACAGATGTTAGCTCAGGGCCAATCTTCCTCAGCAAAAAGAGGAGTATTGGCAGCAGTTAGCTCAGGGCTAATCTTCCCCTCCTCAAAAAAAAAAAAAGAAGAAGAGAAGGTGATGTGAAGACAGAGGCAGAGATTGAAGTGATGCTGCCACAAGCCAAGGAAGCCACGATTGCCAGCAGTCACCAGAGGCTGGAAGAAGCAAGGAAGGAAGGATTCTCCCCTAGGGCCTCCAGGGAGAGTGTGGCCCTGCTGACACCTTGATTTTGGAGTTCTGGCCTCCAGACTGTGAGAGCTAAATTCTGGTTTTTACGCTACTAGCGTGTGGTACTTTGTTAGGGTAGCCATGGGAAACTAGTATACACGGGGACTCGCCAAAGTCCTTTCCCTGGACAAACTGTGGGCTTCCACTCAGTTGATCTAAGTCCTGGCCTTGCGGTCAGGAAGAGGCTGGCTCTACGGGCAGCCCCGCTGTGGGCATCCAGTCAGATGGGGCAAATCTGAGCTGCCTGGGAGGCTGGATGTCCACAGCCGCCCACAGGCTTGGCTCACGACCTCCCACCCCTCCTGGGCATGGGGTCAGATGCCATGCTTGGCCTATACCCACCAGATTTGCTGGGCCCACTTCCTGGCCTCTCATTCACAGCTCTGGCCAGCCCTTCCTTGGCTCAGTCAAGACATTTCCACCACGGATCAGAGGCCAGGCTGGCTCCCTGCTCAAGTATACGGGGTCTGGCCCATGCTACCTGCCCTGGGCCCTGTCCTGGTACATGCAGTCTCCTCCACCTGGAAAACGAATCCTCTCCAACAAAAGCTCCCTCATCCTTTCAGAACAGGACCATCTAGAACCTTACCCCATTCTCTGAAATCTCCAAGTCACTGGCATAGCTCTGCGTACCCGAGTGTCACCACATGCTTATCCCCAGCACTCCCCATGGGCCTGGGTCAGTGCCTGTCCCACGGCAGGGCCAAGAGATAGGCCAATGGATGGAGAGATGGGTTCAGTGTCACGTCTATACACACAGCCAAACCTCCGACGTGGCTGTAACCAGCACATGCCTAGGCCATCCCTCAGAGCCAGAGTGAAGAAGTGCAACTTAGAGCTAATCCGACCCTGAACGAGAACTGATGTCCAGTGTGGCTGTAGCCAAGGCCCATCCATGCCCCAGGACCTCTGCTCGGTGAGATCAGCCGCTGGCCGGCGCCAGGCAAGCATTCGAGGTTGCAAAACAGAACAGGCTGACGAGTGGGAGCCAGCCAACATCCCCACAAGGCAGTGGTGTGCTGGGGTCTAGAAGGCCCCCACAAGCTTCTCAGGGCTGCCAAGGATGGACGGAGGTGGGAGGCAGTCTGGCCACTCCCATGTGCAAGGGATGAAGGGAATTACGGAAGTGCAGAAAGAGGCCCGCATGCACGTCTGAACGCATGGGCCTGCGCTTCTGAGGATGATGGCCAAACTAGAAGCAGGGATGGGGTTTCTACTCTGGGACCCTCAGCCCTCAAGCTCTGCCCCCATAAAGGACTCAATGCCCACACATCCATGGATGCCCCACCAGCCTTACAGAACCCCGGGGCCTTCCTCTCCCAGGCCTGGGTCTCTGCCTCCAGCAAAAGTGCCCAAGCTGGGCAGCATGTCTCGAGAGCCAAGGGTGGCTCAGCATGCAGAGTAGAGCTGGGGGCCCTTGCAGGAGGCAGCCCCTCACCTGGTGCCAAGCACGCTCCAGCAGAGCCCGGGAGAGGGTGAGGCTCTGCAGGAGGGAACTCTGGCCTGGCCAGGAAGAAGCAACCTGTGTGTGGGAGGGAGGATGGCTGGCAGGAGCTCCAGGCCGAGGGTCCCTGTCTTGGGGATGAGGTCCAGGGTGGGCCATGGTGAAGGGCGAGCGGGCTGGAGGGAGCACAGGTTGGCATCGTCACTCGCCTGAGCCTCTCCCCTGCCTCAAACCACAAGCCAGCAGAGGCGTTTCAGGATTCACACTTCAGTTCATCATAACACTGACAAGTTTCCACCTTTTAATCGTGTGAGAAAAAATTCTCCAGAGTGCTGACGTGTGTTCCCGGCCCCTCGCCCACGGATGCAGCCCACCCCTCTCGCCAGCCCTGCCCCATCTAGCCTGAAGAGGCTCACTGCCCAGCATGGCACCCAGCATAGGCATCCTGAAGGCCCAGGCCCTGCACAGGGCACAGGGAGCTGCCCCCAAAAGAGGCACTCAGTCCTGTCTGCACCAGTGTCTCCCCTTCTGATACTCCTGCCCACTAAGAGAGGGCTGCTCCACCCACGTGACCTTGGTAGGCAGGGCGTCACAGTGGTTAGAGTACAGGCTTCCTTGGAAACAGGCCTGCCTCAATCCCCTCCTCCTTGTGGCCCACTCTGAGCCTCAGCCTCCTCATCTGAAGAATGGGGCTGTCCGGAGGACCACTTGTCATGGTTGGTAGGCAGGGTTACTACAGGGCACCTGGTCACTGGGGTTCTGTTGGCCACATCATCATCACAATCATGTTGGGAAGAGAGAGTATTCTCTCGAACCACCCCTGCTAAAAGCCAGGCAACATCTTCCCATCCCACCAGTGCAGGTCCGGACCCTCCCGCACTCCAGTCTCCCTGCCCACCACTGGTCCTATTCTGAGCCACATTCCCAGTGTTGGTAATCCTACCCAAAGGTGATGGATGCCTTTGCCCCACAGTTCACTCGGCCTGAAGAGCCATCCCTTCTGTTTCCTTGGCCCCACTACGGCCTCCGCAGCCCCTCGTCCAGACCGCAGTGCCTCTGGGCTGGACCCATTACCTGCACACACAGCCCCTGCCCTTCTCCTACACAGGCCTCCACTCACGTGTGAGACCCCTCCCTCAGCTCCTAGGAGAGGCTGCCTCCCCCCTTCACGTGCTCCCACTGCAGCATTTTCAGCTCATCTGTTGACTATCTGCCCCTCCCTCGACTTCGGCTCCAGGGCCCAGCTACTCCATGTGTCTGTCCCTGGAGTGTGCCCAGGATGAAGCAGGTGCTGGGTACCTCTTGCAGCAAGAACAGATCACGTGCCCCCTGATTAGCTGGATGCGCCCTACTCTCCATGGGGTCCAGTTTATGAGACTCAATTGCTGAATTAAACCACTCATCTCACCCCAAGCATCCCCAATTCTCCATCCTGCATGATGGATGCTAGCACAGAAGCTCTGTCGCCACAGACCAGGGGCCTAGACCCCTGGGGTGACCTCAGCAAGGCACTTGACCTCTCCTAGCCTCAGAGTTCTTGTTCACAAAGCAAGGCTGGCAATCATCACCGGCAGAGCACGTGCAGGGCCCAGACCTCGCACCCTCACACCCTGAGCACCCAGCGGGCTGAGCCCCGGGCAGACCAGGCTGCCCAACACTGCTGCCAACCCTCCAGGGGCCAAGGGGGTGTGTTTGGGGGGAAATCTGCTGATGACCTTTGTCGGAACCCCCAGAAGGAAACAGACTGTCTCCGCTGAGGTCGGAGTCAAGCTGACCCCTGGCCAGACGAGGAACCCAGAGAGGGCAAGACTTCCCCAAATCCAGCCTGCACCCCCCTCCCCTTCCCACGTCACCTTGGCCCCCTCAGCACACACTTGGTGAGTGCCCACCCCACTGGGCCTGAGAAGACTCCAGATGGCGGTTCTGATGCTGGGTGCCTCCTGGGCCAGCCAGGGCCTGGTTCCCCCCAGTGGAGGGCCTGGTCCCTGCCACCAGCCCCAGCCTGGCATCCTTAGGAGCAGAGGCTACCAGTGACCAGACCATCCTGGGGACACCTGTGTTGCATGCACATCCTGTGGGGATAGACTCCTCACTTACTGAGGCCAAGGCAGGGGGTTGTGAAGGCTGGGGCTGCTTTCCTGCCTATGGTCACCTCTTGTTACAGGAGGGCCACGTCTATGGGCCGGGCCAGGGAGCACACACCCCCCGGAATGTCCGCCCCGTGCCAATGCCTTAGCTCCGTGGCCCACTCAGTCCTCAGCTGCCCAAGGGTGAACACTCTCCTGTTCTCCTGATGAGGAAGTTGAGGCTGAGCAGGCTGCAGCCGCGGCCACCCAGCCAGCACTGTCCATGTGACCCACAGCCTGGGGCCACCCCACCCACACCATGCAGCCCAGCATTTCCTGTCAAGCCTGGCTCTGAGGGGCATAGGAGGAGGAGAAGGAGCCTCATGGCCTACTCTCGGGAAGAGCGCTGGCTTCCATCTGGGCAGAAGACCCAGCAGCCCACGGGGCAGCTAGAGGAAGCCCTCAGGCTCTATGGAGGGGTCAGGGATCTGAGCAGAAGGCTGGGGCACAAAGGGGTGGGATGCACCACGTGGGGATGCAGGGAGGAGGCCACCGCAGGGGCCAGCATCAGCAGGAAGGGAGGCCTGGGGGTGGGCGCATGCTGGCCTGTTCTTGTACTTCTGTTTTAAATTTATCTCCAGAGCCTATGGGGAGCCTGGTCAAGAGACTCTCCTGGCCACAAGCCCCCACCCTGAGCCCAGCTCACCGTTGCCAGTTCCCTCGGCTGAGGACCCCTGGTACTCACACTGGAACAAGCTCTGGCAAAGAAGCAGAACCCTGGCCTCAGTTTCCCCATTGGTAACTTGGGCTGTCGCAGGAGCTGCCAGGCTCAGCACTGGAAGAACTGCCAAGGCCCAGGGCTCCGTACTGGGGCTGTGTGGACAGAGAGGTCCACGCTTCAGCAGAGGCTCAAATGAAGCAGAGGAGCGAGCAGCTATTCGGGGAACAGGGTCCCTGACAGAAAGGGGGGCCTCCAGAGCAGTGGCCAAACCCCACCGGGCAGTGGAGAAAACTGAGAGCGGGAGGGGACAAAGAATGGTATGACGTCATCCACATCTGGGCTAGGCTCCTGCGAGCCTTGTCTCTCTCCACACAGTGTTACCCTGACCCCCAGGTTCTCCTGGCATTGTGGCAGAGGGAGGCAGTCAGGGCACTGCCACCTCTGGGCAAAGACCACACCTTTCTCCCCAGGATCCAAGCTGGCTTCAGCCTCCATGTGAGGCTCCCAATCTGCTGGGGAGACAGCCACGTCTGACTCACGCCCTTGTGACAACTGTTCCACCCAGACGTTGTGACACATCAGCCAGCATCCTGAGAGCAGTCTTCCACATGAAGTAGCCAAGTAAGGAGATACATGGAAAATGTCTTGGATAGGGAACAGCTTGAGCAAAGGACCTGGGGTCAGGACAAGAGGAGGCATGGAGCTTCAGACAGGAGGGACAGAAGCAGGTCCATTCCAGAACCACTGGTCAGGGCCACGTGCCCAGCTGAGTATGGATGAGGTCTCAGACCTGCCCTGAACTGAGCATCCAGGCCAGGGCACCATTCAGGCCTAAGCTCCAGTCCCAGCTTCACTTCTTTCCACTTGGGATCTGGTGCAAATCACTTTACTCCCTGAGCCTTGCTCATCCCCCAAATGGGCTTGTTGGTAATAACACAGTGAGCTCACACAATAAGACAGCTCACAGGGTCTCTGCCACAGGCACTTGGCCCAGCAGGGGATCCCAGAGCCCCTGGGGAGCAGGGAGGGCACCCCACTCAGCCCAGATCCCAGCACCAGGATGAGGTGACAACAAGGGAACACAGTGGGGATGCTGAGGCCATGAAGCTCGTGCTGGGGTTGGGTGGGAGTCGGGGAGACGGCCAGAGAGATTCAGTTCCACTGCTTGTCGCAGGAGCCAAGGGTAGAGGCCAGAGGTCAGCCATGACGGGCACACTGCATGGACACCTGCTGTCTGCTGGTGCCAGGCCAGGGTAGCTGGAGAGCCTACCACACTGGCAGCCACCTACCGGGGCATCACAGGGCAGGCCACCAGGGACACCAGCCTTGACCCCTGTGGCAGTCAGTGACCTTGGTTGTACTGTCATCTGCTCCATTATTCATCTCTTTAGTATCTTTTGTGCCATGCTGGCTTCCCTGGGACCACAGGAAACCATAAAGCTCCTGGGCATTTTATGGCATTTCACCAGGTCAGGGCTCCTGGGTCAGGGACCCCTCACTTACTCAGGAACCGGGCTCACCTTCTGTCCGACGGGGTTCTGGCCTCCTGCCCACTCTGCCACAGGCCGGGACCCATCCAGGCTGAGTGTGCACAACAAGGTCTCTTCCCTCCTCCACTCATTTCAGCATTTTAGGGTTAGGTCTTTCTTCAATTTTTTGTTTTTTGGGTTTTTTTTTTAGGAAGATTAGCCCTGCTAACTACTGCCAATCCTCCTCTTTTTGCTGAGGAAGACTGGCCCTGAGCTAACATCTGTGCCCACCTTCCTCTACTTTATATGTGGGATGCCTACCATAGCATGGCGTGCCAAGCAGTGCCATGTCCGTACCTGGGATACAAACCGGCGAACCCCGGGCTGCCAAGAAGCAGAACGTGCACACTTAACCGCTGTGCCACCAGGCCGGCCCCTTTCTTCAGTTTTAATCCATTTACTTTTACCCTTTATCCCTGATGTTAATATTTTTAAAATGTATTCAAACATTCTTTTTCTTTAATGCTTTGATTAATTTTTACTCTCTGAGTTTTTTATTTTATTGCCTTGTCTTTTGCTTTTGGTCATTTTTTATTCCTTAGTAAACTTTAGGTTGGCCTCAGGAGGTCTCAGGTCTGGGCCAGGTCTTGCCCTCTCACTGGATACCCCTGGGGTCACCCACAGGCTGAGAGAGGGGAGCACCCAGGTGACGGGCCAGCCTCTCTGCTCAGGCTGCGGCGGGCAGCAGCCTGGGGGAGCAGGCTGCAGCCACTCCCAGGCCTGCGTCTCTGGCCGGACAGAGGCAGGGACACAGAGACAGGCCCAGGAGAGCGGGAGCCAGAGAGGATGCAGGAAGAGGCGCGGACAGAGGGGTGAAAGAGGGAAGGAGGGGCAGGCCAGCCCCCCAGGCTGGGGAACTGAGAGTGATGTGTTCCTCCTTGGCCTGGGAACCCCAGGCTTCGGCGCTGGACTGGATGACTCACGGCCGGCCACTGGATCCTGTCCGCACCCCTCACATGGGCCCACAGTGGGCCCGGCTGACCTGACTGTCCCCAGGCGCCCTCACACTGCCCCATTGTTTGGAGGTCCAGTGAGGAGAAGGGTCTGGCGGTGGGCCCAGGTTGGCGGGAAAGGGGCCCAGCTCCAGGCTCCCCTGCTCTTCCCAGTGCTGTGTGTGCCCAGTCCTTGACTGACAGGGCAGGGGGCAGAGGACAGGGGGTCTCCATCCAGCCATCCTGCCCACTGTCCCCTTTCCAAGGCCAGCTGTCCTGTGGGATCCTGCACCCCACCCCCACCCTCCCATTCCTCTACTCCACCCCCGATCACTCTGAGCCACTGTCCCAGCCACAGCAAAGGACACTCTCAAAGGCAACTGTGCTTAGCCTCAAGTTCAAGGGCCTCACCCGGTTGGTGCCCAGCCACGCTGGTCACCTCCCATGTCCTTCCCTGACCGCCTCATACTGTCCCCACCTGACGAACTCCTGCCTGGTCTTCGGTCCCAGCTCAGGTCACCCCAAGACACTCCTGATGCCCTATAGTCAGGCCAGGTAGTGGTGAACTCAGGGGTTCCCAGGTAGTCTGCGGGGGGGGGGGGGGTGGGGTCCCAGAGCCCAGTGCGGGGCTGAAGAAGGCCTCTGGTGGAGGTTCATCCTCATAGCTCCCTGCAGGGAACTCTAGGCTGAGCCCTTCCTCCGAGGGGTGGAGGCTGCAGTCAGGGTGCCTGGACCCCAAAGCTTCGGCCCTGTGTGAGCCCCAGGGCCTGAGCTCTCCCATCTGCCCAGCCTGCCCACATCCCAGCCCTGGCACAGGAGCCTTAGAAGGCTCCACCAGATGTCCTACAAGCAAAGTGCCCGCCTGGCCCTGCCGTCTGCCCCACAGGGCATTACGGAGGGCAAATACCCTCATCTAATGTTCAGCCTAACTGAGGCTCCCAGAGGCAAGGTGGCTTCTGGTGGTCAGCAGAGCCAGGAACCTAGCTCCTAAATGCCAGTCCCTAAGGCCTCCTCCTGGCTGAGGACCTGTCACAGGGCTGGGGCAGCCTGTTCTGGGTGGAGAAGGGGGCACAGCTCAGTGGGTACTATGGGGACAGCCTCCCCCTGCCCAGGGAGACAGCCATGGGGTCACACCACTGGCAGCCAGAAGAGCCAGTGAAGAAGACGGGGTGGGGGGCCAGAATCAGTACTACCAGGCCCCACTACTACCCCAGTCTCACCAGGTCTGCCTCTCCCCCAGCCCCAACAGCCCCTCAGTGGGGCTCACTGACTCCACCCTGGTCGGCTGACCCCTGTCCCCAACACACACCTAGATACACTTGCTTCTGCCCAAGCCTCCTCACAGCCCCTGCTGTGTGTGTGTGGCGGGGTGGCCAGATGCCAGGGTGAGCTCTGAAAACATAAAGCAGTCCCTGTTAGAAACCCTCCCGTGCCCCCAGGCCCGACCTTTCCAGCCTCCTCTGCCTCTCCCTGCCTCTCCTTCAGAACCTCCACACCATCGCACTGCCGGACCCCTCCACCTGGCCCCTCCTGCCCCCTTCCTGCTCCCACCACAAGGAGCCTGACCTTGGATGCCCCACATGGCACCTCCTGCACCATTCTTGGGTGCTGCCCACTGGAAGAGCCAGGACGATGTCTGCTGACTCACCCAGGGCTGGACGCTTCCCCACAGCCAGCCCCAGGCCCACCACCCAGGAGGGCCCCGTGCAGGTCTGTAGCGGGTGGGTGAATCAACATGGAGGCCATTGGCCTGGGCCTGGAGTGAGGCCGTCTCCTCCTGCCTCCCAAGACTCCAGCCCTGGAACATCGCCCCCTGGGTGCCTGGCTGGCAGGACCCTGGGCTTGGGGCAGGGCCTCCTAGATCCTCCCAGGGGGGAAGGGGCCTCTTTCTCAACTCTCTTCCTTCCCCAGTGACTTCCTGCCCCTAGAGTGGCTATGGCCACCACCAACCACAGCACTTCACCCTCCTGGTCACATTCTTAAGAAAATGGGAAGACTGATCTTTTGTGGCAAACCTTCTGAGGCCAGGTGCTCAGGACCCCAGGATGGGTTGGGGAACTCAGAGATGGGCTCTATCCCTCACGCAATCTTACAGCAGGAGAACACCAGGGCCACTGGAGCTGAGGCAAGCTGGGCATGAACCCAGGGCCTGCCCCCGCCTGGGGCTCTCCCTGTACTCCATCCCCAGGCCCGAGAGAGCTCCTCTGACTGAAGGACAGAAGCTCCTCTGGCAGCTGCACCCCAGCGTCTGGAACCAAACTGGGCCGGGTCCTGATGAGGCCCCAAAAGGAAGTTATTCCAGGGTCTCCTGTCCCCACGGCCGACCCTGGAGCAGGTCCCCTGTGTGGTAGGGAGCCGGCACTGGGGGTCCCAGCCGTGACGCATGCCAGGTGGCAAACTGTTGGGGTGAGGGCCCCCGGAGCAGTGTATCCTTACCCTAGGTGGGATTTGAGAGAGAACAGGAGGCAGAGGGGGAGGAAGATTTTGTGGGGGAAGGGTGGCCAGTGGGGGTACAGCACAGACAAGGTCCTGAGATAGGGTGGGGTGCAGGGTGGTGGGTGGCGATACCTCCCCTGCTGGAGGCTGAGGCTCTACCCCCAAGCACATCGGCTTGGACAGGAGCTGGGTGGATGAGCAGCGAGGCCTTGGTGGCCTGACACTGACTGTGGAGGCTCTGAGGCCCTCTGCTGTGTCCAGCTCATGGCCCGGTCATTACCATGCATCCTGCCCAGCACCAGGCAGCCATCCTGCCTTCCTAGAGGCCACATGGTGATGGCAATGAGAAGCCACCTCCTGTCTTGTGCTGACAGGCAGGGGACGTGGCCACTCCATCTTCTGCTCACCATGGTCAAACCCACCCAGCTGACCAAGGACCTGCCTGCAAGGGACAGGCCCCCAGCACCACATCTGCCCAACCATCAGGGGATACAGGGAGTCAGCACCCGCTGCTCGCCCCTCCGGAAAGTCTTCCCTTTCTGGTCTTAAGTAGGAGGAGAGGAAGCAGCTGGGATTAAGGAGAGACATTCTTCAGGAGACAAGGTGATGCCTCCCTCCAGTTCCTGTCCATTCAGGGGTCCAGGCCCGCTTTTCTGGATCCTTCCCCATCACTCTCTTACTTGTTGCAGATCCAACTTTGCCAGGCCCTGCCTTGGAGCCTGGCTTCCTGGGACCCAAAGACGGGGTCCCCACTGTGGCCAGTGTCTCAGGGGAGCCCAAGCTGACCCCAGTTTTTACCCCAACATACGTCTCTAGGAAGGAACAGCCACAGAGAAAGGAACCGCTTCCATTTAGGGTGGGACCCCACAGAAACCTGACCTCAGTCCCCTATCTGAGCCGGGAGGGCTGCGGCAGCTGGAGCCTACTGCAGGCCAGGACAGGGTGGCAAGGTGGTATTGGGGTGGAGGGTGGGAGGGACACTGTGATGGAAACCTGGAGAGTTCTGAGCTAGGCCGCAGCACAACAACCCAGTATTATTCGATTGGAAACTCCGCCAACCCGGGGGGCAGAGGCCTTCCAGGATGATGGAGCATTTGTCTTGGATGCTGAGCACAGAGTCAAACCCAGGCAGAGAGCAACAAATACAGAGAGCGCCTGGCCCAGCGGCTGCCCTGCCTGCAGCCTGCAGAGCCCTGCCCGGGGCCACCACTTGCTGGCGCTTCAGGAGGAGCTTCTGGGAGGCTCACAGTGGGACTTCCCACAGGGAGAGCCAAGCTTGCCCTCATGGCACCGCTGGGCATGGCACCCAGATGTGGCCCTGTCCTTTATGAGTTCCCAGTCAGTCAGGCAGGGGGAGGCAGACAGGTAAACATGGTGACCAGGGAACAGGCTGGGGCTCAAGGGAGGAGCTCAGCTAGGGTGTGGGGAAGGGTCCTGAGCACCCAGCAGGACAGACACCTAGGCTTTTATTAAACTGCATCTGAGGGAGAGAGTGATAGGGTGGGCCAGACAGGCTGGGCTGCTATCTGTGGGTATCTGTCAGCAGGTCTGGCCCTCCGGCCTGCAGGCCTGTCCACTCCTGGGGCCCACGCCTTGCCGTGGGCCCATGCCTTGCACAGGGCCTGGTACACAGGGTACCTGGCCTGTATGAGAGGAGCAGAGGGCAGGGGGCAGCAGCTTTCTGAAGGCAGTCCAGCACTGCCCCAGAGGCAGGGGCTGGAGGCGGGTGGCAAAGGCCCAGGCCCCCAAGTGGACTAGGGGTGTTCCGCGGGCTCCGAAGGTGTGCAGCCAAGTCAAGGTCCACCTCAGCATTCCAGGCCCCAGGCCGACCCCCGACCTCTCCCTACCTTGCTGGAGGCAGGCAGCAGCAAGGGCTGGCGGCTTGGCTGGCTTCTACCCCTGGCTCAGGGCAGTGGGCAGGGCCCTGGGCAGCCCACTGTGTAAGGACACATGGCCCTCTGATGCCATGAAACAGGGTTGCTGGATTATAACATCCTCTCAGGCAAAGCTGGAGGAAATCCCCAAAATGGAGCTGTAGGATCTGTGCACGATCAAGGGCAGGGAGGCCCCAGCCTGGGTCTGGGGCTGCAGCCTCGATGGGGCCCCTCACAGGGCTCCAGACGCCCACAGTGAGGGCTCCTCGGCAGCATCTCGTCTAATTTCCCCAAAGGATACCATGAGTTAGAACTGTTTTTACCCAACTTCACATGGAGGGAGCTGAAGCCCAGAGAGTCACTCAGATATGAAGGGGACACAGGTCACTCCCACACTGGGAACATAGCCCCTCTGCTTCCTGGGAGAAGCCCTGGGGAAGCCTGCTGGGGCTGGCTCAGCCCCTGTCTGTGGGGGACCCTACCCCTGTCATGGCATGCATGCTGCCACCTCAAGGCTGTCACCCATCAGCCTGGCAGATCCTGGGGCAGGGAACTCACTTCCCTTTGCAGGCTTGAGCAGGCAGGCACCCTGCACCCTACCCAGCAGCCTGGAACAGGCATGCTTGGCAGTGGACAGCCCCCACCCAGGGCTCGGCGCACACAATAAACATCTGATTCACAGGGAAGCAGAGGGCACTTCTCGGAATTGGAACATGGCCGCAGGGCAGGGGGGTGTGGACACCACAAAGGTGCCCTTCCAACTCCTCTGGCCGGAGCCTCCCTAGGCCACTGCCTCGGGTGACCAAGCCCACACCCTCCAGGAGGCCAGCTGGCAAGGACAGCTGGAATCTGCCATGGCCAGGCCACATGGGCCGAGGGTCAGTCACCTCTGGACCTTGGGGCCAGGGGTGAAAGAAGCGCCAGTCCTGCCAGTAGGTTCCAGCATGGTCCGTGACCTGGGGCGGGGGCAAGCAGGGGCTGACCACTCAGGTGGCCTCAGAGCTGGAACCTCAGAAGTTCTGCTGCCTGGGCAAAGGAGTGTGTGTGTGTGGGGGGGATCTTCCAGCCCCTCCTGGGAGCCCATGCCACCTCAAGCATGGTGAGGCCCCCTCCTGACGAGAGCCCAGCCTGGACTTGCCCTTCATGCCTACAGCTCCTGGAGTTCAGGTGCAGCTCAGGAGCCTGGCCCCTGAGCCCAAATCTGCTGGTGTGGCCCAGAGCCAGGGGCTTCTGTCACCTGGAGTCAGGAAGTGTAATTCACTGAAGAGGCTCAGGTCTCCTGGCCCGTGGCTGAGAGGCAGCTCCATTCCTCCTGGCATTATCCTGTCTGCCCTCCTGTGCACAGGAGAAGGGGTGGTGAAGAGGGTGACCAGGCTGCACTGCTGGGCCTGCCTGCCCAAGGCTACAAAGAGCCCAGAATGCTCCCCCGCAACCTCTGGAACTTAGGCAGCCCACATGTGGGACTGTCCCTAGCCCTTGGATGCCTGGGCAGGGCCACTGGAGAGATCCAGAGGCCTTCTGGAGAGAGGCCACCCACCCTGGAGGGAGGATTGCAGCATCCTGAGACCCCCACCACCACCTCCTAGACCCCTTTGCACTTTCATCCACATCTCCATCGACACCCTCACCTCATCCAGCGCACACCAGGCCACTCTGATCAAACTGGTATGCCACCCTCCCCACTGCCAGCCTTTGGCTGAGTCTGTCCGTACCTTCACGGCTGTCTGCCATGGCTCAGAGTCCTCCACCTGATTGCAAACCCTGCCTTCACCGGCCACCTGTGGCCCACCTCCTTCAGCTAGGCTGCCCAGGGCTGGCCATGCTATATGAGCTATTAAAGAAGCGTATATGCGTGTGCTCAGGGCTTACCGAGGCCACCTAATAGCCAGCCAGTGAGGGGAGGGTGGGGCCTGCCACAGTCACTGACTCTTGGTGCCCCACAACAGAGATTCAAGGACAGAAGCCAGGAGGACCCAGGTGGCTCCCCAGTCTGGCTGCTTCTGATAGACTCAGGCTTTGCCACGAGATCCAAGCAGGTGGGAACCTGCAAGCCTGCCCTTTGCCCCAGGCCTCTCCAGGCCTGGTCCCACCCCTACCCTCAAAAAGAGGTGGTCCAGTTGTCCCTGCTGTCCAGCAGTGCAGGCTGGGGAAAGCACCCCCAGTGGCTCTCTGTCACTGAACACCAACTACACGCCACCAGCAGCCCCTTGGACATCCACAACCAGCTATGAGGCAGACAGTGGTTTACCACCCCCACTCTACAGATGAGAAAACCGAGGCTCAGCAGTGTGAAGCCTCCTAGCCAAGACCGCACAGCGAGTAAATGGTGGCAGCCGGATTCAAACCCAGGACCCAGCCCCTCTGTGGCCAAGCCTGGGCCACTTTGTCTCTCTGGGCTCCCTCAGGCTTACCATCTGTAGGCCTGCCTGCATGCATGCATGTATCCATGTGGGGGGAGGGCTGGGGGCTGACTCAGCACCTCCCTTTCCTCTGTCCATGTGAACAGGAAGAGCCAAGGCAGGTTTGGAGCCCGCCCACCCTCCTTCTATCTCTCCTAGGCTGGTCTCCTTGGTGGGCTCCTCCCTGACTCTGTAGGCCTGAGGGACTCCTCGAAAAGGCCAGGCACCCTGTCAGCATCCCTCTTTCCTGAGGGCTGACCAGGACTGGACTGGGTTGTCCATTGGTCTGTCCTTCTGCCTGCCACCTTTGCCCAGGGTATGCCCCAACATGGGGGCACAGAGACAAGAAATGGGAGGAGGAGCAGAGGAGGGGAGTTTGAAAGAGTTCTCACCCCTTGGAGCCCCTATCCTGGCCCTCTGTCACATCTGGAGTGGAGCCCTGGCTCCCAGGGTGGCCCCCTGTATGGGTGTCCTGGGTAAAGGACACAGTAGGGGGAGAGCCAGGAGGTGATTGAACCCAGCTCCTTCTTTGGTCTTTCAGAGACTGGGCCAGAGAGGGCAGGGGGCTGACCTAGGGTCACAATGAGTCAGTGCCAGGCTGGACTTCAACCTGGAATCCTGCTCCCACTCCAGGGCTTACATGCTCCCTCAGCCCTCAGACTGCCGTGAAAAAATTCTACACATTTCATCGTCATCATTGCAGCACGTAACATTTCCTGAGCCCCCTTTGTGCTGGGGCCTGGTTACATGCCTCAACAGCAAGATCCTATGTGTGTTATCCACACAGCAATCCCTGTGGTCCCACATGGAGCCCTTGCCCCAGGCCAGGTCCACTTCTGACGGGCACTTCACTCAGCATGCCCATCCGATCAGCAGGCACAGATGTCACCAGCACTGATGGGTGGGCAAACCGAGGCACAGAGAGAGGATGTGAGGCACTCAGGGTCAGGGTCACGCAGGGTGGCAAAGGGATTGGGCTCCAGGCGGGCACACTGAAGCAGGGCTCAGGCCCTCTCAACACGCCAGAGGAAGCAGACTGTCAGCACGGCTTCACCAGGAGACGCCAAGGCCCAAAGTAGCAGGAAAGAGCTGGGCTGCTGGGAGGGGCCAGGAGTACATGTGGAATGGGCTGACCCCAACCCCCAACTCTCCCATACACTCTGCCGTCCTCTCTGACACTCACTGTTCCCCATAGTAAGAGTCGCAGACTCCCCAGAGCCACTGGGCTAACAGTCACTCACACTTCAGTGTGAATCAGCTCCAACAGGTGTCTTTTCTCCCACCTTTGTTGAGCGGGCAGAGGGAAGGAAAGTTTGGATTACTGGGAGGAGGTGGGAGCAAATTCCCTGCCTGAGTCTTTGGAGGCCTGGCCGGATGGGTTGTGTAATGGGGGCCTGCGGCGGCCCGCTAACCCGAGGGGTCTGGGGAAGCGGTGGCCAGAGGGACGAGAGAGACGCGAGACAGACGGGACGCCACCGCCCTTCACCCCTAGGCCTCCCGGCTGCACCCCGAACCCGCGCGCTTCCTCAGGCAATGGCGCCATCAGTCTCCCCGCGCACCGCAGCTGACCGCCCCCCGCCCGCCCTACAACGAGGACCGTGGCCCCGGGGACCCCGGCCAGCCCGGGGGACGCGATCGCGCCCTGCCCGTCCGCGCCCCGCCCGTCCGCGCCCCGCCGCCGTGCCTTACCCGCCGCGGCTCTGCTCCCGGCCCGCGGGCCCCGTGTCCTGGCGGCGGCTCCCGGCTCGGTCGCCAGGCGCGCCCGCCCGGCCCGAAGCCAGGCGCTCAGTCCCGCCGGGCCCGCCCCGCTCCTGGCCCCGCCCCCGGCCCCGCCCCCGTGCGCCGGGCACCGCCTGCCCTGGCTCCGGGCCCCGCCCCTCCGGCCCCGCCTCCCCTGACCCTCGGTCCCGCCCCCATCTGCACGGCCCCGCCTCCTCTGGAGCCCAGTCTCCGCCCCGCCGCGGGCCCCCCTCGAGACTCCTCTGGCCAGCTGGAGGCCCCGGGCGCTGCTCGCGGTCCTCCCGGGTACAAGGTGGGCGCAGGGCGGGGCCGGGGCCTCAGGGTGCGAGGGGCGCCCACCCTTCCCCACCCCCGCTCCCGGGGAGGAGAAGGCGGGTGTCACCGTCCACACGGCACACAGTAGGTGCTCAGTAAATGCAGGTGAGGGAACGAATGAGGAGCGTGTCTGTTCCTTGTCTGTGTCCGGCCCCGTGACGCTCGGTGGCCCCATTGGAGGAGGCGTCGCCCCCGCCACCCTATGATCCTGACCCTGCAGGAGGAGGCAGTGTCCATCCCCAGCCTCACCCCTGCCTCGTGGGTCTGACTCAGGTCAAGAGGCCCCGGGCAGGGGCACAGGATGAACCCCCACTAGCAGAAGAGCGCTTGCTGGGAAGTCGACCTCTGGAACCTTGCCCTTGTTTCTAAAGAGCCTCCAGGGCGCTTTTCAGACACTTCCAAACCAGAATACAGACCTTGGACCAGATCTGAACTCCCGTGGCCCAGGGGACTCGCGCCAAAGCCGTGAGGCCCAGAAAACAGGGTACTTTTCAATTTGCCTCCTGGGAGGCTCCCAACCAACATGGTCCCTCCATACAGCCGTGGGGACACAAGAGTGGGGACACAAGTCCAGCTGTAGACCTAGATAACCCTGTTTAAGGGGTAGGGGCCTAGGAAGAAAGGGGCTTGGCAGGTCTCCTAGGAGAAGGGGCTTTCAGGGAGGAAATGCTTCCTGGGGGAAACCCTAAGGGCCATGTAGGCCATGAGAGCAGTGCAGATAGAGTGACGGTGTTCTAGGGAGAGGGAGCAAGGCCGGCAAGCATGTAGATGAGTGGAACCTTCCAGGGAAGAGGTCAACTGCTTGGGGCATGAGGAGGAGGAGGGGAGGGTCATCCCCATGAGGAGTAGGGGCTGGACCTCCAGTCCTAGAGCCTAGGAAGTCATGAGCAGGGAAGGACAGGATCTGGGCCAGGGCCTGAAGGGGCTTGAGGGGAGGACAGAAGGCCAGCCCAGCAGGGGCTGAACCTTGTCCAGGTAAGAGGCCAAGGTTTGCCCCTTTGTGCTACACAGGACATGAGGGGCCAGAGTCCCATAGAGCAGCAATGGCTACACTGGCAGCTCTGAACCATGAAGGGGCAGCAGGGGCTGGGTTATGCTGAGGCCAAAGTTCCTCAAGGCCTTGAAGAGGTGTAGCCAGGCCATGGGGGTGCCCAGAGTTGCAGCTTGATAAAGTTTGTCACTGTCCACCTGTCCCAGAGCTGCCCAGCAACAGGTCCCAGGCCCCAGAGAGGGGAGACCTGGCTGCAACAGCACACATCCCAGCTGGTGAGACACAGTCAGGGTCAGATTAGTTAACCAGGGGTGGGGGAAAGTGGAAGAGGCCAGAAAACCACGTGGCCAGGCCCTGAGTCCAGTCATGGGGGAGAGGACCCTGCCTACTGGGAAGAGACAAGGATCAAGGCAGGACCACTGGAGAGGAAGGGGCAACTCAGGGGACAGGTGGCCGGAGGCGGGCAAGGCTATGGGACAGTCTTCAGACAGCAGGGCCTCAGTTTCCCCATCTGGAAAACAACAGGGGTCCATCCACTGGAGAGATGGCAGGAGAAATTTGGGGGAGGATGGGAGCAAGCAGAAGGCCCGGTACTCCAGCCCTTCATCCCCCAGGGTTGACAGATACTTGCCCTGTCTGACCCAGGACCACCCCCATCCTGGTCCCAGTCTGTGACCCCACCCACTCACAGCCCAGTTCAGCTCTCAGGGTTGGACTTGGACCCCAGAGATCCTGAAATCCTGCCACTCCCAGCCCACAGAAGCAGTTGTGGAAGTGGCCAGGCTCAGCCACCATTAGCACCCCATGTGGTCACCCCTCTCCTGGAAAAGGGCCCCACGTGGAGGGGGCTCAGTGCTGCTCAACTGGGCCAGAGCTCCTGACAGAGTGCTCACTACCTCGGAGGTGGACACTGGAGTTCCCTGACGTCTGGTGCAGTGGACCAAGTGGGCCCTGCACTGGGCCCTGGGGACACTAAGATGATGTAGGGAAATCTCCACCCTTGTGGCTCAGGGGAGGAAGCAGATGGACACATGAGCAGACACCATCGTGTCACTGTGAATGACCTCTTCCTGGAGTGGGTGGCTGGGGTGAGAGACAGAGACTGGGAACAGAATGGAGCAAAGCCAGACCTTGGTGCCTCCGGCCAGAGCACACCAAGGTGGGCAGGCGCTGGCTTCAGTTGCCACGCTCCAAGGTGACAGATGGCAGACTAGGACTGAGAGGCCTCATCATCAGGGTTACTGCATACAGTTTGGACAGATCGGGTACCCCAGAGAATTATCACCCAGGGCTGCAAATCCACCTCTGCGTGCAGGGCCTCTCTGCCAAACGGGGCACAGGGTGCAGCCTCCACCTTGGAGAGAGTTTGACCACTCACATTGCTCCTTTCCTCTCTCACCAGTCTAAGCGCAGGGCCTGTGCGGGGTAAGGACCCTGGCTAGGACCTCAGGGCAGCTCAGAGCAGCCTGTTGAACCAGGACTTGCAGGAGGCAGAGGCCAGAGGAGCTGGCACCCAGGGGTTCCCACGGGAGGTAGCAGGACAGGTATGGGTGAGAAGGAGGGTCTGCCTGCTGGAGAGGGTGTACAGGCAGGCCCAGCACTGCAGGTGAGCAGAAATGAGGCAAGGACTTCCAGCTGGCTAGGGGAGAGGAGTGACCTGGCCTCCCCAGAGCACGATTGTGTTGAAGGCCTGAACCACACTCACAGGATGTCGGCCAAAGCGCAGGGCCGGTCCCCCTGCCATGCTCATCATTAGCGTAGCCATGGCTGCTGATCTGGTGGGCTAAGCCAGAGCCCAGGCACCCAGAGGCAGCTGCAGTGGGGGTGAGAGGGAGGACCCTGCTAAGATCAGGATGGGAGAAGCAAGATCTGCTGGTGGCCCAGGGGTTACCACCTCCCCAAAAGTCTCAGGGCTTTAAGCAGCGCCTGCATGAATCCCGACCATGTGCAAAGTCAAGTCACCAGCACCTGCCTCTGCACTGACCACCAGGCTCAAAATCCTGGATGTCTCAACATCACAGGTTTAACACGTCCAAAAGCCAGCACCTCATTTCCCCAGCCTTCCCCATTTCAGGCCTGCAACCTCAGCATCATTCCTGATGCCTCTCCTCCTCTCACTCCATGACCTGTCTGTCCGGAAGTCCTGGTGGCTCTATGTGCAAAATACACCTGGGATCCTGCCCCTTCTTGGCCCCTCCCTGCCCCATCCTCTCTCATCTGGTCTCCTACTCCTGTCCTTGCCTGGTAGGTCCATGGTCACACCAGAGGGATCCAGTCACAATGCCAGTCAGATCATGTCACTTCTCCACTCTGGAATCTCCCAGAGCAAATGCCGAAGTCCTCACCATGGCACTCGCCTACACAGTCCTGCTGTTCTCTCTCTGAGCTCCTCTCTTCCCAGTTCCCACTTTTCATTCACTGTGCTGGCCTCCTTGCTGATTCTCCAATGTCAGACACATTCCCACCTCAGGGCCTTTGCACTTGCTGTTCCCTCCTCCTAGATCACTCTTCCCCCAGATTTCTGCATGGCTCACCTCCTCAGTACCCTCAGTCTCTGCTTCAGTATCACTTCAGTAGACAGTTCTCTCCTTAATTCTCTTTTTAAAGCTGTCCACTGTCCTCATGTTCCCTCCCTCCCCTGTCCTCCTCTGAACCCCTATATATTTCTTTTGATAGGGTCGGGCACCCTCTGGAGTATCATCTCACAAGGTCAGGACCCCGCTTGCCCGAGTCACTGCTGCTTCCCCAGGGCCTCACGGCCTTCCTGGCACAGAGTAGATGCTCAACAAATGGTTGGTGAGTCACCAGACAGGGCCTTCAAGGGGTGGCCCAGGGAAAGGTCGGGTTTAGGCAGAGCAGCCCCACGAGCCCCCATGTCCAGAGGACCCTGGAGGCATCACCCTTCTCATCCATCCCAACCCCAGGCGTAGCCCTGTGGTCACACCAAGCACCCCCTCGCCAGGCTGGCTGTGTGGCGAGGGGAAGGGGGCTTGGAACACTTTGGCAGGCCTGTTCCGGCACAGGGCCAAGGCCATGGCCTGCACCACTGTGCCCTCCGGCAGCTGGCCTGCTCAGTTGGGGACAGTGAAGAACAAGTTCCCACCCCATCCCCTACCCCCCTCCAGAGGGAGCCCGTTAGGAGCTGGGCAGGGCTTCTGGCCACACAGCCCTGCAGGTGAGGGAGGGGGAGTGAGGTTGAAGGGAGCGCTGGCTGCTGGGTTCTTGGGAAGGCGGGGAAGGAGGGCTGGGCCTCACACACATAGGCAGCAGGCTGCTGCGGTGGCTTCGAGGACAGGGCCCGGGGCAGGGACCTCTTCCAGGGAACCCGCTGTCAGTGTGTACACTGGCAGGGAGGACAGGCAGGGCAGGAACCGTCCGCCTCAGGCTCCGGGCCGTTCCTGAATCCCACGCCTGCCTCCAGTGCTCTCTCGTGCTGCTTTTCCCCGGGTGGGAGGTGGGGGTGTTTTTTCCTTTGCTGGAACCAAGGAGAAAGCAGCAGAGTGGGAGCCAAGGCCAGAGGGTGGGTCGTGGAGGATGGCTCTCGGGATGCCTGTATGCTGGGCTAGAGATCGTCCAGATTCCATGCTAGCGCTCCTGCAGCTGGTTTCCCCTCTGCCCCTCGAACCTCTTACGTCCCTCCTAGGAGAGCCAGCTCAGTATCACTGCCCCAGAGGCCTCTCGGTCCCCCAAGGCTCCTGCCCAGATGCCCATCTACATCCCAGCCTCACCTGCCACACTGCACAGAACTCGCTGGACTTCCTCACCATCCTCCCCCTGCCCAGGCTGGGGCTCCTGGGGGCACAGCCCTCTTCCCGAGCTCTGGGTCCCAGTATTGTCCAGCAGAGGGCTCTGCTCAGAGGCTGCCCTCAGTGGGTGGCCCCAGTCCATGGGCTTCTGGCCAGGTTGCTCACTGTGACCACTTGGAGGCCAGGGCCTGTGTCCGACTTGCCCCGCTGCCCCTCACGCCCAGTACTGGCCTGGCCCGAGTGTGTGGGTCAGCGCCTGCTCCTTTCTCAGCCAGCCTGAGAGAGGGTGTAGGCTGACTGAGTCAGAGGAGGCTTTCTGGGGATGGTAGGACCAAGCTGGCCCTGATGATGTGGGAGGGCTCTCCTGGTAGGGGCACAGCGCTGGAGGGCAGGAGGAAAATGGAATCCTGGGGCTGTGAGGCCAACTCAAGGGCCAGCCAGCGTTCCTGTGGCCAGCCATCTCCCCCTGCCCAAATGGGCTGCACCCTGACTGCCGGCCACCATCAGCACCCCTAAGCCTACGGCCAGATGCTTACGTCAGCTGCTGCCGTCACCCTCCGAGAAGTTTGTTTGGGTAAATTTTCTACCTAGAGTAACAGAGTCAGGCAGGCCCCACTAGGAAGTTCTATTTTAAAAACACCAACTCCGTGGGTGGAGGACACAGGGCCCACGCACACGCTCGTGTTTCTATTTTTACATCCAAACACGCCTGCTCTCAGCCCCCGGAACCCGATTTGGAACTTGAAAGCGGCCCGTTCTATTCTGGGTCCCGCTTCCGGCCTGTGGTGTGGAAGAGGTGGGTGTTTGTACACACGGAAGCTTCTTCACCCTTCTCCCCACCAAGCTCTCCCCCGTCTGCAGCCCCTGCCCTACAGTCCATGTGACCTCCAGGAAGGCGCTGGAGTAGGGGGAAGCCCGCGTGGGGATGGGAAGAGGAAGCTGTGGCCTTCAGGACCTGAAGGCCTCACGTCACCTTCAGAGAAGCCCCACCTACTTCCCAAGCCCAGGGTCAGGGGGGAAGCTGGCCCTTCCACTGGACGCTGGGATAAGGTGCCTGAGATGACAGGGTGTGAGGTGGCCTGCGTGACTGTGAAGCCCTCCTTGACCAGACGTGGGAGGAATGAGGGTGAGCCTGGGAGGGCTTCTGGGACACGGCACCCTCAGGAGAGACTCATCTCCCCCAGTCCTGCCCTCCAGGCCGCTGGCCAGATCCAGCTGCCTCGGCAGGAGTGAGTGAGGAAGTTGCCCCACCAGGCTTCCAGAACTCCCCACCCGGCCGGGCCTCTCACAGGTTCTGGGCGAGTCTCACCAGACCTTCAGCTGCTGCACAGCCCAGGGTCCCAGGTGACCTCTCCCTTCCCCCTTCCACTTGTTCATCCTCAAGAGTGGACTTTGATTTCGATTTCCATTCCCATGGGTTCCTCAAACCATGATGGGCAGCTCTAAGGACAAATCATGGGGGGCCAGCTGCTGCCCTGGGTACACCCCCCTTCCAAATGTGCCACCCTCTGACCAGTTGGCCAAACTTGTGAGTTGCACCCTGACACCATGATATGCTCCTGTGCTCCCATCCCCACCCAGGCTGGGCTGGAGCCTCCTGTGCCTCAGGCTCAGTATCCAGCCCAGCACCCACCACAGTAGCTCAGAATGGCTCAGGGCCAGCATGCCCTGCTTCTGAGTCCCCTGCCCGCACCGCCCTTCCTCACTGCCTCTGACAGTGGGTGGGACTAGGGAAAGATGAGCACGGATCAGCCCACAGTGAGCTTCTGAGCACTGCCCAGCCCAGAGCTGGCCTTACTTGAGGGGTAGGAGGAGACACAGCTCTCGGTGGCAGGGGAAAGAGGCAGAGCCTGCCTGACAAGGACTCTAAGAGCAGAGACATTTCCATCTCCCAGGGATGCTGGGATTAGCATGTGAGGAAGGCCAGGAGGGAAGTGAGGAGTGGGGCTCAGCGGAGGCGTGGCTGAACTAGGCCCAGTCAGGGGGGCATACCACGGCCTTCCCTGGGCACCTGCTCTGTCAGGTCCTTTTGCATCTCTTCCCCATCTCATTCCGCAGCCACCGTGAGATGGCATGAGCCCCGTTTTCAGATGAGAACACTGGGCCTCTGAGAAGGGAAGCTCACATTGGGGCGCTGGGCTGTATGCCCAGGAAGCCTGGCTGCAGAGCCCGTGGGCAGCTCCCATGGAACCACAGAGAAATAAAAGCTTCCTTTTTTTCCCCCATTTCGTATTGCACAAAATTAAGGACAGGGGCTGGCCCCGTGGCCGAGAAGTTAAGTTCGCGCGCTCCACTGCAGGCGGCCCAGTGTTTCGTTGGTCCGAATCCTGGGCGCGGACATGGCCCTGCTCATCAAACCACGCTGAGGCAGCTTCCCACATGCCACAACTAGAAGGACCCACAATGAGGAATATACAACTATGCACCAGGGGGCTTTGGGGAGAAAAAGGAAAAAATAAAATCTTTAAAAAAAAAATTAAGGACAAAGTCATGTCTGGTTATCTCAACTCATTCATTAATAGTGTTGAAATGTTTGGCTAACAGTTAGAGGGAGAGAGAGACCCTGCCTCACATTTTATGCCCAAATGAGTTTCAGTCAGATTAAAGACTTAAAATGTGAAAAAAAGAACCCAAAACATAAAAAAAAAGAACCCAAAACATATTAAAAGAAAATGTAGATGATTATATACTATGGAAATGAGGCAGGCTTTCTAGGTACAATACCAAAGGTAAAACGACCAGCTTTTGAGTATAAAGAAAAGAGCCAGTAGATATGGCAACATAAAAGTGAGCCCCAAAAGGTGAATGTCAAAAAACGGCATAAACAAAACAATGAGATAGAGTTTTTTGCTTATTGAAGATAAAACTCTTATGTGGCACCCCAATATCTGACAGCAGGTAAAAGCAGCCTTTTGTTACTACCTATGCATGTATTACTTATCATAAGGAGAATCTATATTCATGCTTTCTGGGGCTACACAAAAATTAGTTGATCCTGAGGCACAAGTTTGCATCCTGATGATTGACCAGCAAGATAAAATGGAGCACGTAACTCATTTGCGTGTGTTTTAAATTTAGTTTCTACTCATTAGCAGAGTCATACATGCACATAAAGTGTTCCATAGTTTTACAAGGCTTCTTACAAAACACAGCAGTCCTCCAGCCCTCATTTTCCATCGCAACTTTTAGCTCATTCTTTTGGTTTCACCCCCATATCCACAAATAACACACTTACATTTCTACTTCCTCACCTCCAATATCATTACCTCATCATTTTGTTTCAGTCAATAGTCATGGCTGACATCATTATGATACTACACAAACACTATGCAAGTCTGGGCTACATAATGTATCATGATAACTTTTCCTTTCTTGCTCAACTTCTTGCTTCCCCTGGAGTTAATGTCATCTTAATTTTGCTTAATTCTCATTACTAATTCAACTCCAAATTCTGCCAAATGTCCAAATCTCCCCCAAGGCATCCCGGTGTTTCAGGTATTCTATCAATTCAAAGTAGATTCTGCTTTCTAAGCTGGGGCACAGCCTTCACCCTGGGATCCATTTTTACCAGCACCCCAAAGTTCCCTTCATTGTTCTCTCTGCTGCAGGATCCTCTGCTTTCTGCATCCCACAACTTCCTCTTTCTTGGTTTCCTCCCTCCGTTTGGTGGAGCACACCCTCAAGTAGCTTCCTGAAAAAAGGCACAGAGACTCACAGATAATCCTTTAGCTGTCACCCAGCACCTGAGCTGACAGGTAACAGCTTGGTTATCTATCAGCTGACACTTCAAATATCAGCCAACACCCTCGCCGATAGCTAAGAAGAAGGCTCTGTCTGGGAATGAAATACAGACATTCCCCTCTGTGTGGTGGGGGGTGGGGGTGGTTCCTGGGAGGAGGAAAACAGCTCCAACAAAGAATAGGAGCCACTAAAGACCCAAGAGCTGCCATCACCGCATAGCCCAGGAACTGTGAGGCTGGGGCTCCGGTGGGCATCACCATCACAGGTGATGTCACCTCCAGCTTGTGGGCACATTACCCTCATCCAGATGGGGTGGCTTCCCTGGGAGCAGAGACCACGGCACACACTAGCCACATTGTGGGTATTTGGTACAAATGTCTTTAATAGACAATAAAAGCAGGTGCACATGGCTTCTCTCCATTGAACAGATGCAAACACTGAGGCCAGAGAGGGAAGAGACTTGTCATAGCTTCCCCTCTCGGGCTGCTTTGGCTTCCTGCCCTGCCCATCCTCAGCTGCTGTGCTCTAAACCCACCCACCACTGGATTTTGCCATAGGTGCCCAGGCTGCAAGTGCCCTGACTAGGGTCCTCCCTTCTCCTGGCCCTTGGGACCCTGGCTGGAAGAGCCCTGCTTTGCTGACCCCCACTGCCCAGGACTGGAAGAGGAGGCTGAGGATCCCAAGGGTTGGCTTCTTGGCCCAAGGCAGTGCTGTCCAGGCCCCTCTGCTCCCATAAAAAGACTCAGAACCTTCTAGAATCCTCTGTCTGGGGCTGAAGGGTCTGGGAAGATGTGCCAGCACTAAATATGTCTAGGAAATGGAATAAGATGGAGAAGAAATGCTGCGGGGTCGGTGAGGTGTCGAGGAGTCGAAAGAAAGATTTCTTGGACTCTCAAGATCTGGCAATAGTGCTCTTTTATTTAGAGAATAGTGTGGAATAGCATGGGGACAGGGCCCATGGGCAGTCAGAGCTGCTGCTGCCCCCGCTACTGCTGCAAACATGGGTGGAGAGTAAGGCTAAATTTAAGGCGTAGGTATGTGAGCCCTCTCTTTACAAGACAAAGGAAAGAACATGTAAAAAAGTTAAAATGATATCAGTGCAGATGGGGTCTGGCCGTTGGGTGGTCCCACAACTTTTAGATAAGAATCAAACCAGATTAAGTAAAGGCCAGAAGCCACCACCCTAAATCAGTTACACGAGGTTGCCAGACAGTAACCAACTTAAGTCCTTGCCTTCCCCATTAAGAGTTTCCAGAGATAAAGCCATGCCCCCTTCCTCCTGGTGCAGAGGGGGAGGCATGGCGATTTCCTTCACAAATGCAAATGTCTCTCAAAGGGCAAGCAAACTCTGCTCCTGGGAGCCTGCTTCTCATCTGCAGTTCTAAAATTAACCGGCCTAAAATCCTCATCAAAATGATGTTCTCAGAAGGGCTCTCGGGATGTAGTGTATGTGGGTGGGGGCGGGGGCACTGCAGGCCTTGGCTAGGAGGCTGGCTGGGCAGAAGGCAGCAGGAGGGGGCAAGCTGCACCTTCACTGGGCTGCTCCCCTCAAGCTGGGTAGGGGTGGGGGTCCCCTGTGATCCCTCAGGCCAGGGATGCCTATCATGCTGGCTGTGCAGGACGAAAACGGAGTGGGCCCCATCCCTGCAGGGCCCTGACTCCCCTTCGCCCAGCTGAGGTCTTGCCCGAGACTACCTGAGCTCTGGAGACTGGCAAGGGGCATGGCTGTCTGGACCCTCTCCTGGCCCCCTCACCCCAGCCATTCCTGGAGACTGGGGCTCCTAGCTCAGCCTCATGGAATCATTTATTCACTTATGCACGTCACATATATTCCTAAACACCTAAACATTCATTCATTCCACTAACCTTGGCCAAGGGCCTCCTATGTGTAGCCTGTGCCAGGCTCTGGGCTGCCACGGTGAGCAGGCTAGCAAGATTGCTGCCCCTCTCCACCCCACCTGCCCTGTCCCAGGTGAGGGCAGCTCCACCCTCCTCCTTGCTCAGGCAGGTGACGTCAGGCCCTCCTCGACTTTCTCTCACACCCCGCCCCAGTCTGTGTGCAAGTCCTGTGGCTGCTGTAATAATTATGTCAAACTCAGCGTCTTAAAACAACACAAATTTATTATCTTACATTTCTGGAGGTCTCATTACAAGTCTGGCGTGGGTCTCACTGAGTTAAAATCAAGGTGTCTGCAGGGCTGCATTCCTTCTGGAGGCTTTGAGGAGACAATCCACCTTCTTGCCTTTCCCAGCTCTTAGAAATCATCTCATTCCTTGGCTCATGGGCCTCTTCCTCCATCCTCAAAGGCAGAAACAGCAGGTCAAGTCCTCATGTCGCCTCACTCTGGCCTCCTCTTCCACATTGAAGGGCCCCGTGATTACACTGGGCCCACCCGATAACCCAGGATCGTCTCCCTAGCTCAAGCTCAGCTAATCAGCAATTTCAGCTCATCTGCAGCCTTCATTCCCCCTCACCATTTAAGTTAACACATTTATAGGTTCTGGGGATTAGGACATGGACATTTTGGGAGGTTTTATTCTGCCAATCTATCAGGAAATCTTGTTGGCTCCACCTTCAGAAGCTCTTCAGAATCTTCTGGTTTCTCATCTCCATGCCCACCGCTCTAGGCCAAGCCAGCATCATCTCTCTCCTGAATCTATGTAAGAGCCTTCGAATGGAACCTTGTCTCCCCAGAGCCCTGTAAGGCTCCTCGTTTTACTCCAAGGGAAAGCCAGAGTCCTCATGGTGGTCTGCAAGACCTCCAAAACCTGGGCCCCATTTCCTCTCTGCTGCCCCGTCTCCTTCTTCTCCCCGACCCACACTGTTTCTGCCCTGTGGGTCTCCTTGCTGTTTCCTAAACAGACAGACACACCCCTGCCTCTGGGCCTTTCCATGGCTATTCTCTCTGCCTGGAACACTCTTCCCCCAGAAATCTGCATTTCTCACTCCTTCACCTCCTGCAAGTCTTTGCTCAAAAGCACTGCTCAGCACTGCCACCTGACTCGGTCCCAGCACTGCCATCCCTCTTAGGCTGCCAGGGAAGGAGCAAGTTCTCCAAGACCAGAACATGCAGTGAGATGGTCAAGGCCCAGGTAGTAATTCTTCATGCTCCTTTCTCTCCTCCTTTAGTCTAGCCCCCACTGAGCTGGGGCACTCAGAACAAAGGCTTCTGCCATGGTGTGGCTGGGACGCTCTCAGTGGCAGAGCATCATGGAAGTAGAAGATCATGGACTGTGAGAGGACAGAGAAGAGCTGAGGGGAGGGAAGCGTCAGATGCATCTCCAGCCAGTCTGTCCAGGGGAGATCCACAGTCCACACATCTAAATATTCCAGAGCTACCTATCAAGCTCTAAGCCATGAAACAGACTTGCTCTCTCTTTGTTCATTGGCAACTACACCTCGCAGTACCTGGAAGGCCAGGTCTGGGTTCACAGTCTGGGGCTTTCCTGAGTTCTTTCTGTGAACCATGGGAGAGTTGGCATTGGCCCCTGTTCTGAGACCTTCAACCTCTCCCCTTCACCCCCCACCCATGTGTCCACCCCAGCTCACTACCCAGCTATGTCTGCATCTCACCAGGGCTGTACACACCAGTGGCACAATCTGCCCTCAGCGGGAGAGAGATGGTGACAAGGCCTGCCCGGGGCCATTCAGCCAGGGAATTCTGAGTCCTGGCCCTCAAAGTGTGGTCTAGAATTGGGGCATACGCTCTGAGTGGCCATACAGTCTCCTCCTCCATAGGGAGGGCATGGGAAGAGGAAGGCAGAGTGGGGTCATCCTCATGGAGACCAGTCAACACCAACCAGCTCACTTAAGGACCCCACCATGGCCAGGGACCCCCTTCCCAAAGCCATGGGACTTGTGAGCTCCCTCTTCCAATCCATCTGGACATCATGTTAGGGAGAGAAGCAGGGGAGGGGAGATGATGTTTGAGGGCCTGTTTCCTCTGAACACCTCCTTAGGGCCATGGAAGCTCTTGGATTGAACACATTTTAGACTGACAGGACGGAAGTTAAATTCTCCCCCTAGCACACAGGAGCCCCCATGGGAGAGCAGATTGTTGTCTCTCTACTTCAGAGATGGACTTGGAGATGAAAAAGATTGTTGAGTGACATGAAGAAAGGTTCTGGGCCAGGAAGAGCCAGGGGTTGGGGTGGCTGTACCCAGCATTCAGTGACAGGCGTCGGGGGTGAGGAGGAGGGCGTAGGGAGTTGGGGGGGTCTGCACCCTGGGCTCAGTTGTTTGTACTCAGGCACAGGGTGAGGGTGGAGTTTGCATCCAGTGCAGGGCCACATCGCCCCCTTGTGGACACTCACAGGGCAGGCCCCTTCCTTGGCGTCAGATATCCTGGCTGTGTCTGGGAGCCGAGCTGCCCTGAGGTGCCTGCGCCCACCAGGAACTGCATATGAACCCTGCAGAATTTGCATTTTGATCACTCAGTTAAGAAATGATTGTAGGTGCCAAGCCAGGGATCCTTCCTCCAGGTAGGCTAACGGTGGGCCATTGGGCAGTGTGGCAGAGTGGCCAGAGTTGTGCTGTCAGGAGGGCCCTCCTGGGGCCTGCACCCACCCCGAGGGCCCTCTGCGGGCTGCTTCTCTGCTTTCGGCGGCTCTGGCTCTCCCTGCTGCTGAGTTTCCACTGCCCACAGCCCCTGCACTCGGCCCCACGCCCGCCGACAGGGAGAGGGTATGAGGTTGGAGAGGGCTATGTGGATAGAGAGGACAGGGGGGACAGAGGTGGCCATGGGGATGGAGGTAGCCATGAGGGTGGAGATGGCCATGGGGACAGAAGCAAGGGGCCACCTCTGGCTCACACCACACAACGATGTGGATCACGTGGGGCAGCTGGAGCTGCATTGTTCCAACATGGCCTCACCCACCTGGCCTCAGGGTCCGAAACTCTTAAATGGGTCCAGAATTTTCTTTCCCTTGCCTGCCTCTCGGGGCAAATGTGATGGTGGCTGCAAGCTGCTCAGATACACCACTGGGGCCGTCTCCCTTCTCCTCCCAATCCTTTCCTGGTTCCCAAGGGTTCTACAGTGCGAATGTTTTCATTCTGTCAGCAGGACAAGGAGAAGCTGGTTTCCTTAGATCCCCCTGCACTGGAGCTGGGGGAGGAGAGCCCAGAGTGAGACTGAGTGGTGCCCCCTGTGTGCACACAGCAGCCAGAGGGCTTTGTGAGGGACTGGCCTAATGTCCACAGGCTGGGCATGGGACGGGGACTTTCAGGGTTCAGTCTGTCCTGGTCCTTCCCTGCCCTCCCTGCTTGCTCCACTCCAGCTAGACCAGCCTCCTCCAAGTTTCTTGACCAGGTCCAGCACTTGCCCCTGGGGCCTTCCCCTAGCTGTTCCCTCCACCTAGAAGGTTCTTTCCCCAGATACCTGCTCAGCTCCCTCCTCCCTTCTAGTGTCTAGTCACAGGTCACCTATCTTTCCTGATGCCTCTGGATGAGAGCCAGGAAGAGTGATGGGGTCCGAGCTGCGAGCCCTGGTGGCGGTCAGAGAAGGCACCTGGAGGAAGAGGGGATGTGGAAAGGTGAGTCGGGATGGGAAGCTCTGCCCTTCCCTCATGCCCCCTGACTGAACCTCCCATGCCCTGCCTGCCCCTGGTGCCCTCATACTCCCTGCTGAGCTGGACCTCAGTGAGCAGAAGGTGGGGGTGTGCCAGGTGGAAGCCCCATGGAGAGCTGTAGGGGATGGAGAAGAGATGGGGATGGGAGAGGCATGGACGCTGGGCCTGGGAGGGGCCTGCTGGGCAGCTCATGGTGTCTCTTCTGGGAGCTGACCCAGCACAGTCTGTTCTGTGACTGTGGTGGTCCTTGCCTGTGAGCCCCACCTCCTGGGTGCACCATGCCTCCCCACGCACTCCTTATCCCAGGGTGTCCTGTGCTCACCCTATAGTCTGAACCATCTTCTGATGATCAAAGTCCTCATTCACTGAGGCAAAACAATACAAAACAGCAAACAAAGCCAGTAACACTGATGCAGGAGGTTCCTCTGGGCCTGGCGGAAGCCCGTTCCTCTTTCAGAATCACACCCTGTGAGGTGGGCGCAGGGCGCCTGGCATCCAGAGGTGTGTGGGGAGCTGTGGGCCAAGGAAGGACAGCTTCCTCCAGGACACTGGGTGACGTGGGGGCTCCCGAGCTGTCACTTTCAGCAGGAGTTTTGACAAAGCAGAGAGGATGGCGCACCCACGAGGTGGGGCTCACGGGTGATCGCAGAGCAGACGGTGCCTGGTCAGCTTCTGGTGTCTGCCGGCTTCCTTGCTTTGTGGCCACATCACCCTACGACTCTATCTTCTCATGGCCTTCTTCTCTGTGTGTCTGTGTCTTCTTCTCTTCTTGTGTCTCTTATAAGGATTTGGGTCATTGGATTTGGGCCCACTCGTGTAATCCAGGATGATCTCCTAATTTTGAGATCCTTAACTTATGTTACATCTGCAAAGACTCTTTTTCCAAGTAAGGTCAATTCACAGGTCCTGGAGGTTCGGATGTGGACATACCGTTCTGGGGGCATCCTTTAACCCCAGAGAGCAGAGGGGGTCTACTTTACTTCTCAAAAGATGTGTCACATCATAGAAAACCTAGTGCTTGCCAGGAAATCCAGGCGAAGGGGGAGCCACAACCTCACAGGAAAAACATTTCAAGCTGCAAGAGGACACGGGGACAAATGCAGAGGTGGCAAGGAGAAGCATACCTGGTCACCAACCAAACACAAAAAGCCCAGGCCAGCCTGGTGCAGGTCGGGAACAGCTGCCTGGGCTGCCCCTAGGTCATTGGCTGTGCCACTCAGTTGCCCTAGGCTTAGTCCTCTCACCCTGCTATTAAGAGTGACCCCATGATCGACGTAGCTGTTAGTTGTGCAAAAAGTGGAAGACACAAGCATTCCAGGCAGAGGGAACAGCAGGTACAAAGTCCTGAGGTGAGAAAGAACTTGGTGTTGCTAAGGGACTCTCTTAGGATGGCTGGTCCACTGTGAGCAGGGAGAGGGTATGGATGTGTCTGAGAGCTGGCAGGGTGCAGGCCTCAGTGGCTTCAGGTTGCAGGTGGGGCTCAGGCCCTCTCCATTGTCCCTTTAAGGATCAGAGGCTACCCAGGGCCTGCTCTTCTAAGGAGCAGCAGCAGACAGCAGAAGCAGAGGCCTCATCTCGTGCAACTTCTGCTGACATCCACTGGCCGAGCTCAGGGCCGAGTGGGCAGGGACATGGACTTGGCCTTCTCTAGTGCAGGTACCCAAAATCACGTGGCAAACTGGCATGGTGAGTGGTGGTAGAAAGCTGGGAGCAAGAATCAATCTGCCACAATCAGTAATACACATTGGCTGCAAAGAGGTCTTTTGTCAGGGTCCCGGGGCTCAAGGAATCACTGGAAGGACTCACAGAACTCAGACAAGCTGTTATACTCACAGTTACAGTTTATTACAGAAAAGGATACGGATTAAAATCAGCAAAGGAAGAGGCACGTCCGGCAGGGGCCAGAGAGACCAGCGCCAGCTTCCAGGAGTCCTGGCCCAGGGGAGTTGACGGACAGCACTTACTGCTCCCAGCAACGCCGAGTGACAATGCGGAGGAGGCGCTGCCAACCAGGGAAGCTTCCCCAGTCCTGCCATAGGTGTGGAGCGCTGCTGTGGCTGTTCCTGTCACTCAATCTCTGGCCCCCTAGAGGTCTGGCTGAAACATCACGTCCCACGCCCCTGCCATAAACCACAATGTTAGCACAGGCTATCTGGTGTGGCCCACGGCCGCCAGGTAATCAAGGATACTCTTATCAGGCAGGATATTCCAAGGGCTTACAGCTGTCTCCCAGGAGCTGGTCAAGGGTCAATCCTTTCTTTGGAGTGTGCAGGGTTTGAACCCTCCAAACCTGCAGAGCTAACCCTTTACTACAGAGATGCAAACCCTGAAGATTTGCAGGACGTGGAAATCCAATGCTCCAGGTATCAGCTTCCACCCAACCTCATGCTTTTGGGAAGCAGGCTTTCCTTATCTTTGTTTCAGGTCATCTGAGTAAGACAATGGTTTTAGGACTGGGCATGGGAGGTTCTCTCGGCTAGCCAGTGAGGAGCTGGGAGAGGTCAGAGAAAGTGGCGGGGTGGGAGGCTGACCCACAGAAAGGGTAAGAAGGGTGAATGGTGGCCAAGCAGCCCCTAGAAATAAGGGCTCTTTCCTCAACCTGCCATTCTTTCTACTGCTCCTGTGCCCCAGAAGCAAGGATGTCACAAAAAAGCAAAGAGTAAAAAAAAAAAATCCAGTGGAACAGCTCAATGTCCATGCCGTCTTGGCCAGGAAGGTGTAGAGACACTTGGAGGCAGAGGGTTTGCTTGTTCCTGCATTTGCCACGGCAGGTACAACAGCACCAAACAACCTGCTCCAGGAGTGGGAAGGGGCTCATAGCCCAGGCTCTCGAGGACAACTCTGTCTCCGCGTCCTTCTCCAAGTTCCACCTTTTCCCTCTTCCAAGGACAGAGGGGACACACCTTCATATGTCGAGAACCTTATAAAATAACAAAAAACCTCTTTGTGCCACACAGCAGCAGCCCCACTGTTACGGACTGAATTGTGTGCCCCCCAAATCCCCATGTTGAAGCCCTAACCCCCAACGTGATTGTGTTTGGAGACGCAGCCTTTAAAGAGGTAATTAAGGTTAGATAAGGTCATAAGGGTGGGCCCTAATCTCATAGGACTGGTGTCCTTATAAGAAGAGAGAGAGACACGAGAGAGGTGTGTGTACAGAGCAAAGGCCACCTGAGGACACAGTGAGAAGGTGGTCATTTGCAAGCCAAGGAGAGAGGCCTCAGGAGACACAAGCCCTGCTGGCACCTTGAACTTAACCTCCAGAACTCTGAGAAAATAAATGCCTGTTGTTTAAGCCCCCCAGTCTATGGCATTTTGTTATGGCAGCCCTAGCTAAGACACTTTTCTGCGACTGGGAATTTTACTTTGTGAAATATTACCTTGTGGACCCATGGGAGGGAGAAGGGCTGGAGAGGGCACGACAGCAGGTATGTGCACATGTCGGGGTGGTTGCTGGCATAGGCTGCACCAGTGGCAACCTCATGGGCCACTGTTCCACAGATGGGCTTGGCCCTCAGCCCCTCTATAGCCTCTTTCTTGGCATAGCTGCCTCCAGAGGTGATCACAGCAAGGGCTGAAGTCCCAGCATCCAGACAGAAGGGGAAGGAGTCCAGAAAAGGGCCACAGGCCCCAAAGAGAGCTGAAGGAAGAGGCCCAGGGAGGGAGAACTTTAGAGAAACACAGATTTGATAGTTTTCCATCAGAAGAGGAATCAGAATTGAGGAAGCAGCCCATCCCCAGTCTCTGCGTTCACTGGCTACACCTCTCCCTCCTTCCATTCCCCATCCCTTATTTTTTCTCCAAGAACCTGCTCACCTCCACTGGAAACCCCATGGCCCCCCGCTGTTCTTAGAATGAGACCCAACCTCTCTGCAGGGCCTGGAGGGCTCCTGATTTGGCTCCTCCCCCTCCCTGCCACCCTACTGTACTCCAGTTCGGCCGGGGAACTCTCCCCAGGCCTGTGTGCACACTTCCGCCTGCTTGGGACCCACTTACTCAATCCTGTGCCCGGCTCCTTCTCATCCTTTAGGTTGCAGCTGAAATTCCTCTCCTCTCTAGTCACCCTCCTGTTTCTCTTTCTTAGCCCTTTATTTGTTTCCTTATATATTCTTTCCCCCTTCCTTTCCTGTACAAAGTGTCTTTTTTTGAAAGAGGGTCTGTCTCCACTATTAGAATGTTTGCCCATGAATGTCAGTGCCTGACTTAGCACCTGGATTTTAGCAGAAGGAACGAACATGTTGGGTTCTGCCTATGTTAACTTATTGCATCCTCACCACATCTGTAAGGCAGATGTTGTTGGAGGCCTCCATCCCTTATCTATAATTCTAAAATCCAAAAAGCTCAGAAACCCAAAATGTTTTTCTTAAAATTGGTGCAAAATCTGACTTGAACACCTGTCAAGATTTTCCTGGTCTTTGTCTCATTTAGTTTGAATGGTCATCTTTTCTTTGCAGAAATTTTAAGGCATCTGGTTTTGGGGTGCTATCCCATGCCCCAGTGGGAGCACTGAGAAGTAAACTATTTGTTAGTTTTCTATTGCTGTGTCACAAACTACTGCAAATGTTAGCAGCTTAAAACAATAAACAATTATTATTTCATATAGCTTCTGTGAGTCAGGAATTCAGAAGCAGCTTAGCTGGCTGGTTCTGGCTTAGGATGTCCCATGAGGTCACAGTTAACACTGGCTGGGGCTGCCTCATCTGTAGGTCTGACTGGGGCTGTAGGACGCGGTTCCAAGGTAGCTCACATGCTATAGTAGGCAAATTGATCCTGGCTGTAGGCATGAAGCTTCAGTTCCTTGCCACACGGACCTCTCCACAGGGCTACCTGAGAGTCCTCATAATATGACAAGCGGCTTCCCCCAGAGCGAGTGATCCAAGAGAGGGCAAGGCAGTAGCCACAATGTCTTTTGTGACCTAGCTGCAGAAATCACACTCCATCTGCATTTGTGTGATCTGCATTTCTGCAATATCCTCCTTCTTACATAGGTCAGCCCTATTCAATGTGTCAGAGGGTGAAATCACAAGATCATGAATACCAGGAGGTGGGATCCTTTCTGGAGGCTGACTACTCCAATTATATTTACCTTTCTAAAATCCAAAGATTCTGATTTCCAAAATATATGTGACCCCAGAGGGTTGGATGAGAGACTGTGATGCCCATTTTGCAGTTGAGAACCAGGTTCCAGGGCTCTTGAGTGACCTGCCCCAGGTTACACATATGACAATAGGAATTAAGATTCACCCCACCTCGCATAGCCCTGGGGCCAGTACTATTTCGTTTTCTCCTCCACTGCCTCAGCCAATCAGAATGTGTCACTCATAAGCGCAGCCACGTGGACTGCGGGCTTGCCCGCCAGGCGCTGTGCCCTCCATCCTCCAGTCCCCACAACACCCCTACCAGGTAGGGACGGCAGTGGTTTTGACCTTCCCTCCGTGGAGGAGGAAGTGTGAGCTGGCTTTGTCTGATTCTACAAGCTTGTGAGTGTTTTCCCTGGGCTCAGCCCAAGCTCGGCTGTTACAGAAAGGGGGAAAAACGCGATCCTGCTGTCAGGGGACCGGGCGGAGGAGGGGAGCACACACGCAGGGCCCCGCGGATTCTGAGGGAGGGAACCTTTGAAAGACCGCTCGGATGCTTGAGCATAATTGTGGCGGAAACTCAGACTTTGAAAAAGAAAATAGCCGTGGAGCGACAGAAAAACGCTCGGAGTTGGTCTAGGAAGTTGAGGGCAGGAAACGGATGGAGAAGTGAGGGTGGGAAAGGGCCAGCTCTCTCTTGCCGCCCGTTCTAAGAGCAGCTCCTGCGACCTTAGAGAGGGGCATGCGGGAGTCTGGCGCCCTGGTGGGCGGGGCTCCTCCCTGGGCTCAGCTCGTGGGACGTCGCCCCTTTCCGGTTGCTCCGGCTGGCCCACCGGCCTGCAGCCCGGGGATTCGGACGCTCGCGGTGGTCTCGGACTCCTTTCCGACCCGAGGGGGGCGGTGTTCCGCGGGCCCGGGCAAGCTGGGCGGGGCCCGACTCCGGGCGGGGGGCGTGGCCTGGGCCTCCGCGGGGCGGGGCCTGGCTCTCGGCGGCGGGCGGGGCACGCCGGGAAAAGTTCCGGGAAGGTAGGCCGCCCGCCCAGACCGGGCGCGGAAGTTGCCGGCGTCCGCGTGCCCTCCCGTCCAGGCCCGCAGCCATGTCGTCGGGGGACGCGGGGTCGGCCGGGCGGGACGGGGCCCCGCGCGCGGCTGCCGCGCTCTGCGGCCTGTACCACGAGGCCGGGCAGCGGCTGAGGCGCCTGCAGGACCAGCTGGCCGCCCGAGACGCCCTCATAGCGCGCCTCCGCGCCCGCCTGGCCGCGCTCGAGGGGGACGCGGCGCCGTCGCTCGTGGACGCGCTGCTGGAGCAGGTGGCGCGCTTCCGGGAGCAGCTCCGGCAGCAGGAGGGCGGCGCCGCCGAGGCCGCGCTGCGCCAGGTGCGGGGGCCCGAGAGGGCGGGGGCCGCGGGGAGCGTGCGCGCGTGCTGGGTGTGAGAGGTGTGTGCCCGGGTTGGCGCAGAGGGGCCTGTGTGCGTGTTGAGGGGTGTGTGTGGCCGTGTTGAGGCTGAGGGGTTTGTGCCCACTTCGGGTGCGGAGGGATGTGCGTGTTGGGTTGTGAGTGGCTCCTCCAGTGCTGATTCTGAGGGCTGTGTGCCCGTGTGGCTTCTGACAAGTTCGGGTCTGAGGATTGTGTGTTCGTGCTGGGTTCTGAGGGGTGTGGGTTCCTGTTGGTTCTCAGGGGTGTGTCCGTCCGTGTCGGCTCTGAGGGCTGTGCTCTCGTGTGTGGTCTAAGGGGTGTGTGTGTGCCTGTGGTGTTTCTGAGAGTTGTGTGTCCTTGATAGTTCTCAGGAGTATACGTGCCCATTTTGGCTTCTGAGGAGTGTGTGCCCCCATGGTAGAAGGGTTTGTGTCTGTTGATTCTGAGGGGTGTGTGCCCATTTTGTGTTCTGAGGGGTTGGTGTTTATCTCTGAGAGGTCTGCTCCCGTGTTGGGCTTGAGGGGAGTGTGCGGCTGTGGTGGGTTCTGAGGGGTGTGTGTGCCCTTGTTGGGTCTAAGGGTTGTGTGTCTGTGTTGGTTTTGAGGGGTATGTGTTTGGGTTGGGTCTGAGGGGGTGTGTGCTCATAATGGGTTCTCAGGGGTGTGTGTGTGGGTTGTACTCTGAGAGGTCTGCTCCTGTGTTGGGTCTGAGGGCTGTGTGTGCACATGTTGGCTTCTGAAGGTTCTGCTCCCACGTGGGTCTGAGGGGAGTGTGTGCCTGTGTTGGGTTCTGAGGAATGGCTCTGTCTGTGTTGGTACTGAGAGATGTGTGTTCATGTAGGATCTGAAGGTTGTGTGTCTGTGTTGGGTTCTGAGGGATGTGTGTGCCCATGTTGGGTTCTGAGAGGAGTGTGTGCCCGTGTTGTGCCTATGGGTTGTGTATTCATGTTGGTTCAGAGGGGTGTTTCTGTTTGTGTTATGTCTGAGGGGTGTGTTCCCATGTTGGGTCTGGGGATTATATGACTGTGTTGGTTATGAGGGGTGGGTGTGGGTGTGTGTTAGGTTCTGAGTGTGTGCTTCCATTTTGGGTCTGAGGGTTATGTGTCTATGTTGATTCTGAGGGATGTATGTGACCGTGTTCTGAGGAGTGTGCGCTCCCATGTTGGGTTCTGAGGATTGTGTGGCCCGTTTTGGGTCTAAGAGATATATGTCTGTGGTGGTTCTGAGAGCTTTGTCTGTCTGTGCTGGGTCTGAGGAGTGTGTGTTCTAGTGTTGGGTACTGAGTGGTGTGTGTGACTGTTGATTCTGAGGTGTGTGTTTGTCTTGTTCTGAGTTGTATGTGCTCGTGTTTTGAGGTGTGTGCTCTAATGTTGGATGTGGGTGTGTGTACATGTTGGCTTCTGAGTGGTCTGCTCCCGTTTTGGGATTGAGGGAGTGTGTGGCTGTGGTGAGTTCTGAAGGATGCGTGCCCTTGTTGAGTCTGAGGATTGTGTGTCTCTGTTGGTTCTGAGGGGTGTGTGTTCTGCTTGGGTCTGAGGTGTGTGCGTGTGTTGGCTTTTTTGGACAGTGTTCCCATGTTGGGTGTGAGGGGTGTGTGTGCTTGTGTTGGGTCTGAGGCTTGTGTGTGTGTGATGGTTCTGAGGAGTGTGTGTGCTTCTATTGGGTGTTGGCTTTTGAGGGCAGTGCTCCCATATTGGGTTTTGGGGTGTGTGAGAGCCTGTTTTGGATTTTATGGAGTGTATGCACCTGTGTTAGGTGTAATGGTTGTGTGTTCAAGTTATTCTGAGGGTTGTGAGTCCACATTGGGTTTTTAGGGGTGTGTGTTTGGGTTATGTTCTGTGGGGTCTACTCTCAAGTTGGGTTTGAGGGGAAATGTGTGCCTGTGTTGGGTTCTGAGGGGTGTCTGTGATGATTCTGAGGGCTGTGTCTGTCCACGTAGATTCTGAGGGCTGTGTGTTCATCTTGGGTCTGAGGGTTGTGTCAACATTATGGGTTCTCAGGGGTGTGTGCCCCATGTTGGGTTCTGATGAGTGTGTGTGCCCGTGTTGGGTGTGAGGCTTGTTTGTCATTGTTGGTTCTGAGGGGTATGTCTCTCTATATTGGTTCTGAAGGCTTTGTGTGTGTCTGTGTTGGTTCTGAGAGATTTGTGTGTGTGTTGGTTCTGAGAGATTTGTGTGTATGTAGGTTCTGAGGGTTGTGCTCCCATTTGGGTCCAAGGGTGGTTTTCCTGTTGGTTCTAAGGGGTGTTTTGCCATGCTGGGTTCTGGTTGTGCGTTTGCCTGTTTTGTGTTCAAAGTGGTGTGTGTGCTTATGTTAGGTCTAAGGATTTTGTCCGTGTTGGTTCTGAGGGGTGTGTGTTTGGGTTGGGTTCTGAGATGTCTGTTCCCCTGATGGATCTGGGGGCTGAATCTGCACATTTGAATTCTCAGGGGTGTTTGTGCCTGTGTTGGGTCTCAGGATGTGTTCTTGTATGGGTTCTAAAGAGTATGTATGTGTGTTGGGTCCTGTGGAGTCTGTCTGGTGTTGAGTTTGAGAGGAGATTGTGCCCGTGTTGAGGTATGTGTGCCGTGTTCACTTCTTAGGGGTGTGTAAGTTGGGTGTCTCAGGTTGTGTGTCCATATTGGTTTTGAGGACTGTGGGTTGGGTTCTGGAGGGTGTGTATGCCCGTTTTTGATTCTAAGGGGTTGTGCGCCTGTGTTAAGTCTGAGGGTTGTGTGTTTCTGTTGGCCTGAGGGGTGTGTGTCTATGTTGGGACTGAGGAGCGTATGCTCGTTTTTGGTTCTGAAGAGGTGTGTGTGTTATGTTGGGTCTGCTCCCATGTTGGGTCTGAGGGCTGTGTCTGCCTGTGTTCAGTCCTGAAGGGTGTTTGTGCCTGTGTGGGTTCTAAGGGGTGTGTGTGTGTCCCTGTTGGGTTTGAGGAGTTTGTGTACTCCTGTTGGATTCTGAAGGGTGCATATGCCTGTCCTGGGTTTGAGGGTTTTGTGTCACTGTTGGTTTTGAGGGGTGTATGCTTGTGTTGGTTCTGTTGATTGTGTGTCCACGTTGGGATCTTAGGAGTGTGCGCCTGTGTTGGTTCTGAGGGGTGTGTGTCCATGTTTGTTTGAGGGCTTGTGCCTGTGTTGGGTTCCCAGAGTTATGTGTCCATGTTGGTTCTGAGGGGAGTGTGTCCTGTTGGTTTGAGGTGTGGATCCTTGTTGGGTTCTGAGGAGTGTGTGCCCATTTTGGGCATGATGGGTGTGTGCTCATATTGGGTTCTGAGGGTTGTGTTTGCGCTTGTTGGGTTTGAGTGATGTGTCCTTGTGGTTGGTCTGAGGGGTGTGTGTGCCCATATTGGTTCTGAGGTGTGTGTGCCCCTGTGTAGAGTCTGGGGGTGTGCCTGCTCCTGTGGTGAGTTCTCTAGGGTTGAGGGGTGTGTGCCAGTGTGTCTGAGGGGTATGCGTGCGTGTGTTGGTTCTGAGGGTTATGCATCCATGATGGGGTGAGGGGTATGTACCCAGGCTGGTTCTGAGGGGTGTGTGCCTGTGTTGGTTCTGAGGGTTTGGTGTCTGAGTAGGTACTGAGAGGTGTGTGTGTGTGTGTTGGCTTCTGAGGGGTGTGCTCCCATTTTGGTTGTGAGGGGTGTGTGTGCCCGTTTTGGGTCTGAGGGTCGTGTGCCCACGTTGGTACTGCGGGGTTGAGTTTGTGTTGGTTCTGAGTGTTGTGTCTGACGCTGTGTTGGGTCTGAGTCTTGTGTGCCCATTTTGGTTTCTGAGGGGTATGTGTGTAGTTTGGGTTCTGAAGGATGTCTTTGTGTTTTAGGTTTTGAGCTGTCTGCTCTTGTGTTGGTTTGAGGTACATGTGTGTAAGTTTTGGGTTCTGAAGGGTGTATGTGCCTGTCTAGGGTCTAAGGGTTGTGTGTCTGTGTTTGTTCTGAGGGGTATGTGTCCGTGTTGGTCTGAGGGATGTACTCCAATATGGTTCTGAGGGGTGTGTGTGGTGCTGGTTTCTGAAGGGTATATGCCTCTTTGTTGGGTTTGAGGAGCGTGTGTGTGTGTGCACGCTCGCCCATTTTGAGTTCTGAGGGGTATGTGTGCCTGTTTGGACTCTGGGGATGTGTGCCTGTTTTGGGTTCTGAGGGGTGTGTGTTTGTTGGTTCTGAAGTTTGTCTGTGATGGTTTTGAGGGTTTTATGTGTCTGTTTTGGGTCTGAGGACTATGCGTGCCTCTTTTGGGTCCTGAGGGGTGTTTATCAGTGTTAGGCTCTGAGGGCTGTGTACGCCCGTGTTGGATTCTGAGACGTCTGTTTGTGTGTTGTGTGTTTCCCTGTTGGATTCTGATGGATGTGTGTGTGTGTCAGTGTCGAATCTGACGGTTGTCTGTGTTGGGTTCAGAGGGATCTGCTCCCATGTTGGGTCTGAGGGGTGTGTGTGCCCCTATGGGTTCTAAGGGGTTTGTGTGTCTGTGTTGGGTTTGAGCGGTATTTGTCTGTGTTGGGTTGTGGGGTGTGTGCCTGTGTGGTATATCAGGTATGTGTGTGCTTGTGTTTGGTTCTGAGTGGTGTGTTTGCCCGTATTGGGTTTGAAGGTTTTGTATTGGAGTGGTTCTGAGGGGAGTGTGTCTGTGTTGGGTCTTAGGTGTGTGTGACCATTTTGGGTTCTGAGGGGTTTGTTTGCCCAACTTGGGTCTCTGGTTTGTGCCCGTTTGGGGTTCTAAGGGATGTGTGTGTGTGTTCAATGCTGAGGGGTCCGCTTCTGTGTTAGATTTTGAAGAGTGTGAGTGCCCGTGTTGGGTTCTCAGGGATGTGTGTACCTGTTGGGTTCTGAGGGTTGTCTGTGTCTTTCTTGGGTTTTGAGGGGTGTGTGTGCACATGGAAGACTCTGTGTTTGCTTGTGTTCATGTTGGGTTCTGCGTTGTTTGCACAGACATTGGGTTCTGGGATATGTGTGTGTGTAGTACATGAGTATAGGCTCCTGGTGTGTGTATGTGTTCTCGTTGGGTTCTCAAGTGTGTTTGTTTCGTGCTGGGTTCTGGGCCATGTGAACCCCTGTTGTGTTCTGGGGTCCCTTTCAGCCCCAGTCGTGAATGTATCTTTCAGTAGAAACACCTCTGCTCTGCTGGGAGTGATGACAATGCAGTGCCTACCAGAATATCTGGTAACAGACCTGAATCCTTGTTTTCCCTCCTTCTCGTCCTTGTCACTGATGTTATGTCAGTCTGTATGAGATACCGTAAACATTCAGACCAGGAGCAAGAGTAACAGTACTTTTCTTTTTTTTAAAAGACATCATTTTATTTTATTTTTGGTGAGGAAGATTGGCCCTGAGCTAACATCTGTTGCCAATCTTCCTCTTTTTGCTTGGGCCAGATTGTTGCTGAGCTAACATCTGTGGCAATCTTCCTCTATTTTGTATGTGGGATGCCACCACAACATGGCTTGATGAGCAGTGTGTACGTCCGTGCCTGGGATCCAAACCTGCGAACCCTGGGCTGCGCATGCGGAGCACGCAAACTTGACCACTATGCCACCAGGCCGGCCCCACAGTGTTTTTCTATAACAGCTATTTGGAAGCTCCTCAAACATCTGGGTGAACTCTCGTGTTTGCTATCTCGCTAGGCTCATAGCTATTGTTTAGGTTTTCCCAGGAAAGAAACTAGGCTTGCAAAGGGAGTAGCCTGCAAAAGAGGGTTTTCGCTTCCAGGCTTGGCCCCACAGACAGATTTTAGAGTGAAAAACAGACGTGCCTTTTTTTCTAATTATGAAAGTAATTTTGAATATCTGAAAAATAGAGGAAAGAATAAAGAATAAAATGATCTTTGTAATTCCACAGCTCGGGGATAGCCAGTGTTAATCTTTTGGCATGCTTCCCTCCTGTCTTTCCTTTACACGTAGAGTATGTATACACTTGGCATGGTAGAGTTCATGCTGTCTGTACAGTTCTACTTAATATCATGTTGCCAGTATTTTCTCATCCACGTCATTTTAAAATGCCTCTAGAAGCCAGTTGTCTCCCTCACTCTAGCTCGCTCCCTCTTCCTGGGGAAGGTGGATCGTAGCTCATCAGGGCAGAAGGAAAATTTAGAAGTTGCCTGATCTGTGTCACTGGTCTTAGTATTGTGGACACCGGGAGCTGTAGACAAGTGCAGAGTGGAGACCAGAGCAGGACTCTACTTGCAGTCTGGTGGCCATTGGTGTTCAGCCCACATGTGTCCCTGGCATCCCATGGCCCCACAGCCTGTAACCAGGACCCAGACAGAACCAGGTCTGTACTCCTGGTATTACTGGTCCTTTCATTCCTGACATGGAGATTTTGTTTTAGGATTTTTAATTATTTAAGGTGCAGTTTAAGGATCTGGTATCTTATACAGTTACATATTTTTTGCTTACCCCTATATCTTTCTGGGGTTGGTCAGAGAAGCTGAGGATAGTTCTTCCTGAGCTAACATCTGTTGCCAAACTTTCTCTTTTCGTTTGAGGAAGATTTGCCCTGAGCTAACATCTGTGCCAGTCTTCCTCTGGTTTGTATGTGGGTCGCCACCACTGAGTGGTGTGGGTCTGCACCTGGGAATGGAATGTGGCTTCTGAAGCACAGCATGCCGAACTTAACCACTAGGCCATGGGGTCAGCCCCTGGTATTTGTCTTTTTTGTGACTGGCTTATCTACTTAGCATAATGTCCTCAAGGTTCGTCCGTGTTGTGGCATGTGTCAGAATTTCCGTCCTTTTTAAGGCGGGATAATACTCCATTGTATGAGTACATTCTGCTTATCCATTAATCTGTTGATGGACACTTGGGTTGCTTCCACATTTCCGCTATTGTGAATAACACTGCTGCTGTGAACATGGGTGTACAAATATCTTTTTGAGACTCTGCTTCCAATTCTTTTGATCTTTACCTACAAGTGGAATTGCTGGATCATTTGGTAATTCTGTTTTTAATTTTCTGAGGAACCTCCATACTGTTTTCCACAGTGGCTGCACCATTTTACATTCCCTTTGACAGTGCACTAGGGTTCCAGTTTCTCCACATCCTCACCAACACTTATTTTCTGTTTTTTTGATAGTAGCCGTCCTAATGGGTGTATGGTGATTTAATATAAAATGATTGTAGTTTTAATTTACAGTTCCCTAATGATTAGTGATGTTGAGCATTGTTTCATGTGCTTATTGGCCATTTGTATACCTTCTTTGAAGAAATGTCAAGTCCTTTGCCCATTTTTGAATTGGGTTGTTTTGTTGTTGAGTTTTAGGAGTGTTCTGTATATTCTGGATATTAATCCCTTATCAGATATATGATTTGCAAATATTTTATCCCATCTGTGGGTTGCCTTTTTACTCTGTGGATAGTGTCTTTTGATGTGCAAAATTTTAAAATGAAGTCCAGTTTGTCTGTTTTTTCTTTTGTTGCCTGTGCCTTAGGTGTCATATCCAAGAAATGATTGCCAAATCCAATGTTATGAAGCTTTTGCCCTATGTTTCGTCTAAAAATTTTATAGTTTTAGGTCTTACATTTAAGTCTTTGATACGTTTTGAGTTAACTTTTGTGTATGGTGTTAGATAAGGGACCAATTTTATTTTTTTGCATGTGGATATCCAGTTTTCTTAGCACCATTTGTTGAAAAGACTGTCCTTTCACCATTGAATGGTCTTGGCACCCTTGTCAAAAACCATTTGACCATATATGCAAGAGTTTATTTCTGGGCTCTATTTTGTTCCACTGGTCTGTATGTCTGTCTTTATGCCAGTACTACACTGTTTTGATTACTATAGCTTTGTAGAAAGTTTTGAAATCAGGAAGCATGAGTCCTCCAGCTTTGTTCTTTTTTCTTTTTTTCCTTCTAAGATTATTTTGACTCTTTGGGGTCCCTTGAGATTCCATACGAATTTTAGGATGAGTTTTTGCAAAAAGAAGCATTGGGATTTTTAAAGGGATTGTATTAAATCTGTAGATCACTTTAAGTAGTATTGACATCTTGGCAATATTGTCGTCCAATCTGTGAATATGGGATGCGTTTTCAGTTATGTATTCTTTAATTTCTTTCAGTAATGTTTTGTAGTTTTCATTGTACAAGTCTTTCACCTCCTTGAGTAAATTAATTCCTAAGTGTTTTATTCTTTTTGATGCTATTGTAAATGGAATTGTTTTCATAATTTCCTTTTCAGATTCTTCATTGTTAGTGTCTAGAAATAGAACTGTTTTTTGTGTGTTGACTTTGTATCATACTACTTTGCTGAATTCATTTATTCTAACAGGTTTTTTTGTGTGTGGAATCTTTAGAGTTTTCTAGATATAAGATCATATCATCTGCAAACATATGATTTTACTTCCTTTCGTATTTGTATGACTTTTCTTCCTTTCTTTCTTCTTTTTATTTTGTGCCTAATTGCTCTGGCTAGAAATTCCAGTACTATGTTGAATAAAAGTAAAGTGGGCACCCTTGCCTTGCCTGATCTTAGAGGAAAAGATTTCAGTCTTTCACCACTGAGTATGATGTTTGCTGTGGGTTTTTCATATGTGGCTTTTATTATGTGGAGGTAGTTTCCTTCTATCCCTAATTTGTTGAGTGTTTTTATTATGAAAGAGTGTTGAATTTTGTCAAATGCTTTTTCTTCATCAATTGATATGATCATGTAGTTTTTTCACCCCTTAATTCTGTTACTTACTTTCTTTTTGTTTTTTGTGAGGAAGATTGTCCCTGAGCTAACATCTGTTGCCAATCTTCCTCTTTTTGCTTGAGGAAGATTGTTGCTGAGCTTACATCTGTGCCAGTGTTCCTCCACTTTATGTGGGATGCCTCCTTAGTGTGGCTTGACGAGTGGTCTTAGTTCTGCATCTGGGATTCGAACCCACAAACCCTGGGCTGCCAAAGTGGAGCACATGAACCTAAGCACTGTGCCACCTCCTACCCCCTTAATTCTGTTAACGTGGCCCATGACATTGATCAATTTTTTTTTCTTTTTTTTTTGATGAACTATGTGAACTTAACCATAGCAGGGTAATGTATTACCTAAATCTGTGTGTAACAAATCTGGTGAAAAATTGTCTGATTGGAAAAGTTTAATGAAGTCACTTTTCTGGGGCTGGCCCTGTGGCCTAGTGGTTAGGTTCAGCACACTCCACTTAGGCAGTGTGGGTTTGGCACCCAGGTGTGGACCTACACCACTCATTGGCTGCCATCCTGTGGCGGTGACCCACATACAAAATAAGGACGATTGGCACAGATGTTAGCTCAGGGCAAATCTTCCTCGAGCAAAGAGGAAGTTTGGCAACAGATGTTAGCTCAGGGAGAATCTTCTTCAGCAAAGAAAAAAATAATACCATTTTTCATCTCAAGGGATTGATGCTGGGTCATAGAAAACAAACATCAAACACATGTACAATCATGCATCGCTTAATGATGAGAATATGTTCTGAGAAATGTATCTTTAGGTGATTTCATAATTGTGCGAACATCATGGAGTATACTCACACAAACCTAGATGGGATAGCCTACTACACACCTAGGCTATATGGTACTAATCGTATGAGACCACTGTCGTATATGTGGTCCGTCACTGACTATTTTGGCACACGACTCTATTGTGCTTCATGCCCCCCAAAAGGCTTCATTCTCATGCCGTTATTGTTTACAGATATGTATCAACAATTATCTGATTGTCTTCAGATACTATAAATGAGACCCTGATGATAAAGTTAGGTATGTCAAGAATATGATCAATTTGCAACATGTAGAAAGTAGAACTAAAGTGCAAATGGAAATAATTCAGGGCCTATCAACACATAACTAAAAGGATCAGTAATTGCCCAGTCAGTTTGCCAAAACTGGTCTCTGAACTTTTCACACTGCTGCCCAGAAGATGAATATGCTGCACCTCTTATTCATTTAAAAAGCCAGGAATAACCTTAATCGTGCATTTAGTATCACTTTTTCATTATCTTTAAGAAGAAACTATGATGAAGCTTGCTAAAGTTTCCTTGTGAGAAGCTGACAAGGGATTGAAGAAGTGCTCTGGGCTGCAGCACTTCTTCGTTATTGGGCACCAAGGATAAGCCAGTGTTGGATTGAATGTTGAAAAACTGTGCACTTAAATCTAGTTCTGCCACTTTCTAGCTAGGTTACTTTGGGCAAGTTATTTAATGTTCTAGTTTTCTCATCAGTAAATCTTGAAATAATAATACTTAGCTCTTAGGACTATTTATTCAACGTGTCTATTGACTGAATTCAATCCTGAACAAATACATATTTGCTCAATGCCTGCTGTATGCCAGATGTTTTGACAGGCCCTGGAAATGGAGAAAGGAGCAAGAAAGGCAGATTCCTATCTTTATGAAGCTTTTATCCTAGTTGAGAAAATAGACAGAGTAGAAATAATCAATTGCCTTTGTGGAAAATATTATATAGAGCAAATGTATAGCATATTATGGGTTTTTTTAATTGAGGTAACTGGTTTAATTATATAAATTTCAGGTGATTCTATAAAATCGTTATATTTTGATTTCTGTGTAGCCTATGTCATGTTCACCACCCAAAGACTCATTACCATCTGTTACCATGCGCACGTGTCCCATCACCTAACTCTCCTCCCTCCCCCCTTCCCCTCTGGTAACCACCAATCTAATCTCTGTATGTACGTGTTTGTTTGTCGTTTTTATCTTCCACTTATGATTGAAATGATACAGTATTTGAGTTTCTCCATCTGACTTAATTTGCTTAGCATAATGCCCTCAGGGTCTGTCCGTGTTGTTGCAAATGACAAGATTTCATCTTTTTCTTATGGCTGAGTAGTATTGTGTGTATATACACCACATCTTTATCCATCCACTCACTGACGGGCATTTAGGTTGTTTCCATGTCTTTGCTACTGTGAATAATGCTGCAGTGAACTATAGGGGTGCATATATTTTCTGCATTTGTTTTTTTGTGTTCTTTAGATAAATACCTGGAAGTGGAATAGCTGGATCACATGGTAGTTTTATTCTTAATTTATTGAGGAATCTCCATACTGTTTTCTATAGTGGCTGCACCAGTATACATTCCCTCCAGCAGTGTGTGAGGGTTCCTTTTTTTCCCACATCCTCTCCAACACTTGTTATTTCTTGTCTTGGTAATTATAGCCATTCTTAGGGGCATGAGGTGATATCTCATTGTAGTTTTGATTTGCATTTCCCTAACAATTAGTGATGTTGAACATCTTTCACGTGCCTGTTGGCCATCTGTATATCTTTGAAAAAATGTCTGTTCAGATCCTTTGCCCATTTTTTAATTGGATTGTTTGTTTTATGTTGTTCAGTTGTATGAACATATTATGAGTTTTATGTTGTGAGGAACATATTTAACATATATAATATACATAGCATAATCTCTTGCATATAGTTGACCCTCAGAATATGTGAATGTCATCTACCATTCCCACTCAGGTGTTTATTTATTGAGCTTGCATTTATTGAGCATCTTCTATATGGGAGTGGAATGTGTGTGAGCAGGCATCATGGGTTATGTTTTTCCATTTGTCCCAATATGACTATAGTACATTTATTTCACAAGGTTGTGTACAGTATTAGGGTTGTTCCAGGCTCTGTAGCAGCATTAATCCAGTATAATTGGAGTGAAGAGTGTATAGAGAATAACACAGGAAGTGGCTGTAAAATTAAATTTGGGGCAAATTGTGATGGCTTTTACTATTTTATAAAATTGTTAATTGCACATTCTGTTAAGCACCAGGCTAATGGAATGCACAGGTGATCAAGATCCAATTCTTGCCCTTCAAATTATGGAGTCACACATGCGCATAAATGATCACTCTGAAGCAAGTTGAGAATTGGATGGAGGGATGTGTAGTGGGGAAGTGCTAAATGTAGAGTAAATGTAGAGCTAAGTCAACTTAAGTTTCCAAACCAGAACACTGTTAACTGTCGGCTGCGTTTTTTTCTTTAGGTATAATTGACGTATAATATTATATTAGTTTCAGGTGTACAACATAGTGATTCAATATTTGTATATATTGTGAAGTGATCAGCACAATAAGTCTAGTTAACATCCATTGGTCAATTTTTGTATGTTTAACCATCCTTCCATTCTAGGAAAAAAATTCCTCTTGGTCATGGTGTATACTCCTTCTAATATGCTGCTGAATTTTGTTTCCTATGATTTTTTTGAGAATTTTTGCATCAGTGTTCATAAGGGATATTGGTCTGTAATTTTCTTCTAGTGTCTTTGTCTGACTTTGGTATCAGGCCTCATAAAATGAGTCAGGAAATGTTCCTTCCTCATCACTTTTTTGGAAAAGCTTGAGAAGAACTGGTGTTAATTCTTTAAATGTTTGGTAGAATTCACCTGTGAAGCCATCAATTCCAGGGCTTTTCTTTGTTGGAAGAATCTTAAGTACTGATTCAATCTCCTCACTTGTTAGAGTTCCATCCAGTTTTTCTATTTCTCCGTGACTTAGACTTGGTAGGTTTTGTGTGTCTAGGAATTCGTCCGTTTCCTCTAGGTTATCCAGTGTGCTGGTGTACACTTGTTCATAGTACTCTCTTATAATCCTTTTCATTTCTGTAGACTCAGTAGTAATATTCCCACTTTCATTTCTGATTTTAGTAATTTGAATCTTCGGTCTTTTTTCTTAGTTTAGCTAAAAGTTGTTGATATTTTTGAAGAACCCACTTTTGGTTTCATTGATTTTCTCTATTGTTTTTCTATTCTCTATTGCATTTATCTCTGCTCTGATCTTCTATTATTTCCTTCCTTTTGCTAGCTTTGGGTTTAGTTTCTTCTTTTTTTAGTTCCTTAAATTGTAAAGTTAGGTTGTTGATTGGAGATCTTTCTCGTTTTTAAATGTAAGTGTTCATGGCTATAGATTTTCCCCTTACACTACTTTTAGTATTTCACATAACACTGTTATATTTCACAACATGTTTCGGTATGTTGTGGTTTTATTTTCATTTGTCTCTAAGTATTTTCTAATTTCCTTGTGATTTCTTCTTTGATCCATTGGTTTAAGAGTGTGTTGTTTAATTTCCACAATTTTGTGACTTTTCTAGTTTTTACTTCTGTTATTGATTTCTAACTTCATCCTGTTGTGGTTGGAGAAGATACTTTGTATGATAACTATCTTTGAATATCTATCGAGACTTAATATGTGGCCTAACATATGGTCTATCCTGGAAAATGTCCTGTGTGCACTTGAGAAGAATATGTATGCTGTTG